>NC_044367.1:19849520-20470770 GCF_007364275.1 Archocentrus centrarchus | reverse complement strand
TTGTGCTTTCTAGAAAGAGACATGTGTTGTTAGTGAATTTCATTTGACTGAACATTTGTATTCATATTATACTTGGAGCAAATTATCCCTTTGTTTTAAACTCAGACTACTAATGATTATGTAAAAGAGACCAGTAAAAGTAGGAGCATTACAGAGGTTCTCTGTACTCCGTGTCCTCAACATGTTGTATAATAAACTCTGTTAGCCAATAAAAACTTCATAAAAGACTGTAAATACATACCATTTAGATGCTTTGTGCAGGGCTTGTTAGCCACGGTGTACTACTCGTGAGTAGTACGTCTTAATGAGTGTTTCTTTCTGCAGAGGAGAACTCTCTAATCTTCTTTACAGCCATTTATTCAGCAGAAAAAAATAATCAATGTAATAATAAATAAGTAAAATGTATTTATATAGTCACATAGTAATTTACTATAAAATCCATCACATGACAAGTCAAAATGGACACATGAATCAAGCAAAGCAACAAAAAATAAACATTATCCAAATGAAAATTAATTTTAAGCTGTTTTAAAGAATACCAAAGAGTCGAGTTTGGGACTTGTGTGTGGCAAGCTGTTCTAAAGTCAAGTTTTAGAACGCACAATCACCCTAAGTTTTAACCCAGATCCTTGCAGAACGCAGTATGATAGAGCAGGAACATCTGACCAAAAACTACACAACAAGACCAAAAGATTTCTATCAACAAGTTATGAAATGAACCAATCCAGGACTGGGCTGGAAACTCCTATCATGTTTAACTTGTGGAATAAAATCTGATGCTGAGGTCCAGCAAAATAAAGGCTGAACAGTCATTCTTATTTGTAGCCATCAAAACAGCATTGAAGACTTTGATGAGAGCTGTTTCAGTGGAATGTAACTTTCTGAAACTGGAATAAAAGTTATCAAGAATATTATGCTCCTCCAAACTTTCCTTAATTGTTTTACAACAACATTTTCTAATATTTTGGTGATAAAGGAAGTTTTTAAATGGGCCTATAATTCATGAACAACACCCTGTTTAATGTAGCTGGGGACACACCCTGACAACAGGGAGCAATTTATCAAAGAGACAACAAGGAGCCAAAAGAGTCAAAAGTCATTGCAGTCCTTATCCAAATAAAGACTGGTGTAACTGATGTTGAAGGAGAAATTATGTAATCCACTGTGTCAAAGAGCACCTTAGGATTGCTTCATTCTGCAGAAATTAATTTGGAGAAGTAAGAGGCTCTTGAATCCTTCAACATGTCACCGTGTCTTTAAAGATAGACAAGAGTTCCTTGGAAAGTGGAAGACAAATCACCTAAAACTGCAGGTGGTTTCATTAATCCAAGGAGGAGATTTAACAGTACTGACTAGTCTGTGTTTAAGAGGTGCCACTTTGTCCAGTATCTTTAGGCACTGTGATAGGTGCGTTTCAGCATCATCAGATACACAAAGATTTCTTTCAACATTTCTGACAGTGTGTCAGCCACAGATAATAGATGTGACGGGAACCGTTGGCTACTTCAAGTTTCTTAAGTTCATCAGTTTATCCTCAAAGATCTCTGTTCTTTGAGAGCTGGGAGCTGAACTTGTCTGTCGAACAAGAGTATATCAAAGGTAACCTGGTAACAGGATCCATGTCCCGTGGAAGAGTTGAAGATCATTTGCATGTTGAGGAAAACCCCTATTACTGTGCCAATGCACAGAAAGACTAAATGGTTGCTATATGTAGCATAAAAGAGAGAACTTCATGACTTAAAATTTACAACAAAATACAATGCCCTGGTAAAACTGCAGCTAAAACACATAAAAGGAAAAAAACAAAACAGTTTTCCAAGTTCAAACACAAAGGAGGAACAGCATTAGGGTACATCCCCTGTGAAACATTCATATGTATGCCAAAGATTAATGGCCATCCATCGCCTAGTTGCTACTTATGCCACAGTTTGTCTCCAATTTTTTCCAGAAAAACTGACAACAGCACTGATCTTTCATACATTCTCTCAGTCTAAGACAAAAACTCCATCATTCAGTTAAACTCATGTATGTAAAATCCCATTAACACATGCTCGAGTTACTGTGAAGGTTAGATGTTAAATAAACAATGTAGTACGATTTTATAAGTGATTGCGTTGAAGTTCAGCAGGAGGGAAATGCCACGCATGTAAAAATTGTCCTTTTCATATCTGACTTATAAAAACTGACCTTTCTGAAGGTCAAGTATGGGTCCCACGCACCATTTTCAAGGTAAAGTTATCACTTTATATATATGCCTAATATCTAATAATTTAATAAGTAAATGGTACCCTTCAGCTTTTTATAAGATAAGTACAATTTGGAGTCATTTTAGTGACACTGCGCAGGGTGGGTTTTTCTAAGTTTTTCTGTACACATGGTTTCAAAATGAAAGCACAGGCTTAAAGCATACAAACACACAAACACCATTCATTCTCTGTTTTTGAAAGTCAAATTAGTTGTATAGCTGCCTTTTTACTTTGCATGTCTATCTGCGGTTACCTCTATCAGTAACTGGCCATACACTGCTGTTCCCTGAAAACAGACTTTAGTCTTGTGTTAACCATTTCCCTGTGAGCTGCTGCAGGAAGAGCTCTATCAGTGTGCGTCCATCATTTTGGGGCACAGATGGGTCCCTCTACCATCTTGAACACCAGGTTAGTGAAGCTTTTTTACATTAAATATTTTTCACAGCCATGATCATTAAAAAAGTTTGGATATGTGTGTAAAGTATCATTTAAACAAATCTTACAGAAAATAGTGCTTTGAAACTTTGGATTGCTTTTAAATGTATCTAAAATTTGATACTGGTTGGGGAAAAAAAGCTATGCTGCATCACCTCTTCTTTTTGAATGCTTTCTCATTCTTGCTTTATATTTTATATTTTAGTTGTTTAACAGTTTGGGGTCTGCTTTTTGTTTGGCCTATTTTCTGTTTCACTGTGGTCCATGTTTTGAGAGCGTGACAGATCCGGACATCGGGCAGGTCGGTTTAGGAGCCGCTCTGCAGAAGAACACGCAGAATATAGTTTGGCATTGACTTGATTGATTCAGACAGAAGTGATTCAGACCTTCCCTGAAAAAGACATCACTCCAAAACTCGTTTATATTGCTGAGCATTAACATTGCCTTCACAGAGGTGCAAGTTGTCCAAGCGTGTGCACGAAGTGTTCCCGAGCCCATGCAGTGATTTCTGTACACAGTATCATATCTCTTTTTAATTGAATGGTGCAGAGGTGCTGTGGTTTGCACAGTCACTTCAAAGCAGGAAGATCACGGGTTTGAAATATTGAGCCAGGTGGGAACTTTCTATGTGTAATTTGCATGTTCTCTCTGTGTCTGCGAGCGTTCTTTCCGTGTACTCCACACCCTGCAATCCCAAGACACGCAAGTTAGGTTAACTGATCCTAAACTGGCCGTAGGAGTGATGTGAGCATGGATGGATGGCTCTGTCTTTTCATTCTTGGTGCATTTTGTAGCATGTCGGAGGGATAACTTGTACTTGTACTTGTACTATCTTGTATCTTGTATTTTCAATCAAATACAATTATAGGATTGCAAATAATTGCACGACTTTTTTTATGCACCATCCCAACTATTTTGGAACAGGGTTGTCCACAGAACTAGTAATGTGGATTAGAATTGTTTCGGAAATTAATTTCTGATTAATGCATAAAAGAAGAAATGATCAACAATTATTACTGAGAAGACAAAATGTTTTCTTTCCGTGATTATTTTTGAAACATCTGTGGAGAATTTAAACACTAAATGTGTTATTGTGCTGCTTTTGTTACTTTAAATGTTATGAGATACACACCCTTCCATACGTTACAAGTCTACTGGGTTCACCTGTATAATCTGACACAACTGTTCTATCAAATGAAATAATAGTGGTTTTACTCTGTATGTCATCATATTCATATGTGGGTATTTTTTTCTGTATTTTTCTCCCTTGTTTATGGAAATGGGAAAGACAAAAATAATAAAAAGCCCCTTCCATACACCACCTTAATGTTACCATCATTATAAAATTAGCAAAGATAGAATATTTGGCAGAAGTGTTGTACTGAATTACAATATTTTAATTTGTGCTATTTGGTGCATTTTGTAAGCCAACTAACTAACCAGAATTTTATGTTTGCTACTCCAAATGCTTTTTAAAAATATTATTATTTATTGTTCCAAAAACAGGATGTGGACCTTTTTATTTCTTTACATCTTGGCCATAAACTTCTGTCAGGTTTGTTGATAACACACAAATCATACATTTTGATCTTAAAATTCATTCCAACATGACATTTTTTAAAAAACTGAGTCCTTTTTCTTTTACAGACTACTGGATATGGTAGGATAACATTTGATTTTTCTTTTTTCCAAGCATGACATTTTTCTTAAAAGTATGTAGCATCTTCTGATGTCTGCCTGTCTTACAGGAAACTCAACACAAATGCTTTATGCCAAACTGATAATAGACGAAAACTCAATTCCGAATATCACTGCGATGCTGCAGCCTTTGATGAAAAGCACAACCTTTTATGTTGAAACACCTGTAATGACAACAAGTAAGCAAAAATTCTAATCTTCCAAGTTTCTGAAGAAAATGATTGACACCGTGACTAACACATGAATAACTTTTTTTTTTTTTTCCTTATAAGAATGTAATGATGTTTCAAGCAACAAAGAATGTAAATGCTATCAGGGCTACAAATGGAATGATGCTCTTTGTCAGTCTAATCCGACATGTTGTGACAACACGAGCTGTATTTTGGGGAAAAGTGTAGACGCAATGTGTATTTTAAACACCACAGGTATTTTAATCTTTCTGTTTTTGCATATATATATATATATATATATATATATATATATATATATATATATATATATATATATATATATATATATATATATGTTTATTTGTGTGCATCATGTTTGAAAGCATTAAAAAAACAAATAACAAAAAAAATAATTTTTCTTGCTGGCAGTTACCATCAAGGGGTCTCTTAAACTGCCGGATGAAAAATATGTAGGTTGTTTACAAGATGAAAAATCAGATACCTATCAGGCTTGCAGAAATGGCGTGTTGAAAACGGTAATAACAATAATAATAATAATAATAATAAAGGTATTTAAAAGTATGCAGCATCTTTGTTACCTTGATAATAAAGAATACTGTTATTAACTCTATTTCCATCCTTTGTTACCGCTTAGATGAAAGAGGTTTTTAGCACTTTGAGAGGATTTGACTATTTAGATATCACAGGATTCAGGTATATTCTTTGCTCATAAATGAAATGTTTTGGTTTTACATTTATCTATTTTGACTGTATGACTAAAATTTCTTTTGTTCATTGAAGGCTTGGAAGCATCATCACAGATTTTGTAATGAGCATTGTTTTTGGAATCAGTTCAAAAGATCTGATTGACCTATCTTTAAACATGAGCCAACAGCTGTCAGCTTCGCTTGATATGAACACCTCAGGTAATTTAATCTAACTGTAGAGGGATGCACAAATTAGAAATTCAGTCCAACCTGGAATTAATTTTTTTCCTTCAATCTCATGCAAATTCTGTTAGATTCTCTTTTGGATCTAATTTTAGTTCTCCTTGATCATCATTCTCTGTCAGCCAATTCATCGTACACTTAAATATCTTCTCAACTATTGGATGGACTTCCATGAAATTTTATGCCTATTATACAAACTTTAATGACCTTTAAAACTTGAAAAAAAAATTTGCAGCTAAAGGCCCAACTTTCTTTGTTTTACAAAAGGATAACTTGACATCAGCAATGTAATGCATCCAATCATATGACTCTGATAAAGATTAAAGAAAAAAAATATGAATGAAAGTCATAGATCTCTCTAAACCTTATGCCTCTGGTTTTAGTTTATAAGATTTTAAGATTTATTCTGCAGCTCCAGTACAGTACCATTCAATCGCTCTGGTGTTCACATCACTGGAAATGTTTCCAGTGATGTGAACACCAGGTTGCAGCATTTCCACATGACATACTTTCTTTTTGAACGTTGTGGTTTCCATGCCAATTTGTTTATTTATTTTTCTTTGCAGGTGTTGTCCGCTTAATAATGCCAAAAATGCCTGTGCCTTATGAGGCCACCGACCAAATGATCACATGCACAGCAAATGAGAATCTGCAGGCTTCACCAAAATGGACCATAACGAACATGATTGGAAGATATAACATAACTGATGGAACAGTCTCAACTGTTACAATTGTATCACCAACTAAGAGTTATATCAACCTCAAAACAGTGACAGATCTCTGGGAAGGTATGTGTGTATATATGTGAACATTATTATTATCATTATTATACTGTTAATAATTAAGCTAAGACAATGATGGTGAAACAGAAGAAATTCACTTAGAATATGTAGAAGTTTTTTTAAATAAAAATCACAATTAAATTGACTAAGGCATTGCAGAATAGCACAAAATACAGTTGTATCTTGTGCTATTCTGCAATACATACATGCATACAAACTGCTCTTCAATTACTCCCTGATTGTTGGATTTAAAATCCACTGTGGTGATGTACGGAGGCAAACACACACACACACACACACACACACACACATAAACCAAACTGTCCAACCTAATTGACATTTAAAAAAAAAAAAATTGTTGTTCTTTGTGTTGAGTTTCACCCCATGTAACTGGGTCATCATTTTGTCAGTTTGTTAATGATTTGTTGGTTGAATTAATTGTCAGGATGTTTTTAAATGTTGTGTAGTAAATAGTTATTTTATTCTCATCTGTGTTCTTAACTATCCTGTTTCATGCTAAATTAGTTAAGAGCAAAAAAAGTTAGGTATTTTTAGTGGTTCTCAGTTAAATAGTTTGGCAGTATAAGCCTCCTGTTTGTTTCCACAAAGTACTCTTCCTGTGATCAAAACAAACAAAAAGGTTATTTGGGGTTTAATCACAAATCATTTTTGTTGTTTTGACAAACCATAGCACCATCTGGATTATGTAAACATTTTCAGTTAGTCAACCTCTTGAACTGCCTTTAACTAGTTTTTGTTTGTTTCTTAGGAGACTACTTATGTCTCTACCACCAAAAGGATTATCGTAATGGATCTTCAGTCAACATATTTCACAAAGATAGCGCTAAATTGGATGTAGCCCTAAAGCCACACATTGATGTCTCCACTAAGCCATCATTTCCACGCTGTACAACTCAAAACCCTATTCTGGTGGTAATAGCCAAATGCGTGATAAAGGATAGCAGCGAACCTTATAATGTGACATGGAGTGGTACCGGCCTCAGAGAACAAGCAAATCAAACTGAGAGTAAGCAGTTTTTCTTGTTTTTATCTTATTTGCCAAATAAGATAAATTAAAATATTCTTTGAAAATATATGACATGAATATGTTATTCTTGCAGGTGATAACACACTAGCTTACACAGTTAAAAAAATATTTAACTGTAATTCAGACAAAGGAAATGATACTGGAATAACATGTACATTTCAGAACAGGCTTGGACAAATAACAACTTCCTCGGTGCCCTTCAATATCATACAAGGTAGGTCTTTGTACTTTGTAATGTGAATTGTATTATTGCCCACAGATAATTCCACAATTTAAAAAAAAAGAAAAAGAGCTAAAAATAACAAAGCTTTTTTTTTTTTTTTTTTTAAAAGGGAACTATTTATAAACAGGTCGGCAGTCTGTTACAGGGCTAACACAGAGAGACAGACATTCACACTCACATTCACACCTGTGGGCAATTTACAATCACCAAGTAACCTAACCCAGTGTCTTTATTTATTCAACAAAAACTAAGCAAAAATATAGATGCCGTATGTGAAACACTAATAGTTTGTGCATCAAATGCAATTGATGTGAAAAGCCCAGAGCTACATCTCAGACTCAGCATGTTAAAGTACCCTGCTAACTGTTTATGACAGCACAATTAGAAAAAAGACTGAACAAGCATTGCTTGTTTGGAAGACTTGACAGGAGAAAGCCTCATCTCTTTAAAAAGAGAATAATGTTATGTTATGTTATGTTATGTTATGTTATGTTATGTTATGTTATGTTATGTTATGTTATGTTATGTTATGTTATGTTATGTTATGTTGTTTATCTGAGGCTGCAGAATAATTTACCAAAGTCCAGATGATTTTTTAATGTCCCGATGTAAAACATTGAAATTGAAAGAGGGTGCCTGTTCTTTTAACCATGACTTTAGTAGTTAAATATTAATAGCTATAGTGATAGATACTGAAATGTACTATCATGTAAAATAAAAATGGGGCAAAGTATTAAGTTGTTTCTTATACTTATAGAAGTGTTATGTGAGCAAAGCCCCAGGCCAATGTTGTAGATCCATGATTGCCAGAAATTTTGGTTACTTCACCAATAGAGTGTTTCTGGAGACATCAGATATTTGTTTGATACTTTATAGGAAATATTTTATGCTTTGGCTACAACAGAAATTCATTTGAACTTATTGTTCTCTAAGTTAACTTTGCATATGGCCTTTGTTACTGAATGGATTTTTTTTTTCATAAAACAGAAGGGGAAAAATACTGTAAAGCTGAAAGTGACTGGGAAGACACCAAAGCTGGTTTCACTGCAGTTTTAAAGTGCAAGAACTCAGCTGGGATAATACGAAGGAAATGCGAGTAAGAATCCACATAACAAGCTCAAATTGCTTTTACTGTCCAAAAACTATAATTGTTTGCATTTTTGATTAGGAACATTATTTCAACAAGCAATATATGACTATTTATGTGTGTGATTTGTTACTATTAAAATTAATACTTTCAGCTCAAATGGAAATTGGGAGCCCGAGCTGTCTGGATGTGTGAACTCAGACCTTTACAGTGTGTTGCAAAATGCCATAGTGAGTAAGCCTAGCTTTTAAAAGTGAGGTTACCAAAGAACACTTTACCATGTGATAGAAAACTAACTCCAACTTAATATGAAGCAACAAATTATCCAACTGTTATGATATTTATACAGAATAGAGAAAAGTATTCCATCACTGCTGTAAGCTAATACAATTAACCTTGAGTTATCCATATGTGCTCCTGTTATAGATTTCTGACACTGGACTTGGGTCATTAGATCAAAATGCAGGAACTGTATTTTCCAACCTTCAGAATGTTACTAAAACAGCGGAAACTATTAACACTTTTGCCAACGTGAATACATCAGTTGTAGTACTCAACACTATGAGTGTAAAGCTGGAGAACAAAAGCATATCTGTTCAAGACACAGTCAATGTAAGTATCAAAAAACTATTCAGATGAATAAGTATATATAATTATTAGTTTTAGTCATTGTATTTATTCATTCAAATCCTCTTATAGTCTTACTGTTTACAGTCACTCTTACACCAAGGTCATTGCTAATGCAAATCAATAATTTCCTGCTGCTGTTGCTTCACATTAAAAGTATTCAACTGACGAAGAACCCTGTTCCTTTTATTGTGAAGAAGCCACAGGAAATGCAGAGTATTTGTCACCAACTCAGCCATCATTCATCAAATATCTACAATTATTAGTTTTTACAGTGGATTAGTGCTAAATATTGCTCAAAGAAACTGAATAATAACGACCAGCTAAGATATGCTTGTGAAGCAGATAAAAACCTGCATGTTTCAAATTTAGTGTGCCCTATTCAAGAACCTTCAATTTCCAGCTCAGCTTTAAGTTCCCAATAATTCAGATTTTATTCACAAAATTATCATTCATTCTAATGGGCATTTTGTATTTATGTCAGCTGAAAATCTTCTTTGTTCTTCTTTTTAGGATATCCTGACCTCATCCAGCAATCTACTGGATAAGTCTCTTCAAATGTCATGGAAAACACCGGATCCTAACAGCAACAAAACCCTGGCTGAAATATATCTGCATTCAGTTGAGAATTTAATTATGATATCAGAAATGAGTAATAGTTCAGTTAAAGAAAACATACATGTAGACACATGCAATGCCAGCGATCAATGCAAAAATAATGTTTTCAATGCTGAAGTCACTGTCAAAAGATCAGGAGATGGCAGAGTAAAAACAGCTGGATTCAAAAACCTGCAGAACTATTTACCCAATACCACAAATACATCTAGCATTAACAGTATTATTGTGTCAACAACTTATGAAGGGAGTAAAAAAGATCTTGAAATTAAATTGAAGTTTGAATTGCTCCAAACAAGGCCTCCTGATGTTGAAATGGAGTGTGTCTCATGGGAATACAACAACAGCCGTTGGTCACCACGTGGATGTAAATGGGGGGGTGCTTCTAAGCCTGATGTGTGCATTTGCAATCATATGACTTCATTTGCTATTCTGATGTCTAAGACTCCCTTGGACATCCCTTATATGACTGAAATTACCTACACTGGACTTTCTGTATCAGTTGCGTCACTCATTATCAGCCTCCTGATAGAACTGATCGTCTGGAACAGCGTAGTCAAGACGAATACTTTATATCTACGCCACACTGCCCACATTAACATTTCTCTATGTTTGCTAGTGGCAGATTGTTGTTTTCTGGCGTCTTCTTACCCAGAGGGCATTTCAGACATCTGGTGTAAAATCTCAGCGCTTCTGAAGCATTTCTGCTACCTGGCCATGTTCTTTTGGATGTTAAGTCTGAGCACCACACTCCTTCATCAGGCAGTTTTCCCCTTTCACAAAGTGGGCAAAAAAACCTATCTGAGGTTCTCGTTGTTCCTGGGCTATGTTTGTCCTTTTCTCATTGTTTCTATCACATTTCTCACCAACAACGCCGGAAGCGAAGGCTCGTATTTCGAGCTGAAGACCTGTTGGCTGGTTTATTCTGGAATTCTGAAAGGAACCATCTATACATTTATTCTACCAGTTGGCATAATTGTTTTCATCAATTTGTTTTCCATGGTAGTGGTGATCATGAAGCTTTTGGACCACAAAAGCACAGAGAAAACCCATGAAAACGAAATGAGAGCTGCCAAAACTGTCCTGAGATCAGTTATTCTTCTGACTCCAATCTTTGGTTTGCCGTGGATTTTTGGATTCGCTACATTTAGTCTTGACCTCACAGCTGGAGCTGTGACTTTGGCTGTGAACTATGCCTTTGTTCTGCTCAACGCATTTCAGGTATGGTGAATATAATCCAACTGATCAGACTTAACATCTGTTCTGCTAAAAGTATGGCTTACTTAAAAGAAAAATTCTTCTTTTTAATTTCCAGGGTTTGTTTATTTTGTTGACCACATGCCTGGGAGACAAAATGGTAAAGTCATTTTACTTAAGATGCCTACTTAATTTAGTTAGATGCAACTGTATTACTGTAATATGATTTGAATATATTTAAAGTTTCATGCCAGTTGCAGAACATGATCCAAACTGAATTCATTGCTTGTTGTAGCTGATCTCAGGTTAATTCTATGGGATGTGAATTATTCTAATAAAATGATTATCAGTAGTTATCAGGGACACACACATTGCCCAGCATCCTTGGAAATATTTTGATCAAATTTTGTTTTTATTCCAATTTTGACAGACCCGTGAAGCACTGCTGAATACCTGTAGGAAGAAAAAAGTAAGTGCACTACAACTTGATTTTACAGTGTTTGTAAAATACCACACTGACTATTAATCTTTTTCCCATGTTCTGCAGGCTCCACCAACGATCAGCGAAAGCTCCACCAAGTTAGAAGCAACCAAAAAGACTTCGAGAACAGCTGAAAACATGTAAATTAAAAAACTACATTTTACTCACAAAATCAAATGTAATAGATTCATGAGCTACACTTACTTCTTGATGTGACTCTTTGTTTATTTGCAGTAATACAAGAGAAACGTTGTAATATTTGTTATGTACATATCTGTGTTTCTTTGTTCAAAGTACATAATATGAAATGTGATTTAATCATACTGTACGTATATTGCATGTTTTAAATAATACCTAGCTGTGACAAGCTGAAGGAAAACTCTGAGCTGAAAGAAAACCAGAAAAACTTTGTAAATGTTTATTCTGTAAATGGGATTCAGGCTTCCATCTTGCTTTCAGAGTTGTTGTTTTTCTAGATTTTCTTTGTCCCGCTTTGGCCACTCCTCATCGGTGTCGTCCACTGAAATCCCTTCTCGGGCTGCTAATTTGCGATATGCTTGGCACTCTATCTCTGCTCTGCAACATACAAAAAGACTTTTTCTTTTTTGTCATGTATGAACATTATAATATATATTGGTTGTTATTAAAATTATAAGAATGAGGACTGAGCTTCATGTCATACTTTTTAAGGAATCTAACACAGTCTTGGTGTCCGTATATCTCGGCTAGTCGCACTGGTTTGTCTCCACAGCAGTCCTCCTTATCAATAGGCGCATGGAGGGAGTGCAGCAGCCGCAGCACAGCCAGTCGACCAGACTCTGCAGCAAAATGCGCAGGAGTCCACCCATACTCTGTCCGCAGGCACGGTCTGGCTCCATGCTTTATTAGGATCCTCACCATTTCTGTGTGTCCTGTGGGAAAAAGCAAAGGAAACTGGAACTATTTGTATGCACAAAATCAGTGTGTGCACAAGTTAAGAATATTTCTGTCAATGAATGAGGGCTGTTGTAACTACTTTAGCAGTTCTGCCATTAATAGGTGTATATACAGTAAATGTTCTTAAGTAAGTTTAAGTTACTCCTTTAGAAAACGAAGCACTATTGTGCAAATGATCTTTTTTAAAGTTTTTCAGAGAAAATGTGGTTGGGGGGGGCTAAAGTTTTTGGTAAATGTTGTGTCCCTGGTTTAACATAAGTGCGCCATTGAAATTGATAGGACCACCAACAGACTAGGAAATGGACAAGAATAACCATCCTTTCAGTCAGCCCTACATGAGGGACGCTTTGCACTTATTAGACATCCATAAGAGCAAAGAGCCAAAGACTGAGGATTAAAGCAATGAAGAATTAAGGTACTAGCCTTGACATGACTAAAAGAATTAGTTCTCTTATTGGCGTTATAGTTATAACAGACAAATATAGTTGCTATATTTGTCTGCTGGATAGTCGTGTTTCTCCAGGATCAATTGAACCGATAAGGCTTCAGGATGTATATGATGATACATTTAAAATACTTTCAGCCTGGCTATTTTGTGACTCAGTAGATAACGACGCCTGTATCTCCCACGGTTTCAAACCCAAACCATGCAAAACAATATTGAGTCAAACAGAGAGGGCTCTTTGAGGTTTTCTTGCTAATTCTTGAAAACAGGATAATTTTTTTTTTGTCAAGTTTCTGCAACAAAGGTATCAGTTTTATGGTAATTTGGCCAATGCATTGGTTAAAGTAAGCGCATTTCAACGTCTTTTTATTGGATTTGTTTTAATATATTAAGTTCAAAGGCAGCTCTTAGAAAATATTGGATTCCGATTTTGTGCGTAAATAATTTTTACGCACGGTATAAGCACGGGTTAGAGATGATCATTTTATGCCTGGAAAAAGGCGTACGTATGACTTAATGAGAGTATTTTATGGCGCAACTTCTTGTTACCATTAGAAACAGCAAATTGGAACACTAAGACTTGCGGAGTCATAAGGGGACACGGATGTGGTTCATTTCCTCTTATTTAACAAACTACCTTTAGCTGCTGCCCAGTGGAGAGGTGTCTTGCTGCACCAGTCGATGTCTTTCTGGTTGGGATTGCATTTATTTTCCCTCAGAAGCTCCGTAACTTGGTCATAATCGCCTGCTGCTGCAGCTTGGTGCAACTCTGACATGTCGTCAAAGATGTTACCTAGCAACAGTGGATCAACACAACATGGCACCTATTACCTGAAGGTAAAAATTTGAAGAGGAACGCAGGCTGTGTCTTCTACATTATCAATATTAATATTTACATACAGTGTATCCGGCTTTACTCATTGTGTGGATCTGAAATACGTCACAAATATAGCCAGATTCCTAATTAGTTGCTTTAAATACATTTCGTTCATGGTTGTCCAGTGTAGTACCTACTGAGAATTGGTTTTCTCCCTTCTCCACAACAAGTGGCACCAGTTTGTTTGTTTTTGGAGGGGGGGGGGGGCAAATGTTTAATGTGAGTGTTGCTTCTTCACTTCTTTTCACTTTCCAGGTTGTTAGACGCCATTCGTACATCACTGGCTTGTTAAAATTTAATCTTTTGGTCTCATATTCTGTGTGCTCTCCTTTTTCCTTTTTTTTTTCCTCATTCCTTTCACCCCCAGCTGTTTGCTGCCCCTCCCTGAGCCTGGTTCTGATGGAGGTTTCTTCTTGTTAAAAGGGAGTTTTTCCTTCACATCACTTAGTGGTGGGAAGGAAAGGGGGCCATCTGATTGGGTTTTCCACTGTAATACTGCAGGATCTACCTTACAATATAAAGTGCCTTGAGGTGACTGTTGTCATTTGGTACTGTGTAAATGAAACTGAATTATAAACATTTCAATAAAGCCTTCATTAAAAAAGGTTTAAAATTAAACCAACACTTAAAGCCAAACTCTTTAGTAGGAGATTTGTGTTATTTTTGCCAAAGGTGAATACTTGTCAAATTGATTGGGTTAAGATGAAATCTTCCTTAAGAACCATCAAAAAGAAATCCATGCAAAAATAAATACAAAACAATTTAAAAAGTAATACAATGACTGAATAAGTTTCTGGAGACTTGACCAGAAAGGATCATAAAAACCTGCTATCACAATAAATCCAAAAATATCAAACGGTTGTAAAAGCTAAGAAAAACCATTTTATTTATTCAGTGATCTTTATGATTTCACTGTAGCCATTTATTCCAAGACTGGATTATTTCTCTTTTGTTGACAGTATAAATGCTAAGGAGCTAGAAGTCTCCTATGGCCTGCCAGCTAATGCAGTCCGCAAAACCATTTGCTCAAATGTTTAGAAACCACGAAGAAGAAGAAGAAAAAAAAAAATCATCCATGTAAAGACTTTATTGGGACAAACATAAATAAATTCACAATTAAACACACGCACAAAACAAAAAGAACTTGGACACAATTTGGCTCCCCAGAGGCATTTCTCTCAATCCACAGCTGGAGAGAAACAAAGATTAGATTGTTTTAGTCAATCCATTCATTTAGTGCTTTCATTAATTAACCAATTTCAGGAATTGACTTAACAGATTAAGATATCCAAATATGAGTAACCCACCTGTGAGTTGTTTGCCACCAACAGAAAAAGGCATTTATCAAAAGAGACTGTTACGCATTAAACTTACCATTTGCTTTATCACTTGACAGCAGTTTGAATTTAAACCCCATCACTCATGTGTGGCCCTGGTTTCATCCTGGTCCACTGAAAACAAGACATATGACAACTCTAGACTAGTTTAAAAAAAAAAAATCTCAATTGTTTCAATAATGACAATTAGTCTACTAACCCGAGTCCAAAGTTTCTGCTAAAGCACCATCAGAGTCCAGGTGTTTCCAGTATTTCTGCATTAGTGTGTTCACAGCAACTCCCTCACACTCAATTTCAACATGATACTGAGGTAGAGTGATCTCTGAATGTTCTCCTATGCTGATTACTTTGAGTTTCAGTGGTTTATCAATCACGAGGGAGTAGAACTCATCATAAACTGTGTCATCCCAGGAGCCCTCAGACTCCTTAAATCCACTTAAACAGCACAAAAATGCCTGAGGAGCCTTGTCTAGCAAAGTATGAGGCAGTGATCTTATATTCCTAATGTCAAATTCAGATTCATTTCCATAGTCAATGAACAGAATATGCAGAGTACTGTCAACTTTCTCAATTACTTGGGCTCTGTACCACTGGTTGTCACTGGAATACAGAGCGAGGCATGGACTGCCTGGACCAAGAGTCTCAGTAAATAGGTCCTGCTGTGCCTGTCCTGCTTCCTGAGCAAGCTGTGCCACTTTGCAGAGATCCTCTGTGTTGGCATATTGGCACCAGAAGAAATGTGGTCCCACAACACAAGACACATATACCATCTCTGAATCATTTCGGGAAAGTCGTGGCTCTTTGTACATGAAATTAAAAACATTTCCTTTGGAAGGACAAACTTGGGTCACACTGGGTTCAGTTTGAGCATTGTGCAGTAGGTTTTCTGTTTGATGCTTTTCTGGTCCGACACTTTCTTCTGTAAGTGGATTCCAGTATTTCTGCATTAGTGTGTTCATAGTCACTCCTTCACTCTCAATTTCAACATGATACTGAGGAACAGCAATCTCTGAATGGTGTCCTATGTTGATGACTGTCAGTTTGAGTGGTTTATCAATCACAAGAGAGTAGAACTCATCATAAATTGTGTCATCCCAGGAGCCCTCAGACTCCTTAAATCCATTTACGCAGCACAAAAATGCCCGAGGAGCCTTGTCCAGAAGAGTCTGGGACAGTGGTCTGACATTCCTGATGTCAACCTCTGACTCATTTCCATAGTCAATGAACAGAACTCGCAGTGTACTCTCAGCTTTAGCAATTACTTGAGCTCTGTACCATTGGTTGTCAGAGGAATACAGAGCGAGGCATGGACTGCCAGGACCAAGCGTTTCATGGAGCATCATGTCCTGCTGTGCCTGTCCCGCTTCCTGAGCAAGCTGTGCCACTTTGCAGAGATCCTCTGTGTTGGCATATTGACACCAGAAGTAAAAAGGATCCACAATGCAAGAAGCATATACCATCTGTGTATCATTTTGGGAAAGCTGTGGCTCTTTGTACATACAAGTATTGCCATTTCCTTTAGCAGCATCAAAATCAGTTTGAATGCTCTGGGGGAAACTTTTTGTTTGATCCGATTCATTCTTGGAATTTTCTACAGAAAATGATTTCCAGTGTTTCTGCACTAAGGTATTGATGAGCATCTTATCGCATTCAATATTCACTGCATATTGAGGAACTGCCACCTTTGAATGATTTTCCTCATTAAAGACCATCACTTTGAGTGGCTTATCAACCACAAGATTGTAGAAATCATCATACACTTCATCATCCCACGATCCCTTGGACTCATCAAAGCCATTTAGAAAGCACAGAAATGCCTGTGGAGGAATCTCCAGCAGACTCTGGGGCATTGACATCACATCTTTAATGTCAACTTCAGACTCATTTCCATAGTCAATAAATAGAACACTGAGTATACTGTCAGCCTTCTGAATCACTTGAGCTCTGTACCACTTGTTGTCACTGGAAAAGAGTGCAAGGCATGGATTTCCAGGCACCAGCATCTCAGGGAAAATTGGCTGTCCAGTTTCCTGAGCAAGCATTGATATGATGTTCAGATCTTCAGTGTTATACTGACACCAGAAATAATGTGGTCCAACTATGCAGGAAGCGTATACCTCCTCAATCTGTTTTTGAGAAATGTTTGGCCATTTGTACATAAGGATGGTTAAGTTTTCCTCAGGGCAAGGATGGGAGTACTGTGTCCTTTCTGAGTCACTGTAGCAAATCTGAACGGAAGTCTCTGACTGTCTGATGGTTTTGTCTTCAAGAGTGACATGCAGCGCAGGTTTTATTCCTTTGTCCAAAACTGTTACATGCTCAGTCTGTGGTGCAGACACATCAGCTGTGAATTTTGAGCTTCTCTTTAAATCGTCTGTAGCACACATCGTATCATTACTGTGGACTCCATTTTGTCCCGCTGTCTTCATTAATACTGATTCTTGTGCTAAATGCCCTTCAGTCGAGTTGTTAGAGTGATGCTGGTCAGCTTGCTGAATGATACTGCTCATTTTGTTTTGCTTCATTTTCTCTATCCTCTTTCTGACATCTGATGTGACTTGTGGAGGGGGTTGTACATGTACCTCAGACTGTACACATTTCTTAGCCAGAAACTCACATGCACTACCAGACACAGTTTCAATATCTACCATGTTAAGCGGCAGACCTTCTTCATCAGATGCCACATCCTTTACGACGCATTTCAAACCAAAGTCTGACGAAGCACTTAAATCCACAAACTTGTGAAACTCTGTTAAGGCATCGCTAGTCCAACTGGTGGCAGTGGGATTAGTGGGACTCTTCAGACTGAATAAACAACACTGGAAAGCCTGAGCATTCAGCCACAAGAAAGCTGGATCAATGGGGTGCACATCTCGCAGAGGGACTTTGTGAGTTTGGCCATAGTCTATGAATCTCACATCTACAAGAGGAGAGTGACTATTTGCAATAATCCTTGCTCTGTACCACATGTCATTATCTGGATTACGGGCAACACAGATGGACTCAACAAGTGGCTGATGGTGGATAGAGGAATAGTGGTTTTGTAGGTCTTGCATAAGGCATCTAAGGGAGTCCTCATTTTTTGTTGTTTGACACCAGAACTTATGTAGACTTTCGATGCAAGATACTTTTACATTGACACTACTTCCTACAGTAAATGCATCGTCATCACAAGCATTTTGCAACTCCGAGGAGAGACCTGGTGCAGGATACCCGTCGCAGTCTATTGCAGGGTCCAGATGTTCAAAGCTTGCTTTCATACAAATGTCATTGGTGTGAGGAGACGCACACTCTTGCCCACTGTCGACCGCTTTGTTTCCAGAGCTTAGCACAGTTTCCTCTGGTAAACCATCAGCAATGACATTGACTTTGTTCTGTAAATTCACATATTGTTCATCTCCAAGTAAACCGAGACATGATGAGGCAATGGGTTCATTCTGGACAATTAAATCTTGTTCAGTCTCAGAGGGTGAACTAAAACCTGCCTTCTCCAGAAAACAACTGTTGATGCATGCAGCGTTAGCTGCAAAGAGAGTGACATAATAGATATCTTGAAGTACATCATGGCGGTCAAACCTTACCACAACTGTCTTGTTCAGCAGTGATTTCAAGAAATCCATCTGTTCTGCAGTCCACTCGCTGCCATTTTCTTTTATCCCGTTTAGAGAACAAAGATATGTGACAACTGGCATTCTCATGAATTTTCCAAGTAGTGGTCTGATGTCTTCAACAGGCACCAAATCATTTTTTCCTTCATCCACATGCAAAACTTCTACAGCACCATCACAAGTCTCGATGTTTTGCTTTAGTAATGAGCGGTGCCATCTGCCATCTGTTCCTTTAGCAGCACATGGATCCCTGCAGCTCTGTGGCAGTTCCTCCCCAAAATCTGTGCTCTCTTTATAGTGTTGGTGGATCTGTTCGGACAATATCTTCACTGCTTTGGAAAAAATTAGGAGCTTGCAAAAAATATTTTCTGGATCAGTTACCTCAGTGATATCAGCAGTTTCTAAAGTGTCAGTTAGCAGTTCTGGGTAAAAGTATTGGTTATGTTTAGCATGTTGGCTGCTAACATTCAAGTTCTGTTCCTGTGTTTCATCAAGGGCCTCAGAAGACTCATCTTTGTGTAAATGTAGCCATTTCAGGACAAAGTTTTTAAATTCTTCTACTGGGACCTTCTTTGCAACTCCAGACTTACACATATGCTTGGAAACCACTGGTATGTCAAGGAGAATTATCCTATCTGGCATCAGTACCTGTTGAACCAATCCCTCAAACTTCTTCTCTGGCAGAGACATCAAAAACTTCACAGCTCTATCAGGCCAGTTTTTCTCAAGGGACATCACATTTGCAAGTATGCAGCATTCTGTTTCAGGAGGGAGGAGAAAACTGTCACTCTGAGCCCAAGCTAAAACTTCATTTGTGACTACACGGGGCTGCCCCTGATCAATTAGAAAGACATTATATGTTTCACTTTCAATCGATATGATCCGAGCTCTGTGCCAGGTCTGACTGATGCAAACCAGACAGAGATCCCCTGGTTTCCCTTCTGATCCAGAAAATTTTCTGTGAGGAGTCTGAATTTCCTCTCTCATCTGCTCATAAATGTGCTTCCTCTCATCATCCATGTTAACCCATAATTCCACAAAACCACAGGTAGGGTTCAGGTTTACCCTCGTAATGAGAACAGGGACTTCTGCTCCTGGAGTTGGAAGCCCGGGAATCGAACACATTGTGAAGCTCAGAGATCAAACATACCTGCAAAATGAGAATGATAAACGTGTCATCAGTGAAGGGGGTGGGGTGGCATTATTATTGCTGCAACATGCACTGTGGTATGGCTTTGGTCCCTCATTTTAAAAATGAATAATATTTTATAACCGTTACAAAAATGCATTGTATCTAAAAAAAAAAAAAAAAAAGCCTGACCTGTATGAGCTTGCAGTATTTTTTTTTTTTTTAGTGCAACTGGAAAAGTTACCTTCGAGAGCTAAACACACCAAAGAATCATTTGACTACAGGTGCATTCAGCTCCATTTTATATAAATATTTCTACAGTCCCTCGACAGATTTGTCCATCTAGGTTAAAGTATTCCATTGTATGAATGAAAATATTTAGTAATTTAAATAAACAATTTTTTCCTGGAAAAATCCATCCCTGATTTAAAGAAAAAAACAGTCCTGTATATCTTGTGCTGCAGGAAAATGTGATCCACAGTGGCAGAGGAATCTTTGAGGTTTATTTAAAACCCTTCATTTGTTGGACTATTTGTTGACAGAATTTGGGCTAATCAAATCTGCCAAAAATGCAGCAGCAATCTGAGCTTGTTATAACCATTTATGCCAACTTTAAAAAAAATTTATTGCCACAATCAAACTATCAGCTTCAACACAGCTGGAAGACACTGGCCTACTAACAGCTGATGTTCAATTTAATTTCACTTCAACTAGACCCGAAGATCACAGTGGGACTGGTAATACTCAGACTGAAAATGTATCATACAAAATATGTCAAACAAGTAGTGAACAAGTAGGCCACCACTCCATTAGCACATAATTAACCATCTTAAATTAATCAGTCTTTATTAATTGGCTACATTTCACAGGCTTTTAAGGCGGCAGTAATTAAACCATTACTTAAAAAGCCTTCACTTGACCCATCTGTCTTAGCTGATTATAGGCCAATCTCCAACCTTCCTTTTCTCTCAAATTCTTGAAAGAATAGTTGAAAAACCGCTAACTGGTCATCTGCAGAGGAACGGTTTATTTGAAGAGTTTCAGTGTGGTTTCAGAATTTATCACAGTACAAAAACAGAAATAGTGAAGGTTACCAATGGTCTTCTTATGGCCTCTGACAGTTCATGTAAATGGGGAGTCTTCTTCACACTGAGGTTAATTATGCAGTTCTACAATGCACATAGTAAACAAATATGTAGGACTGCTTTCTTACATTTGCGCAGTATCTCAAGAATTAGAAACATCCTGTCTCAGAGTGATGTTGAAAAGCTAATTCATGCATTTATTACTTTTAGGCTGGACTACTGTAATTCATTATTATCAGGCTGTCCTAAAAGTGCCTTGAAAAGCCTTCAGCTGATCCAAATTGCTGCAGCTAGAGTACTGACAGGGACTAGAGAGAGCATTTTTCCCCATATTGGCTTCTTTTCACTGGCTCCCTGTTAAATCCAGAACAGAATTTAAAATCCTTCTCACATACAAGGTCTTGAATAATCAGGTCGCATCTTATCTTAAAGATTTCATAGTACCATATCACCCCAATAAAGCACTTTACTCTCAGACTGCTGGCTTACTTATGGTTCCTAGGATAATTAAGAGTAGAATGGGCGGCAGAGCCTTCAGCTTTGAGGCCCTCTTCTGTGAAACCAGCTCCCTCTCCATTTTTAAGATTAGGCTTAAAACTTTCCATTTTGATAAAGCTTATAGTTGGGGTTGGATCAGGTCACTCTGAACCATCCCTTAGTTATGCTGCTATAGACCTAGGCTGCTGGGGGGCTCCCGTGATGCACTGAGTATTTCCTTTTAATTCACCTTTTTTCACACCACTCTCCATTTAATCATTAGTTATTAGTAATCTCTGGCTCTCTTCCACAGCACGTGTTTGTCCCGTCTCTCTCCCCTCACCCTCAACAGGTCATGGCAAATGACTGATCCTGGTTCTGCCAGGGGTTTCTTCCTGTTAAAAGGGAGTTTTCCCTTCCCACTGTCACCAAATGCTTGCTCATAGGGGGTCGTTTTGACTGTTGGGTTTTCTTTGCATTATTGTAGGGTCTTTACCTTTCCATATAAATTGTCTTGAGACAACAATTTCACTGTGAACCAGATTTTTAAGTTTCACAACACTTGCATTTGGTGCCATCTACTGTCCATCTGCTGAACATGCCAACAATTTTTTAAAAAGGTATATATCCAAGAAATAACTTAATTTATGCACAAGACAAAATGAGATCATCTTAAAACTTGTATTAATCAGCAACCATTGCATCCTGTGTGATGTCCATTGCATTTACAGTACCGTGCAGAACTCTTGAGCCACACCTCATTTCTTTATGTTTTTCATAGAAAATAAGAAATGGCGCCAGCGATTTCAATAGTCAGTGTTTGGTATGACCAACTTTATGCTTTAACACACCCTGAACTTTTAGGAAAACTTTATTTTAATTTCTTTTAATTAATCTTCAGGAATAGTTCTCCAGGCTTCTTGAAGGACATTCAAAGCTCTTCTTTGGATGTTGGCTCCCTTTTGTTGAAAAAAAAAAAAAAAAAAAAAAAAAAAAAAGAAGCCATTGTCAATCAGATGCTTTCCAGATGTTACTTCCAGCACTCATAATTTCATCCATTTTAGAAAGATCGCCAACAAAACTGGCTGAAATGAAACCATGACAGTCTCCACCATGTTTTAAAGATGGCTGTAGACACTCTACCTCCTGACCTGTTGCTACTGATTTTCAGTCCAGTACTTGCATAATTTGGCATTCTTCAGCCTTTTCTGCCCGTTTCCCTTCTTTAAGAGTGTTTCTTGACAGCTTCCCTTCCAGAGACTATTTCTGATGAGGCTTCAGTAAACATATTGACCAACTGAAGGGCCAGATGCATCTCAGGTGTTGTGTCAAGTCTTTGGTGGATTCCCCCAGCCCCCCATTTCTTTCAGATCTGGTTCATCTGCTCTAGGAACTTCTTTCATCCTCCACTTCCCTAAATTTCAACAACACTGCACACCATTCAGAAATATGCCAAGTTTTCAGCAAACATCTATTTAGGAATCACCTTTTTGGTGCAAAAATACCACTTTATGCCTGTCAAACTGAGTCATCCTTGGCCCTTTTTTGTAGTTTCAACTTAAGAAATAGGAGTGAATTCTGTTTTTGCAACAGGTAGTGCCTAAAAATATATTTAAGATCGGTTCTTTAAGTTGTTTGTTATATGCAGACTACACAACACTGGCTCATCCTTTGAGTTAGGTGCCTTTTTTCTGCTTGAATGATTCACGTCAGCGTGTCTCCGTTTAAAAAAAACCCCTCATTTTTATATTTTGTTTCCGACGGGTTCATCGGAAACAAAATATAAAAATGAGGGGTGCTCAAGACTTGCACAGTACTGTAGATTTCCAGAAGTGCTTGTTGCTGTTCTTTAGTCTAGTTTGCGTGCCTTTTCGAACGTGTTACAGGTATATTCGGCACAATCTCTTTTCTCACCATGTCTGCAGCAGGCCAAGCGTCGCATCTTGTTCCTGTCGTTAAACTGAACTGGGATCCGGTAGGAGGAGAAAGGTGGAGAGGCGTGTACTCACCCCCCCCTTTTAAAGGCTTCGATAAGAAGTAAATTCAACGGTCCAACAGAAGTCGGTTGGTATTTTGCTTTTATTTTTGTATGTTATTTTATTTTTTTCAATAAAACAAAGTTTAAAATGTGTCAGCAGGGGGCAAGCTGCACATGCAGCACAGTTTAAAGCCCCCTCCTCCAGTCTTCTTCCTTCCTCCCCGCCCCCCCGGCGTTTAATATTTCAGCCAAAAACACAAAACAAAATAAAACACGAAAATTGTTCAAATTGGACACGTACACACCCACGCACGCGCACAGGTGGGTGCTGAGCCAATCACGCAGCACGCTCTGGGTTCCGCGTTTGGAAGCGAAATCACACCCACAACTGTCACGGCTGCAGCTCGCTTTCCACGCAGTCACACCGTACGACCAGGAAGTCGTAAAGCGGCGTACCGTCTACCCATGACAATAATATTTTTGAAGGCTTCACACGAGATCGTGCAATGGTAGGCGACGTCTTAAACGCTCGTATTGTTTCTGATCCAAAAGGAGCTGAAATTTAGCGGAAGTTTGAAGCGTTTTGTGGGTGGCTGGGTTCTCGGAGGTTGTTAGACAAAGAGCAATGCTGTACTTTGGTGTGCAGTTTTGGAAACAGTGTTTTCACTGAGCTCAGGGGCTCTTAAATGTTGCAGCGGAGGGAAACGCAGCAGGTCCAGTTCCCTGTGACTCGATACAGCATAGCTTGGCTGACTTGCTGTGTGTAAGCATGTGGAGTTGCACAGAGTTACATTTGGAAACAAAATGTTTAGCTCCATGTTGCATTGTAGATCACCTGTTTGTATTGCCGCTGAGCTTGCTGGTTCAGGCGGCGGCTTCCTGACTTCAAGACAAAAGGCTCATTTATTTCTTTTTTACATGCTTACACTATGATAAACACCCCTTTTTTTTAATCACTGTACAAGCTTATCTATGCTTTTTTTTTTTTTTGCTGTTGCATGTTTCACTGGAGGGTGTCTGACATATATTTACACTTCTGATAACAGATTTGAATAAGGAACTAAGGTGACTTGTTTAGGGTGGTCAAATCTGCTAAATTTGAAATGTTTAAAAAATAAGTTATGTTTTTCTGCAACTTCTTTAGGTTGTACAGACAGCAGGCATGAAAACCTGCAAATGCACGCTTTAAAAACCTGTGAGTTTGCAAAGTGAGTGTAAGTTTCACTTAAACTGACTGTGCAGAGCTATAGATATATATATGTGTGGCTCATTTGTCTTGTCATGTTATCTCTGTTGCCAGTAACTTGTTCCAAAATGAGTAAGAGGAAAGGCAAAGTGATCACTGATGTAACAACTTTCAAGAGCCGTAAACTTGCAGCTGTGAGTATCGAAAATACACCAGATGATGTGAACCCAAATCACCAGGGGATCTTTTCCAAGGGCTTCGCTCAGTCTGCTACAGTGAGTATTCCCCCGACACGAAATATCAAACATAGTTTGTCTTTACATCTCGGCAGCATATTAACGGTTAAATATCATTTCCTGTGTGTGTTTGTAGGGCGACATTGGACTCATTGAAAGCATCACTCTGAAGAATTTCATGTGTCACCATTCTCTCGGTCCGTTCCAGTTTGGGCCTAATGTGAATTTTATAGTCGGCCACAATGGAAGTAAGAACATCGCCTTTACGTGAATGAACCTCGATGTTGTGTCATGTCTGTTACAAACTCGTATAAGTGGGCATAGTGTGTTAAATCGGGTACAGCTATGCTAGATAGATAGATAACAATAGTGCTTTATGATACTCAATTTGAAATTGCAGTACCATACCCTCATTATGAATAAGGGCATGGCACCTTTTAAATTATCACTACACACAGAGTGCAGCTATGCAACTACAAATTATTTTCATCTGCAGAATTTTTCCCTCAGTCACTTTATTAGTTACACTGTGCTAGTGTCAGGTAGGGCCCCTTTTGTCTTCACAACTGCCTCAATTCTTTGTGGCATAGAGACAATGAGGTGCTGAGTCCATGTTAGCATGACAGCATCACACAGTTGCTGCAGATTCGTTGGCTGTACATACACGATGTAACTATATTCATCCATTACATCCAGAAGTGCTCTGTTGGATTAGTTTGAGATGATCTGAACTTTCCGTGCTTTCATGTTGTTTACACCAAATTCTGAGCCTACCCTCCAAAATTGGGAACATTTTCCAATCTTCCGTTGTCCAGTTTTGATGAGCCTGTGTGAACCGTAGCCTCAGTTTCCTCTTCTTAGCTGACAGGAATGGCACCCGGTGTGGTCTTCTGCTGCTTTAGCTCATCTGCTTCAGGGTTTGATGCGTTGTGTGTTCAGAGATGCTCTTTTTTTGGATCTTTCTCTGTAAACCCTAGAGATGATTGCGTGGGGAAAATCCCAGTAGATCAGCAGTTTCTGATATACTCAGACTGTTTGTCACCAACAGCCATGACACATTCAAAGTCTCCATTCTAATGCTCAGTAAGAGACTTCAAGCATAATATTATCAGCAAACGATTATGGCATCTTTAGAAGTGAATGAGGTCATATTAACTCCTTTTTTCTTGTGGCTCATGGACACAGTCTTTCTGGTTCGGTGTGTAATGCAAAGGAATGAGAAGGTGTGGACAATGTGCCTGTTTGTTATTAGCTGAGATGCTGGTGCTTCTGTGTGACATCCAGTAGTTCCTATATCATGCTTGTGAGATCTTCAGACCTGAATTCAAAACAAAACCTTGTCACCCCCGGCGGATTAAACTTTAAAATACAAAATGAACAACCAAAACATTCAAATTATTAAGTAAGAATTAGTTTGTTTATTCAAAGACAGCTTCCTGATTTATTCTAGTGGATGGATAATTTATAATAATTTGAATACAGTGTTCAAGCTCTGCCAAGCAGCCCATGTCTGTAAGATGATTTGCTTTCATGTCCTTGTTGTTACCGACGTATCCCTCAGGTGGAAAAAGTGCTATCCTGACTGCTTTGATCGTAGGCCTCGGTGGAAAGGCCACTGTGACGAACAGAGCAATGTCACTTAAGGACTTTGTGAAGACCAATGAAAAGTAAGTTATGGATCATAATGTTGTCCCTCAGTAATAAATCATTTTAATGCTGAAAATGCTTCAGATTTCTTTTCTAGTGAATGCAGCGGCACTAAAATCCTGTTAAAACACACTCTGGTTTCTAGCACTGCAGATATAACAGTAAAACTGAGAAACAGAGGACCAGATGCTTACAAAAAGGATGTTTACGGCGACAGTATCTCCATTGAGCATCGGATCTCAAGTGATGGATGCCGGACCTGCAGGCTGAAGAGCAAATCAGGTGACTTTCCACAGATAATCTGACTGGAAGACTGGAAGTTGGTCCAAGTCTTGCAGAACCTTCTCTAAATTCTACACTTGAGAGTGTAGACTTCAGTCAGACTGTCACTTCCTTACACTGTATACATTCTTTACTCTCAGTCAGGAATTTTCCTCTATAAACCTGCATACACTTTATTTACATGGCACTGTATCAGCCACTGCTTTTTATGTTTTAAAAGTCATTTTATAAATAAAAGGACCTAGAAGTGTTCTTGCCAGTGTGCAAGTTCACTCATTTTCAGTCCAGTCTTTGTACCTGACCATTTTCATTTAAGCCACTCAACACTGACTCAAGCATAAAAATAGTCACCTAACTCAGAAGTGCAACAGAGCTTTATTTGTATTTTGTGTGCTTTAGGACAACTTATCTCAAACAAGAAGGAGGAATTAACAGCCATTTTGGACCATTTTAACATCCAGGTACCTCTTGCTATTTTTTTTTTTTTTAAAAAACCCTCCAGGTGATGCATGCTTTAACAGGATATTGTTTGTGTCTTCCAGCTGGATAACCCGGTATCCATCCTCAGCCAAGAAATGAGCAAACAGTTCCTGCATTCAAAAAATGAAACAGACAAGTATAAGGTACAGTAGTGCCTTCACTATAAGTTCAGTATAAGCTTTAAGATTAAAAGGTCACATTGGCATTGAAGCTTACTTTGATAAGTGTGTTTTTTTTTTCCTGCTTTTGTCGTTTGTAGTTCTTCATGAAAGCGACTTTGCTCGAACAGATGAAGAGAGATTACATCCACATTAAACACACTAAAACAGTCACGCGGCAGCAGGTCGAGAGACAGGAGGAGGTATGTATTCATCACGTAAACCACTTACTGTTGATACTTCACGTCATGCAAGTCTTTAAATATCCATTTGAGGAACATTACTTAAGTTGTTTATTTCTGGTTACACTGACAGCTTGAGCATTTCAAAACTCATTTGTTTCTTGGGGTTTCTCTTGGTTTTGTGCCTTTTTGTTTGGCAGCTCTGAGCTTATTCACTTGCAGCTTACATGTTTAACTATGACTAGCACATAATTTCTCATAAGTAAAACCCTTTTTGAATTGTTTTTTTTTTTGTCCAGTGTCTCAAGGACCTAAAGCAAGAGTTCCTGCAGAAGAAAGAACGATATGAAAATGTTGCATCCTTCAGTGACATGAAGGTTGTTTTGGAGAATCTGAAGAAAGCAATGGCATGGTGTTTGGTAAGAGCTGATCTGTCATCAGCATATAAAACAGGACAAAAAACTGTAAAGGAGGGTTTAATGCAACATTTGCTGGCTGTATGAAAGAAAAATAAAAACAATCAAGTTAAAGGAAATGTGAATTAAAAAACATTCGCTAATGGTCCTGTTTATCTTGTAATAAAAAAAAAAGTATTTTTAAATCCCTTTCAGGTCAGTGAGAAGGAGCAGCTCGTAAAGCAGTTGAAAGAGGACATTGAAAAGGAAGAGAATAATTATAAACCAAAGGAGAACCTTCACCTCTGTCAGGTGAGTTGCAAGCGTTCTTTTTCTTTTAACTATCCAAGCCTATTTACAATGTCAGAGCACTTCAGACATTCATCACTGCATAACCTCAAAATTCTTCCATCATATAATGCATGGTAGTGCTTACAGTAGATATCCTCCACTGGAAATATCGTATCTTTCACACAGACGAAGATCATACAGCTGGAGAAGAAACTTCAATTCAGCAAGAGCAAAACTGACAGTCTGAGAGAGGAGCAAGTGTCTTTATCAGAGGACAATCTGAAGCTGAAAGAGCAAGTGAAGAGCATTAGCAAAGCACACAAGGACCAGGAGGTACTCAAACCATCTGTGCTAATCTGCATGCTTTTGGTTTTTTTGCTTTGAATATGTGAAGTCATGCTAATGTGACAATCTTTTCCCATAGCTCGTTTATTTTCGAGCTCTAAACAAGCTGAAACAGTCCGAACAAGAGCAAAGCCTTCTTCAGGAGAAAATTAACAAGGCAAAGGCAAGGTAAGGGAGTAAAAGTGTTACAGAGGGCCTTTATATAGCTCCAGTGCATGCATTTATTTTAAATAATTCCTTTTTTTTTTTTACCTTGTTTCAGTAAGAGTCTGAACAGTGAGGGAGACTCAGAGTACGCAAAACGGCAGAAGAGCTTAAGCAAACTGAAAGAGCAGCTTGTGGAGCTCGAGAATAGGTGCACGCAGCTGAATCAAGAGATCAAGAACAAGCATCAGGCGCTTCTCAAAGGAAAGGAAGAACGGGACAAGCTGAGGTATAACAAACTATATCAGCTGTCATGTAAACTTATTGCTAAGGATGTGAAATTTGATGATCATTCTTTCTTTGTATTTCCCAGACTCGAGGAAAGGAATGTCCAGGCTTCTTATGAGTCCAAACTAAAGAGGAAGAATCAGCTGCTTGCCAGCCGATCGAACAAACTAAAGCGGTTTGGAGACCAGGTTCCTGACATGATGAGTTCGATTAGTGAGGCTTATGCTACAGGACGCTTCCTCAAGAGGCCTGTCGGTCCAATAGGTAACCCTCATTTTTATGACTTTCTCTTTGGATTAGTGCAGAGATTTTAACAAACTTGCTTTGTTTGACATGTCAGTAAATATGATCTGCTTGTTGAGGTTTCAGATGATTGATAAGTGTTTGTATAGTTAATTTGAAACCAACACCAGTAACCAGTTTGGCTAGTGTAGAGACTGAAAACCAGAAATAGGAAGAAGCGAGGCATCTATCAGCCATCACTTCTAAAGCTCTCTGAAGAAAACGTGTCCTGTTGCACTCCCACCTCACAGCAACAAGGTTCAAACCTGCTTACTGGCTGGGGCCTTTCTGGGTGGAATTTCTCCCTCTGCCTGTGTGGGGTCTCTCTGGATACTCCAGCTTCCTCCCACAGTCCAATGCTGTGTTCCATTTACCTCCAAAATCGGGTGTCAGAGCTGGGAGTGATGTCACTCCTGAGTTGAGCATGTTCCAGTGGAAAAGTTGGAAAAGCAAATAAAAACAGTATTTATTTTGCTCCTTTGCAAAGGTAGAGCCATTGATGCATCACTAGCTGTACAGCACAGTACTCGTTTTCTTTTTGTGCTTGAAAACACCACTGCAGCATATGGATAGAAGTCACAAATACACAATAGTGGCACTATAGATTACAAGTTTTACAGTTTTATTTATGTGTAGATTCACTGCTGTCATCTTGGGTTATTAAATCAGGGTTGGTGGAGATGCTTCAATTTTCTGAGCTGGAAATTGGACTTTGGGAGGCATTCCAGTTGAAAATCCCAATTTCCGACTTCAAATGGAACACACGACAAAGCCAAGGAGGGATTTCAACCTGGTTATAGGTGTGAATGTGTCTCTCTGTGTTAGCCTTGTGATGGCCTGGCGACATGCCCAAGTTATACCCTGCCTCTTGCCCTTTGATAATTTTGATAGCCTTCACTGGAATGGCTATCAAAATTAGCCATTCCAGTGAAGGAATGGCTAATTCCTTCATTGTGTCTGTATATAAAAGATGGACACAGCCACTGTAATGCCTCCTATTGGTCTCTACAGTCAGAAGTGACTATATTTGGATCAGAGGGTGGAGTGCCATTTTACCAGCTAAAATTAGCTGACTTGGTTAGCAAGCTGCATGTATCATCTGTATAGCATTTATGTTTCCTCTCTTGATGCTAAGCTAAACTAACTGGTTCATAGCAGCAGCTTTATATTTATCGTACAGATATAAGTCTAATCTCTAATATAATCTCTAACTCTAATATTTTTTCCACCATGCAAAATAAAAGCAAATACATATGACCTTCTGTTTTTTAATTGTTTCCTAAAGTTTTGTAAGTAACCATCTTTTTTTATTTCATTTTGGGCACTCAGTGCTTTGATTTTCTTCAAATGTTTCAAGTATAATTTCATTTAAATACTTAAAATTCTTTATATTTCTCACAATTGACAATCTGTTTTTTCCCAGGGGCATGTATCAGTTTAAAGGATCCCTCATTAGCAGTGGCTGTGGAGTGCTGCCTGCGGAGCTTCATGAAGGCTTTCTGTTGCGACAACTACAAAGATGAGGCGGTCCTTGAGGAGCTGATGGCTCGCTTTTATCCAAAGGGCAACAGGCCGCAGATTATTGTCAGCCCCTTCTCTGATAAACCTTACAATATTCATGGAAGGTCAGCATGATGTGAGATTTTATTTTTATTTTTCATGCTACATTTTTCTAAAACGTTTTTAAAACACATTTTGTTTCCACTCTCTGCTGTGCTATTTCATAGAAAAGCACATCATCCAGAGTACCCGTCGGTATTGGACATAATCACAGCAACAAGCCCAGTCATTATCAACTGCCTGATTGATATGCGAGGGATAGAATCAGTCCTAATAATCAGAGTAAGTATCTCAAGATCTCCTTGATATCACATAGAGAGTTGCTTTAGGATTGATGTTGCATTTCCTTTTTGTTTTGTTTTTTCATCATCCGGTCTGTGTTTTCTGTTTGATCTCAGGAAAAAGACAAAGCGAGGAGGGTCATGCAGCAAGGCCGTCCACCTAAAAACTGTCGTGAAGCCTTCACTGCTGAGGGGGATCAGGTGTATCCAAACCGTTATTACACATCTGATTTCAGCATGGCAAAATATCTTGGTGCAGATATTGAGACTGAAATAAGGTAAGTATCGGAAACTAATTTTAGGCCAGCAATAAATACTTCAGTTATTATTGTCCACTGTTATGTCAGATGGAAATTGCATTAGTATAAATTGTGCTTGTGGAGCAGTATTTATTTATTTTTTAAACATATGACTTTATAGATGTGGTATATTTACAAGTTTTGCTCTAAGATGAATGTGATCCTGCTTGTTACAGTATGCTGGAGTCAGACCTGGAGAATTACCAGGCTCAGCTGTCCAGGTTTCAGCTCCAAGTAAACTCTGTCACCGAAGACATTGTGAACATGGAGAGCAATCTTAACAACACCATCCTGACCCTGAAGACAACACTGGTCAGTGAACAATACACCTGCAGCTTGTGCATTGGAAGCTGTTGAGCAACGCTGCTGTTTAGATTTCCTTTCATTCTCTACATTTTCAGTCTTCTTTTTTTGTGTTCTCTCAGATTTCCATTTGAGCAGAAAACTAAATCACACTAGAGTAAAAATAGGACAGCAGCCTTGTTGTGAGTAGGTAAATTCTGTGCTCACCCAGTGATTGCATTGAATTTTTCCACATTCTGGGACCAAATACAAGTAGTTGCAGTGACCGATTGGCTGCCCAGAGATTTAGCGTGCAGCGCCCTCAGCCTCTGGGTGACTACTTTCGATCACAAAGCACAGGTCACCTGGTGGGAGGCAACCCTTCCCCCAAGCAATTGCATTGTGGCTCGGACTGACTGCAGTTATGCTCAGAGAGATTGATGAAGGTTTGCAAATAATTTCTGTCTAATTTATAAATGCAGACAGATTGCCTACACGTTGAATTCATCTGTGTCAGAGGAGTGCAACCTGTCTGCGGCACCTCTTTGTAATAGAGGACTTAAGTCAGCTGTTGCCTTTGCCAAGAGCCTGTGTCTTTTTGCAGTTAAATGGCTGTCCTTCAGCAACTATGTTACTATTTATAGAGGATTTCTGAATTTCTGTTTCAAACCTATGAGATTGTGGCTGAACTCTGATTATAAGTAGCTAATATGAATTTCTGTTTAATGTGAATATGTGCACATGTAGATGGCAGCGGATTTGCAGTTTTTGCAGACTTATGACAGTTAATCACCATATTATGACACTGTGATTGAATGTGACTGACTTAATCCCACTCAATCATAAACTGATAGCAGACTGACTCTTTTTTTATTGTGTTTTTTTGATGCACCAAAGTTGCTTTGAAGGTGGCAGCTGACTACGAGTGGTCACTGACTTGGTCCCAAAGCAACCATTTTCTGTTTTTCCTAGTGTGACTGTAGCATAAAATAATCAGAAACTGCAGTTCCTCTAATGGCCACATGAGGCTGGTTCTGTCAATCAGTCCTGGTAGACTCTTAGGTTAAAATGCCCAAACATTTCAACAGAAATAAACAGCCTAGTAAGAAAACAGATTTGATTTCTATAGCTAATTTTCCCTCTACAACTCAATTGTACAGGGGGCAAATTTTACAAATGTGTATCACGCTGTCATGTCCTGGGCCGGTGGCCCAGTGTTATGTTTTCTTGGTGTTTGTTATTTTCTCGGTTTCTATGTTGTCATCTTGTTCCACATGTTTTCCTGGTGTCTAGTCTGCGTCTGCGTCTTTGTCTCCCCCTTTCTGGCTTCCTGTTTTACTTTGATGGTCGTCTGTTCCTTGTCTTCAGTTTTGCTTTCCCCCCGTTAGGGTAATCATAATCACCTGTGTGCCCACCTGTTTCCTCTTCCCTCATCAGCCCCTCTGTGTATTTAAGTCTTGTGTTTCCCATGCTCCTTGTCGCGTCGTTGACGTTGTGTGTCCGTGTGTTCCTGTGTTCCTGTGTTCCCTGCGCCTGCCCTTCGTCTCCCTGTGCCTCCCTTCCAAGGTTTTTGTATTTTTGTGTTTCCCCGGTGGAATAAACGCCCTTTTAAGTTACCTCTGGAGTCCTGCGTTTTTGCCCTTCCTTGCCCGTTTCCTCCCCGGCCATGACACACGCCTTTTAAATTGTATAAATGATTAAAGTTATGCAATATGTAGCAGGTGGCTGGGGGCTGCCCTTTTGGGATATTGCACATTGGGTTGTCTTAAACTGTTCTCCAAAGAATCGTTTGTTTATTTACCCTGCTCGTCAAAATTAGCATCCCTTTTAATTTCACACTGATTTACCAATGCACTTTGCTAACCAAGCTAGCTGCTCAGTGCCAGTGTTGGTCACATTTGGTTTCAAAACATCAAGATGATTGACAGCAAAAATAGCAGTTTAATAAGCAATAATAAATAAGCCACTTTATAGCCATCTTTTATGTACAGTCTGTGTTCCCGTGGCTAACAGGGCAATGCTGACAAGTGCGATTAATGTGTTTTGGAGGGTTATTTTGTTCGTTTTTACATATATTCAGTTTAACATTAGATTATATTTGGTGGTTTTGTTTTCATGCAGGCTTCTGTGAATCAAGTCAAAGCGTCAATAACTGATCTGGAGACTGCTAGTGAGGACCAAATTGATGACATCAGCTCACTGGTGACGTTTCAGCTTTTATTTTTTTATCTCTTTCATAAAAAACAGAAAGCTGCCATGAATTATGCAGGTATAATGTTTTTAAATGTTTTAAACTGTGCAGGAAGAAGTTGCACAAGAGAACCAGCAGAAAATCGAGGTAGAAAAGCAAAGTGTTCAAGAAGCAAAGGTAGAACTCAATAATCACCGGAAAATGTCAGAAGACTCAGACGCCAAGTACTCTTCTGTTAGAGAACGGATTGACCAGCTTGCTGAGGAAATGGAGCCCCTGAAGGTACAGTAGAGGTTTTATGGTTGCACAGCTTGTTTGTTTTGTGCAGGGTTTCAAACCTTTACACCTGGTGGTAGTGAGATTGTGGCTTATTGTGCTTTGACCTACAGGATGAACAGCTCAAACTGGAGACGGAGTGTGCCAAGCACGAACGAAACCTTAAAATTTTAGAAAACAAAGTGAAGGCTCATGAAGACAACATCGCAGTCATGAAAAACGAACTCGCCCAAAGAGAAGAAGAGTTACAGGTAACAATTCTTTCTCAGTATAATATTCTTAGATAATTTATTCACTGCATGTATTAAAAGGCTTGTTGCATAGAACAGTATGTAAATTAAACTCAGTGTAATTAAGCTGTACTTTAGCTATTTAGGCCAGCTAATATTCAGTGAATTCAACCAAAGAGGAGAAAGTCAACAGACAGCTCATGGTGTTATGACAGGAATACGCGGCAAAAGCTACAGAGATTAGTCCTGAACGGCAGCACATGACAGGCAACACCAAGAGCATTGACACAGAAATCACTCGACTGAAGAGGAAGATCAAGGTGTACGAGAGCAGCCATGGCCAGCAGGAGCAGGTGGTCAGGTGAGAAACTCAAAGAATCTGGGACTTCTCTGATACTTTACATACTGATTTTTATTGGTAATTTCTCAGACTTCGAGGCAGAAATCATTTAAATGGTCGAAAATCGATTTTTTTTTTCAATGAGCTTTTTCATCAGTCATGTCAGTGCAGAGGAAAACTGTGTATATAAAAGTAATCTAATCAAGTACTGTACCTGTGAACAGATTTGAGGTACTTCCTGCGTTCTGGTGGTGCTTATTAATCCCAGTTTCCAAGTGGACCTAAGCTGGCACCCCACTGAGCCAAGGATCTTTACCTTAGCTGACATGCAGGCTTAGCTAGCCTAAATGAACTATTAGCTATTTTCAGGGGTTACAGTGGACCAGAACAATTCAGGCACAAACAGAGTAATATATATAATTTAGAGGCAACTTCAAATGTTTCAAACAGCTCACCAAATAAACTGTATTTCTAAACTGTATAGTTTGCATTACTATGGCAAAGTTTACAGTAATGCACTATGTTGGACTGGTGTAGGGTGTTCAGACATCAGTCAAAATCTTCTATCTTGTTGAATTCAGTTAAATCCACAAAGAACGGAAAATCTCAGTGCAGCAGTAGCACAGAAAGAAAACAATAGACCCCTTGGTCTCCTGTGCACATTCGCTCCCATGCCAGTGTGTTAAAGCGCATATGTGCAGCACCACAGACTCATCAATGTCTGTGATGCACATGGTGCAAAATGGCTCTGCATTAATCTGGTGCAACATTGCATTGCATTGAATTATATGACAATTACTGATGTGTTTAAAGGCGGTGTCTTACCTGATAGTAAATGGTATTTTTGTATTTGGTATTTTGTCTTCATTTACATAGCTGTAGTGGGTGTAATATTAGAAGCACACCTGAATGCACCATGGGAATTAATTGTTTTATTAACACCTATGACAAGTGGAACACTACTGGCATTGTAAATCTAGACTTTATTATGGATTTGTGCTAGTGTACTGGATAAAGCAATACACTGTTTTTGATTAAACTATCCAACAGTATCTAAAATACTAAAAAAAAAACAATACCTCCACCTCAACCAGCTACAACAATTGACCGCTAAAACATTTATGCAGCAGTAATAACAGTAATATAATTAGGTATAGGAGTATTACCCTTATTTGGGTCATTAACAAAGGTGATGTGCAGAGCTATAGTAACTATTAGAGGGATAAAGCTGATCAGCCACATCATGAAGCTATGGGAAAGTTGTTCAAGTGGGGTTAAGGAGAGTTGCATTTTTTCATGCTGAGAAAGAGCACTACAGATGTGATGTGTATAGATGATTTCAGAAGGAGTATAAGGAAGTCAGGAGTGGCAGAGAAGTATGTGAGGGTGGTGCCAGGACAGTATGCGGACATCGAGACAATAGTGAGGCATGCGGTAGGAGTGACAGATGGGTTCAAGGTGGGGGTGGGATTACATCAGGGATCAGCTCTGAGCTCATTCTTGGTGGACAGGTTGACAAATGAGGTCAGGCAGGAGTGTCCATGGACAATGATGTTTGCAGCCAACATTGTGATCTGTAGTGAGCAGATGACAGAGAGCCCCGAGAGGTGGAGGTATGCTCTGGAGAGAAGAGGGGTAAAAGTCAGTAGAAGCAAGACAGAGCATGTGTGTGAAAGAGAAGGAGACAGGTGGAATGGTGAAGATTCAAGGAGCAAATGCAGTGAAGGTAGATGAGTTTAAATACCTGGAGTTGACCATCCAAAGCAGCAGACAGTGCACAAGAGGTGAAGAAAAGAGTGCAGATGTCCAGAGTGGAGGTGAGTGTCAGAGGGGATTTATGAGAGAAGGGTAGGAAGCAAGAGTGAAAGGGAAGATTTACAAGGTGGTAGTGAGACCTGCGATCTGTGGTTTTCGAGGTGGTTGCACTGTTCAAAAGACAGGAGGTGGAGCTGGAGGTGGCAGGGTTGAAGATGTTAAGAGTTTAATTGGGAGTGAATAGACAGGATTAGAAATGATTATATCAGAGGGACAGCTCATGTTGAAGAGTTTAGAGACAAGACTGAGATGTGTGCAGTGGAGGGGTTGTGAATATTTTGGACAAATGACCGTGAAAATGGAGCTGCCAGTCAGGAGGAAAAAAGAAGAGCACAGAGGAGGTTCATGGATGTCATGAAGAAGGGCATGCAGAGGGTTGGTGTGGCACAGGAGGCTGCTGGGGATGGGGTGAGATGGGGAGAGAGATGATCTGCTGTGGTGAGCTTTTTAAGGAAACCGCTAAAAGAAGAAGATGATCAAGCATACTGGCACTTTTACTGAGAATGTTGAGAGTACATTAAATACCAGTTATACATGCATATATTTAAAACAAGTAAGACTTTAAATACACGACTTCAGTTGTATTTGCACTGTTTTAAGGTACAGACATCATCTAAACCTCTCACTTGTACCCAGCATATGTGACTCTCTTAGCTCATTAGCCTAGCAGTCCCTAACTTAGTTTGCTATAGCCTAACTTGTATTTTTTTAGTTAGAAGATGTCTTTAAAGAGCCCTCTATTTTCCTTCAACTTTGTTATCTCCACAAAGCTTTTCAGCTCATCTGCTTCTGTTTCTTCTCCTGTATGGATTAATCAGATCTCCCTGTTAGCCATCACTAAATATTCTCATGTCCTCATTTTACATGTGCACACTGACAGCTGATTTGAGAAGAATTTAGGCTATGCCAATTTCTTCCCTCTGACCTCATTAGGGAGTACGCCGAGGCCCTCGCCCTCTACAGAGAGAAAACCAACCAAGTAAGGGATTTGCGGAGGTTCATCGATCGTCTGGATAACATCATGTCAGACAGGCAGAACAGATACAAAATAATGCGTAGGTAAGTAACAATCTTGCAAGTTTTAAAAATATAGTATAATGATTTAATTGGTGTTGGAAAAATTGTGCTTTTTGTCTGTTTTTCCTGAAGGTCCCTCTCTGTCAGATGTAAGTTATACTTCAATAACTTCCTGATAAAGATGAACTGCTGTGGATCTATGATTTTTGATCACAACAATGAGACACTTTCAATCATGGTACGTGTGTTTCTTTATTTGTTTTGCTAGAAAAGCTTGTTGCATTACAGCACATATTGTGTGAAATGGTTATATATATTTTGAGATAATTAATTGCATCACATAATATATTAAAAACAAAAAGACATTTTTTTAATGGCTTTGTTTAAAAGTATGCACTTTGATTTTAAAGAAAGATGCTTTTAAAGTTCAATCTGGTGGCTTAAGCATTTAAGTCCTTGATTCAAGTTCACGTTATCTCCTCTCTAGTTCAATTTATATAACTAAAACTCAACCTTGTCTGACACCAAAGGTAAAGCCTCCAGGGAGGGACGAAGATGGTGTGAGCGACTTGAGGTCTTTGTCTGGTGGTGAGCGTTCTTTCTCCACTGTTTGCTTCATGCTTTCGCTGTGGGAGATCACAGAGTCCCCCTTCAGATGTCTCGACGAGTTTGACGTCTACATGGTGAGTGCACAGAAAACATAATAGTTGCATGTAACCGGTGTAAAAACTAACAGTTGCCTTAATTCTTTCCTTGCAGGATATGCACAATCGAAGAATCTGTCTAGATCTCCTTCTGGAGCTGTCAGAGCGGCAGCATCTTCGACAGTTTATCTTCATTACTCCCCTGAACACCAGGTAATGCCTTTTACGATGTTTGTCTTGATATCCTTTGACGTTCATGTGTTACTTCTGTTTTGTCTGTGCAGGCTGATGCAACCTTTTGAAAGAATTGTAGATTTTTTGTTGTTGTCACTGTTTCTGAACTCGTTTTTGTTTTGGATTTTAAATGCATTCTTCCTAAACCTCCTGCTGTCAATCTTTTAATCTTTTAATCACTAAAAATGACCTGTGCTGTGTCAATAATTTCTAATAATTGATCAAATGGTTTGTGTTTTTCAGCAATCTACCCAAGTCAGACCTCATCAAAATCCACCAGCTGCGGGATCCAGAGAGACAGCGGGGTCAAACAGAAGATGATGCTTAAACTGAGCGACTTCAGTGAATGAATGTTAACGGGCATTACTGTATACAGTTACAAGAAAACTTTTATGAACCCTTTGGACTTACCAGGATGCCTACATTTAATTACTCTAAATGTGGTGTGAACTTAAGTCACAGTTGGTTTCTGGCTAAAGTAAACACCTCTATCTTTCATGTCTTGCTGAACAATCACTCACAACATGCTGGATAAAAGTAAGTGAACCTTTGAATTTAGTCATTTACTGATGCATAGAACCTCTGTTAGACATTTTCTGTAGCTGCTCATGAAACATGTACAGTGATGAAGTATTTTTGGGCCTCTGCTTCCTACAAATTAGTTTCAGTGCATTAATATTTATGGGATGTTTTGACTCAACAACAGTCTTCAGCATACAGCACAGCAGTTGGATTAAGGGAAAAACTCTGACTCATTACAAAACACAGTTTTCTTTATCAACTGTTGCTGATTGGCTTAAAATTTCTTGCTACAGTGTCCAGGCTCTGGGTTGTTCTGAAGAGCTCACTTAATTCAAGTGTGATATTGTAATAGGATGCCACTCTTGCACCGTCTCATTTGCGAAATTTCTTCTCTCCTAGATATTCCACGATCAGCTGCAAGTGGTATTGTTGCAAAGTGGAAGTTTTTAGAAATCACAGGAAGTCAGCTGTAAAGTTGCTGAGTGCTGAGGTGCATAGTGCATCAAAGTTGCCAACACTCTGCCTTCTCAATAACTGCAGAGTTCCAAACGTTCTCTGGCATTAATGTCAGCACAGAAACTGTGTGCTGGGAGCTTCATGGCTGAGAAGCTCCTATAGGTAGAGTGTATAGGTGGCCTTTTGTACTTTTGTTCCTATAGTGTAATAAAAGAAAGTATCTAGCCCTTACTGGGTCTTAAACTTAGATGAAAATCAGATGAACAACAACACATGACACTTTACACACTGTCATTATTCATTTAACAAAAACAAAGCCAAAATGTAAAAGCAATGTGTGAAAAACTAAGCACATGTCACGATTCGGTAGCTTTTAGAACCACTTTTAGCAGCAATAAATTGAAGGAATCGTTTTCTGTATGACAATCAGTCTCTCACATCATCGTGGAGTTTACAGTGTTCTTTACAGTGTTGCTTCAGTTCATTGACGTTTGCAGGCATTTGTTTATGTTTGGTTCTCTTAAGGTCCTTGCCACAGCATCAGGTTGAGGTCTGGACTTTGAGTGAGCCATTGCAACACTTTGATTCTTTTTCAGCCATTCTGTTCTAGACTTGCTGCTGTGCTTGGGATCACTGTCCTGCCTCACATTTGACTGTAGAATACATTGGTATATGGAGGAATTCATGGTGGACTCAGGTCCTGTGGTTGCAGAACAAGCCCGAATCATCACCCCTCCACTACTGTGCTTGACAGTCAGTATGGGGTGTTTGTGCTGATATGCTGTGCTTGTTTTTTCTGTGCATTATGGCCAGACAATCTGAACTTGAGGTGAATTTTCAGGGACATGCACTGCTGGGAAGATTGGCAGCTGTCTTGATTGTTTTCGTCTTGTGAATAATCTTCCTCATTGTAAAATGATGGACTTCAGATTGTTTGGAAATGGCCTTACAACACGTCCCAGATTGATGAGCATCAAGAGTTGTTTCTCTAAGTTCATTGCTGATGTCTTTCCTCTGTGGCATTGTGTTAACAAACCTGAATGCTCCAGATCTGTAAACTAACAAAACTTCTTTTATATAGGTACTCACACTTGTTAATCAAGTGCATTTGATTAGCAGCACCTCGGTGTTACTTGCCCTTTAATTTCCTGTGGAAGCAGTAAGTGTGCTTAGGTTTTTCACATACTGCTTCTGCATTTTGGCTTAATTTTTGTGAAATAAGTGATGACACGGTGTAATGTGTCACATTTTGTAGTCCATCTGAGGTTGTATTTACCTAATTTTTGGATAGATTATTTTTTTTATTATGCCCTGTTTGTAAATTTAAGGACTTTAAAGAGGGTGTGCTTTCTTTTTACCGTGACTGTAGCATTGCAGATTTTTGCCAAAAAGTTCAACATTCGTCTCATCTGTCCACAGAACAAAAGTGTTGTTGAACATCCAGCTGATTTTTCGCAAGCTTGAAATGTACCACAGTATGTCTGCGTGGTGGGTTTTTATTTTTATTTTTTTAAAGTTTTAAAAGTTTTTTCTAAGTTTTTTTTTTTTTTTTTTTTTTTTTTTTTTTGGTATAGGGAGTGCCATGTCTATGGGCAGTCTGTCATTTTTATAGCTGTGTCCAACCAGCTCATGTAGCTTTTCTAGCCTGCACTTTGAGTGATTCCTCAGTGTGTTCAGTGAAGGTATGAAAAGTACACCAGTTGCTGCTTTATTAGTTTAGCCTACTTGTGTTTGTCTATAATTGTTACTTAGATGGTGATCACACCACATTTTACAAGCAATAGATGAAGAAATAGTTGTGTGTCAGTATTATTTTGTGGAGGGCTCTGGTTTTTAAAATGTCACTTTTCTTGTCTGCTATGTGACAGTGCCTGTCATGTAATGGGTTTTGAGTTCTCAGCTTGTAGATTTTATGTAAAATGATGCAGGTTTTTAAAACAACACAGGAGGTTGTATGTCAGAAGTCCTATACTGTACAATGTTAATGTTTTGTGCTCGATACGTAAGATGTCTGAGTGTAATTTTAAGTGTTTGTGTTTTAATGAAATACTGACTGGCTGATGGCATGGGTGGATAACTGGATTTGATTTGTCTTTTTTTTCCTGCATTTTAATTTTTAACTTATATACAGTTTTAGTCATTAATATGAAAAATTATACAGCATCGTCCAGAATCCTGCTCTCTTAAAGTGTTCCAGCAGCTTTTATTCCAGTCTTCAAGAGATGATGCCTGTGCTCAAGCTGCCACGTAAAGATGGAATCAGGCCACACCATCTTCTTTAAAATTGTCGTCAGTATCTGCCAGGGTTGCATCCTGTCTCTGCTCTTCTTTCAGATTGCCCTCAATTACATCATGTGGCAAGCAGTAACACACATCAGAGGGGGCATCCACAACATCGCAGGTGACGGCAGTGTAGTTGATAAGCGATGTTTTAGATAGAAGAAGGAACAGGTAGATTCACACAAGAGTCCACACAGGAGAAACCGTTCGGCTGTGATGACTGTGGTAAAACATTTATCCAAAACACAGATCTTAAGATCCAAGAAAGTCCAAGCAGCAGAGAAACCATTAAGTTGTAATGGTTAAACATCAAAGAAGTCTAAAAATACATGAGAGATGAATCCCGGCTCCTCTGAACAATTCTATCCTTTATTAGAGAAATGTTTTGATCCCACTGACTGAAAGACTTCACAAGGAAGACTTACAGAGGAAGTTGTTCCCAGAGGAGAGAGGACTTTTGACAAAAATTTTGCTGAGACTATTTTTGAAAGCCAGCACTGTGGAGAAAGCATTTGGTTTGAATGATGGAAATCAGAAGAAGACGTTTGTCTTTTTGGTGATCCCATAAACATTATTTTAATCAGCTGGAAAAGGGGTAAAATTCACTTTACCCAGGCAGCATTGTTTGCAGGACTTGAGATGAAGGCGCTGATAAGTGGGTCACATTAGAGAGGCCTTAGCCAGTGGTCTTTGCCAACAATTTCCCCCATAAAATCAAGTTGTACCTCTCCTGTCTGCTGTAACTCCTACGCCTGTGTAAGCAAGCGAAACCTGGACAATTTCATCAGCCACCACTATGAAGATCACTGTTCCAGCAGCAATGTTTTCAACAGATAATGAAGATCCTGCATTGACACATCTCTAACCAAGAAGGGCCGCCAGAGTCTTACCATCACAGTCACCTCAAGAAGACTGTGATGGTATCCTTTGGATATTGGGCCCTGATGGTACCCTGATTGGGTACCATATCCCAGTCAGGGTGGGCCCTGATTGGAGTATGGTATGTTATGCATGCTAGAAGCGAGGAATTAAATGATTCTTAATTATACAAACACGCATTCGAGACTAAGCATTATCCAGCTGATTGCTTGGCTATGCTGTGTTCACTCTGGGCACATGTGACAGACATAAAAGGGTCCGGAGAAGCCATGGAGAACGCCTGTAACATTGTTCAGCATGACTGGTTTAGTGGTGGGTCACTGATGGTCTGGGGAGGCATATCCATGGAGGGATGCATAGACCTGTACAGGCTAGGCAACAGCACCCTGACTGCCATTAGGTATCAGGATGAAATCCTTAGACCCACTGTCAGACCCTATGCTGGTGAAATAGGTCCTGGGTTCCTCCTGGTGCACAACAATGCCTGGCCTCATGTGGTGAGAGTTTGCAGGCGGTTCCTGGAGGATGAAGGATTTGGTACCATTGACTCGCCTGACCTAAATCCAATAGAACACCTCTGGGACATTATGTTTGGGTCCATCTGATGCTGTCAGGTTGCACCTCAGACTGTTCAGGAGCTCAGTGATGCCCTGGTCCAGATGTGGGAGGAGATCTCCCAGGACACCATCCATCGCCTCATTAGGAGCATGCCCCGACATTGTCAAACACACATACAAGCACATGGGGGCCATACAAACTACGGAATAATCACATTTTGGTATTTGTCAACAATGTTAATAATACCCATACTAAGCCAGTAACTCACAAAATTCTCTGCTGGGTGGTGTTTTGCTCCAGGGGGGAGCACTTTTTAGTCTTTTGTAAAAAATATTATTTAAGTCTACCTCATTAATGTGATACCTCAAGTATTTTGATCAATCGGCCCAGGTCTTGACTCAGTTTGTCAATGTAAATATTGCCACAATATTAGTGCTCTTATTAGATATGTCTTTTCACTGTTGCTGCTCTCTTTGTTAAAAGTGTTGATTCTGTTCCAGCAGCTGTTCATGGTCATTTTTGTGAACAACAGAAACCATTGTTACAATAAAACTAGAATTCTGAGCACGTTTTGTGTGGATCATATGTTTCTTATACACGGGGCTGTCCATCCATTCACTCACTTAGCCATCCATACAGAGCAACGTGTTCAGAGCGGTCATCATTTCTTTTGTGTCCATTAAGTGCACCTGGCAGCCCGTGCCTTTTGAAAAAAGCCTGTTCATGGTTTATTTGTTTTAATCACTACAGAATTATTTTGGGGTGCAACACATGCCACATGTATAAAAGAATACAGTCACTTGTATTATGATTTTTCATATTTGATATAAACATTTACTAGACAAAGAATCTGACACGGTGACTGGCATGAAATTTATAATAAATTATATAGACACTGATAATGTGATGCTTGGTTTGAGACAGAACAATGAAAAGCTTCTGCACCTTCCACTACTGTAAGTGGACTACAAGCAGACACTCAGTCCTTGCTTGCATAGCCTATAAATGGGGAAATGGGGAAGCAAAACTGTCGAAAGAGAATTTCTGCAGTGGTTTCAACCCACACCGACCCGTTGCAGTCTTACTCTAAAATGCTTTTTCAAAAGCTTTATCCTGCATCTTTAATGACTGCAGCGAACAGAATACATTAGAAGATGAGACCTTTCAATAAAAAGTTTCTCCTTACAAAAATGTTTTATACGAAGGAATGCAGTGTGTTCAGTAAACATGTGTATAAGGCTTTTGTCCCTCTCTTTGCTGCATTGGAAGTGGAGCCCCTCCGATGAGGGCCCTAGCTTTAAGAGTGAGCTCCCAGCAATAAGGTCAAAAGCCGAGACTATTAATTTTGCAGTGCTCTTCATTTCTGTAAACAAGTTGATATGTACTGAGTAAAGTTTAGTTAAGTGAAAGTTAACATGAGTAAACGATGACGCCTTAAAAAATAAGGAAGCCAATCTTGGATCACTGTGGGGAATTATGCATGTGTACTGTGCCTAATGACAGCTGTAAGTTTGGCCTTATCTCTAGATTAAGCGGCAGCAGTACGATATAACATTAAGGGTCGCATGTTCCAGAAATATGTTTCTGCTCATCCTGTAAGTCACTCAAGCAAAGCATAGTTTGCATGAAAGCTCTTCCTCGGAACAACCCGAAAATCTTTCAGTGTGTCACACATACACGTGTATCAAATGGAAGGAAACATGCTCCCACATTAAAGGAGGTGAACTAATGATCTAATGAGTCACATACTGTACATCCCATGCAACAATACTAAATGAATTTAGTATGAGGGTTTCTCTTTTATAACCACCTAAAGATGAAAAAGGTAAGAGATTATTAGTTTTTTTTGACACATAATATATGCATGCAAAGAACCTACTCTTCTTGGTTCCAACGTGTGAAAACATCTGGAACAGACAGGAGCCTCTCTACTCTCCAAGAGCTCAACAAGTCTGTACAGTAGAGACAGTTACAATTATCATAGGAATTATTATTTAGTTGCTATTATGTAAAGCGTACAGTAGTTGCAGCAGTGAACACTGGGGATCCTAAATACTGCAGAAACATAATTTAATGCAGTGCTCCACTGATATACAAGCTAAGGTTGAATGGGAATGTATAGGGTTACTGTGCACAAATCACATTGGCATGTTGTCAAATAGAAATGCATGATATCTTATAGCTATATTCAAAATTATTCAGCATTTGACATTCTCATGCATACAACCACAAGAAGCGAGTCCATTGAAAAATAGTCCAAGCAGTGTTTTTTTGTTGGTTTTTTTTTCCTGTGGAAATGGCAGAGAACCTAATGAGACATTAAAACGTGTGCTGCTGTCCAGAGTGTGTGGATACAGACAGGAAAAGGAGGGCGCAGCGACGGCTCACTTCTGCATGTCACACTGCAACAGGAGCACGATGGACGGATCGCTCTTTGCCGCCTCTTTGAACTCCTCCAGCGAGATCTGGTCGTCGTTGTTTTTATCCATTTTACTGAAGATCTTGTCCACCCTCTGCTCTGGTGTCAAACCGTCCTCATTCATTTTCATCATGATCACTGTGCCCACCATTTTGTAGATAGCCTGTGGGTGAGGTGCAGCAAGAAGTTAGCTGGGAACTGTGGTTTATTATGCATTAATAAAAGATCATTACAATATTACAAATGTGGTATTGCACAAGTGTGTAAACATAATTTGAGTTGATTGTTTTTCAATGTGGGAAAAAATTATTTGGACTTTTTTATTTAAGTAAAAGTTATAATTCCACTCAAATAGTGCACAAGTTGTATAACCAAATACATATTGAATGGCACTCATAATCACATACATTATATTAGTGGATCATTGCAGCTCTTCATGATGTTAATACTTCCTGGGTAGCTCTATAATAATGCAATTTATCTGCAAAATAAGTAAATCCAAATCTTCTTTTGGCTGCTCCGTTATCCACAAGGAGTCACCACAGCAGGTGGAGCTGCATGTTTGATTTTGTGTACTTTTATATGCCAGATGCCCTTCCTGATGCAACACTCCCAGGGCTCTGTCTCCACCTGGTCTCAAACCAGAGATCATTTGCGTGTTAGGTGACTGTGTTAACCGCTTCACTATTGAGCCACTTACAAACTAACAAGCAAAAAGCTTTACATAAAACAGTATAAAGAATACATAGTAAAATATTTGAATTCTAAATACAGTAGAGTAGAAGCTATGAGCCATGTCTGTTAATCAACTGATGATGCTCTAAGCACTGAAAATGGTTGTATAACAGCTAGATGGGTCAGTTGTGGACCCTGCATAGTGGCTCCTTTAAACATATTATAATATTCCTTTTTGAGTGCAATAGCTATTCTGCAGTGAGTGGGATCCATTCAAGCTCAGTCATGTTCTAAATGCATGAATTTGTGTGCCTCCTCTTAATGCTTTTGTTATTTTTAAAGCCCCATTTATTCATTTATTTATTTTCAAATGTTTTTATTCTTTTCAAGTGCTTTTTAAGCAACTAAGCATTTGTAATGTACGATGACAATAAAGGCTTAAAAGTGACACTATCAGAGTGCTCAAACTTCCAAATGTCAAAATTACTGAAAAAAAAAAACAAAAAACAGCAAATTCACACATTTAAAAAGCTGGAATCAGAGTATTCTCTTTGCGCCACTCTTTGCTTCGAGGTGATTTATTCCAAAGCTGTAAGTCTTATTTCAGTGAGAGTCACACTTTTTCACTTATAAACTGTGAGGAAAGTTCATGGTAAAAAGAAATAAATAAAAATAGTTTGATAGGCGTGTTTTGAAGCCTTTTCAGCTAGTCTGCTTTCTGTCTTCTTTGGACGCTCTTAATCACAGCAGAGCAAAATGCCAGACATAATGAAACCTACCTAAACACTGAGAATTCAATTATGTGAAAAACATCTTCATTAATAGCGTTAAAAACTTTCAGTCTATAAGAACATATCTGAACACAGATCTTTCTGGCGGGGCTTTTCCAGAAATAGAAAGATGTAATTCAATACAACTGCAGTTTTGTCATTAGGAAACTGTGTCTGTACTCAAGGCACTGCAGGTGTGCAGGAGACTGATAACAGCACCAAAAAAAAAAAAAGAGCCAGTCCCCTGATGAGCAAAGGCTTAATGACTCTATAATCCCTCACCTCGATTATCTCCAGCATCTCCACTCTGGTGATTTTGCCATCACCATCCAGGTCATACATGTTGAAGGCCCAGTTAAGTTTCTGCTCAAAGCTGCCGCGGGATGTGATGGACAGAGCACAGATGAACTCTCGGAAGTCAATGGTCCCATCTCCATTTTTGTCAAAGGTTCTGAATGCGTGTTGTGCAAATTTTGACGCATCACCATAGGGAAAGAACTGCAAGAAAAAAAAAAAAGAGATCAACCAGCGCTTTCTTGTGACAGCATTAGTGCAGCTTTTGAAAAGGGAAAATAACTGCTGACTGCTGTATGATTAAAGTTTACACAACAAATAACTCTAACAGATGTGAAAGAGGCAGCGGATAAAGAAGAGAGGGAGCTGGTGTACACAAACCTTCACATAAAGCTGCTGGAACTCCTCCAGATTCAGCCTGCCACTGGGGCAGTCCTTCAAGAAGCCTTTGTACCACTGCTTCAGCTCATGTTCATTAAATTCTGTGTTCTTCACCAGATCCTCCATCACCTCAGGAGTCAGCTTGCTGTTCTGCTTTCCCATATTTCCTGTGGTGCAAGAACACGTGAATAATGCATTTGCCTATGCTTCAGCTTGAAAAATATCTTTCAAATTTCCACTTCAAAAAATTCAGTACAGAGTGTAAAATCTGTTCTTTTTCTTCTGGGATGGCAGCAAATATTGCCCCGGTGCTCATGTTCTATTTCTGTCCCCTCAGCCTGTTTGTGCCAGTCAGTGGCCCGGGTAGCACTGACCTGGATCAACACCATCAGAGCAGATCCAGTTCATCAAATGTTCGATCGCTGCTATCAAGTTTCCACTGCAAACACTGTCCTATAACCTGACAATGACAACAAAGGCTGTGCTTGCTTGTAAAAGAAAGGCTGCTGCAGTAAATCCACAGACATGAGTAAGGGCAGCGTGCAGGAGCACACAGCAGGCCCGGTGTGATATGCATCAATACAAAATATAACTGAGTGGTCTGTATATAATGCAGTGTTTAAAGCAGCTGTGGGAAATCCACACACCACTGGGTTAGTTTGTTATCCCCACTGAACACCCCAGCAGCAATCTTTAACAACTTGAACAACGCCAGGGCAGTCCACCAGAAGCTCCACATTCATTAATTATTTACTCATCATGTGGCGAATGACATAAGTGGCTAAGGATGCGTCAATTTCCATTACATAATTTAACAAATGAGAGACCAGAATATTATTTGTAATTCAAACACAGGCCATTGTGGGAGTGTCCACAACTTGAGACCAACATATGGTCCACATCTCTGCAGCATGACAGCAGGCTGGACAGTTCCACCACAGACAGCACTGCATTGGCTTGGGCCTTCCACAACAAACGGCAGAAACGTGTGCTGCAGCCAAAATCACTGCAAACCACAGCTTTTAATGTCCATCCCCTGCGTGTCATAGAACCGAGCCTGGCGAGCGCGATTGGTAATTACAGTAACAGATGTTGGGTATTATCTCTAAAATAAGCTACAGCGAATGACCTTGAGGAGCAACATTTTGCAGGAACATGACAAAACTATTTCACGGAGCGTTGAGCTGAGAGAAACGGCTCGGCGCGATGCAAACTGCGGCGTTTAATAGAAATATCAGCCACATAGCGCACAGGCCACAGGTATGAATGAGTCGTTCTGCCGAACACAGGCCATCGGATGCTATTTTATTTCACGCTTTGGGCAATGACATCTGAGTTAATGCTATTAAAGCTAACCGCCTCCTGTGAGAGCAGAGAGGGAGACGCTGCTGCATTCCGATGGAAACGACGCAGTGAGAGTATTTTCAGATTAGATCCCCTCTCATCCTGCTCCTAATGACATCTTTCCGTGCGCATCGGGGCAGCAAACATGTCAAAATGCAAGAACCAAACAGCTATTTTTAAAACACAACACAGCCCCCTCGGTGCCACCGCAGAGCCACACTGTGGAGGGGGTTTTTTTTAAAAGCCCTTTAAGTGCAGAAATCTTGGTGACATTTTGTAAATTCTCCAAATCATCGCTCTCTGTATTATTTTTGTTTTTCTGGCTGTTTCCAGTTAAAACGCAGAGGCTTTATTTTTAAGGGATGCGCAGGTGCCAGAGAGGCAGCCCTCTCCTCAATCCCCATTCATTCATACAGAAGGAAAATATGAAACATAATGCGTATAAACCACTGCTGCATATATAATCTGAAATAGATCTAAGACATGCCAGAGAGCTAAAAGTGCACGCACTTCTTACCTTATTATTTGGCGATTCTCTATCGGAATAAATCTGCTCTGGCTTCTGCAAAGTACAGAAAACCTCCTGCCGATGAAAACGTTTGCCCAAAAGGGATTATTCTCAACAAGGCTCGCCCTCTTTTAGAAAAAAAAAAATCACCCGCTAATGAAATTTCTGGATTTTCCCGACGTTATTCCAGATGAGGCGCAGCAGAGACCGATCCCACGCCAGTCTTTGGTTATGCGACTACAGGAGCGCGGCGTCACCCGTGTGCATCACAGCCTGATCATAAGTTCGCTGTAGCTACTGCTGCTCGGTTTGGGTTCAGCCTGATCCTGTCACGTTATAACCGGATCTTCATCGTGATGAGGATGGTCAGCTTGAAATTTCATCATCAGGAAATTAACATGTTGGATGTCTCCGTGCGCAAGATTGTTAGATGCGCCTATTATTTATTGCGACTAACTGGCAACTGGATTTAATAAATCCAACTGTGAAAATTTTTCACTTTAAGAAGAGTAAATGCATTTCGTTACAAATCTGGAGTGTATGCAGAGTAGTGGCCATGTTGTAGAAAACCTGTTACCCCAACCGCCTTCCAAATTTTGGCCACAACCCAAATTAAAGTCTAAAAATTTTGCATGTTATAAATATTTGGACTTTTGTTGTCCAAAGCCCTTCAAGTTGATCCAAACACAAGATTTTACCTTACTTACCTACTGCCAAAGCTGTCCAGCTGTGTCCCTTGGCCATCTTCAAATGTGTACCCCAAGGTCACATTTAGTTTAGTTTTAAAGCCTCCCCCTAACATTTGGAAGACAAAATCCTGATGGGAAATGATGGTAAATTCTCAGCCCAAATAAAAGTTTTTTGTTGTTGTTGTTTTTTTCACAAAATAATGTTAAATTTGTCTGCAAACAGTGCACACATGCTGTTATGTATGGAAAGAGCTAACACATGCACTATCTTGTCCACAATAACACTGGATTTAAGTCTTAAGTGACCCCAGAGCTCTCACAGGCCTCTGTCTGTGAAAAATGGACCCGTCTCTTAAGGCGTCCATGGGGGATTTTTTCATCCATGTAAGCAAGCCAGTGTGAATCTAACCTTTCACGTCTCCATGGTGATTAAAAAGTCTAGATTTGGCATTTAATTTCTTGCTTTTAAAGTTGCGGGGGATTATGCGCACACACACACACACACACACACACACACACACACACACACACACACACACACACACACACACACACATCAGTTGCCCATGAATGCGGCCAAAGTTTTAAATAATGAGGTCACTGTATGTTCAAATAATCCTCATGAATCAGAGGCTCAGGCTTCAGATTTATTCATGCACCTTTTTCTATTTTTGAATCCATATCATGTAAAAGACAGGAGATGTAGTTTCAGGCATGCAGCCCCACTGCTGTACAAACCTTCTGTCAGGTGAAAGCTGCCTTAAAGGGAGAGACTCTGGCTGGTTTCAGACAGTGGGTGTACCAGGCCAAAGAAGGGTTATTCTGAATTGTGAGTAATGCAAAGCTACTCTAGCAGAGCCCAAGAATAAAAACATGGAGTTGGAAATTAGCGTAATTAGTCAACTTTAATATCTAGATCCTACTTACCTGATCTCAACAGTCTGTGACATAATCTTTTTTTTTAATCATTTCAGGAGATACACATGGTGCATGTTCCAGAGCAAATCTGTCTTTACTTAGCAGATTTTAGATCAGGTAATAATTAAGAAAAATTTTTTTATAGCACTCATTCTGACCTATCACAGTGCCCCAGAAAATAATGACTGTTTGAAAGCGAACCAGCACAGTGCACAATACCAGGGCCTTGAAACTGACGCAGCTGAATACCGTTTAGTCATTATTAACTACATTATTAACACATTTACTTTTTATGCCGTGATGTCAAAAAGTCTTCAGTGAATTATAAAAGACTAGCAGCTCATTTCTGCCCTGAAAAAGGAATTTCTGTTACTTACAGTACCATTAATTTCATTCCAAAATTGGCTCTGTTCTAAGTCTCAAGGACCTAAAATAAAAAAATAAAAAATTGGATTGGATCACACATATATAAGGCATGTATTTTACCAGAACTACATTATATACCGTGTTAGTTTTTAGGTATCCTCATCAACAGTAGGTACAACATTTAAGAAGTGAACCTGTTTCGGATTCACGGGGACCCCCTTGAGAGCCCCACAGAGAAACCTGGACGGTCCCTGTACACCGGTTTGAGAGGCACAGATATAGGTCACCTTTGTTAAATCATGTGTGTTGAAGAGCAGACAAGGCTGCCAGCCAAAACAATTCTCAGATGTGTGGACCTAGATTTAAACCACCACCTATTCAGGATGATTGGGTACTGTATAAAAATGAGTGCTAACTGTGGTTCAAGCCAAAGGCAACCAGACCCTTACAATGATGTGACCCAAAAAAAAAAAAAGTCTGCATTGCACACAAACATCTCTGATTATTTGATTTCTTAATTTAATGCTCACATACAATACAGCATACACATACATTTTCCTTTACATCTCACAAACACAAAAGCAAACAGCTGAATACGTTGATAACTTTTAGCACCATATAGAGTACTGATCCACTCAGCTTTCTCTAAAAGTCTTATTCATAGTGACTTTCAAAATAAAAAAAAAGCTTAGTTTGATCTCACTAGGCATGGCTTACATGTAATATCTTTACAGCAGCATTCACTTACAAAGGTTAATTGATTAAAAAAGGATGCATACTGTACACCAAAAGTGGTATACAAAAGCAATATTATCTTATATACCCATTTACATGGCCTTTTGGGTTTTCTCAGTAAAACATTTAAATGTGTAATGTGTTCTCACAACTTGTGTATCAACACTGATGCGCAATAAAAACATAGAAACATATAATTAAAAAAAATGTTCTTATGACTGTACATAAAGAGGCTATGGAGATAAGTGGCATGTAACAACCTTGCATATTAAAACATTAATATATCACGTTCACAAAGCTCTCATTTTTCTTTATATATTGTTTATGTACAAGAGAGCTGCAGTCTTTCTACGTAGGCTATTCTGTTTTGTTAGGCTGTACTGTTTTTAATATTAAAATGATAATTTTAAAAAAGAAAGGCAAATTCAATGGGAACATTACTTTTTTTTGGTTAGAAAGTAATGTGAAAAAATAGTATCAAAAATGATTTTCGAAATCTCTCAATCAAAAAGCAATGTAGTCTTTAATGCACCGTTTTTTAAAGTACAGTCATAGATATGTTTTTCAGCTCTGTAAACACGAGTAAACAAGATCGGATAGTGACATTTGACAAAGTGAGAGTTTCTGAAGGTATAAAGTGTTTTCTGTTATACATTTCTTGTCAGATGACAGATATACTGTATACATAATCTGCAGCAGTCAGATGTTCTGCTAACGAAGGTTTGTGAGACCAAAGTTGACATTATTTTAATGATTACAAATATGTTGTATGAGGTTTATGAAGGGTGTATTCCACAATATGATGGTTTTAGGTTTAAATCTATGCCAAACGTAAGACAAGAGGGAGAGATGAATTATAAATCTGGAAATCTTAGCAAAACCCTCATTTCTGCTCTGCAAGCCAATGGCAAGGGAGTAAGGTGTCCAGGTCTGAGGTGCACCAGTCCAGACTCAAACTGCTCATAGAGTCACTCTGCCCGCAAGTATTTTATAATATCAATATGAAGTGGTTGCGTGTAGAGGTCAATAGACACGCCTGAATCTGCAGCTCCTCTTTGCTTTACTTAGCTTTACGCAGTGTTTGCTTATTGTTTAGCTGTCTGGCTGTTTTGGTTCAATCTCATAGCATAGTGCAATGGTTTACATAGTCACCTAATGCGTGAAAAAGCCTCAGTTCAGTCCTGGGAGGAGACACAAATCCCTTAGGTGTTGTGTCAGGAAGGGCATGCAGCATAGAAATCTGCCAAATCAAACATGTGGAGCTACCTGCTGTGGCAACCCCTTGTGACTAAGGGGGCAGCTGAAAGTAGTTCCTTTTTTTCATAGCATAATTTTAAACTGATTTGAGTGAAGACCCTCTCAACTGATTTATACTCTATCTGCTCAGCACCAAAGGGCAGATGGACACAGTTAGAGACCTGCCGGTGAACAAAAAGGAGCATCTGGCAGCTTAGGTGTCGGTGGAGACCAAAAACAGAGCCAAAAGAAAGTAAAAATTTGATTTAAGTTTACCAGGTGGCCAGAAATATGACACCAAATGAATGATAAGGTTATTAAAATACTCACTACCATGTCTGGCATAGTAACTTTTAAAGAAAAAAAAAATCAATATTTGCAGATTTTTGTGATGCTAGCAAATTGGAGAACCTAACATTAACAAGACTAAGCTGGATCCCCCTTTCTTGCTGTGTGACCTTGCTAATGTTAAGATGCTAAAGTTACCAACAAATACCTTCATGAACGAGATATATGAAAGACTGAAGACAGCCATTCAGTAACACATTGCTTTCTTAGATTTTCATTCTCTTACCTTCTCATTCAGGGTTGAAAAAGGAAATAAATAGTGGCAGAAGTAGTAACCTATTTGCTTTTATACTTTTGTGGCATAAAAGGAAGCGAAGCTCCTTACTTCTGGGGACCCTAAATGAAGTGACGCGCCTCATGATGCTCGAGATTCTACTTCCTTCCCATTGGCTCACAGACCTGGAGTCCTCAGATGTGACCTTCCTCAAATATTCTGCTGGATTTAAGAGGGTAAATAAACTGTAGACAGTTTTCAGAACTTCGTCTGCTTAAGCTTGTCGATGTGGTAGCAAAGCTTCAAGGCCGGCCCCAGTTTGAGTCCGAGGTACTTCATGATCATGTCACTCTTTAGGAGTAACAAAGCGTTTCCATCTATCTCCTGTGAAAGGCAGAGGAGGATGGGGTCAGTGAGGAGCTGAGGTTTATTCTAGACAGTTAAATCAGCAGCGTAACACTTACATGCTTCCTGAAGACATCTGCGTGAGGGCCTAGAGCCTGGGGATCTGCATCTCTGATGAACCAAACAACATCTTCCACAGACCAGGTGGATGGATCTTTATTGGGTGGAGCTTTGGAATCCTGCAACTCTGAAGACGCATTATAACCTCAAGAAAGAAAAAAGAAAAGATGGGAGCTTTACTTTTGTACTTCAGAAAAACAATGCTTGTTTTATCTTGTGATGTTGTCTTACCTGTCCTGTTGTTTTCCGGGAACGTGTTTGGGCTGGTGGACGACTGCCTGCACATGGAGGCTGAGCCATTAGAGAACTGCTGTGAAGAACGAAACCCGTAGGTGGACTTTGGTGAGTAGGACGAGCTTATGGAGCTGAATGCAGAATCGCCAGGGTCAACAGAGTAGCGTTTGCCATCTGACTGGTCTAAATGGTAGTCTTCAGCCATGGAGGTTTCAGCTAAAGACAAGATGGAGACTTGTATTAGCAATGAAAATCCCGCACAGATTCAAAGCATTTGTTTATATTAGTTGAGGAACTTAATTTAGAAGTACCATCTGACTGGTAGGAGCCACCGCTGTGCTGGGTAATGGGCTGATCACTGAAAAGGTTTTCACAGTGCAAGCTGCGACAGAGTTTCTTCAGAAAACGAAGCACATAGTCGATGCTGTTCACCACGGGGAGGCTCAGAAGATGCTGCTTCCCATCAAATGTGGCTGGGAGAGCAAAGCAGAGGACCACTTGAAATGCAGCTTAAACAAAGTTTCTTACAAGTCAGATCATGAAACCTTTACTAATGGTCATTTTTTTTTCTCAGTAACACCTTAGAGAAAGTGCTAAAGAAGCTATTAAACAAACAGATAACAACACCTGAGGGGGTTCTTTGTACAACACCTGATATTTTTTCTCCCCCGTAGCCTTGTGTGAGGAGAGTGAACACCGTTTTCTGCTGGAAAGCGCTGTCGATGCAGCCTTGAACGGCCTGCTGCAGCACCACAGAGGGTCTGTCGGGCCCGAAGTGATCAGGAAGCAGCTGTATCTTCTTCCTGTCCAGATTGGGACCCGTGTTGGCCTGTTTGTTGATGTAGATGCAGACTGAAAAACACAAGTGGAGAAAACGAAGGGAAGGGAGAAATAGCAGAATGAAGTAAGGAAAAAGAACTGATTATACAATCTTTTGGTGTCTTTGAGCTGACAAAGAAGCACTTTAAGCTTCTTACGTGGGATTAAGAGCATATTTTATCTTACCTGTGAGCACCTGGGGCGTGGCAGAGTGGGGGATGGTGGCAGCATCCTGAGGAATGGAGCTCATATCGGGCTCAGGGGTGCTGCTGGGTGGAGAAATAGCCAATGGAGTCATCACCATCCTGGGTTTGAGCTGCAGAGGAAGAAGCAGGTTTTGTCTGCCTGTTTTGGAAGTATCATTTATTTATGCATACTAAATCATGTAGGGAGGGTTAGGGTTGCTTAATGCTATAGTTTTTATGCTTTGGTGCGTATGAAAAGAAAACAGATATGTTTCTAATGTCCTATTTGGGCTAAAAAAAATAATTCCATAACACAACAGAACAAAGCCTCACAGATGTTAACTCCCACTCTGTTTATGCTCGGATCCCACAAAATCTGAAGGGCATGCAGTCTGTCTGTCTGTGTACACATGTATTTTTAAACACACTGCACCCACACACACACCACATCTCATCCACCAGTCGCCACCCCCCCACCCCCACCCCATTCCCATCTGGCTGACCTTGAAGCCCGGCTTTCTCCCCCTCTTCTTGGGTACTTTGAGTGGAGGGAGTGATTCAGGGTAGCGATTAGGAAAATCCATCTTGGCGACATTGCGGAGTGGAGGTCTCCCTCTCTTCCTGCCCGGTATCTTCCCCGACTGGCTGGGGATGAAGGAAGGAGCCACTGCAGCTGATTGCATCTCACCGTTGTTGCTGTCTGATTTCTGTGCTGTTGCTGCAGGTACGCTCATTTGTAGCTGGACACAAAGGAAATAAGGAGTGAGCTCAAGCAAGAGCAAGAGAAATACATTAAAAACATGCACTTTAGTTGCACATCAATACTCCTCTATAGAAGCTACATAGTAGAGTGCAACATTAGCATCAATTCAGAGGAAGCAGAGGGGGATTGGCAAATGTGTACCAACAGTAACATCCAAACAGGAGGAGACTGCAGAATACTCAGCTGAGCAATGCGGTGAGAGGAGCAGCATTTAGCTGAGCACCATAATAATCAAACAACACACAAAGGCAGCTATGCATGTGCTGTGGAGGAAACAGCACCTCCATCCTGCACTGATAACACACCAATAAACCTGAGAGAGGGAGGGGTGACTATTACCTGCTATCTTCTATTGTGAAAGCCCACAACCTTTTGTTTTCAATCCCAGGAGCCTAAAGGTGACTACAAAGTTAAATCCCTTGCAGTGCAGGAAAAGCCATCTTGCTTTTTTCTAGTCTCCCTTTGGTTAACACACCGCTGCTGCTGCTGCTGCGCTGCTGCTGCTGCTGGGCACACAGGCTGCAGACATCTCATTAGACTAATGCATTCAGCAGTGGCAGAAGGAGGGGGGGAAATTGACTTCACCATGGCTACCCAGCTATGAATTACCATTATCATGACAGCTTCCAGCCTATTCTTAAAATAAAGGAGTAGAAGCAGCTACTAAATAAAAGAAATCTTCCCCTGCAGCATAACAACTAACCGGAAACAAGCCATTTGCATGCCTCCAAATGTATTTTAAGGAGATTTGTGAAAGGATGCAGCATGTAAACAAACAATAACCGGTCAGCAGGCACTCACCATCCAAAGCAGATGTGGAGATGTGTAGTATCCCTACGCTCCGTGCCGTGGTTCCTATATTTTCTCCTGCTACCAATAGCAGAGCACAGATCTCAAAGCGAGGCGGATTCCACTGTAATACTGTATATCTGTCTGTGTGTGTGTGAGAGCGTGTATGTGAGTGTACAACACAGACAGACAGAGAGCGAGTGACAGTGTGTGTGTGTGTGTGTGTGTGTGTGTGTGTGCATCTGTGTGTATGTGTGTGCATTAAAAAGAGAGAGAGAGAGAGAGAGAGGGAGGGAGGGAGAAAGTGCTCCTCTGTTGTCATGGCAACAAGCCTGTAAGCCCTGACAGTTGTCTACCATGTTTTGTCTGCAACTCAGGCTCAGTGCTTTGGAGGCATAATTAGAGCCAAGACAGATTTTCAGCTGTCAGTTATTATAAGAATGAGATATCTGTGTTTTTTTTGTTTTGTTTTGTTTTGTTTTACATTTTGTACTTCAGTGTTATTGTGTTATGGTTTATACTGAAATTAAAGAAAATTACATTTAGTGCTTTGGTGAACAGCTGATGAATTCATTAATCTACCACATCTATCAAAATGATCATCTCACTCATGTTCTTAAGTAAAAATGACCCCCCCCCCCCCCCCCCCCCCCCCCCCCCCCCCAGATGAGAGGAGTCTGTGCTTTTCTTTGTCATGCATGAGAGCACACTGAATATATTTGGGTTTTCTGTTGGTAAAAACAACACGAGGCAGCTGCTGGAGCAGTGGGAAATTAGACCCATTTCTTCTTATTATTATTATTTGGGATATTTTACAGCAAATAAGGCAAATAATGGCTGTCCAAGATAACAGTACTGAGGATGAAACAATTAATTGGTTAGCTGATTTCCCCACCAAGCATTTAAGACAAAAGAAACTATTTTACAATCTTAATTGGTTATTTTCCACTCTTTTCTCACAAATATATGCAATAAAATTGAAAGAAAAACACTATAATAAATGCAGATTTTACTGATTTTATTGTGGATATATGCTGTGAAGATCTAATGTTTTGTAATGTTATGTTTTAAATGTACTTCTCCATAATTTGAATACAGGTGTGTTTTCCCCCTTTTTTATTCAGGTGGGTGCAAACAGACACTATCTAGCATTAATTTACCTCCTGCAGTAAGAGCAAATGATACTGCTGCACTGGATATTACAGTCACATACGACAAATCAGGTGTGTGTGCAGTCTTGAGATTTAGGCAAATTGAGTTTTTTTTAATTATCCATTAAATTATATAGCAATTAAATTAAGTAATTATCCTGAAGAACACGCAACACTTGTCACAATTTCCCAGAGCTGAAAGTGATGTCTTTAAATGTCTTATTTTGCTTGACTAACAGCCTAAGCCCCAGAGATATATTCAGTGTACAACGTTATCAAATAGAAGCACACAGGAGAAGCTGATGTTTGCCTTATCTATTATCAAACTGTCAAAATGTATCTGTCAACCAATTAGGTTTTGATTAACTGGTTTATTTGAGATAAAATATAACAAAAAATAAGTAAAGTAAAAAAGAGAATTATATATAATTTAGTAGCTCCTTTTTATTGCCTTTTATATGCCATATATAGCAATTTAAGCTCTGCTAATTATTATTTACATTTTCGCTTAGCATAGCCTAGTATTTCTCAGTATACAGACCGTATATAATAAAAAGGGCTGCTACACGATCCGGGGTGCTCAGTTGGCGCCTCCTGTTGGCTGAAAAGCGACTGGAAATGTCTTTGCTAATAAAGTTTTACTGATAAAATTTGAATCCAAGATGGCAGCGTGCGTACCGCTGTCTGTGAAGATGTCACCCTCAGCTTCATTGGGCTTTAGGGTTCTTTTAAAAGAGCAATATTACTCCGGAAAGCTGCTGAAATCTCTCACAGGGCTCCACAGAAGAGGTGAGGCGTGTTTTTAGCGACTCTAGGCTGTTTGGAGTAATGGTTCGCTGCTCTAATCATAACCTTGTCCTACTTTTAACGCACGCGTTTGGCTAGTGTGCGCTCTCTTCGCGTTAACTTGGCATTAATGCACATTTTTGGAGGTTTTATACAAACTTACCTTGTTACGCTTGACAGTTTTATCCTGTCCTGCTAGCTGCCACACTTTTTAGCCCTCAATTTTTCGTATTCGACCACCAAAACAACGTTATCCTGACCGTCCAAATCACCCATAAAGTCGTTTCTGCAGTGGTTTTAAAAGCTGTACAGAGACCTAACGTCTCGATAATGTTACGGTTTTTAAGGTTACTCTGTGAAAGTCCAGCAGGCGGAGGAGGAGAGCGGTGTTAGCGCCGCCGGCTTCAGCGGCCCCCTGGATCACTACACCGGGCTGATCAGTGATGGGACGTTGAGGGAGGATGAGCACCAGAAAGCGGTGCTGCAGAAACTGGACCAGCTGCACAAAACACTGAAAGGATACAGCAACACCCCGACATCCATCTTTTCCAAGGTAGTTATAAGCAGGTCTTCAGGCATCCAACTTGTAGTAATAAGAATAATAATAATAGTAACTGATTGTTAGTGCAAAGCAGCGTGGCTTATAAAGTTTACAATATCCATCCATCCATCCTCTTCCGGCGCTGCCCAAAGTTGCTAATATAAGAAATTAATCTTAGTTTACCTTTGTGCCTTGAACCTTGTTTACATGTAAAGTATAAAGTATTTTTGCACAGTTGCATCACAGAAGATCGCAAATGTTTCAAGATAATATTATTGTCACATATACAGGCATCTCTTTGCTGCCAAAAAATTTCCTCATGGAGTGTATCTGTGTCCTATCTATCCATCCATCCATTTTCTTAACTGCTAACCCAATTCTGGTCCTGGAGCCAGGCCCACTTGAAACGGTGCAAAAGGTGGGGTACACCCTGGTCAGATTGCCAGTCCATCAAAGTGTTGACACACAGGAACAGACAACCGTTCGTGCTTGCATTCGTACTTATTGCCAGTTTAGAATCACCAGTTAGTCTAAAATGCATGTCTTTGGACTGTGGGAGGAAGTTGGAAAATACTTGGAGAGAACCGATTCAGGCATGCAAAATATTAACCAATTCTTTTCTTAAAGCACACCTTTAGAACAGCACACAGAAAATCCAGTGTTACTGTTAAGAAGATTTTACATTAGGTGAATAGAGAAGTGGGAAACATATTTTTGAAGTTACTGCTTTTTCTTCTTACGGATGTTGCCTTTAGGGGGGTCGCCCAGCGGATTATCTACCTCCATCTCACTCTATCCCTAGCATCCTCCTCTGTCACACCAACGCTCTGCATGTCCTCCTGTACAACAGCCATGATTTTTCTCTGAGGCTTTCCTCATTTCTTCCTGTTTGGCAGCTCCATCTTTAGCATCCTTTGTCCAATATAGCCACTATCCCTCCTCTGTTCAAGTCCAAACCATATCAGCATTGTTTCTCTAACATTAAAGTTGAGCAGTTTGGAGACAACCATCTGATACACTAATTTCTAATCCTGTTCATTCTGGTCACTCCCAATGAAAATCTGAGCATCATCAGCACTGCTTCCTCCAGTTCTGCCTCTGGTCTTTTTGTCAGTGTCACCATCTGCAAACTGTAATTCATAGCATGTCTCACTACCATCTTGTAAACCTTCCCTTTTGCTCTTATTACTATCCTATCATAAATCACCCCGGACACTCGTCTCCACCCACTCCACCCTGCCTGCACACATTTTTCAGGTTACAACTTTGTGACATATAAATCTGAGGAATCTAAGAACGACTCCATTTCATGCAACGTTATCTTCTTTGCTGATAATTTCAGCCGCATGCCTTTTAAAATTTGTTTCTACACTGTTTCTTTTTATCTTGTAACTCAGCCTCATCAGCTGTAGGCTTTGTTGACCTAACATGCGTTCTTAGAGGGTTTGATTTGTACACACTGTTTAGTGTGTACTTTGTTCAGGTCACAATTTAAAGAAGAAATGACTGAAAGATCCATAAACATTTGTATATATTAGTTTGCACGGGAAGATTTCTAAGACCTTTTGCTCATTTTAACTTGTCTCTGCATCTTTTAGTTTTTCACAAAACCGAAGCCCCCAAAAGGTTACTACATCTACGGTGATGTTGGTAAGCCATAACACCCACAGAGTTGTATAACTCAGTGTAGTTTCTTGTGTGCATGTTACATTAAGATCTGTTCCTAACTCAGAATGTCTTTTATTTATTTTTTTTGTTTCAGGCACCGGGAAAACTATGGTCATGGACATGTTTTATTCATACGTGGAGACTGAGAAGAAGAAGAGGGTTCATTTCCATGGTTTTATGTTGGATGTGCATAAAAGTAAGTACAGTTGATGGTTACGTTGCATTTCAGAGAAAAAGGGAACAAACTGTGTTTATCAAATGCAGCTTTGTACTTTCTTTGCTCCTAGTGGTCATGTGGGGGCAGATAGCAGATAAGTCTCTTGAATCCATGTAGTGGAAGAAAAATGCAAATATACATTTTCTTATATCAGTATAAATTAATTTAAAAAATCCCATCTGGATATAATGTGCCTCCCTTAACAGTCCCCTGCCACTTAAAACCAGATATGTGTTTAGTAAAATCCACTTGTCACTACCACATTCTTGCATGGGATATAGTTTTTTTCCCCCTGAGATTTGGTTTATGTGAATTCAAAACATTTACCTTTGAAATAGTCTGCTGTCCTGCTCATGGACTCATTTGGGGTGGCTGTGGCTCAGGAGATGGAGCAAGTCATCTACTAATTAGAAAGTTGGTGGTTCAAGCCTTGGCTGCTCCAGTCTGTATGCCAAAGTGTCCTTGGGCAAGACACTGAACCTCGAGTTGCTCCCGGTGCATTCGTTGGAGTGTGAATGTGTTCACAAATGTTAGATAGAAAGCACTTAGATGTAGAAAAGAAAAGTGCTTGTATGAATGGGTGAATGAAGACATGTTGACATGTTGTATAAAGCACTTTGAGTGTTCAAGTAGAGTAGAAAAGTACAAGAACCAGTCCATTTATCATTTGTCGCTAATTCAGCCCTCAAAATTGCCTATTAGTGGTTACAAGTAGTTTTCTGCATAGTGATTTGCATCTATGACCTGATACATGCTTGTTAATATAGAGAGTATATTGGCCCTGAAGCCAAATGCTGAGAACAATTTTAGAATTCCAGCAGGCTTCGATTGCTTGAACATTTTACCTCCTGTGTAAACAGCACTGCAAATACAGTCGTGTGAAAAAGAAGGTTTTCAGAGGACTGTAATAATTATTGATAATTTGCACTTGGTTTGCAGCCACAGCACCTAGGCACCTTGCAGTCACTGAGTCAACAATGAATGCCTTTATATACCAAAGTATAGCAGCTGTAAACTTGATCTGATATTGCAGGGTTATGCAACAGGACAACGATCCCGAGCACAACAGCAAATGTACAACAGAAGGGCTGAAAATGAAAAGGATCAAGGTCACAGTGGTCCAGTCAACATCCAAACCTCAACCTGACTGAAATGCTGTGGTGGGACCTTAAGAGGGGTGTGGATTAAAAAAAACAAAAAAACAAATGCCCTTATGACCTCAATGAACTGAACTAAGAGCATAAAGATGAGTGGGCATCTATTCCTCCACAATTATGTGACAGACTGATAAAGTCACCCAGAAAATGTACTTCAAGATATTGCTGCTAAAAGTGGGGTGTGCTTAGTTTAACACATGACTGCACAGAGTCCTGTGAAAGCCTTCTTTTTCACATGACTGTATAATATAATAGCAAGCTTGTATATTTTGACTAGGTGGACTAGTTGGACTTGTGTGTAGATGTCCTCCTAGCAATGGTCATCCTTCAGTTTGATTTTCATTTTGGAGAAGAGGATGAATCTACCGGGAGACAAATCTGGCAACTGCTTTTTTTTTTTCCAGTGCACTTTGTGATTGTTCTCCCTCTGCCACCTCAGTAGATCTCCGTATTGAGAATCTGTCCCTGAATGAGAAATTTGTGGTGCACAGTCCTGTGAATGTAGAAAAAAGGTGGTGCGTGCTTGTGGTTGGGCCACTTTAACACTAAAATTTAATTCCATGGTGAAATCACAGACTCGCGTATGTTTGTGATCAGAACAAGAATTCCAGGAAGTGATGTAAAAATAGCAGCCATGCTGGAAGCAATCCCGACATCCACTAGGGGACAACGGTGAAGGGAGAATCTGGCAAATTTAAACTGGGTATGGGTTTTGAGTTTTCTGCAAGCACAGTCACGTGATCTACATACTGATGTTAAAGGTCTTTAAATCGGTCTAAAAATATTCATTTAACCATCGAGCACTATTGGATTTAATGGATGGATTTAAGTTTAAAATCAGACGTACTTGGAAAATTTTCACTGTCCAGTATTGCCAATGATTATATTAAAAGGGTATATCGCCTAGACCATTTTCAGTCTTAAATTTTTTTTTTGTGAAGCATTTCACCTCAAACTTTATGATATATAATATGAATGTGGTAGTTTCCACTTGCTTTTGCCTTTACAACAGTGGTTTTCAGGATCTATTTAGGTTCACTTGTACTTATTCTTGTTACAGACTTACAAGCAACGCTAACTACATTTATCTTCTCCATCTGTAGGGATTCATCGGCTGAAACAGAGTATGCCAAAAAGGAAAGCAGGAAAAATGGCCAAATCTTATGATCCCATTGCTCCGGTTGCTGAGGAGATCAGTGAGGAGGCTTGTCTGTTGTGCTTCGATGAGTTTCAGGTACTTTAAATTATCTTGTTAAAAAAAAAAAAAAGCACATCTGTAGATGTTTAGTCTCTGTAACATGTAAGCTCGTGTAACAGTCACTGATTTACTTCAAATGCACATTTCAGGTCACTGATATCGCAGACGCCATGATTCTCAAACAGCTTTTTGAGAATCTGTTTCTGAACGGTGTTGTTGTTGTGGCCACTTCTAATCGTCCCCCTGAAGGTAAGCAGTGAGTGGTATATTGTATTACAGTTGGCTCAAATCTCCTTTGGTCTGCATTAAAAAAACAAACAAACCTCAAGATGCCAGTGTAGTATCTTCAAAGCACATTCCTCTTATGAGAGAAAAATTAAATAATTGAAATCCCTTTATGGGAATGTAATCATAAATGTGAGCTATAATCACATTCAGGCAATTATTTATGATTTTAAGTAGATGTGTATACATTATTTGACAAAAAAAACCTGCAGCATTTTCATCAAATTTAAAGTGTTTTTTTTTTGTGGTTTGTGTTGAGAATATCTGACAGATGTTATACAATGTCAAAGGGGACTCTATTAGAGTAGTTTTGCATGATACGCAGTTCAAAATAACCCATATTTGTCTTATTCTGAAAATCACATTTGAAACAAGTCATTTTACCTCCATTCCCCCTCCTTTTAAGCCAGCTTTCTTCATATTGGCTGCCCCTCATAAACAGAAGGTTTGAACAGCAGGTGGGAAGGACTGATGTGTGCCTGAAATGATCATATTAGGGATTTCCACTCACATTGAAACCATGCAGATTTAAGAGTTGACACCTGCTGTAAACTGAGTTTTTATAGCCACGTGAAGTCATTTGACACACTGTGATTATTTTTACATCCATTCGCCTGAATATCTGAGTTACGCACACCTCGCTAGTACTGGGTTGGACCCCTTATTTCCTTCAGAAAAGTCTTAATTCTTCATGGCAAAGATTCAACAAGGTGCTGGAAACATTAGCGGTTGTGGTCCTTGTTGACATGATAGCATCGCACAGTTGCTGCAGATTTGTCAGCTGCACGTCCTTTCACCGCATCCCAAAGCTGCTCTGTTGCCTGCAGTGAATATCAGTTGTATTTGTTTCTTTACTTGTTATATTATGGTTTGTATTTGTTGTAACCTCTGGTGCCCTCTTGGCCAGGTCTCTCTTGAAAAAGAAAATTTAATCTCAATGAGACTTTCACCTGGATAAATATAGGATAATAATAAAATAAATAAATAAATAAATAAAGCAGGATGGATCCATGTTTTCATGTTCACGCCAAATTCTGACCATATCATCTGAATGTTGCAGCATAAATCGAGACTCATCAGACCAGACAACATTTTTCCAAACTTCAGTTGTCTGGTTTTGGTCAGCCTCAGTTTCCTGTTCTTAACTGACAGGAGTGACACCTGGTGTCATCTTCTGCGGCTGTAGCTCATCTGCTTCAAGGTTCGATGTGTTGTATATTCAGTGATGCTCTTCTGCATACCTTGGTTATAACAAGTGGTTATTTGAGTTACTGTTTCCTTACTTTCAGCTCCAAGCAGTCTGGCCATTCTACTTTGACCTCTGGCATCAACAAGGCATTTTTTTTTTCCAAGAACTGCTGTTCACTGTATATTTTCTCTTGGTCAGACCATTCGCTGTAAATCCTAGAGATGGTTGTATGGGAAAATCCCAGTAGAGCAGTGGTTTCTGAAATGCTCAGACCAACCTAGCTTAGACAACCACGCCATGTTCAAAATCAATTAAATCACCTTTCTTGCCCATTCTGATGCTCAGATTAAACTTCTGCAGGTTGTCTTGTTTACATGCTTAAATGCATTGAGATGGTGCCATGTGATTGGGTGATTAGATATATGTGTAGAGGTGTACTTAACAAAGTGGCCAGTGAATGGAGATATGACAGAAACTAAAGAAAAGCATAATCAGCTTTCTTTAACAATAGGAAAACCATTTAGATTTATGCCAGATTTCCAGCGAACATGAAATGATTTTCCTTTCTCTTTCCTCAGACTTGTATAAAAACGGCCTGCAGAGAGTCAACTTTGTGCCTTTTATCGCAGTGTTACAGGTATGAAAAAAGTCAAATAAATTCACTTCTGCTGCGGCGGCTGCTATATGTGCCAATCACAATAAATGATCCATAAATTGTTTCTTTCCTCCCCTGAAGAAATATTGCCATACACTTCGCCTGGATTCTGGGATTGACTACCGCAAACAGAATAGACCCTCTTCTGGAAAACTCTACTTTCTGTAAGTAATCTTGTTTTGCTGACAGACAGTATGTGTTGTTTGCACTGTTTCTCCAATTTAAGGTTTTCTTCTTACATCTGTTGCAGTTCCAGTGAGCCTGATGCAGAAGCCACACTTGATAAGATGTTTGATGAGCTGGCTTTTAAACAGAATGACAGTAAGTGGGCTTCCAAAACAAGATTTTACTTTATTCTACAGTCAATGTGGTATTTTGTTGACATTATCTCCTCATTACATAAAGTACTGAAGCTAATCTTCTCTGCAGTAACACGACCAAGAGTTATGAATGTCCACAACAGAAAAGTCCGACTGAACAAAGCATGTGGGACCATTGTGGACTGTACGTTTGAGGAGCTTTGTGATAGAGTAAGTATCAACTTTGTGTGATGAGTGTTATAACGTGTTCTGTTTTTCAGTCTTATAGTCTTAAATTGTGTGGGATTTCAGGCTTAGTAGATTGTTTTAAAAAAGGTTTTCAATAAAGAATTGCTTTATTTTAAAAGGAAATGACGGTTCTCTGTTTAAACGGCACTCGTTTTTTGGTTCTGCTGATGCTCAAGGGAAAGAAACTGGCAAATACAAAGTGACACAGTCAGAGGTTTCTAGTAAACATTTAATGCAAAGTGGGGATTGGTTAAAATCTTATGGGAATGAAAAAAAATGACTCAAACCAATGTGGAAAATCCTGCTTTTGGATACCTCTTACATGTGTGTTTGAATATAAATTTTGCAGCCTTTAGGGGCCAGTGACTACCTAGAGATATCCAGGCTGTTTGACACAGTCTTCATTCGAAACATTCCTCTGCTGACAGTGAACAAAAAAACTCAAGCCAGGCGGCTCATTACACTCGTGGATGCCCTCTATGAACATAAGGTACTCAGCCTTCATTTGTTTGTATGTATATTAAAACTGTACTAAAAACAACCAACGTTTTACTTTTGTTTGAGACTTAAACACTAAATTTGTCTTGTTTTAGGTGCGTGTGGTGATTCTTGCAGATAACCCGCTGGAGGATATTTTTGTACATGATGGGGATCACAGTCATGATGAGAGCCACATTTTGATGGATGACCTGGGGCTGAAAAGGGTAAGCTGTGACTCTCGTCTCCACAGAGAAACCACTTTTGTGTAATTTCAGTGGTAAACACAGATGATTAAGGCCGCTGAGGCCCACAGCTGGCAGTGAATGAAACCTAGAGCACACAGCTAAAAGTAAGTCAGCGCATATTGTGTGAACTGTAAGATTTTTTTTTTTTTTAACCAGTACATCAGTTTATTACTAAGTCTTAATGTTGTAATTGGAAAAACCTATAAACTCCATCCTTGAGATGTATTAATATTAGAAAATGTGTCAATTTTAGCTCTTAACTCAGCTTTCACCTTGTGTAAACCCAATTCCAAAACAAAGTTGGTACTTTCTGTAAAATGTAAATATAAACAGAGTGCAATGATTTGCAAATCTCACAAACCTATATTATATTCACAATAGAACATAAAAAAAACATATCAGATGTTTGAACTGAGGCATTTTACTATTTCATGAAAACTATTTGCTCATTTTGAATTTGATGGCAGTAACATGCCTCAAAAGTTGGGACAGGGACAACAAAGGGCTGAAAAAATAAGTGGTATTAAAACAAAAAAGGGTGTATCCTGAGAGGCAGGGTACACCTTGTACAGGTCGCCAGCCTCTTGCAGGGCTAACAACCAACAACAACAACCTTTCACACCTATGGGCAATTTAGAATCACCAATTAACCTAACCCCACTGACTGCATGGCTTTGGGCTGTGGGAGGAAACTGGAGTACCCGGAGGAAACCCACACATTGGGAGAACATGCAAATGCCACAAAGAGTTGCCCGGAGTTTCAGAATAATGTTCTTTAAAGTTAAATTATGAAGACTTGGAATCTTTTGATGATATTATGTACTGTAGATGATGGGATATTCAAAGAATCTATTACTTGCGGGGTACCCCAAGGATCTATTCTAGGTCCACTGTTATTTTAGTTTATATAAATGATATTGCCTCAACAGTGTCTTCTAAGTTGCTTTTATATGTGGATGACACAGTCCTTACTATGGCAGATAAAAGGGTTGAGGTTATCCAACACAATCAATCAGAGAAAGGCTGATTGACAATAGGCTCTCCCTACATTAGGGAAAAACTGAATCAGTTCTCTTTGTATCAAAAAGAAAACATGACAAAATAAACTCCATACAGGTGCAATTATACTGGTGGTAAAATTACATGTAGCCTCTGGAATTTGGCAAGTTGCACATCTGGAAAGGCACCATCAGTGCTGAAATGTATATACAGGTTTTAGAGCAGCATATTCTGCCATCCAGGGGATGTGTCCTCAAGGACTGGCTTGCATATTTCAGTAAAACAATACCGCATCTATTAAAACAGCATGGTTTCATAATAGAAGAGTCCAGGTGTTGAACTGGTCTGTCTGCAGTCCAGACCTTTCACCAAGCAAAAACATTTGGTGCATCATGACATGAAACATTGGACAAAGAAGACTTTAGTTTTTAGAAGCAAATTAAGGATCCAGATAAAAACTTGTAAGAATCATCATAAAATGGTAAATTTGTATTGTTTTCAATTGTAAATCAGTCTCAGCTTGAGATTTGTAGAATCTCCTTTATGTAATACAAATAAAACCACTGATATTAGTTTTAAGTTTATTCCTTAAGCTGTAAACATACATGTGAAATATAATTTTGAAAATGTCAGAAAAAGAATTAAACATAAAAAACTATGTAGTAGTTTGAGGGCACTGAAATCTGAGTGTAATAAAAGAATAATCTGTGTGACCGAGTACAGATGAAAGGGCTGAGAGTAGTGCTGTTGAATTGTTTTAATAGCCTGTCATCAGTTGATCGATGGCTTTATTTAAAGCATTGTGTGTTGCCATACAAACGTGGCTGCTCCTGTTTCAGTAAGGTGTAACATGTGCAATGTCTGTTTAACAGGAAGAAGCCAGCAGTCTGTCCATCTTCAGCGGAGAAGAGGAAAAATTTGCCTTCCAGAGGACAGTGTCTCGACTCACAGAGATGCAGACAGAAGAATATTGGCTGGCAGGGGACAGAAGCACAAAATCGCAGGTGTAACATTTGGAAAGGCAACAGTGTTACCAAACTTGGTGCTTCTTAATCTACACTCCTCGCTGCCTATAACACCCCAAAACTATACACTACTCATCCTCATCATCCTATCCAACACAAACCCAATGGGACCGGTCATCTGTATGTGCACAAATGTAGTGCAGAGACTATTTATTGTTATTTAATCATTTTATTGCGACATTGCACTTTAAGGATGATTTATAAGATGAACTTTGGTGTGTCATATTGCTTTTAACTTGGTGCCATTTTGATGTCCAACGTTAAACACACACACACACACACACACACACACACACACACACACACACACATATATATATATATATATATATATATATATATATATATATATATATATATATATATATTTTTTTTTTTTTTTATGTGTGGGAAATCAGCTGGACAACTTTGGGGAAAAGAATCCGAAAGGACGTTTATGAAGATTTAAGAGACATTTTAATTGAATCTATTTTAAGATGCACTATGGTTTTGAAAATGGTATGAGCTGTATATGATTTTAACATGTCTAAATACAGTGGCAGCAGAGTGGTTTGGAGATTTGCAGCCATGAGTTGTGATTTATTTGGTCAATGCATGTGAAATGTTTTTCTCAGAAAGCTTTGTAGATGCTGGAGAGAATGAACAGCACCATCTAACGCGTCACCAATTTCTTCATTCAGCTGATGAAAAGGAAACATGAAACATGTCAGTTAAATATTACTTCCAGGGCATAATAGCTTTGTGCATCTGTCTCCACAAATGAAACAGTTTATGGGTTGGTGTTGGTTGATATTTAACTGTTGTCTGCTTGCATTCATCCTCTGTTTAAATACAATAACACACAGCCTTACAGAGACAAAGACTGCACTGTGTGGGAAGTGAGAAAAAAAAATAGAGGAGTATATCTCCTGTACAAATGAAAGTGTTACTGATGCAAACACACAGTTGGTGTTTTATTTGGTGGAATCTTTTTTTCTGCACAAACTAGATCTCAAGTCCTTTTTTAAAGTGATTTCAGATTATAGCATGTGTTTCCCTTCAGCAGTGTTTCATTTTTAACTTGCAATAATAACTGACAGTGAGATTAGCAACATTATTCCTGACCTAATGTTCAGATGGAGAAAAAAAAAAAGTTCTGTAGTGAGTCATTACACACTGTTTTCATCCTGTCAGATTATTATTATTAATCTACACTCTAATATTATTAGGTACACCTTGCTGGTAGTACTGGGTTGGATCTCCTTTTGTCTTCAGAACTGCCTTAATGTTTTATGGCATAGATTCAACAAGGTGGTGGAAACATTCCTCAGAGATTTTGGGCCATGTTGACGTGATGGCATCACACAGTTGCTGCAGATTTATCAGCTGCACATCCATGATGCAAATCTCCAATTCCACCACTTCCTAAAGGTGCTCTCTTGGATTGAGATCTGGTGACTATGGAGGCCATTTGAGTACAGTGAACTCAGGGTCACGTTCAAGAAACTAGTTTGAGATGATTTGAGCTTTGTGACATGGTGCATTATCCTGCTGGAAGCAGATATCAGAATATGGGTGATCATAAAGGGATTGGCATGGTCAGCAACAATATTCAGGCTGTGGCATTTAAATGATTCTCATTTAAACACCACAATGGTAATATTCAGGCTTTTAATTTACACTTTTTTCTACAACAGAGGTTGCTAAAGCTCTTAAAGGCCTTGATCCTAATAAATCACCAGGACCAGATAATTTGGAGCCTTTGTTTTTTAAAACTGGCATCTGAAATTGTAGTAGTTTCATTGTGCTACATTTTTAATTTTACTTTATTGACCAATGTAATTCAAAAAGTTTGGAAATCTGTATTTGTCATCCCCCTTTTGAAAGGAGGGGATCCAACTATTTTAAACAGTTATAGGCCTATTTCTAAACTCTCTGTTCTGGCTAAGGTTCTTGAATTCCTTGTCAGTGAACAAGTAAAAGAATACCTGGCCACTAATTCTATCCTGTCGATTTCTCAGTCAGGATTTCACAAAAAACAGTACTACCACTGCAGCCTTGAAGATTATAAGATGATAAACAGTGTTGTCTTTCTCTTTTCTAGACTTTTCTAAGGCCTTTGATACAGTGGATCACGATATTTTAATTGAACGTCTCGTAGCAGCAGGGTTTTCTGTACATGCAATTGGATGGTTTGCAAATTATCTTTAATAGAGTGCAAGAACAGCTTTGCCAACTGCAGCTTGTTCTAAATGCCGATAAAAGAAAACTAGTGGGGTCAACCTTTTTTCCCGTTATTGATTACGGTGATGTGTTATACATGAATGCCTCTGCTCAATGCCTCCACATGTTGGATAGTGTGTATCATGGTGCTCTGAGGTTTATTACAAACTGTGGAGCTCTAACTCATCATTGCGTCTTATACAGTAAAGTAAATTGGCCATCTTTATATGTGCGCCGGCTCGGCCATTGGTACGAGTTGATTTATAAGGCTATTCTTCAGATGACTCCATCTTATTTATCATCCCTTTTAATCATGAATAATAGGGCCTACAGTCTCCGTTCCCAGGACTTTTATCATTTTACTGTTCCTAAGGTCGGAACAGAAATGGGGAAGAAAGCTTTTAGATTTTCTACTCTGAGTACATGGAACTTTTTGCAATCAGAGCTTAAGCTCCAAAGTCTGGTATCACTGAATGTATTCAAATCCATGATAAATTCCATTACAATCAGGCTCCAGGAGTACAGATGCTTTTAATATGAGTGCAAATGTTTGATTAGTCTTAAAAACTCTTTTTAACTAATTTTGAAAATTCAATTAAGTGTATTTTTATTCTTTATATATTTGTGTAATTTTTGTGTTGAAACTTTATGTGCTGCCTTTCTTGGCCAGGTGTCTCTTGCAAAAGAGATCTAGGATCTCAATGGGACAATCCTGGTTAAATAAAGGTAATAATAATAATAATTTGGTCTTAAGTGTGCCAAGAAAATATTCTCCACACCATTACACTGCCAGCAGCAGCCTGAACTGTTTACACAACAGCATGCTTTCATGTTGTTCACACCAAATTCTGACCCTACCATCTGAATGTTACAGCAAAAATCAAGACTCAGCTGACTAGGCGAAGGATAGTCTGACTCAAATATCAAGGAAGGTGGAAGGTAAGCAGACTGAGCAAACATTTTAAGTGCCCAGAGGTGAGTAGTTTATTTACAGTGCTCTCCATTACATGTGAAGCTTAGGCCTACATTTGATCAAAACTCCCCAAATTAACTTAGAATCAATAAACAAAAGGCCCAGGAGGTTTCCTCTGAAGCAACCTTACCATATATAGGGGTGTCTTCACACCCAATTAGTCTAGCTAGCACCAATACCTCATGCCAGTAAACCTAGAAGGCAATACAAACATCTGAAGATCACATAGCACTCACTAACGCATCAGTAGCTCATTTACATGGTTAAATGGGCTTCTTATAAAGACAAATACTTTCAACTAATTATTCCATAATTTATAAAATAAACAATATAAAATATTCCCACAAAAGAAAACCCCTCTGCTTGGTTTAGCCCAGTGATGTTAAACACCAGGACAATAAAAGTCAGGAGCCGCTTGGCGTTTCTTAAACACTTGTCCGACATGGAACTAAAGAGAAAAAAGACACTGGTAAGCATGAACAAAGGAAAAACAGTAGTAAAACATGTAACATAATAGAGGAAACTGTAGCAACTTATGATTGTGAATTTGCTTTAACCTGCTCAGTTACTTTAACTGCAACATAATGCTAACACAAACAAATCAGGGATAGCAAGTGAAGCAGCGTTGCCTTAGAAATGGCAAATAAGCACCGCAAATAAGCACATGGAAAAATAAACAATATACTGTGGTGTGTCAAATTAACGTGTATAAGATAAGTGGTGAGTCTGAAAGTGCTCCAAGTGCTAAACCACTCTGTCACACAAGGCAACACTTTTCCAATCTTCTGTTGTCCGGTCTTGGTGAGCCTGTGTGAAGTGCAGCCTCGGTTTACTGTTCTTTGCTGACAAGCGTGGGACCCAGTGTGCTCTTCTGCTGCTGTGCATTCAGAGATGCTCTTCTGGTTGTAACATGTAGTTATTTGCGTTACTGTTGCCTTCCTATCAGCTCAAAGTCATCCTACCACTCACTTAAGCATTGTACAAGTTAAATAGTTTCTGCTGTTGGGAAAATTCTTTAGTCTTTAGGCAGGCTTTAAAAAAAAAAAAAATTTTTAGTCTTATTGCTGTTAAATGTCTGCAATAAATACCAAGGGCAGGTTATAAAGTAGGTGTATAAATATTTTAACCCTACTTTAATTCCATTTTCTGAAAACTTTGTAATGGTTTCATACAAAATCTTTTTTTTTTCTTTTTTTTGGCTCTGATTTAAATTTGTATTTATCAAAGACCCATCAGATTTAAATATCTTTGATCTTTGGAAAAACATCTGTGTGTGTGTGTGTGTGTGTGTGTGTGTGGGTGTACAGCTCAGTTTCTTCAGGTCAGTATAACCACCAGATTTCCATCAACAGTTACTGTCAGAACATGACTATATCTAGCTCTGGTTTCAGATAGGAAAATGACATGTTTAGAAACTGTAGATTTGAATGAGGTACAAACAACTGCCTATTTTGAGGATTTTATTTTTTCAACATTTGAAGGCAAGAGTATCAAATACACTGAGCTGTTATTTGTGGGATTTTGACGGTTTTGACTGAGTGAAGAATTTACAAAGAGACAACTTATTTTTTAAAAAAAATTATGCCAACTAATTACTGAATACAAATTGGCACTTAATCCCTGGCAGTGTGGGTAGAATTTAAAGACAGCCTTTGGGAATATACACTTTTTTTTTTTTTAAATATTAGACAACCCAACTGAATTAAAGGATGACCTCAGTATTTTTCTCCTCATTCCCTTTCTTTTCAGGATTTACATGTAACATAAAATATGCAGCTTTACCGTTGTTTTTGCGCACTGGAGGCTCTAATGGTCATATTAGAGGTGATGTCATTGGCTAGCGGACATCTCTACACTGTCACTTTAATTTCAGCGCAGTCCAGGGGGCAGGATCGCGTTCTCTCCCCCCTCCTTCTCTTGGGCTCAGCGTTTGCGCCAACCGCAGCAGATTGAATGAAGTGTCTTTGCAGGCTGCTGGGCTCACGGAGGATTCCGTGGAGGCTTGTTCAAGATGCCAGACTGCAGCCATAAAGCATCATTTTTTTTCCTCCCAGCTCTTAAGAGGGCAGATCTGAGGCTCGGCGCATTTCTTCAGCAGCCCCGTTTTTAAGAAGGTGCAGGGCCTTGAGAAACCCTCCTCTCCTCGCCTTGATGGTATCTGGACTGCAGCGCTCAAGCGACTGGCAGCTCCACAGCACGGCTGATTAAGAACTTGGGAAGGGAAATGGTCAAGATGGCAGCTGTGTATGGAGTGATGAAGCTGATGTGGTGGCTTTAGGTGCAGTGTGTATGTATAGAGAAAATTTTCTCTTGTCATGCAGGATCGCGGTGCGGGACGCGGGCGCTTGTGAAGGAACGCCGTTTTGGATTCCTCCAAGACTCCGCGGACTCCTGGCGTCGTTCACTCCACATTTCGCGAAATTACAATGTGTGTTAGCTAGGGTGTGGGCTTAGTACGACAAAAGGCGATGTTTTGGCAATTCTGGTGAGCCCACTCTGCTGTGTGTGCTGCGGATAGACTCCTTGCAGGAGAACTGATACACGGACACGTGCTGGGACCGAGCTGCAGGCAGGGACACTTGCATCGCTTGCATAGTAAATAAACTGTCCCTGACGCCTGCACACAACATTGATGGAATGCGACCCAAGTGATTTTATAACCCTTTGTGCAACGACGAGAAATTACGATCAACATGGCAGAGGTATCGCGTAGCGCCAACGAGCCTCCCTTAAACGTTGAGATAGATCCGGATTTCGAGCCCCAGAAACGACCACGGTCCTGCACTTGGCCCCTGCCCCGTCCTGAATCTGGTGCGGGCAAGCCCGGGGCAAATGACACTGACGTAATTCCCGAAGAAGAGGATGATGAGGGTGGGAGCACGGAGAGCGGCGCTGTTCAGAAAGCCAGCGGCGGTGCTATTAAAACCCGAGAGCCGAGCAGCAACAGCTCCATCTCCCAGTCGGTGGAGGTCCAGCGCGGCCCCTCCAAAGAGGAGGCCGCCGACGGCTCGCCTTCCTCCGCGCAAACCCCCGCAGCAGCTCTGAGTGGTTCTGCCACCCAACAGCTGAGGAAGTCCTCCGCCCGCAGGAATGCCTGGGGCAACTACTCCTATGCAGACCTCATTACCCAAGCCATCGAGAGCTCCCCCGAGAAACGGCTGACCTTGTCCCAAATCTATGACTGGATGGTGAGGTCTGTGCCATATTTCAAGGACAAAGGGGAGAGTAATAGTTCTGCTGGCTGGAAGGTGAGCAGTGACATCCTGGAGCTGTCATCATAACAAAGCCCAGTTTTATTGTGGTCATGTAAAGACGCAATGCACACAGCTAATTTTGATTTAGAGATGGAGGCGGTGGGTGCAAGCACAAGCTATTTGTAGTCTGCTCCATTCACTGGGTGATCATAGCTGACATTCTCAGCGTTGCTATAAAGGCATATTTATGTAACATCCTAGGGAATTTGGAATGTGTGGCGGTCTAACAGGCACATGGTGTAAATTTATATGTAACTTGGGCCGCTTTCAACATGAGTGTACTTGTATTAATGTGCATCAAAATGACTAGCTTTGTTACATCTCTAAAAATCAGGATGCATAAAGATGACAAAACAAGTATGAAAGTTGAAATACAAAGCATGCAATGCAAAGTTAATTTCACTTTCAGGCAAACTGCTCACACTGAAGCACAGAGGCTTCTCAAAAGCTTCACCCAGTTTTTTTTTTTTTTTTTTTTTTTTTCCTCCCCTCTCAGGATTAGTTTGGCCTGGACCAAACCAATTCATCTGTCATGGAATCTAGTCTGAAAGCTTTGAGCTTTGCAGGATTTAGATTGGGGGGGGGGTTGTAATCCTGCACAACTGGATATGCAATGCAAGCTGATTCCAACAAGCAGCTCCTTTTGAATAAATCACAATATCGGTCAAGATTGTTTCACATCTTCAGGGCGAGTGATTCAGAGTTCCGAATCAGCTGGCTGGTTTGTAGTTTGAAAACCTGATGGTTTATATTTCATTTATGTTCAGTCACCTGATGCATACAGGGGTTGTAGGCAGATATTGGCTGGAAGAGGAAAGTGTTAATAAGGTTTCACATGTGCTGACATCAGCGTTTCCTAAGTGATGCTTTGGAGTTGTGACATTCAGCAGTCAGGTTGAGGTTGGCAAGTGTCCCCAGTAGGTTCCGCTTCTGACAACAGGGTTTTAAATTAAGATCTGTCACACACCTCATTTCATTCCACAGACTGAGAGTACACTGCACTCAGTGCTGCGCTTTGTCTCCAATGCTCAGTGCTGTGAATCCAAGCAAAATATTCAGCCACTGTATGGGTGCCTACTACCCTGCTGCGGCTCGGCCCTGCTGTGTGCCACTGTCTCTTCATGATGCCCGGGCACTAGAATCAATCAGCTGACTATAAATTATGTAGGTCAATGTGTAGCAGTGTGAGAGAAGCTCAGTGTTTGTCTTTGGATCTGGCTCTGGCTAAACTGGCATTGTTCCAGTCCCCGCTCAGAATGAGGCTTTGCTCAAAGGGTGCTGCAGCACTACTGTGACTGCGTGTGGGGGAGGGGAAGGCAGGAGTTTGCTCTTTGTGATTTCTCTTGTAAATGCTGTATAGCTCCTACTGTAGGTGCCTATGGCGCTTATTGGATACCTTTTTTATATCCAATAGCGTTTTCATTTTAAGAAGACTGTTAGTTCTAGTTGCTGTATGGCACCCAGATAAAATTGGTTTTAAGCATATGGGCCTGGTTACTTTACATCTTTGACCATAACAAGGTCCTTTTAGTCTTTACTAGCTGTGTACAGGAAGTGGATGCAATAAAAGAAGCATGTGTAGCATGATTATTGCAAAGCCGCTGCATTTTAAACTGCCTGAGCCTTTAGCTTTTGTTGCATCAAAGAGGAGTGGATTTAATGCCTTTGGGCATTTTGAGGTTGTAGATCTGCCTGCTCTAGTATAATTTAATACAACAGTATATTTTACAGCCTCATAAATGACCACAGAGTTGAATGAAAGCCTGAGTCAAAACTGGACTGTCACTGAGGCTTATTTATTGCAGCTCCGCTGTATTGGATTGCATTAAGATTGAACAGGGCAGGTGGTGTTATTGTGTTCTCCGCCTGTAGCTCATGGGATAAGCAACATGTTGGAATATATGACTTGTTCCTATCAACAAGTGTGGTGTTGGATATCATGGTAGGGATAAATGTACATGTAAACATTTTGATTAGTTAGAATTTGTGGCTGAAAATGGATACATAAATCCTACCGGATGGATCACTATTGGACCTGATGCTGAATTTGCTCTTTCAAAGTTGGATTTAATGGACCAAAACTGAATTTTTGCGCCACACCGTCTTTGGTGCGTTTGTTTAATCACCTAATGAGGTGACTTTTATGCAGACTGCTATTCAGCTGTAGCAGACTCTGACTTTAGATGTACAGAATATATACTGGGAGAGGGAAATGAGAGGATTAGTGTATTTCTGACCAGAAATAAGAAAGGGGGGGTCTAGTGGTTTTGAGTCACATGCTCATTTGTTTAAACATAAAGACCAAATCCAATTCCAGAGGATTTCAGCATCACAGTATTACTTTTTCCACTGTAAAGTGGAGAGTAGTGGAGGGGGCATCCAGAGTTCAAGCAAAGTTATTCATAAAGCAAATTTAGAAAGGACATTGGTCACATTACTTGAAAGAAATGATAATGTATTGTGCAAAAGTCATGCCACATTTCTTTATATTTTCTTTGGGAGATGGGTACTTAGACACCCTCAGCATCACTGATGGGAAATGGATGTTGGACTTCAGTAGGAAGCAGCAGAGAGACTAAGTTCACAAGCACTGCTGGGGTTACTGGAGACTGTCATTTGGGACTTGCAGATTATCACACAGGATAAAAGTGCAGACAGATGTGCTTCATTTATAGATGTTTCCAAATTGTTTATAGCCACTTATTAGGGTGGTTTTAGTACTTTTGATAAAGGCTGGACATTTTCTACACAATCTTTTTTTTTTTTTTTTTTTTTTTTTTTTTTTTTTTTATATTGTAAATTGAAAGATTAAAAGTAAACAGTCTTTCCACTTAGAGATGTTCTGCCAGTGTTATAGTGATTTCTTGCATTTCTGTGGATGTTAGTTTGTTTTATATAGTATTCTGTATTTTTAGCAAATCCCACAAAAATGCAACACCCCTTTGCCTTGTTGTCAAACCTTGAGCGCATTACTGAGCTGCATTGTAACATTTGCTGTAATATTATGTGTGATCATGGACCTGGTATGGGGTGAATTGGCTAACCTAGTTCTCTCCAGACAACATCAGCTCCTCAAAAAATTAAATACTTTTGCCAAAACTTGTAAGCGATTTTAAATGTAAAAACACACTTTGGACAAAAGTGTTTTGTTTTTTGTTTTTTTAATTTGCCCTGTTTTTAGTAATGTTGAACCAAGCAAATTACTGATGTAAGTTGTCAAACTTAAAGAATTGGAATTGGAAGTTAAAGGGAAAATTCCAGTGTATATCTCTCGAATCCTGATCCTTAATTCTTACTGAAGGTTGGTGAATCCAAGATGGAAGGAGCAACAGGACACCCAAATTCTATGTCCTAGAATAAGGCGTGCTTTGTTGAAAAAGATTAGTTTAACTAGCAAATACTTTAATCTTTTTATTGAAGTGAAGGCTTTGCATATAGTTTGTCAGCGGGTCTTTCTGCTGACTCATGGCATTAAGAAGAAAACTTGCCAATGCTTGTTTGAGAACTCTGTCATCAAAGCTCTGATCAAGTGCCTTAATGAGATTGATTTCCAGTCTTATCTTGCTGGAGTTTGTTTTGTGTTGAGCTTGTTTAGCAGTTGATTAGGTTAATCATCTTAGAGATGGGTTTAAATAGGACCTAGAGTTAATTCAGGTTAATTTGAGCTTTAGAGAATTCAGCTGAAGCCTTTCCCTGTGAAGTTGGCCTCTGGGTTACAGAGATCACTGCAGAGTTTCTCCCTGTGTTACTGAAGTGTGACAGGCTGGGCGTGCATGCTCCAGCTGTTTAATTTTGTATGTGGATGGAAACATCTCCAGGGAAATCCTGTAGACCTTTATGAGCAGCCAGAAATGGGTCACAGTGCAAAAAATGTCTCTGAAGACACTACAGCATTAGTGATTAGACTCCTTTGTATTAATAAGTTACAGTACTTAGCAAGATAAAAGGCTGCAAATATTGCAAGGAAAATGCTCCTTGGAAGCAAAATGTAGATGGGTGGCTCAAGACTTTTGCACTGAGTAGTTTTACAACAAAAACCTTAAGTTGTCTGTTTAGGGGATATAGACTACAGCCTTGTGTGCTTATGACACTCAGCTTTATCTTGTATTGCAGTGGTTTATAAGATCTGGTTCATTACTACAACAGGTTCTACTGGCACAAGGAAGCTAAGCATTTTCCCAACTCTGAACAATTAAAATGCAAGTTGTAATAAAAAAAAATAATAATTTTTTTTCTCTTTTAGTTTTAAGCTTGATTAAAGTTGAACTGCCCTATCAGATGCAGCAGCACACTTTCTTAGTCTGCTGTGTATTTAACATCTAAAGTCCCAGATCCTGTATCCTAACACAATTCGCAGCTTTTATTTATTTTTTTTTTTAAACATGTACTCTCTGCCTGGTAGACAGTCACGCATTTCAGTCACACATTTTCAGAGTTTAAACTTTATACACCTGTAATAACCTAATTGAACCATGTATGTATACAAAACATTTTTATGTACTACTGTTTATATTAGGGGGAACCTTGTGTTAAAACATTTTAGATATAAAAATACTTAAAGAATTTTCATCCCTTTTTTTTTGTTGCAGAATTCCATCCGACACAATCTTTCCCTCCATAGCCGTTTTGTGAAAGTCCAGAATGAAGGAACAGGGAAAAGTTCCTGGTGGATGGTCAACCCAGAAGGTGGGAAAGGTGGCAAAGCTCCCCGACGGCGGGCTGTTTCGATGGATAACAGCAAGTACATCAAAGGAGCCCGAGGACGTGCCACGAAGAAAAAGGCCTCACTGCAGGCTGCTCAAGATGGCAGCTCTGAGAGCTCCTCAAGCCTCTCCAAATGGACAGGGAGTCCCACCTCCCGCAGCAGTGATGAGCTGGATGCCTGGACAGACTTCCGCTCCCGAACCAATTCAAACGCCAGCACACTCAGCGGTCGTCTGTCCCCAATCCTGGCTAACCTGGAGCTGGATGAGGTACCTGATGATGACTCGCCACTCTCTCCAATGCTGTACTCCAGCCCCAGCAGCATGTCCCCATCCACTGGACCAACAGGACTGTCTGATCTGGCAGGTACGATGAACCTCAATGATGGGCTCTCTGACAACCTGATGGATGATCTTTTAGACAATATCAGCCTCACAGCATCCCAGCAGCCTCCTCCTGGAGAGGAGGATGGAGCCAACAGTCAGGGGAGTTCAGTGTTTACCTTCAGCTGCTCAGGAAGCAGTCTTGGCAGTCCCTCCGGCAGCTACGGGACAAACCCACTCTTCAGCCCTCCGTCCATCACGAGCCTGCGGCAGTCACCCATGCAGACCATCCAAGAGAACAAGCAGACCACCTTCTCCTGCATGTCTCACTACAGTGAGCACCAGACCCTGGATCTGCTCACCATGGACTCCCACAGCCACAGCAATGTCATGCTGACCCAGTCTGACCCTCTGATGTCACAGGCCAGCACCGCCATCGCTCTGCAGAACTCCCGCCGAAATGCCATGCTGCTCCGCAAAGACCACATTCTGGTTAACCACACCAGTGCAGGTCAGGCCGAAAGCTCTTCAGTGCCTGGTTGGCAAGCGGGCTTGTCAACCTCTGACAGTGACGACGGCCACCCCGAAGCCAAGCAGCCGCACCTGAAGTCTCCTAGTAAGAACACCTCTATGCAGCTCAGTTCCAGTTTATCCAGTCAGGACCGCTTTCACACTGATCTGGACCTCGACGTGTTCAGCAGCAATCTGGACTGTGACATGGACTCCATCATCCGCAACGAACTGATGGACGCAGATTGTCTGGACCTCAGCTTTGACTCTCGCCTCACCTCCACACAGAACGCCAACAAGAATTCAGGAAGCTTCTCCAGCTCGAAACAAAGCCCGCAGAGCTGGGTGCCGAGCTGAGAAGCTGTTAGAAGTAAGGAAAGTGTAAATTGGGGGTTCATTATCCTGCATTGTGCAACTAGAGGGAAGAAAGTAAAGTGTTTCAGTAGTTTTTTTTTTTTTTTTTTTTTTTCCCCTCCCTTCTATTTTTAATTTGAGGCATTAAGTTTGGTACTGTATTACGTGTCTGAGACACATAATGGTGTCTTCACAGTGAAGAAAAATAATTCTTTGAAATGATCAATACCTAGCCAGTGTGAACAAACAGTATTGACTGGAATGAAACTTACAGGACATTCAGTTAAAACTACATAGGATCAACTCATTAGTCTCAGGGATTCACTCATATCACAAAGTGATAACATAAAACTGAAAATTGTTTTCATCTCTGTCTCTCCTTTCACACACTTTCATACCTAAACTAACATTTTTTTGCCAAACCAGCTGTCAGCCTGTTCACTGATGGCCTGTTTACAGAAAAAGATGCAGAGAATGTTATATTATTACGTTCTAGTGGAGGATACTTGACAAGGGTTTTTTTAGATTTCTTTGAGACGTAGCGTAAATGGACTACTTTTTTTGGAAAAGCTTTCCCCCATTGATGCACCAAGTCACACACCAAATATCAATATGTAATGTGTTATCAAGATGTGAACTGATCTACATGTGTTTTTTGTATGCAGTGTTTTCAGTTTTTATTTTTTGTAGCAAATTTTACCCTGTGATTTTAGTGACATTACTGTGAATTCATTCCTTCTGAAGAGGTGCATTGCTGAAGTATTGATGTTTCTGCTGCAGATCCCTTTTTAGGTCCCTCCTCTTCCACTCACTGCAATATTGGAAGTACTGCTCTGTATACAGACCTTAGGACTAAGTTAAGAATGCAGTTTAGTTCTAGTTACCACTTTTTTTTTTTCTTTTCAATTTTAACTTGGCAAACACTTGAGACTATTTAGATTAAAATAACCACAGTTGGTGACTCTCAGCACTGTCCAGCTACACAATTTTGGTGTTGATTTGAAGGAGTTCTTGGTGCTATAAATACGATAGCAGGGAGTGGCTGCAGATGAAGCACCATCAGTAGCCTCTCCTTTGTTATCAGCACTATAGCAGGTGCTGGGTGCCATGTTTTCAACAGTGGGAGGGTGAGTAGTATTTTTTTTTTTTTTTTTTTGGTCATTAATGAAAGAAAAGATTACAGTATTTAAAATATTGCCAAAGTTTTTCTGCATTTAAATAAATGGAACCTGTGACATAAGGGCAAAATTTATACATCAGCACAGTCCTGTAGGAACAGCAGGATGGGCTTTTTTTTTTTTTTTTTTTTTTAAAGGGTAAATTCTTATGTTAAACTTGATAAACATTGTAACAAACACGTTTATTTATTGCAGTACTTGTTGCCATGTTCATGTCGATTTGGTTAGGGTTGTGTAAAATCACTTATTTCATACTCTGTTCACTGGGTGATCACTCACGCAACAAATGGTGTCCCTCAGTTTGAGAAGAGATTAAATATTAATTTTCATTGGCTTAATTGTTTAACACAAGTAAATTCTGCACAGCTGTGCTTCCAAATTTTATTACTTTTTTTTTTTTTTATTCATGTGAATGGATTTAATGTTAAAAAATTTAAAATACTAACTTGTTTTTATTTTCTGCATTTATGATTTGAACAAATTTCACTGCCAATCTCCACATTTCATTCCTTCCTACAAAAAAAAAAAATATCAAGATGACATTTCCACTTGTAAATCCAACACGTCTCTTGGTTTTATCAGAGATGGTGCATGTAAATAAAGCTTGAACTGCTGAAAATCTAAAGTTTGTCACTTTTTGCTGTTAATTCTGCCCCTAGAGAAATTGCACAGCTGCAGACTTGACTCTGTATGGCACGGTGATTTGCTATTGGATAAACACATGTTCTAGGAACCAATCACGCGCTGTATCCAAGACGAATGGACCACTTGAGTTTAAGCCAAGGTTTTGTTTTTTTTTTGTGTTTTTTTTTTCTTTAAGGCCAGGGGCTGTGATTGCTGAAGTAGGCACTCTTCAAAGATTAAATGGTTCAGTGATGCAATGTTTCATATTGATATACTTTATATTACTCACCAGAGCAAAAGAAATTGCACTGTATCTGAAAAGCTAGACATGACATCTCAAAGACAGGATGACTGCAGTGAAACAATGGAGCCCTCTAGAGCTGAAATGGAGTCACGGAGTCCAGCTACTCATGCTTCATGGATGTTGGTCTCCATGGACGCATCACAACAAGTCAGCCAAGTCAGCAGACTTAGCAGGCCTAAAGGTGTTGTGTTTTAATATAGTTTGAGTGTTGTGATTTCAGGTTCTAAATCCTGAAAGAAGAGAGGGGTCAGCCATGTCTGCAGTGTACAGAGTTGCCTCCTCTGTGAAGGTGAAGCAGATGGAGGCAGAACTGTGGAATCACCTATGTGCACTCAAGGAGGAGACTGGGGGAGCGGGACCCTCCAACACTTACAGGTTTGTTGGCTATTATGGATGCAAAGTCCGTGCTGAATGCCAAGTGGGTGGACCTTGAGGGCATCGTCCACTCAAAATATGGTTTGGTTTGCTTTACATGTTTCAGATCAAGCTAATTTGAATATAAGACAAAGATAATCTGAGTAAATACAAAATGCAGTTTTTAAATTATTTTATTAGGGGAAGAAAAATCGACCCGGGGGTGATTTTCCCCCTCTTGTTAAACTGAGTTAACTGTAATCAAACTTTTTTGTTGGGGTGTTTGTTTTGGAAAGCTGAGTTCAGTTTCACTAGCCACACTACCAAATTTACTCCAAGAACGTATCCACCCATCACCCAGGAGGTCACAAAAAACCCCCAGAACAACGTTTAAAGGACTCCAGGGCTCTCTTGCCTCAGTTAATGTCAGTGTGCATGATTTAACAATGAGAGAAACTGGGCAAAAATGTTCTCCATGGGAGAGTTCCAAGGTGAAAACCACTGCTGACCAAAAAGAACACAGAGGCTCATCTCACATTTGCCAGAAAACATCTCGATGATCCCCAAGATTCTGGGAAAATATTCTGTGAACTGAAGATACAAAAGTTGAAATTTTTTGGAAGGTTTGAGTCCTGTTACATCTGGTGTTAAACTAACACAGCATTTCATAAAAATAACATCAGACGAACAGTCAAACATGGTGGTGGTAGTGTGATGTCTCGGGCTGCTTTGCTGCTTCGGGACCTGGATAACTCGCTGTAACTGATGGAAACGTGAATTCCGCTTTTCGCCGGGAAATCATGAGAATCTTGGAGAATGTCTGGCCATCAGTTTGTGCCCTAGAGCTCAAGCACACTTGATTTTGGAGTGGCCTAGTCAAAGGCTGGACTTAAATCTGATTGCGATGCTTTGGCATATCCTTAACCAGGCCGTTCATGCTGGAAAACCCTCCAGTATGCTGAATTAAAACAGTTCTTCAAAGAAAAGTGGACCAGAATTCTCCATATTAATAAGAGGGAAAAAGGAAAAAAAATGAGGATGACTTTTGCACAGTATTGTTTGTATCACTTGGGTTATTTGCGTTATAGAGTTGGAAATTTGTACAAGAGAAAATAATTATAGCAGGGAAATGAAATATATTTTTTGTTTTGTGTTTGTTTGTTTTTTTGGTTTTTTTGGTGGAACAACAACAGTTGGAGGCATTGTAAAATAATTTAATTTATACTTTGCCAGTTTTTTTTCTTTCTTTTTTTTTTTAGCCTTGCTAAACTCATTTAGTAAGGATGCATTTATTACTTATGAATTCTATTTGTGTAAAAATTTGTTAAAATTTTATTAATTCAAGTTTTATTTCAGTTCTCTCCTAGCTCCCAAAGAGATTTCCTGCTTTCGTGTGGAGAGGGAGCATGCACTGAGGAGAGGGCTTCAGGTGACTGAAAAGTTCTTGTGGACATGTTTTCTACAGAAAGTTCATTTGTAAATTACTGCATTGTTCAAAGCTTTTAAATCTTTGGTTTATATGCAATGCCAACTGAAGGCATTAATGTAGATTGATATAGCCTTTTAAAAACGTGTAATTTCTTTCCTGAGTTTGTTCTCCTCTGGTTTCAGGTGGCTGAAGTTTTGCCTATTCGGTCTCAGGCTGATGTCATGCAGCGAGAGCTGGAGAGCTGCTTGAGTTTGGAGTACACTCCTGACAGTCTGCCTCTTCTGCTGCACCAGGTGAGGACAAACACTCAGACAGAAAGGTTGTTCACAGGAAACAGAGATGATTGTGAATTAAAAAAAAGTAAAGAGTGATTTTTAAACTTGACTTTAAACTTGACTTTTTTGTATTTTTTTCACAGTTCTTCACAGACAGATCTTATCACTTGGCTCAGATCAAATATCTGCTTATGTTGAGATGGAGGAGATTTTGCCGCCATGCCAGCGTTATTGAGAAGCTTTATCCTCATTACAAGGTTGCCATGTGTATATAAAAACAGCATGACCTAAGCCTGTTTTTTAACCATACTTTAAAAATATATCTAAAAAGGGAGATGCACACAAATGCCAATTAAAAGGTTATTTGTTTTAAATTGAAGGAACAGAAGCAGAACTTAAACTAACCATGATGTGTGTAGTCAGTACAGTCAGTAGTGTCAGCGAGTGCATGAGTAAAGAAATAGTATATGCAATGTTGGCAGATGCAATAACCCAAACCAAAAGCCAAAGAAGTGTCTCACGGAGGAGAGCCCCACATCAACTGATCTCTGAGAACTTAGAGCACTGACACACATTGGGCCCACGTGTTGTCTGTCACTGATTGGCAAATGAGCCACTCCAGCCCTCTAATACTTGCAGGAGACCTGCTACACAAGCAGGCCAAAATGAAGGCAGGTCAGAGTGGGTTGTCACAATATCACAGAATGCAATTTCCAAAAACCTTGGGATTCATTTTTTGAATTAAATACAGATTTAAATCCATCCATTCGCAAGCACAGAAACCCACGCAAGCACAGGGAGAACATGCAAACACAGAGAGAGGGAAAGGCCTGGGCCAAGGTGGAATCGAACCCAGGCCTTCCAGATGGTATTCTGTGAGGCAGCAGTGCTAACCACTGTGCAATCGTGCTGCCACAGAATCCCCCCCCCCAAAAAAGGCACCAATGATGCTGAACAGTATACTTTCATGGGACATTTTATTAGGTACACCTTACTAGTACTGGGATTGACCTTCAGAACTGTGTTAATTCTTCATGGCATGGATTCAACAAGGTGTTGGAAATGTTCAGTTTTTGGTCTATGCTGACATATCACACAGTTGCTGCAGATTTGATACGAGTCTCCCGTTCCAGCACATCCCAAAGGTGCACTGTTAGATTGAGATCTAGTGACTGTGGAGGCCATTTGAGTACAGTGAACTTACTGTCATGTTAAAGAAATCAGTTTAAGATGATCTGAGCTTTGTGACATGGTGTGTTGTCAGAAGATGGGCATGCTGTAGTCATACAACGATGGGCATGGGCAGCAGGAACACTCAGGTTGGCTGTGGTGTTCAAACAATGCTGGGTTGGTACTAAGGGGCAAATTTGACCCTACCATCCGAATGTTGCAGTAGAAATTGAGACTCCTCAGATCAAGCAGTGTTTTCACTGGACATTTCAGTGGAAATAGCTGCGTGAGAAAATTCCAGGATATCTGCAGTTTCTGAAATGCTCAGACCTGCGTGTCTGGCACCAACAAGCATGCTAAGGGCTTTCAAATTATGCCGGCGGCAGGCGCATTTTCCACCACTCTGCGCCGTCTACTTTTTAATTTTCCTAAAAAAAATTTTTTGCGCTGTCCGCCGTCTCCATTTCCAGCGCCATGTGGACGCACGTGGCAATATTTACGTACTTTCAATCTGAGCCATTTGATTGGTTCACGACTGCCATGTGACTATTCATATCGTTTGCTGCCGTCATGGCTTCGGGCTCGCTCATAAGGCGCCTGCTACTTTGGCATGCCCCCCTGCTACTCCAAAACAATTTGAAAGCCCTGCATGCTGTGTTAAAATTTAGTAAAATCACCTTTCTTCTCCATTCCATAATGCTCAGTTTGAACTTCAGCAATTCATCTTGCAAAGTTTTACAGTTTTACATCATGACTTCATAGTAAATGAGCACATATTTCTTAAGAAGGGAAAAAAAAAAACTCTTTCAGCATTTGATTCGCTGTCTTTGCATTACTTTCTACTAAATGTTGGCTTCAAACTTTTATGAGTCCTTGCATTTGGTTTTTATTTAGATTTTATGCATTATCTCTGTGATTTAATGATTTCCCTGAGTGAGGGAGCTCACTGTGGTGACATTGAAAAATTGCATCATCATATCAGGCTTGTTTTGTCTCAGGATCAGGTATCCTACGTGACCCATGAGTATCAGGATGCCTTTCAGAGAGCTCGCAGACTGTCAGCAAGCAGAGAGAAGATCCTGACCGGCCGAGGAAACCCCGCCAACCTGCTCACTCAGGATGATTTGGTCATTTACCTGCAGTGGCTCGTCTGCCACCTGCACTCTGTTCAACCCATTCACAACTTTCTCAGGGTAAAACCGACAGTTTTAATCATTGCTCATATTATCAGATGCCTGTAGTGTTTTACTTTTATGGTGTTTATTTCTTTAAAGAGAGTTCATCATGTAAATTCATACTGGCTTTAACAGGTGCTGCACTATGTGCCCATGTGTGAAAGAAAAGATGAAACACAAGGAAAGGATTATGGGGAAAATTTACGTGAGACACAACAGGCTGAGGGTGAGAATCAAACTTTATCTTAAAAATGTACATTTTATATTTCCAGTAAAAATGTTCCCTGTGTTAAATTTTTTTTTATTCTTCCGTAATTGGAAAAAATAATTTTTTTTCTCCTGCTGGGTAAATTCAATTTGACCGTGTGATGTGACACCTGGCCAAAAAATAAATAAATAATAAATAGTAAAACAGCATCATAGCTCTGACTATTGCATCTGCACATCCAGCTTTGTAAATCTTGACAAAGCGATAAAATCATTCCTCACAGATTACATTTAACTGTATTTCAGGTCTTCCACTCCACACAGTTCACCTGGAGCAATTTCTACCTGAGCTGCAGTCCCTGATCTCCTACTTCCACCTGCCATATGACACCGGAAAACTGAAAACTCCTGCAGATGAGATGGAGCTATTCAGCTTGGTATTGTTGTCTTTTTTTAAAAAAAAAAAAAAAAAAGAGAAAAGTTGTGGAAGTGCGTTTAAATTAGTGGCCTTAATCTCTTTTGCTGTCTGACCAGGTGTGGAGGGAGTTCAGAACAATCTTCCAACAACAAGAGCAGATGAAAACATTTCCTCCTTATGATGGTACGGATGTCAGCGAGAGCCAGTGGGGGAGGAAGAGTGCAAATGTAGCTCTGAGGAAGGAGGCTAACTGGATTCCCTTCATCCAGGTTTCAGTAAAACTAGGCACTTCTGTTTTTATTCATTCTGGTTGGGAGAACAGGAAAAACTGACCATTTGGATTTTGCTCTGTAGGTGAAACCCAGGCGAGATCCGTGGCAGCAGAAACTTTTCACAAAGCTGAAGGAAAGGAATTCAGTTGATGAGCTGCTCAAGATGCAGTGCAAGTTTGTTCAGGTTTGGATCAGTGTCATACATCTTCCAAGATGGGCTGTCATTATTATAAATGATTAATAATTGTATGGGTTAAACTCTCTGATAACTGGCTCCTCCAGTCCATGTGTTGAAGTATCCCTGGGCTAGTTGCCCCAGATCCATCCATTGGAGTGTGTGGGTATGTGAATGTTAAATAAGAAGTGCTTAGGTTTAGATGAAAGCATTGTGTATGTTATTGGGTGAATGAGACTTGCAGTAGAAAGCACTTTGAGTGCTCAAACTGACTGTAAGTACCAGTCCATTTACACAATCAATGGCAAAGCTGTGGATACAAACACTACTTGAAACATTTAGTTATTCAATTTAATTCAATTTTATTTATATAGCACCAAATCACAACAAACAGTTGCCTCAAGGCGCTTTATATTGTAAGGTAAAGACCCTGCAATAATTACAGAGAAAACCCAACAGTCAAAATGACCCCCTATGAGCAAGCATTTGGCCACAGTGGGAAGGAAAAACTCCATTTTAACAGGGAGAAACCTCCACCGGAACCAGGCTCAGGGAAGAACAGTCATCTGCTGTGACTGGTTGGGGCTGAGGGGGGAGAGAGAGCACAAAAGAGCCAGTGATTAATAATGACTAATAATTAAATGCAGAGTGGGGTTATTCCCTGACATCTGGAAATAAACTATAGAACTGCGTACAGATTTTAAAGAAAGAGAGAGGAAAACAGTGCAATACACTCACCTGCCACTTTATCAGGTACACTTGTTCAGCTCCTCGTTTAATAAATGTCTTGTTAGCCAAATGCATGACAGCAACTTCAACACATTTAAGCATATAGACATGGTAAAAGTGGCCTGCTGAAGTTCAAACCAAGCATCAGAATAATGAAGAATGGTGATTATGTGACTTTGTGGCATGGTTATTGGTGCTGGACAGGCTGGTCTGAATCATTGCCTGGTCTGAGTCTCAGTTTCTGCTGCAACATTCAGATGGAAGGGCATGGCATGGCTCCCTCCTGTCTTGTATCAACAGTTCAGGCTGCTGCTGGTGTAATGGGGTGGGGGATATTTTCTTTTCACAGTTTGAGCCCCTTAGTACCAACTAGGCATTGTTTAAACACTACAGCCAACCCGAGTATTGTTGCCAATCATACCCATTGCTTTATAGCCACAGTGTACCCATCTTCTGATGGCTGTTTCCAACAGGATAATGCACCATGTCACAAAGCTCAGATCATCTCAAACTGGTTTCTTGAACATAACAATGAGTTCACTGTACTCAAATGGCCTCCACAGTCACCAGATCTCAACAAACAGCGCACATCTGGGATGTGCTGGAAGGGGTGTCTCATATCATGGTTGTTCAGCTGACGAATCTGCAGCAACTGGGTGAGGCTGTCACATCAGTATGGACCAAAATCTCTGATGAATGTGTCCAGCGCTTTGTTGAATCTTTGCCATGAAGAATTAAGGCACTTCTGAAGGCAAAAGTGGCTTCAACTCAGTATTAGCAAGGTGTACCTAATAAAGTGTCCAGTGAGCGTACATAATGTAATATGTGTTTTTACTACTAAGATTTTTGTCATGTGGTTGGTTTTACATTCTCCTTATTGTGTATCTCACCAGATCCACAATCTGCTCCATGTGGCTGCAGCTCTCAAAGAACACGCGGCTCATACTGGTGACTCACAATCCACATCATTTATCTCAAAAAAAGGAGAAATGATCTCTGAGATCTGGAAAAGTGTTTACAGTGCCGCCAGTGTCATTCAGGTGTGTGTGGCCCAGTTTTGGACTTAGTGTGACTGGAAAAGTTCAGTCCGTATGATAAAAATGACATTTTTGTTGGTAGGAAACCTACAGTCACTCGCCCAGATCCAGCAAGAGCAGAGGCAGCAACAAAGAGATTTCAAAGAATCAGACCTCAAGGTTTGTGTCATGAAACGTATGTATTATTTATTCAAGGAAAATTGCATTGCAGAAATGTTTTTGTCACATTACTTTGGTCATTGGAAACTTATAAAGTGAAAAGCTTTTTGCTGTCCCAGCTTTTAAGTTCTGTTGAGTACAATGAACACTAAGGAAAATATTTTCCCACTCACTCATACCATAGCACATCTCTGTTGTCTGTAAAATGCAGCCAGTCTTTGGCAGAGAGTCTGCAGGTTCTGAGCCTGGATGACAGTTTACATGATGGCTGCTCAGATCCAGTAGTAACCAGAGGAGCTTACCTGTCCCTTATCTATCTACGCCATCTGAAACTCAGAGAGCTCCAGGTACAGTAATACTATAGTTTTAGTATTACATATGGCAGGTAAGTAAGTGCATTCTGCTCTATGCACTATATCAGATATATTCTATTATATTCTATGTCTGTTGCTACAGTATGCAAGCTCTAAAATGCCGCCTTCTTTTTTTTTTTCCATCCGCAGCGTGTGACTCTTGGGATGCTGAATTACCTGCGCTCTGTGGAGAGAACTTTGACCTTTGACGTGGCAGGTCTGCAGCTGGAGGGACAGGAGCTGTGCAGCACAGCGGAGGAGACAGGGTGGATGAATGCAGCCAGAGGAGGAAAAGGAGAGGCAGAAGGCCTCGGCTCGCTCAAGTATATCCACAACACTCCTGTTGACTACAAGGTAAAAACATGTATCCTGGTGCTTCAAATGAATTTTTTAAAAAATTAGTTTTTTACAAATACAAACACTACTCAGTCATTTTCTGTCAAAATGTATTTTCCAGGTCCACTGCTCAGAGTTCATGGAGTTTGCAGAAGTGCAGAATCTTCATGATTTTTACACCTCTGAGGGGCATTTCATCCATACTCAGGACCACAGAGGGTTTTCCGTCATGTACGACGCTGCTCTGCAGGACCTCGCAGAGTTAATGAATGAGCTTCTCCTCATCAGCTCACACTTCATCCACAGAAATGCAGTTAAACAAATCGTGAAAACTGATCGCACGTCAGCCTCAACAGCAGACATCGATTCCTGGGCTGGGACAGATGTTGACCGTGTTGCTGTGCTTCTTGATTTGTGGACATGTGAGACTGAGTTCCTGGACAGCAAAGTGCAGGTAGAGGGATGAAAAAGAGAATTCAGTTTTTTTTTTCTTCTCCTATGATCAGTCATTTCCTGTTTAATAAAGTTCAAATAATGGCTTTTAGAGCTGTAGTAGCAAATTGCATTGAACTTTATAGAACTACAACTGAGATAAATTGACTTTATTGAATGAGGATAGGCTCCAGCCCCCCGTGACTCTGAAAAGAACAAGTGGAAGAAGGTGGATGAATGAATGGAGTGTTTAAACTGAACTGTATGTTCTGTGAACTTTTGTGTTTCTCTAGCTTTTGAACTGTTACTATGAAGCCTACCAGCATGCAGCAGGGACTGAGGAGAGGTTTGCATTGGCACAAGTTATCACTGACATCATGCACAGGAGGCCGCAGCTGGACCTGAACCAGGATTACTTTGTTCGGGCTTTCAGGGCAGAGATCGACTGCATGCAGAGTCACCAGCAGCTGATTCGATACATTCTGGACAATCAGGTGAACACTAAATGATGCAATGGATTATATTTGAATATTAATTCATGCTGATTCATCAGTAATGAATCAGAACTAGTTTCATTGTAATAACTGCGGTGTGGTCATGAGCCAACTTTCTAAGTCTATCTGTTCATCTGAACAGATAGAGAGACAGCGACTGTACCTTCAGCGCATCTGGAGAAATGACTGCAAAAGCTTCTTGACCAACTATGGTCGTCCACCTAACTATGTTCCCCAATATGTGGTCTCACTTGGAGGCAGCAGGCAAGTGAATGCAGCTGTGGAGGAACTTTATCCTGCAGAACGCCATTATTTTGTACTTTTAACACCCATGTTATTTCTCTCCTCATGTCCTGTTTGTTTGCAGGCCTGCACTGATGAATGTTTTCCTCCTAGAGGTTCATCCATCACTCTGTCTGGCCTCTGCAGTCTATGAAGGGTTGGTTCAGGCTCACACTGAGCTCTGTCAGTTGCACCGAGCCACGAGCATCACTGCTAAACTCCACCTTGAACAAAAACTCTTGGAGCAGGCACTGCAGAGCTGGAACAACCTGACTTCAGCAGGAGCCTCCTACAGCTCTCAAATACAAAAAGATGTACATTCTCTTCTTTCTTGGCAGTTTCTTCAGATTATTGTACACAAAAATCTAAATTCCAGTTTCTTTCCATTGCTCTCAGCTGTTCTCAGGCGTGTTTATCGAGGATCCGATTTTGGTCCAGAAGGTGGGCCTGTCACTGGTAAAATCAGCAGAGGAGAGCGATGTGATGCAAGAACAAGAGAAGCAGTTGTATGCTATGGAAACTTTGTCCAAGCTGCTGGAGCTCGTGACTGTCCGCCATCGCCTGCTGGAATCAGCCTCAGAGACGGCACATTTGGCACAGTTAATAAAACATGCACAGCACGGTAGCAGGGGTATCTACAATAGGGTCTGGACCATTTGGTTTAATATATTCAGACTCAAGCATGTTCATTTTTTGTTTTTGTGGGAAGAGCGTGCACAGTTCAATCAAAGATACTGATTTAAACTGTCCAGTTGCCTTACAAAAGTCCAGTTTACATCAGAGCTGCTGTGTCCCTTTGCTGATATGTTGACATTTCTGTATAGCCAGAAAGATCCTGTTTGAATTAAATGAGTAATATAATATAACTTTTTTTTTTCCACAGGTTGTACAGAAATGTGGCCTTAGAGCTCGGCTTTGAGGAGTTTCACCTGTATCTGAGGCCACTGCAGTTTGAGTTTACTGATCAGAAAGTCAGAGTCCAGCAGAGGCCTGTTTTTATCACAGAAATCCTGAAGGACGACAGCTCTGTGGACAGGTAAAAAACAAAATGTCCAATTTTCAATGATATAATACCCAAAAATACCCAATTTTGGGGTATTATATCCAATAGCTGGAGCTTTGCCAACTTTCTGTAACTAAAATATCAGCTATATATATTAAAACCAGGAAGTAGGTGTTTGACAGGAGCTGCAAGTTCTTAACTAATGTCAAACAGATGTTGGGACTTTTTTTGAGTGATCCTGAAATGTGTCTCCCTGCTTTTCTACAAAAGGAGGGAGACGCATTTAAACTGTGTTTGAAAGAAAATTAAAGAGCACTTTCTGCTGCAGGTTCACCCCATCCCATCTCCCTCTGGGCATCCAGGAACTGGACGAGAACCAGATCGGGACGTTTAGCTTCAGCTCAGAGGAGGCAGTGGTCCATGTAAGATTAAAATAAACACTGAGGCTTATTGGATAATTAATTTAAGAACAAAAAAAGTGGGGGAAAAAACTCATATGTTCATATGTTTTCCTAGCTTATGAACAAACAGAGTATCGAGAACCTCCAGGTGACACTGGCCTGTCAGGTTACGCAGAAGAACGCCTTGATGAGTGCAGTCAAACTGGTTTGTCTTTGTCTCTGGGCAGAAAGTGATTCAGCTTCAGCTGAGGTTTGTGTTGACTAATCAAATACAAAACAATAGATAATAAAGTACAATTTTGAGGTACTTATATTTTACTTTCTGGGGTTTTTTTTTTTTTTTTTTTTTTTTTGCTGCTTTACACCATAACTTAGAGGAAAACTCTAAATGTTGTAAAATACATGGACACACTTATGTGAGTGTGTCCAGACTTTTGACTGTGATGTGATATGATGTGTGGGTGGGGGCATGGGGCGTGTTTGTCTTTCTACTCCTGCTTTTCCTACACACGGTTCCATTTACATTTCATTTTCCTACACCTGTCTCCTCGCACATTCTTGTGCATTTCATCTGTGTTCTGGGAACCACTCTGTTTTCTCACACTATAACCCACGTGCAAATAGAGGGTGGGACACAGCAGATAAATAGCTTCGCCCTGGCTGCTTATCAGTCAAGATGGGGAAAAGATTCTCTGCTCAGAGGAGAGGATGTGGAAAATTACGAAGAGGAAGAGTTTTCAGAACATGAGGCCTTTTGCCTTCACTGGATAGGACAGTGCAAACAGTAGACAGGACGGTGATGAGAGAGTGAGAGGGAAAGACACACAGGAAATGATCTGCAGCAAACTCAAACCAAGGCCTGTCCAGTGAGGACTCCAGCTTGCAGTACATGGGCTACCTGGTAAACCAGGTGAGCAGCATCAATTCTGAGTCTGACAGTTTGAAGACAAGGACCGCTGACCATCAGTCAGCTCCAAAGCAAGCCAATCAGAAGCCAGCAAGGGGAGAAAAATGGATTGGCATGAATGGCCTTCTTGCCCAAAGAATAAGCCATCCCACGTGGGTGCCAAAATGGTGCAGCCAGGGCTTTTCTTGTGCAGGACATCAAATCTGACTTTCAACTTTTCAGAAGATGTTCCCTGATCTAGATCCAGTAGCAACAAAAATAAGAGCTCCAATGTGTGTGTGTGTCCAAGATGAATAGGAAGGCAGAGTATACATGCATCAAGTGCAAGAAATTCATATGCAAACACAACAAAACTCTGTCCACTCTGGCTGACATGAATAAGCTACTCATTCAGTGGGGCTAAAATATAGACAGGCATGAATCTGTTTAATTTCTAATTCAGTTCAAAGAAGTAAACATCAATAGTGATGAGTAATTTAACTTCCTTCCTTCAAGACAAACATATTTTCCCCCATATCTTGGTTATGACTGAGTTTTATTTTGTGTGAAAAACGAGTAACACTTCTATTGATAAATATGCTCTAAATTTCAAATATTAACACTATATGTGGTCTATATTGCTTGTAATTGGAATAAACATATGTTAAGTATTTTTTACACATTTTCTTTTTTTTTGTTGGCTGTATTGATTGAAAAAAAAAAAAAAAAAAGTGGTGGATCCACCAGAGAGGCAAACACTGGCTGAGTAACAAAAGTATGAACACCACCTAACTGAGGGTTAATCAGGTCCAGCCTGACAAAATAATACATTTATCAGTTAATAACATGTATTCATACCCCTCCATACTAAACAAATGGTTGTTAAAATGTTCAGTTTATCATCTTTATTATTCTCAGAGGGAAGACAAAGATGTAACATGTAACTCCGGCTCTGGCAGCCGCACAGCCAGCCTGGTGGAAAAATCTAAACCTTTTCCCTCCAAAGCCTCCACAAGAACTTCCACAAAAAAGAGGTAATGACTTACAAACTACACTGATAGTGATTAATATGTAACACTTTTTTTGTAGCTCTTTAATATACAGAATCTCATTTGTTCTTCCAGGGCGATGGAAGCCTTTGTGTCCATCCAGCTGGAAAAAATGGGTCTGCGTGACGAGATGCTGAATTTATTTCTGAAGAAGAAACAGGCTGTGGGGGGGTCTATAAAAACCCTGGTGAGATGCATGCAGCGGTAGATTCTCAGGTGGCTGAGCAGCATGATAAATGTGATTGGTTGCTCATAAAAGTAAAATTAATTTGTCTCACTCTGCAGGAGGAAGCTGCAAAGATTAAAAGGGAGCTCATAATCGACTTTCTCAGGAAGTATGTTCGTGCAAAGCAGCTGCGTCCTTTTGTTAAAAGACAAAACGGCCGACAAACTGTCGGAGCTTTGCTGAATTCTTTTCCGTGGCTCTAAAAGTAAATACATTACCTGCTACTGCTTCCTCAGATTCAGCACACAAATATCCCTGCACTGTGTGAGAGCTCAGATTGTCGGATATTACTACAGTCTAACTTTTCTTTTGGAAGACATCCCCTCGATTCGTCAGTCCCACTTCATGATTGGACGAGCTGCTGCTGATCCCAGTGGAGCTGATCTTGGTGCTGACCCCAGGTACAACCATTTAGAAGTGGGACAAAATATTATTCACCTTATATTTTTGTCCTTATTGTAGTACGGTAAAACATGTTTAAAGAATTTGAGCCATAAGTACACCAACAGACTGAAAAGTATTAAAATGGTGAGCAGAAGTTGTATAAGTTTGTGCGATTTGGTGCAGATGCGTTTCTTCAGTTGTAGTCAGAGAAAGTTATCAAAACAAGCTGTTTCCCAAACAGGATCTTTCAGCATCAACCGCACCAGTTGTTGTGTGCAGATGGAAAAACACTCCTCAACCTCTGGTACATCCCCCACTTCACTGAAGTGCTTCACATGTTCAAAACACTTGACATTTTGGTGAGACACTTAAACTTGTCACTGAAACTAATATTACAGAAGCACAGAGGGTGATGGAGGCTTTCAGTTTCTCAGGGCCATGAATTAATTTTAGAACGGAGTCGTTCTTTTTTTTTTTTTTGTTCTTGTTTCCATGTCAGTGGGGGGGAGTGCAGCATATTAGCAGTCTCATTATCTGGACTTAATTTTACTCTCTTCTGGTCTGATTTCATCAGGCATGTGTTGAGGCTCTCCATCACACTCTGCAGATAGTGTCATCTCTTCATGACATTATTCATTATCTGATCAGCTACTGCAAACTGGGAAACAAAGAAGACTCCTTCAGATGGAGGAGAGGACAGGATGCAGCAGGCTCACATCTGGCAGCTGACTGGGGAGGTGCTGAAGGCATTGGTAGGTTTATTCAACACTGAAGCCTTCCTAATAGGAGAGTAGTAATAGACATGTTTAGGGATCGATCATTCATTCAGTGGTTGGAAAGCTTGAGGCTAAATTTGACTGCTGTCCTATTTGCTTAAACTTCAGTAGACTTACTAGTGGGTATTGTCACAGCTCTAGTTTGTCATGTGCTTTGAAGCATGTCTTGTACTGCATAGAATAAAAAGTGACATGACAATTAAATACTTCCTTTTTATGTAAAAGTGTAGTCAGTTCTATTAGATTTAGGTGAGGCAAGTCAATGGTATCAATTACTTCATCCCCTGCCTGCATACTCTCACCATACGAGGCCACGTATTGTGGTGCACCAGAAGGAACCCAGGACCCACTGCACCAGTGTAGGGTCTGATAGTGGGTCCAAGGACTGCCTAATGGCAGTCAAGGTGCTGTTGCATAGAGGTCTATGCATTCCTCCATGGTTATGCCTCCTTAGACCATCACTGATCCACCTCCAAAGCAGTCATGCTGAACGATGTTACAGGCAGCATAATGTTCTCCATGGCTTCTCCAGACCTTTCCATGTCTGTGACATGTGCTCAGGCTGAACCTGCTCTCATCTGTGAAAAGCACAGGGTGCGAGTGGTGGACCTGCCAACTCTGGTATTATATGGCAAATGCCAGTCAGGCTCCACGGTGCTGGTTAGTGAGCACAAGGCCCATTGAAGGACATCGGGCCCTCATGAAGTTTTTTCTGATTGTTTGGTCAGAGATATTTACATCACCAGCCTACTGAAAGCCATTTTGTGGGGTTCTGGCTCATCCTGTTCCTCCTTGCACAAAGGAGCAGCTACCAGTCCAAACCAAATGCAAAACTAGTGAAAAAATATTCAGAAAACATAAGGAGGGAAAAAATGTTGCCTCCACCTGTAAAACCATTGCTGTTTTGGAGGTTGTGCCATTGTTCCCCTCTAGTGCACCTGTTAATGTCATTAAACCAAAGCAGCTGAAACTGATTAACAACCCCCTCTGATACTTAACTGACCAGATCAATATCACAGAAGTTTGACTGACTTGATGCTATACTCTGATTAAAAAGTGTTCCTTTAATTTTTTGAGCTCATAGTGTTTGTGTTTGCATATTTATGTATGTATATATGTATATTGTGTTAACAACCCACTCTCATTATGAATATATTAATATAAAAATACCTAAATATATTTTATTTAGCTTTTTATTTATTATAACCTTTGTATTCAGATCATTATCTCTGAATCACAGGTGTAACCAGTGACGGGGTAGTCATTCAGTGTAGTAAAAGAAAACCTGTATTTGAACAGCCACTCACTCATTTGTCTCCTCATCCTCTGGGTGCTGCGCAGGAACAGAGCTGCAGGAGCTCCAGCAGCAGATCGACTCTCTGTCTGATCCCAGCAGCCTGCAGTCAGTCAGCCGCCTGCTGCAACTGCGCAGGCAGGTCCTCCTGCTGCAGTTTGATACTGCAGTCAGAATCTTTGTCAGGTCAGGGTGAAACCATCATATCCCTCAGCTGTCTGTCACCATAGCAAATATATTTAAAGACTGTTTTACTTTTTTCTTTATTTTTTTCTTTTATGGTTTCAGTTCTTATGATGCTTATGTCTCTTGTGGCTTTGCTGCACTTATTTCCTTTTCAAGCATTAATGGCTTTTTGTTTTAAAAACAACTTCTTAATAAAAGACACTTTCAGAACACACAAACAATCATGCTTTAAAAAAATACTGGAAAATACTTTACTGTAGACCCAATTTAGTGGCTAGTTCATATTGTTCCATTTTCCACTATTGGGTGGTGTGAGGTATTTGACCAGTTGAAATATTTCATTAAATCTAAAACTTTTGGGGTGTTTATTTCCAATTCCTGTCCCCACATTTCCCTCCATCTCTCTTCTTTCACAATCTAATAAAGGAATAATACAAATATCTTTATAAACAAAGCATGATTATCTTGTTTAGGGAGGCATTCCTCTCCTCTGGTGATGTTACTTCCTACCAGAGTGTGAGTGACAACATGACGAATGCTCTCCCTCTGCTGAGTAGCTGCATCCGGACTGGCGTCTTCAGTCTCATGCTGCCTGTTCCTCGACCTTTGGAGAATCAAAGCTGCCAGGTGGTGATATCAACTAATCACTGTAGAAAAAAAATCCTAACATATGTTTTAGAAGTTTAAAAACACATGAAAGAATGAGAGGAAACGTGCGCTCTCATTTGTTTCTGTGGTTTTGTCTGCTGCAGGCACAGATGATGTATCCATGGAGGAGTTTTATAGCTTGTCACGGACTGCTCCCTCTGCACATCTGGGATGTCCCACCTATTGAATACTGCGTGCAGGTTCACCTCCTCATATGATGTTTTCACCCCTTAATGGCAGTGATGTTTGGTCCAAAAGGCCAAACATAACTGCCAATATAAAATGAAAAATAAAAAAATCATGCTGCCCAGAGGGTGTGTGTGTGTGTGTGTGTGTGTGTGTGTGTGTGTGTGTGTGTGTGTGTGTGTTGTTTGAAATGACAAAAAGTAAACTTTGCATGAATGATACCTCAGTATTGTTACCATTTAGAAGATGTGCTCAGGTCGCTTTGACAAGAAAATCAACATTTCTCATATTTTTATTTTTACAGCTGCAAAAATGGGTGGTGGCTCTTTCTTTCTTGTATTGTTCTTAAGTCTATTTGAGAATGATATGTATTAAGTTTATATTTAAAGAAGGCCTTACTTTAAGCAACATGCAACAAACACAGTTGAGTTCAGTTTTTGTTTTTTGTTTTTTGTAAATTCATCATTAATGTTTCTCTATGATAGTACAAAAAGATTTTTGGCTATTTGCAGCTCTGTTTGAGCGGCCTGAGCAATCGCAGTAGACTGCAGGCCAATGCTGCAATCCTCGGGGTCTCTCAGCTCACGGAGGACGTCCTGAGCAGTAGCAGAGAGGCAGAGCCTGTTCGTCTCCATGGCAACAAAGATGACCTTCAGCATGGCTGCACACCTAATGAAGTAAGGACTGTTTTTAAGTGCCATAACAGCGACGCTCGCCAGTTAGGCAGAGAAAGAACAATGCTTTTACATTAGTAAATAAAAACTAGGTAAATCATTAAGACTGCTAATTAGATCACGTTAACCATTGTTTTTCATTGTAGGGAAATAAAAGCTGCACGGAAGATGAAGAACGAAAGACTGATTTCTCAGTTCTTCAGGAGCCGATCAGAATCCAGTCTGTGCTGAAAGGTTTCCTCCTGCTGACGAAGCAGCTGGGGGTCTTCAGGGAGAGCTGGGCTCGAAGACGTTTGGGCATCGATGTCTTCGATACACCTGCCCTCTATCAACAGTTTGTAAAACTTTACAGGTAACCGAAGAATACCAAACATCAGACACTCAAACCATTTTATTTATTTATGACAGAAGGCAGTTGTTTGGTTTTGCGATGGAAAATGTAAACATTAAAGACTCAGGATATTCTTAGCAACAGTTCTGGAGCAATTTTTGGATAATGTATAGTACATTTAGATATTTGTTTCAACAGTTAAGTAATCTAATTCACTCTGTTTTTAGAGGTGAAATCTTTTACCCCAGTATGAGAGCTCTGGCTAAACAAATGGGTAAAGAGCACCACTATGAGGTTTTAATCTCTGGTAGCCAGTCTCTTCTGCCCCCTCCTGGAGCTGCCGAGGTTGATGTGAAAGCCTGGCAGGTACAAGCTCAACTGAAACTGCACAATTAAGTCCTCGTGTCTTAACAACAAGACCTTACAGCACTGAAAAATCTACTTTTCTCAGCTCCACTTGCTGATGGAGAGCACAGAGTGCGATATGATTAGAGCGCTCCAGAAGAAGATCAGCAGAGAGCTCACACTAGTGCTTTCAGAGAGAACTCAACCAGATAATCAGCTCCCCACAGGTGCACAAAATACACTGAATCTACTTTTCAATGGTCATTTTAAATATTTTACTGGAATCTATATGACTGCAGTAATATAACAGTGTTCCTGCATGTAAACAGAGCTATGGAAAAGAAGTCAGATGAAGTACAGTTTGTCCCCTGAGCGGCCACAGATGGTGGAAACATTCATTCAGCAGCTGATGCAGGGAGCTGAGCAGGCGGATGGAGAGGTAGGGAGAGTACCTAATGATGCTTTGTTTGTCTGCTAAAATCTAATAATGTGCTGCTACTGTTCAGAGTGTTCTGGGGGGGATCTCAAACTCAAAATTGTTTAGATCTATGAACTTTCATTTTTCTTATTTACTACCAGTGGAAATAAGCGAAGTGATAATAATCTTCACTTTCCTGCCTGCAAGAAGAGGAGAAAGGAGTAGGAATATGCTTCGTTTAATATGCAAACATGTGGGACAGGGAACACGAGGTGTTGCTTGGTATCAGCTTCAGGTAGAGATTCCATTTGACAGGTGTTTGAGAAATGATGGCTTATTTTAGAAAGCAAGAGAAAAGGTAACGGTCCCATTTCCACCTGGATTTTTCAGAGATTCTGTAAAAGAAGGGTGTTAAACATTTTTTCCCACAGAGCATATGTAGAGTAATTGACATACAAACCAGACAATTTTGGTAGTCATCAACAACCTTCTGGCATAATTCTGGCTGGATATTTGACCACTCCAGTTGAGAGAACTGGTAGAATTCATGTTTTTTCTGGCACGGCCCCAACCACAAATTGAAAATTCAGAGCTTTGAGAAGATGAGGATGCAGCATCCTTGCCATTAAATCTTCAACTCCCCAAGGATGGGGGGAAAGAAAGCACCACTGCATGTTGCTAAAGTTCAGGTGCTCATTAATAACATTCCTGGCTGTTTCCTCTTTCAGCTCAAGGTGTCTCGGGACCATCTGCAGCAGTGTCTCGCTCACCTCGGCTCCTCGCTGATGGAGCGAGAGCGCCACAGCTTTCTGCTTTACTCACAGTTTTATGAACAGATCCTGCAGCAGCACACTCAGCTTCTGTACCAGAAAGAACAGGTACATCTGTGAATCATCTTTTCATCTAATTAGACACATTATTGGCAGTTTATATAGAGCTTGTTTTTAGTCTGTCATCTTTCACCATTTTAACTGCAGGATTTGAAGAGTCTGAAGGACACTCAGATGAGTAACGCTCACAAAGAGGTATGCACAGTGGATTCCTGTCTTTAGCCTCTTTGATTTTGTGGCTCAGTAGCAAAAGAAAAAGAAGTTTTGAGCTGCTTTAGGAATGCCAGTCATGTTTTTGGTTAAGACACTTCTAGAAAAAGACTGTTTTTGTGCTTTATTAATCCACAGGTGGCAAATTTATGCCGTGGGATGATGTTGGAGATCTCAGGCCTGCAGGCCCAAGTCGCTCATCTGGAAGAAGAGAAAAGGACTTTAGAGGACCAATTCAGTCTCAAATTCAAAGAACGCTACAACCCTCTGGTCCAACACCTTTTCTCTACCTGCATCCAGCTAAAGGTAAAATATCTGATCATGTTCATCTATAATGCTTCTCATTCAAGTAATGACAATCGGGGTACAGCCAGAAAAGTTTTGAATTCTTAGTTTTTACTTTTTTACTTTGTGTGTGACTTCATCTCACTGAAATTGTCACTGAAGCAGATAACTTAGTGTTACAGGGAAGTCAGTTACAAGTGGATACAAGAACTAAAAACAAAAATTGTAGTTACACCTTGCTAGGACTGGGTTAGACCTCCTTAATATCTGCCTAAGCCTTTGTGACATATATTTAAGAAGGTGCCAGAAACATTTGAGAGATTTTGGTCCACATTGATAAATGGTACTGGTACTGAGTACTCAAAGCGCTTGACACTACACTAACATCACAGTCACATCCATGATAGCAATCGCTTTTTCCACCATATCATGGACTTGGTCACGTTCAAGAAAACAGTTTGAGATGATCTGAAATTTGTGACGTGGTGTGTTATCCATCAGAAGACGGGTGCACTGTGGTCATAAAGGAATGGCCATGGTTGGCAGCAGTACTCAAGTAGGCTGTGGCATTTAAATGATGTTCAATTGATACTAAAGGGCTAAGGAAAAAAATTAGGACATTCAGTTGCTCCCTTATTCATAAGGGGTCACCACAGGAGATAGGTCTGCATAGTTAATTTGGCAGATATTTATGCTGGCTCTGCTTCCTGATGTAATCCCGAGGAGCTTTGTGCTTCCTCCCAGAATTGGACCAGAGACTTTTTGTTAGTTAGGCAAATGTGTAAACCACGACACTCTGGAGCCATAAGTGGTTTAAGGTGTGCCAAGTAAATGTACTCCACACCATTTCACCATCACCACCAGCCAGCTGAACCATTACTACTGATACAAGGCAGGATGGAGCCATGCTTTAATGTTCATGCAAAATTCTGACCCTACCATCCAAATGTTGCAGTAGAAATCAATTCTCATGAGAGCCAGTCTTCTGGTGACCAATTTCAGTGAGCCTGTGTAAACTGTAGCCTCGGTTTCCTGCTCGTAGCCAACAGGAGTCAGTGTTCTTGCAGCACATCTGCTTCATGTTGTGCATTCAGCATCCCATATCATGCAGTGATTATTTAAGTTACTGTTGCCTTCCTATCAGTTCAACGCAGTCTGGTCATTCTCCTCTTACCTCTGCCATCAACAAGGCATTTTCACCCAGAGAACTGGATATTTTCTCTTTTTAGACAATTTTCCGTCAATTTTCATTTGCTCTTCCTTTGCTTATTATTTAGATCTTTATTCCTGAAAAGCATAAACAAATATTATTATATTACAGTTTTTGATTTATTAAAGACTTTGTTTGTTGTTGCAACACGTTTGGCTGTCAGGCCAGACTTGATGAGTATCCCCGACAGATGGAGCGGGACATGAGTGTGATGGTGAATAGAGTACGGGGGGAGGGAGTGGACAAGATCATCAAGCTTAAGAAGACCTATGGCTGCACCAAAGACAATGATGGACTCAACCTCACACAGTTAAAGGTACACAAAGTTTTTTAATTTTTATGTATGAGCAGTTAAAAAGAAAAAAACTATTCAACAGGACGTGTGAAAATACCACTTTCATACCTGTTATTTTAAGAAAGAAGAAGTCCATGAGTTGAACCTGGAGAACAGCCGGCTGACTGCTCTGCTCTGTAAACTGAGGGCTCTGAGACGCTGGAGGCAGGTGGTTGACCAGGAGAAACTTCACAGACAGCTGCTCCAAACCAAGCAGGTCAGCAGCAGGATGAAGCAATATTCAGCAGTTAGCTTGACCTCCTACAGGAAGGAAACACAAGCTTATCGAGTGAAAGGGAACAGCAGGACCTTGGTGCCACATGCTGGTCATAAAATGTTCTTAAACTGGCTACACAGCAGGGACTATGACATCTTACTTTTCTTACTGATTTTTCTTTTTTTCCCTCAGAGGGAGGTTACCACTCGTATTGAGGCTCTCAGAGTGAAAATGTTATCTGAGGAGAAGGTGGTTTTCCTGCAGGAGGAGCTGGACTTTGCACAGCAGGCACTGACCCGTTGTCAGGCTGAGTGCAGCAGCACCAAGAAGCTGCTCAGCAGGAAGGTACGTGCACGTTTATCCACACCTGGCAACACGAACATCATCTGAAAATGCAAATACTTGGAAATTCAATAAAACTCTTAAATGTAAAGTATACATTTCTTAAGCTTGGTGGGGGTGCTGTTACATTACATCAGAAGCAGTACAGGTATATTTTAAGATGCCAAGATCTTTGCCTCCTTGCAGATCATGCTACAATATATTGCAGCCTTCCCAGCGCTCTCTTCTGGTGTTTTTAGAAGACCAGATGGAATTTTTCATCCTAAGACAAAAGAAATTATTTGGAATACATTTAAAGATTATTTGATTGGAGCCATTACTTCCTAAAGTTACTGAAATGACATCTTGCAATTATTTTATAGAGATGCTTTTATTTATTTATTTTTTTAATTGAAATGATAGAAAACCTTAAATTACTTCCAGAGACAGTCAGAAATGCTCTCATGAAGAAATTATAAGGTCCATAAAGCTGCAGACTGAGTGGAAAAGCGCCATTTATTTATTTTTTTTGTCCAAATCCATTATTTGGACTACTCTCTCATCCTGTGATCATGCACAGATTTCAGATTTGCAAGGACAGTACTGCACATGTTGACCAACTCTGAAGTTTTGTTGCCATAGACTTCCTGATTCATGTAAAGCGCTGCATTTAAATTTTTTATAATGGCAAACGCTTTCTGGAAAAGAAGCCTGGATGTATTCACTGAATGTTTGCTGATCCTTGCTCACAGATGGAGGAGCTCCAGGTGGCCAGGCATCGGTCTGCACAGGAGTCCCGCAGCAGACAGGAGCTGGACAGTTATCGAGTGCAGACCTTGGAACAAATGAGAGCCGACGTGGAGGACAGAGACAGACAGCTCAGGGTCCTCGGTGAGCAGCTGGACAGAGGCAGCAGGATAAACAGACTAGAAAGACAGCGCAGCGCCAAAGAGATCCGGCAGGTCTGCATGTTATCTTCATTAATGTGCATCTGTCTTAGGCGCATACCCTCCAAAATATCTACTTTTCATGAGCTCAAAAAATCTGCCCAGAGGATTTTAAATGTTTTTTCTGGAAAAAAAAAAAATCCAAAGTATTGCTAGGACATGATAAAAAAAAAATGAAGAAAATGTCATCACCTGTATTTAAATAACAACCAAAAGGTATTTTAAGTCTAAATTAAAACAATAAACTGTATACCTGTGTGCAGTTCAGATGAAGGCAGATGGACTTTTTTTTTTTTTTTTTTTTTATTCGTAAAGATGTTTCTCCTCTCATCCAAGAGGCACCCAGGTGTTTAACCCACCATGGAGGTGGTCCTGTGAGTCACTGACTCACCCTGTAAGCCATAAATGGTCCCATGAGCCAAGGTGTGAATCAAAGCGTGGTTCTTGATTGCTTGGCAGGCTCGTCAGAGAACTGAATTTCTGAGAAATTCTTGTGCAGAAGCAATTTAGAAACAACCTCAGACAAAATCGTTCACTAGGCCACTCCAAAACCTTCATTTTCCAAATTTTTTAGGACTACCTCCAATGGGACAACCCATCAGGGCTAAATACCTGAGGAAAAGCCTCTTGGATGAAACATCTTCATGATGTCTCACCTTTGCAGCAGAAAACTTCTGGCACGGTCCATTTCAAACAGATGTCCTCCTGGTCTTGTGTGCTCTGGCTCAATTGCAATCTGTTTACATGTTTTGTTGCTCTGATTTGTTGTAGGTCCGTCCAGTTGGGTCCACAGCAATTATCGTCTTTGATATTTTTAGATGTACATCAGAAATACACTTTATTGTTCCTAACTAATTAGCTCTTTAATTTTAAATTTCATGATTTCTTTAAAGGATCATTAGTGGAATGATGCCAGTATCACTAAATATAAATCCACCTGATGTTTGTTAAGAGTTTGTTTTTCTGGATTAACAGCAGGAATAAAAAATAAAACTAAAACTTTTAATCACACTCTGTGGGTCCAGGTGAGGGGCCAGCTACAGCAGGAACGCAGCTTTAAACAAGAGGCCTTTCAGCAGTTGGATAAACTGCACAACCAGGTGAACGGTATGGAGGTAGCTCCCTCCAGAAGGGCGTCAACAACAGGTAAAGGACTTCTAGACATCAGCACAGCCAGACATTATTATAGAATCTCTCCTGACAAAAGGGTGACGGATCATAAGATAAGATCCTATAAGATTTTCTCTGCTTCAGATATTCTTGACATTTTACTTCTTCTTTCTCTGTATCGGTTTTATCACAGGTCAAAGCAGGACTTATTCCACGCTGTCAGTTAGCAGACTGAGTACTAGAAGTCCCTCAGCAGGTACTGTGCCCATCATAAGACCAGACTTACCTTCATCTCAGAGCAGTGAAGCAATAATATAAAGCTGCTCATGCGGTTCAGGAGTAAAATTGAAGCCATCTAATTGTCCAGATACTTGTAACTTTTTGTGATGACATTTTAAATTTCTTTTATAGATATTATTTTTCACACTGCAGTCAATCTCACACTCTGTTCTATTTCTGTCTACACAGGTCTACACTGGAACAGTCAGCATTCAGCCCTGCAGCTTGGCAGCCTCACAAACTACACTGCCTATCAGGACTTTGCAACAGAGCCAAGACAGCAGAGAGCAGAAATAGCCAGAGGGCATTCAAACCCCAAAACAAATAGATCTAAAGCAGTGAGTGAACTGGAGTAAACTCTGCTGAAGAGGGCAAGTGCCAAGTTCAGTATAGTCTTACCATAAGGATCACCAAGAGTACTGTGAAAAAGTATTGGTCTTATTTTTTGTATATTTGTCACACTTATATGTTTCAGATCATCAAACAAATTTTAATAGTATCCAGCCATCCATCCTTATCCTTTTCAGGGTCGCAGGGAGGCTGGAACCTCTTCCAGCTGTCCCAAGTAAATACAAAATGCAGTTTTTAATTTATAAAAGGGGGGAAATTGCAATCTAAACCTACTTGGCCCTGTGCGAAAAAGTAACTCCCCCCCCGTAGTGAAAAATTTGTATTTGTCATTTAACCTCTTTGTACTATTGGTGTTCAGTTGTAACTTTTTTGTACTTTTTTGTAAAGATGGAAAACAACTAATCGTAAGCTGCATTCGAAGTCATGAGACATTTTGTTTCTTTGTATCAGACAGGTGCCTACATGACTGAAGGGAAAAAACTCCCTACAGATAAAGAAGAAAAAAACATTTTCTGTTCTATATCAATGCTGATGTGAAGACTGTTCATACTGTATTGATCCCTTTGCAAAGGTTTCTTTCACTAAACCTCAGAAAATCAGTTTGGTTTCAATGCTCAATTAATTTTTCTACAACACCCAGTGAGCCTAATAACCATTTGTACCACCCCTGGCAGTAAGAACTACCTTCAAGTGTTTGGGATAGCTGGCAATGAGTCTTTCACATCTCTGTAGCTCACTCTTCTTTGCTGAAATATTTTAATTCAGTCACACTGGAGGGTTTTCCAGCATGAACAGCCTGTTTTAAGGTTATGCCAAAGCATCTCAACTGGATTTAAATCCAGACTTTGACTAAGCCGCTCCAAAGCCTTCATTTCTCTTTCAGAGGTGGACTTGCCGGTGTGCTTCGGCTCACTGTCCTGCTACATAAACCAAGTGTACTTGAGCTTCAGCGCACAAAATGATGATTGAATATTCTCCTTCAGGACTTTCTGATAGACAGCAGAATTCATGTTTCCATCAATTACCATTCATTACAGCAAGTCATCCAGGTCCTGAAGCAGCAAAGCAGCCCCAGACCTGCACACTACCACCACTACGTTTGACTGTTGGTATGATGTTCTTTTTATGAAATGCTGCTAGTTTTACACCAGATGTAACAGGACTCAGACCTTCCAAAAATGTCAACTTTTGTCTCGTCAATCTACAGAATATTTAACCAGAAATCTCAGTGATCATCAAAATGTTTTTTTTGGCAAATGTGAGATGAGCCTTTGTGTTCTTTTTGGTCAATGTGGCTTTTTCCTTGGAACTCTAGCCTGCTTCACTTTGTCAGACAGGTTCTATTTAAGTGTTTATGGGTTCAACAGGTGGCTAGTGAAACTGAACTCAGCTTTCCAAAAAATGTGGTTAATTACAGCAAATTCATGACGTAACAAGGGGCACAATTACTTTTTCACATAGGGCCAGGCTAGGTTTGGATAGCTTTTTTCACTTAATAAATGAAATCATAATTTAAAAAGTGTATTTTGTATTTACTCAGGTTATCTTTGTCTAATATTAAAATTTATTTTATCTGAAACATGCAAATGTGACAAAAATACTAAAAATAAGAAATCAGGAAGGGGGCAAATACTTTTACTCAGCACTGCACATTTTGGAGCTTTTCATCAGGAATCAAAGCATATTTACCCAGTTGTTTTATAATTTCTCATAAATTGTTGAATACCTATGAAATGCTCTACAAATCCCTTCTGCTAATGAAGATCATTTCTATATAATAAGTTGTTAGGCGGCTAGTAAATACTGAACCTAAAATCAGACAGTACAGTACTTATTTTACGGTCAAGACTGTGAAAATGCTTTAAAAGCTTCTGTCACCTATCTTGATGCGTCTTTCAGAAATTCCAAGCAGCAGGCACTGCCTCTTCACATTAAAGTCTCTCTCTTTGGTCAGACACATGTAGCAGAGTGCCCATTATTATCTCCCAGATCTTAAGCTTGAATCCGCCTTTGTTTCTCTTTCAGGATCTGTGTCGCCTGCATCTCCTGACTGCTGAGGCGTTGTTTCCAAAAAAGTGCAGCGGTAAATGACACCCTTGGTATTTAACAGTGCAGCTTGTTTAGCAGATTAGCTCACTCCCAGCTGCTGTTTTGACTGTGGTGTTTAATAGCTGTGTGAACTGAATTCCATCCATCTTCTTGTACAAGCTCTTGATAGCACAGCCATCACTCGTATTCTTTATAATTTCTCCATCTATCCATCCATCCATCCATCCATCCACCCACTTCTGGTGGTGGGGTTAGGTTAATTGGTCGGTGTAAATGGTTGTCTGTCTCTCTGCGTTAGCCGTGCGACAGACTGGCGACCTGTAACTCACTTCTCGCCCTATGATAGCTGGGATAGGCTCCAGCAATTGGCATTTATTTTGATCTGAGGCACAACTCTTAGTCTGAAAGTAAACTGTCATTTTTAGGTTTGTGTCAGTCTTTTTCAAGTTTTATTATGCTCAGCTAGCAGTTACTGTTTGCTGGCAAGTTCACATCTTTCATGCAAACTACAGGTGACCGGGGTCCATCTACTAGTAACCAAAGCACAAGGAAATGTAGGACTCTCTTTGCAACCAATTTCACATGGAAACAACCAGCAACCACTCACCAACCTTTTTAGGGAATACACATTTTTTCGGTGGCAATTGGTGATTGTAGCACATTCATACTACGTTTGTTCCAGGTCCTCGTTTCTGAGTTCTTCCCTTCCCTCTTACTGGTTCATGATGTTCCTGCCTTTTCTGTCATTGGTCTCCAGGGCTGATTGAGCTTTTGCAGAAACATGACCACTAACCACATGTTGTTAACTTGTGCACTATTGTGGATGTGTGACAATCATGGTGATGTAGAATCAAGTAACTAAGGCCCCTGTCAAACAAGCCCACAGACCAATCAGTGACCCCCTGGCCTCCTTGTGATTGCTTTTGCTGGTTACATTATGACTGCAGTTGAATGGAAGTGATGGATTGTCTACAGGCACTGACCAGTAAAAGTTGCACCCTGCTGAGGCACAGCTTTTACTTTGAAAGCAAACCTTCTCCATTTGTGGTTTGCATCATGCTTTATCAAGTTGTACTACTGCTTGGCTAGTAGTTACTATAGCAAATATCTGAAGACAAATATGGGAAAAATTACAGGCAACTGTGGCAATCTGCTAGCAACAGGAGGTTTTTGTTGCCGCACCTTCTTTACAACTGATTTCACCCAGCGAGAGCCAAAAACCTCCAGGAACCACTGCCAGCCAGTCAGTCTAGCAACCAGTGGTTTTATCACATCCAATGTGGCTGACAATTCTCAAGCAATACGTGTCAAGAGAAACCTCAATACAAGTTGGCTCAAGCTGCCCTTCAGGGCCTTTGGGTGTTTTGGGTCGTGTGTGTTTAGAGAGTGTCCTGTTAGTCTTTGCTTTATGCTTGTGAGGTTAGGATTCTTATGTTCCTTGTTAGCTTGTTTGTGCTCGTTACACTTGATTTTTATTTGTTTCACTGAGTTGCATTGCCAGAGGTAGCCTGCAGGGGATAGCTGCCACTTTCTTTTGATATCCACCTTTCTCTCCTGTTTTTCCTTGGTTTGTTAAGGAGTTGAAGTGTAGGATTGTAATTTTTCTTTAATTAAGTTAGCCAATGAGGTTTTGTTTTAAGTTAGGGCAGTTTGGTTTGTTTTGCTAATCTTGGCTCTCCCTGAAATAAATTTATGCTTCCTTTCTAACATCCTGACAATAAAATGCTTTATTGTCAGGAAGTTAGAAAGGAAGCACACTGACCCTGACAGGCTTGTTTTTCCATCGTATATTATGTTACTCCTTTTATCCATAACAGGAGGCTAGTAAGATATTAGCTTACTTAATGGTTTTAGCATTCGTATGAACAAAAATCCCTGGTTAAGGTTTAATTTAGGCCAGCCAGGCTTGTAATAAATTGGTGGAAAAACCACTATGCTTAAAATTTTTTTTTCTCTAATATGCTATAGCAACATTTTAAAAAAAAACAAAAAAAAAAACTCTACATTGACTGTAACAGTGGTGAAACCAGTGGTATAATTGTATGTTTGGAAGGAAGCATTACAGTATAAAAATGTATACTTATATTTTCTTTATCAAAAAATTATTTAATGAAAATACAAAATTTCTCCTTTAAGACTGCTAACACTGACTATGGTCATTTTGCCAATAATTGATGTCCACTGTAGCACCCTCAGATTTATGCTCATGGTTGTCCAGATCACTCAGCTCTCCTGTGGCAGTCCAGTGGTGTACAGGTAGGAGACAGTTCCTGACTGGATTTGAAATGTCTGTCCTTGGATCTGATGGCTGGAGATCTGCTCGCTGGTTTGGCTGATGGAGATGGGTTGGCTGCTCTGACTGCTAACATTAATAGCCTGGCTATTTTGTTCCCTGCTCACCTGCCCCTCCGTTGTCTCCTGAGCAACAGCCAGCTGCTGGATCGGCTGATGCATCACCTGCAGCTGTTGGATGGGACGTGTTATCTGAAAGGGCTGTGGAGGACCGTGATGAGCCTGTAGCTGCTCCATTGCCTCTTTACTCAGAGTGATGACATGCATCTGCTCAGCCTGGTGCATCATCTGACCCTGCAGCATGCTGATAGTGTGGATGTGAGAGGTCTGGCCCGCCACATCACCCTGAGTGACCAGTGCCACGTTCTGCATGTTCCCTGGCGGCCGGCTGAGGAGAGTGATTTTAGAGGGGTCTGACTGTGCCGTCTCTTCCTCTGTGCTGATGAGCCTGATCTCATGGTCGTGACCTGGGACAAAGTTAATGTGGTCAACATCCTCTGTCACCACCAGCTGGATCTCCTGTTCAGAGCTGGGGGGCATCTGGTACTGCTGCAGGTGAAGGATGTTCCGCACCTCCTCCTGCGGGGCTGCCGAGCCATCTTTTGCTGCGGCATCTGATGAGGCCTCTCCTGTGGCAGCTCTCTCCTTGTTGTGGGATTTGGTGTGTGTTTTTAGATTGTCCAGGCGTGTAAATGAAAGGCTGCAGAAAGAGCAGGTGAACGGTTTCTTCCCCGAGTGGGAGGCAACATGTCGTCGTCTGGCACTGGGGTCTGAAAAGGACTTCTTGCAGATGTTGCAGTTATAAGGCTTCTCGCCTCTGCAAAACCAGATTGCGGAGCAGTTATGATCAAATGACTCCTCCTGGGTCGTATATACATACAGCAGGGAGCAAAAACTACTAAAATGGCTCACCTGTGAATCCTGATGTGAGTCTGCAGTGTGCTCTTGACTGTAAAACATTTTCCACAGATCTCACAAGTAAAAGGCTTCTCACCTGTGTAAACATTAAGGCCATCATCAGCTGCTGCAGCAAGTGCTTCCAGATATAAAGCAGATGTCAATAGCTGAAGAATGACCTACGGAGCTGTTTGATCTTACCTGTGTGAGTTCTCAGGTGCTTTTTCAGTTGAGCTGCATCCATAAACTTGTGATGACACTGAGCACATTCTGGTAATGATTTGCCTTTAATTAAAAATGAATAAATATTACATTTGGCCTTTTGATTGAATAAACTGAATTGCTCTATTGCTCTTCCAGTTTTTCCATGTCTTACCTGTATGAACTCTGTAATGGCTTTTAAGCTGCCTTTTTTGAGTGAAGGCCTTTCCACATTTATCACAATCAAACGATTTCTCTTCTAAAGAAACAAGTAAAACAGCGATCATAGAGATCAATATCACAATACGCTTGAATACTTCAGTTTCTGTGCCATTAGGTTCTTAGCCATCATATAACATGAAAAATCAGAAAAAAATGTTTTTTGGGGGGGCAGGGGGGGGTCTCACCAAGTTACTACTTAACAAACATGAGAAACTGGCAATTCATTCACTGGATCCTACCTTCATGGAGGTTCATGTGCTCCTGTAAGGAGTGTTTGGTGGAAAGCGCTTTAGAGCAGACAGTACAAACAAATGGCTTTTCTCCAGTGTGCATGCGCTGGTGAGCCAGCAGAGTGTGCTTCTGGGTAAAACTCTTCCCACAAACCATGCAATGGAAAGGCTTCTCTCCTGGAGGAAAAGAGAGCAGTACTACTTTTACAGGTGCAGTATCACTGCTATTTAATTGGTTCCTTTTCCCAGTAGAGTTAGTCCTTGTCAGTCCTAATTAGCTATACTTGCTATTATCTTAATTCAGAGTATGACATGTAAAGAGTTAGATATTTATTTCTTTTTGGGGGAATAAAGTTCTTTAATTATAGCAAAAACATTACAAAAATTGTATTGAATCTCCATTTTGACCTCTCTTTAAATCACAGTGTGATCACCTGTGTGAGTCCGCTGGTGAATCTTTAAAAACAGGTGGCTTTTAAAGACTTTTCCACAGTCCTCACATCGTGCCTCAGTGTCAGGGTATTTCCTCTTCCTGCCTCTCTTTCCAGGCTCTTTGCCTCCTGCTGTGTCACTACCCACCTTGTAACCCTTATATTTTACCGGTGGTCTGATTTTGCGTTTGCTCTGCCGGCTTTGGTGTGCTCCAGGGTCGTTATCTCTAGCTTGTGACTCAGTTTCTGAGGGTGCTCTTCTCCCCACCAAGTCTATTACAGGCAGACCTACATTCTTCTTTGGCCTCCCTCTTTTGCGTTTCAACAGCTCTACATCCTCAGCTTTGTCTGCTTCAGCATCATCATCTTTGACCCCTGTTGCAGAGTGGGTTAGGTCAGTGAGCACTTTGACAAGGTCACTGACCCCCATAAAATGAGCCGTGGCCAGGAGCTGTTCTGTGGCGCTCTCCTCCACAGACACCTGGGCACTGTAGATGAACTCCAGCACTGCTGCAAACATCTTTGCTGCCATACCATCCAGCCGGGAGGTGGACTGATGGATCTGATCTTCTGATGTGAACATGCGGGAGAAGTACTCACTGCTTGCTGCCAGCAGGGCTTTGTGTGCCTTGAACTGCACATCCTCTACAACAAGTGTGATGTCACACAGCAGGTTCCTTTTCCTGAGCCTGTCGAATTTGCTCAGGATGCTCTGTTTATGTGACTCTGAATGAAGGTGAGCTATGAGCGATGGAGCTGGACTGGTTGCTTTCTGAGACATCTTCGCAGCAAAAACAACCACATCTGTCCCTGAAACAAAGAGAACCTGTGGAAACAAGATGAGTATACAGTTGTCAGAATTTTACATACATTCATCATGAATGTGAATGTCATGGCAAATTGAAGCTCTTGATTTCTTTGAACTGTTCTTTTTCCAGGGTAGAACGGTTGTACAGCATACATCTTTAATGACCTTAAAATACAAGAATTGAGTGCACAAGTTTGAATTTATTTTAGATTTTCTCTAATCCACACAGGATCAAAGGTATACATACAGTCTCCAATGTCCCTTAGCAAGTTGCACCTCATCCAGATGCTTCTGGTAGCCATCAAGCTTCTGGCATGGAGAATTGATAAGAGTTCATTTAAATTGGTAGGTTTCCAGACAAAGACATGACTCTTAAGCCTGCTTTATCCATTGCAAAACTAGTTTTGATGTGTGTTTGGGAAAATTGTCCCATTGGAATATCAAATTGTGTCCAAGTTTCAACCATGAAGATGTTGATCTGAGGTTAAGTTGAAGAATTCATAAGTAATCCTCTTTGTTTGTTACTCCACCCACTTTGTGCAGTGTACCATGACCATTACATGACATTCATGCCCATTATGAGTCTATGTAAAATGACTATAACTGTATATACAGTATAGGATTGGCTTAAAGTATCAGAGGTACAGTGTGCATTTAAATGTATGAACTTTGTTGTATTACTATTACTGCTTACTCAATACATGATCATTGGAATCTACATAATTAGTTTCTCCATTAATGAATGTTCAGTTTGTAAATTGGCAAATGTTAATAACAGCAATTTCTTAGCACCCAAATTGATGATGCGGATCCCGATAAACACTTTACTATCATTTAGGACTGTATCACTATAGGATTGTCCAAATAATAGTTTAAGTCTGTTAGGTAAGCATACAATAGGTATTATATAGCTGAAATTAATTACTATTGGAGGACTCATCAGTCTGTAGTGATGGTCCACTGATCTGCTAATCTAACAAAAGTATCTGATATATCCCAATAAAATAACAGAAATATAATAAAAGGTGTCTATAACATTGTCTCATTTAGCCCATTGCCTTCCACTCTGGATAAAGACACAAATGCTCAATAACCAAACCTGTGAGTGGCTGACGGGCCTATTTTTTTTTTTTTTTTTGGTGCTTAAACGATACTTTGACTTAGCTCTTGGTTTTCTATAAAAAATTTTTACACTTGTCACCGCATTCACCCAAAGTTCAGTGTGGCCTTAGTGAAGACTGCAGATGAATGGATGTTAGCAAACAAGCTAATCGTCTCAAAACGGGCCACGAGCAGCAGAAATTGCAACGACTACGACCGATATATTGCCTTTAAACAAGTGAACTGTAATAAGTTTCCGACTGGCGACAGGGAATGAATTGATGAAAGCGTGCAAACCGGGGTTTAATTTGAAGTAGGTAGCTTTTAGGACCTTACCTTCGCTCACTGGGCTGACGGAGAGCGTGAACAGTGTTGCCAGATCTCGCGACAGAAACAAGCAACCAGCTCTATGAAAACAAGCCCAAAAGAAGCCCAACTGGCAACCCACAACACTGTGTAAAACTGAGGCCGCTTTTAAACAGTATATCTCTGTAGTAGCTAGCTCACTTCTTCGTTTTATCTCATTGTGTTTTGGAGCAGTAAGACCCATGGTTCTTAGCCTCATAGAAGAGAAGGGTGCACAGTTTTTGTGTGTGTGTGTGTGTGTGTTTCTCTGTATTAGCATGTTGAACTAAATCAGCATGGTGAGCACATATTTCACACTTGCAAAATCTGGGGAATACCTTTGGTACGTCTCCCATTAGGACCTCAGCTACTTTCAGAGGTGTATGCAGACACTTTTGGGAGGGTGGGGGTGAAGGAGCACAGGGGTGCCTAATCAGCGCCGTTCCTCTGTTACTGATCATTTCATTTGCACAGCTGTTAAATATAGAAAATGCGACTAGAGAAATTATTTCGTCGCATCGTTTTGGCGCAGCCCTCTTGTGAGGCGCCCCTATGCATTGCATATAGTGCGTACCCACTTTTAGCGTCACTGTCTCCCATCTGAGCTCGGATCCATTCTGTAAGTGCGCTCTCTTTCTCCCACTCTTTATTATATTTTTTCTATATTTTCCCCGCTTACTGGAGCTCATTCTTGCGCTGCCTCCTCACTCTGGGCTGTTATGGGTGTTTGTTCGGGTGTGCGCCCTGTCAACTTGGGCAGGAGCGATAAACAGTAAACGGGGGCTTGGAAGGGACAAACTACCTACCACTCGTCTTTTGCTTTATTATAGGGCGCCGAGAGATATTCAAGGAGTTTCACTCGGAAAGAAAGTCAAGCCCAAATAAGCAACTCCACGTTCAAAAACAAGCCCAAAAAACCGCAACCCGCGACTCACGAGATTTGCAAGCGACTTTAGAAAAAAAACAAGCCCAAAGTCGCTTATAATAAGCGGACTTGGCAACACTGAGCGTGAATACGAACCACCTATCGCGAGATGTCAAGTTCTGATGCAACTTGCATAAATCGTCGACCTGCTGCTGGGTTCTGAGATTCGGACCGTCGGTCTACCTGAGCTAATTATTTACAAAAGTGGCATTGAACAATTTATAGGACTACTACTTACTTGTATATTTATTTAAAATGCTAAACAGGTGGTCTAATAAGAAATTATTTACGCAAATGAAAATCGGTAGGATTTTGCCCTATAAAAATAACTGCTGCATTGAATGAAGAATCTTTTTTCAGCACCTGCACGTCCTCGAGAAACTGCAGAGAAACACTGCATGGTGCAGGAGTGTCCATAGACACATGCTGTGTCTATGGCACTGTCTCATATTAAGAAATCCTCTAGTGACAGCTTTCTGTGCGGATCAAAGAGGAGACAGTTTTATTATAGGTGGGTGAATGAATTGACCTTAATGGCGCTTGGTGTATATAATCCTCAGAGCCTGTAGAAGCGGCATTTGGTGTGTAAGATTTTTTTCTTTTTTTTTTCCCAAATGGAAGGTTTTTTTTGTTTGTTTATTTGTTTTTAATCATTTTAGTGTTATTGCTTGTTCGTTTTTTTTGGGGGGGTTTTTTTTTTTAGTGTAATGGTGCGTCTGTCTGCACCCGACTTTGGCAACCATAATGCCCGGAGTTTCAAACTTACGTAAACCTAATCGAGCGTGTTAAGCAAGTTGGAAGACTTATAAAATCCACTCACAATGTAGGAAGTCCTTTAAAATATCAGTAATATTGCTTTACGCTCTCCAAATGTCTGGGTTTTCGAGAGCCTGTCAGAAAGACAGCTTTGTTTAATAGAAGAGTCTTTGATTTAAGTTGATTTCTTTAGTTACAGAAACAGCATTGAAGGACTGAGTCACCATGAGCTTTGGAAGCCTCCAAAAGGGGCATAATAATGACTAAATAATGAAATTAAAATGATTTTTTCTTATGAAGTTGTTCAGGCTCTCCAGAGGAAAAAGTCTCAGGGGTCAGTGGAGTAAAAAGGTTGCTGCACATAAAGGGTGCTTTGTTCGTATATATAATAAAAGCGCAAGCCGCACAACCAGGAGTATTACGTTTTATGCTTGCTGATAAGATTAAGATTAAGAATATTATCTGGTTGCACTTGGTGCATTGCTCTGTCTTCCAGTTTGAGACACAGAGTTGTCAATAATGAAAACTGTCAGGGTTGTGGTGGTGGGAGCTGGTGTGATTGGATTCTCCACTGCTGTGTGTATCTCTGAGGCGCTTCCTTTCTGCTCTGTTACTTTGCTGGCTGACAAGTTCAGCCCGGACACGACCAGCGATGGAGCTGCTGGGATTTTGTTTGCAGCTCAATTTCCAGGTAAGAAAACAGTGTCTTTCTCTCTCTGGCATTTGCACTATAGCTGCATCACATTATGCAAAAATATTAAGGTAAATATTTTACAAGACAAAATTTGCAATGCAAATGTGCATTACATGTCTGTAATAATAACTGCAACCTTTACTCTGTTCCTCTATCAGATATTCCCTTGGAAAGACAAAAACGCTGGTTCAAGGACAGCTTTGATCACCTATTGGCCATTGCTCAATCTCAACATGCACCCGACGCTGGAGTAATGCTGAGCTCTGGGTAACAATTGATATTTGTGTCATGATGTTGCAAAAGTTGAGTACTCAGCCCGAACTGTCAGTCCACTGAGTTCTCTTTGATTTCCTACCAGTTTGCAGATTTTTAAAGATGTTCCAGCAGTTAAGAAACCTTTCTGGTCAGAGTTTGTGATTGGCTTTCGACCCATGACTGATGATGAACTGAAACGCTTTCCGGATCACAAGTTTGGCCAGGCGTTCACCACCTTAAAATGCGAATGCTCCACCTATCTGCCGTGGCTCGAGAAGAGGTTCGTCCCCTATATTAAACTCCTTTTGTCCTGTCAAGGATATTAGAAAATTATTTATTCTACAAAACATTTAATTACAAACTAACTGGAAACGCTTACATTAATTCAAAGTTAAAGTCATGTAAACATCATAAACTCTTCTCATACCGGATCTCTAAAAGGTTCAGAAAAGCAGGAGGGCGAGTGGAACAGAGGAAAATCAACAGTCTCCAAGAATTAAGTAACAGCTTTGATATCATTGTCAACTGCTCCGGCCTGGGCTCCAAAACACTAGTGGGAGACACAGAAGTTTACCCAGTCAGAGGCCAGGTCCTCAAAGTGGAGGCCCCCTGGGTGCAGCACTTCATTAGAGATGGAGATGGGAAGACGTACATCTACCCCGGCATAGCCAGCGTCACTATAGGTGGGACGAGGCAGGAGGCTGACTGGCGGCTGCAGGTGGATGACAGAGACACTAAAGGTATCCTGGAGCGCTGCAGCAGGTTGGAGCCATCACTCAGCAAAGCCAAAATTCTTACTAAGTGGGTCGGCCTGAGGCCCAGCAGGAGGAACCCGAGAGTGGAGAGGGAGCTGGTGAAGTTGCAGGGCCGCCAGGTGCCTGTGGTTCACAATTACGGCCACGGGGGCTGGGGAGTGACCCTCGCCTGGGGTACCGCCGTCGATGTGCTGGAGCTGGTCAGACAGTGCCTTCATGAAATGTCTCCACAGGCTAAACTGTGAACAAATTCTAAGTCCTGCTTTCAGTCACAGCCACTAACACACTAACCTTTAATAAAAAGGACTCTGCTGCAAGGAGATGCTAAACACAGAAAAGTTTTAGTAAAATGCACTCAAGTATGAATTTGTAATAGATTTTACATTTAAATAGAGTATATTTAAGAAACCTGATTTATGGAAATATAATTATTTAATTAACTTTTAAGAGTAGTAAAGTTTTAATGTAGTCATTGAGGTTATCAGGGAATGACATATACATCTCATTAATCCTTTCATGAATGAATTATGAGAACCTTAGTCAAGATTTTTTTTTTCTGAATGTTTTTATTTCTCTTTAGGCAAGAAAAAAAAAAATGCAATTAAAATTTTGTTTATGAACCTATTTTTCATGGAGTTACAAATATATCCACTCAGCTGGACACCATGCATTTGACTTTTCAACCAGAGAAATGTGTATTTAACACACCAATAACAGAAAATGATATTGCATCCTCAGATTGACTGTCACTGCTGCTGATATTCACTAATCCTGATTCTGTTAATTACATTCAGATAACAAATAAAAATTTTAAAAAAGCAACTCCCCGTGACTGGCCAATCGGTAGCAGTGTATGGGATGATCACAAGCATCCACAGTGTTGACTGATAACTATAACAAGAAAACACAGGCATATACAAAAGAACATTTTTGAACAACCACTATGCATGAAAGGGCTAAAATTTTAATTGTTCAGCTGTAAAAAGAGGTCAGCTTTATTTAAAAGCAAACATCTACTGGTGTGAGACTAGAACAGTGAAAAGCATAACACTGAGTATCAAATGTATAAATTATGTCTGAGAGTTAACTGCATCAAATACACAAGGATATTTTCTGTATGACTACTTCAGTAGACATGTTCTTGCATTGTCTGAGAACATTAATTTTTATTATCATATAAACTGTTTGCCTGTTAATAGTTACAGATTCTTTTCACAGCAGCTGTTTTGATGGGGGCATTCCTAACAAAATTAAAGATGTCTGGTCCAGCATCACTACCGTGTGACAGCGAGTCATCGTGTGTAAAATCAGAATCCACAAAGTGAAAATTATGAAGCTTATTTCTTTTTTCTTTTGCAAGCATACTTTGCTGTGTGTAGCAATATTGTCTGTTTAGGTCCACTGTCACTAATGGCGATTATATATTTATATACACAGACACACACAAAAAAAGCTCTTTCAAGTCCATATTAACACATGGAAAATGTTCATTAACAGTAAACCCAAGAATGAGTGAATTATTCATGAATTCTTTGCTTTGATAAAATAAGGACCCCTTGCCAGCGCTGCTGCTTGTGTAACTGTTGGACTCTAGTCAGGTTCACTGCAGAGAGACGGACCGGATTCAGCTGAACTGAACACTGCAACTGTGACTGAGGGGGTCAGTAGATAGATATCATACATAAACATAGTTTAACACTGGAAGCTCAGCCCTTCAAATTTCCACTCAAGATGAAAAAATGACACCCATGATTGCATTTTCAGAAACTCCATTATCCCAAACAGAAGCAATTGACAGCTGTAAAGTGACGCCTTTCTGTACTTTTGAAGATGCCAGCTCCATTGCCAGATGAACACTTTGCGCTCAGATTTACTGAGCTGATGGATGTCTTCGGATTGCTTTCATTTTTAGCCGACAGGCTTCAGAAGTGGCTGAAACTGAAGGACCCTTCCTTTCCACTGGAAAGGTGTGATCTGTGAAGGGTGTTTCTGTCAGTAAGCGCTCTCGTTGTGGATTTAATAAGGAAGGTGTAGCTACATGATCTCTGGATCTTTTGGGTGGAGCTGTGGGTGGTGGCTTAAGGTGTGCCTGCTGTGTTGCATTGCATTTATCTACATTTGAAATGGTACACGCGACATCATGTGGTGTCCTACATGAAGACTGCAAGGATGGAGGCATGACTGTAAGTGTTTTTTGTGTGCTCTCCTCATTCAGCTTCAAGTCTTTAAGGCTTAGGAGTCTTCTCTTCTGGTCTTTGTGAAGATTCGACAAAGAGAAACAGCAGCGTAGCGGACTTGGTGCTGTGTTTCTTCTTAGCTCCATGCAGCTGTGACTCCTAGAAATGGATCTGCTCTGAATTTGACCTTTTGTTGAGCTTAAACTGGTCTTTGCGAGTTCAGGAAGGACACAGGGAATGCATCTGGGTTTCCTTTGGGATGAAGACTCATTGGACTGGATGGAGGTGAGGGGCAGGGGAAGGACAGGGTACTCTGGGGACGGGAGGTGACTGGACTCAAAACCGGACGAAGACCTGCTGATGGTTGAAGGCGCCTTTTTGTCCCTCCCTGAAATAAACAAGTGAAGCGTGTGCGGATCATACAGGTGCCAGTCAGTTGTGACATGTATCTGGCTTAAGCAGAACAACAGCAGAGAAGTCAGTGTTGGAAAGTAGCTACTTTAAAAAGGACACAGAAGAGAAGAATAGAGTCAAAACAAGCAGCTAAATGTGAACTAAAATGAATGATGGGCAAAAGAAAAGCAGCAAGCAGTCAATTGTGGTAAAGCATGGAGCAATTTATTCATCACAGTCAACCATGACAGAAGCACACTTCAGAAAATGCTGAGACCTCAGGCCCTAGACATGCCACACTTCAATCAGAAGTGGGTTAAACATTTTAAGGTAGCCCTATGCGCTCTGCATTTTAGTGCATTTACAGTTATACAAATTGCCTTATTTTAACACTACATTGTTAAGTATATATTTTAGTTCTGCTGCAATATGCAGTTTTCAGGCACGTGACAAAGTATTGTGCAACATTATGTTTTATTGGACTAAAAAAATATACACACAAACAGCAGAATCTTAAGAGAAATACACTATACAGATGTGGCTGATCTGACATTGTACTCCAAATCACATGACATTCAGAAAGCACAGCTCTTTGCATTTTGACAGTTTGTAGACTTAAGCCCAAAGAGAAAACACTGTAAGCATGATACAGCTATGAATAAAGCAAGCACTTACAGCAAACATGTACTGCCATTACTGAGAGTTTTTTTTTTTTTTTTTAAATGTAAGTAAACCTAAAGCTTGTTTAAACACTCTTTCACACATCTGTTCAAAAGTTACCATTTTCAGCACCACACAAATTGCAACTGCAGATCTATTCGTAGACCTGCGAGCTGCTCTGCACGCAAATTCTTTGCGGGCAAGAAAACTGTCACTGCTCAGTTTGACATCAAGCAAGTTAACTTTCTAGTCCTGTGTTTTCTCTTCTCCAGAAAATGTTGAGAAGGCAAGTGATGCCAACTTTCAGAAGCACTGAGGAGACACGAGCGACTGCAAAGCAGTTTGATTCAGTGATGCAGAAACAGAAGAAAGCATGATGATGCTTGAGGAGGAAAAAAAAAAAAAAAAAAGAAGCGCCAGAAGTAAATGTGACGACAGGAAAGTCTTTCCAGAAGAGGATGAAAACTGAATCTGGTGGCTTGGAATGCTTGAGCTGGAGAGTCTTTCTAGACAAAGATGAGGCAGAGGAGGGCTGAAGAAGCAGACAGTGTTCACAGGCGGGTCAGGCTGTCATTACCGTTCTCCAGGTTCTCGTTGCTCTCGTAGCAGCCCGAGTCTCGTGGGGAGTCTCCCAAGAGGCCACGCCTGTCCAGCAGCAGCTTCTCCTGCGACCTTTCAGACTGACCACTTCGCTCGGGGTCGCTGCTTCCTGCAATGCATGCACAACACCACCACCAAGGGCATAAGAGTCACATCTTCTGACCTCAAAAACAAAACTGTGGTGAAATCATAGACAGCACAATGTCTGTGATGTCGCTTCCAGGTCTGAAAATGCTTTAAGTGCTTTATACATGCATTCTTTCCAATGGCCAGCAGGGGGCAACTACTCAGACTATCTGTTACATAGAAGAAAAAAAATGGTTCTCAGCCTCTGTACTCTGTGAGCTCAGGAAACAATTTCCTGAAGATGTTATGGGCCCAGTCGCTAGTTTCAGCCCATACTGAATTAAATGCTAATCCATTACAGTGGTTATTGGAATTAGAAAGGAGGATTATCCAGGGTATGCTCATTCATTCTTGAAAATTACCAGAGAACCTGAGATGCAGCAAAAAAAAAAAAAAAAAAAAAAAAAAAAAAAAAGTCTACAGAATATAAATCAGAAGAGTGACAAACATCAGTTAAAACAGAACAATTGCACTAACAGCATGGACAAGCTAAAGCCAAACTTACTGAATGTTTTTGCTGCAGACACAGGCAGTATTTAAGCATTAGTCTGTACATCGAAACTCTTCTATTCTAATCTGAAATGTGGCGCTTTGAGTGGGAATATTTCTATATCAAAGTGAGATTTTCTGTTGTTTACCTGACCCACCATCGTACTCCTGCAGCAGCTCGACAGCGGTGAGCAGCACGGCTCTGTGTTGAGAGTCTGTGATATTCAGTTCATCCAGGTCCTCCTCCTCTAACAACTTAAACGTGTCCAGATCCTCGTAACCGTTAAAAAGGAAGGTGGGGAGATGCTCCTGTGGAAAGGTGAGGATGAAAGATGCACAGATTCAATTTTAGCATGCACATCTTGCAAAAGAAATATAAAGGTAGCTTAACTTCAAGATGAAAAACATGTCTAAAGACTCCCAGCCCAGGTGAAAATGAAAAATGTAGAAATTTCATATTTAAGCTAGAAATCTGTAATAAAATAGAAATCTATATTATTATTATTATTATTATTATAATCTATTTTATTAAGCTAAAAATTATAAAATAAAATCTACAATTCTGAGATTTTAGAAAATATTCCTCTTGGCTTCTTACTGTGAGTAAGATGAGGCAAAACATATCAAAGAGCATAAACGCTGAAAGGAGGGGAAAAACATCATTTTGTGTACATTTCCCCAAAATGTCAAACTATTCCTTTAAGCAGAGCCAAAGCCCATCATATGCAAGTATTTTATCTAAGTGTTGCATATTTGAATCTTAACTGATTTTGTTTACAAATGTATTCCTTTCTTTACTTTGAGGTTGATGCGATCAAGCAGTTCCTCCACAGATGTGGGTTTGGGTTGTCGGGCCTTTCTTCTCCTGCGTGTTTTCTTGGGCTTCAACTCCTCTTCATTCAGAACATCCACATAAATGAACTTGAAGGTGCCGACTTTACCATTGAGCATCCCCATCCACGTGCCCATAGGAGGCTTACTAATGATATCGATGATGTCTCCGCTCTGCGAAACGAGATCAGGGAAACTTGAGGTTTTTTTTTGTTTTTAGTATAAGCTCATATCTAAGAAATTTTTAATATAACATAGCCTACCTTCAGCTTTAGGGAGTCGGTGTCATAGGGACTTGGAGTGAAGTCTGTGTGAACCAGAGCACGTCCACAAAAGGGTCCGCGGTAAGGCAGCTCGTCTTCCTCTCCGTCCTCAGACTTCACACTCTCTCTGTTGCTGTTGGAGGAGTCAGTGGTGCCCACTGTCTGACCGCCTGCATAAATCACAAGAGATTTCACATCAAGACCGCAAGCCATCATGGGTCTGTTAGTGTCTGACAAATATTTTTAACGTGTTTCTTAACTTGACAGGAGTTACAGTTTTTCACACAGATGAATATAGCAGACGAGACCAGAATGATTAGACTACTTCAAAGGTAATAAATCCTTTGAGATTTGCACAATAAACACCACACATCTGGTGTTCCAAGTTTAAACAAATACTAAGAGTTATTTGAACATACACCGATACACAGACATACTCATGGAACTCTGTCCACTGAGCGAACTCCTCAGGCTCTCCACAGACCCTCCTGGCTTCAGTTTGGGCTTCTCCAAAGAGTCTGAGTTTATCTGAGGTGAGTGAGGGCAGCTGGACGAGCGGTCTGGGCTTGGCTAGAATACACAAGGGAAAAAAAACAACAAAAAAAACCCACTTATTACATATGCTTCACAAGCCTCACAGCCATACTTCACAATTATAACACACATAAATACTTCCAAAACATACCTGTTCAGAGAAGGAACTGTGGTATCTCTTGGAAATGTGTTTCCGCATCGTCTCTCTCACCGACTTGACTTTTTTGCCCAGAGAGATACGAGATGTTGATGGAGACTTAATGCCGTCTCTCGTATCCTCGTCTGCAGCTTTGCTCTAATTTACAAACACAGAGAAACAAATAAGTAAACAAGGTTAAGAATTTATTTTGACTGCATGCATTTTTAAAAATTAACTTATACTTCATATTTTTATACAAAGATAACTACAGGAATACTTGCACACCTCACATTTATATGTGTACTTCATATTTATACTGCAATACCTCATTTATTTTCATATCTGTATCACATATTCTTATGGCTCTCTATTCAATTGTATTTTTGATACATATTTGATGCACACTGTAGGTCAGGGGGATGCAGCATTTCAATCTTGTGCATGTCCTGTACATATCGGAGAACTGTAAAGTTGACTTTTGAATCAGGTAGGTTAGGAGCCACGTACGGAGTTATCGTTGTCAGAGTTGACTGCATTCACTGATCGGTTGGTCAGGTCAAATCCTCCAAAGCTAGAAGCTCTCTGTGAGGAAAAAAGAAAAAAAAAAACCTGGTGAGATTTTAGAGCATGATTTGAAAGCAGACCCACATTTGGTGCAGGCACCACTTTTGCCCATCATTTATGCTTAAGCTACAAATAGCTGATGCAGATCATATCAGAACCAATGACTGACACACAGAAATAAATAATTTGGAAGACAATATTAAAGAAAATGTATACAAGGTCCGTTAGTTCCTGAATTTATGTATCATTTATTTTAAAATAGGCTTGATCTAAGTTTTCATTTAACCGCCATCAGAAACAAACAGTGCATACAGTGCTGATCAGCATCAGTCCAGTCTATAATTGATACTGTATTACTGTACAAACAAAAGACAAGAATAAGAGAACATGTACAATCAGTCTCTGTCTGACAATGAAGACATTTTTAGGCATCAAGAACTCGATGTGGATGTGCTTACTAGCAGCCAGACTCAGTTTCAAAGTAAAAGCCCCGTTTAAATGAGAAGTTTGTTGTTGCCTTATTGAGAGGCTTAAATGATGGTACCAATGGTACAAACTCACTAACAATGGAGGAAAAGAAAAGATTCTTTAATAAACAGTCCTTATTCAAATGTGCCTCTATACTCACCCCGTGGTGACTGAGAGGGTTGAGGATCCGGTCACGGAGCTCTCCATCGGTCACTGAGCGTGCAATTTTGGGTTCCTCACTGCAACCCTCTGTTTCAGAAAAGGAAGAGCCTTCACCGGGCTCCCTCACCTCCCCTGCTACATTGTTCTGCTGGTGCACAGGGCTCCCACTAGACTTCATCAAGGTCTGGAAGATCTTTTGGCTGCTGCAGGTGTCCACACTGCTGGATGAGGGGGAGGTGGTCAGGCTATCTGAGTCTCTGTTGTAGGTGAGTTGTTCCTGTAGGGTTGAAGCCAGGGAGTCCACAGGACACACTACAGGTTTCCTCTGCACACCTAAATACAGAGACATGCTGGCATCTCCACAGGAAAGGCCATCGATACTCTCTGGTGGGTAAAAAGAGAATGGAAGAGATTAACATGCAATAAAAGATAATAAAATCAGCAACTGCATTTATTAATTATTTGATATTAGCTGAAACTGATGAGCCATAGCTAATACTATGGCAAGGATATTGCTGCAACATCTTTGTGTTTACTCTCTCCTTCCTGCTGATAATACTGTATTGGTTACTTTTATTTGTACTGGTTACAATTTTCCAAATTGTGGGTTTTGATTGTTATTCAAAACAGACACTCTGGAAATAATGAAAACATGCTATGAATAGTGTTATTGTCAAACAGTCATTAGATAAAGCACTAATACTGATATTTTCCTCAAATGCCACGTTCAGCATTGTGGTGTGACGCACTGCTTCCTGTTAATACACAGTGTGTTTTAAATAACCTTTGGTGATTTTTAATGGCATGAAACAAAATACCTAGGAATTTTATCTGCTCTAAAATGTGTCTCACAATGTTTATTACATGAAACTGTGATCGCTGGGTGCCGGGGTGGCTCAGTGGCGCATGTATGCCACATGCTTGTGGTGTACACATGCTTGTGAGCCACAGGTCGCATGCAACCCACAGCATAACTTCCCCTATATCGCTCTCCCCACATTACTGTTTCTCTTGAATGTGCACTAATATAAACCAAAAAATAAACTGATTGCTGCCACATCTACTGTCAGATATTATCTGAGGGTGGTTTTAGTACCCTCTGCTTCCGGCCTCTTAGACTCATCAATTCTGATCAGCTTCTTCTTCACTTTCCGAGTTGAGTTGACCAGTTTGTGGAGCCTCCTGAACGTCACAGATTCCTCTTGTTCATTGTCTGACAGGTCACAGGGCTGATGGAAGAGAATTACATTAACAGAAATCATTTGTGAGGTGAACAACACAGTGGCTCTGAGGCCTAATACTTTCAATATGATATTATGTAACACTTTTGCTCTCTATATGCAGTATTTTAATTACTCCCATTTCCAGTAACTCAGCAGCGTACCTGCTGTGGATGCTTTGCAACTATCTGGTGTAGAAGCTTGTAGTTTAATATAGATATGTGGTAAGAAACCACACTGATGACACTGGGTCTGTGCAAAGAGCTAATACATATGCAGTGGCTCATAATAAACTAGAAAAAGCTTTCAAGCTAGCTGCTTGGAAATCACCTTAACCATTATCTGAAAAGGTCAGTGATACATTTGCAATCTTGGGTCATGCATGCTGAGCATTTGTCTGCTGACCAAAATATTAGTGTTATGTATATCCCAGAATAGCCATCAAGAGACAAAATTAAAGCTGATTAGCAGCTTGAAATGTAGAAGTTCAGTATGAGGAGAACAAGTCTTTAATTAACATAAACATAAATATGGGGAAAAAAGAAACATTGAGTCAGATACATGCAGCAAACAGAAACGGTCCGGCCATCCAGACTAATCTGAAAAAAATGTGCCCTGAACCTGAGCCCCCTAATCACCCCACCCATGCATAAAAGAGCTGCGGCCTGCATAACAGAGCCCTGTGCTGAATCCACCCGCTCACCACAGCACAATAGGGGGTTAGGGCTTTGACAGCATTGAATAGAAGTCCGCCCGATGCCCTGCAGTTGGGAAAGGGCCCTGAGCTGCAGGGCTTTAGAGGGGCCCTGGTTCATCGCCGGGACAGGGACAGAGCGAAAGAGAGCGGCACTGTCAACAGCTCAACAGCCTTGGCACGGGTAAATCAGAGGCCCTCACGCACAACACACTGTCTGAAGTAGTGATTCAGCATTAAAAAGCAAATAAGGTGCCTTTAGAGACTTACGTTGCAGCTGAACGACTCATTTGTGGCACTAGAGGGATCAGTCGACTCTGTGAGGTCAGCCTTGCATGCGTGTCTGTTTTGTATCTCAAACTCCTTCAGCTGCAAAAAAGAATGAGCCTGAGTCGAATTATGCGTAACCATATACCCACATAAGAAAGGATCAAAATGCTGGTAACTTTATCAGGCTTTTTTTTTTTTTTAAATAATACAGTCTGACTTGTGTACAGAGATTCCTACAATCTGATGAGATCTTCTTCTAGTTTATTCAAAATAAATGCTTGAAGAAATACCACATAAATACGTTTTCAAAAGTCAAAGTTTCCCCGGGATGCATGACAACATACCCGTGCCAGGGCTTCCTCTATGGAGATCATGTTTTCCTTCACCATCATCATCAGTTGAATTCGCTCCTCATCACTCATGGTAACTTCACTGGCCACAAAACCAACATCGTCACCTGCAAAAAAGTAGCATTGACAATGGATATGAAGAAAACAACTCAAAGTATTTGTTTTAGTTTAAAGAAAATGTCAAAAATAAAAATTATTTTTTGTCAGATACCTTTTGAAATCTGATGAATCACTCCTTTCTGGGACTTTCTGAAATTCTGCCAAAAAGACTTGCTCTTTCTCTTTCCGTCCCATTTTCCTATTGCATACAAACAAATTTTAGTATAGGAAAAAAAAAAGAACAAATTCAAAGTATAATCACCACAAATATGTAAATAAATAAAGTATTATGGTGAAAATAGAAAAATTTAAATCAATTCTTTCCATTCTTTTAGAACAAATAAGCAAATTATTCATTTAACATTGAATAAAAATAAATAAATGAACATTATGATAAAACAATCAATATACCAGTAAAACTTTGACTTACCCCCTGATCCATCATCCGAGCTGGATTTGTGAACAGGAAACCTAAATGAAACAAAAACACTGACTTAATCTATATAGTTAAAATGGGGAAAAAAAAAAATCAAACTGTTGAACACAACACTACCTGCTGTCCAAAATTATTTTCTTCATTTTTTCCCCCCCTGCTATCCCACCATTTCCCCTATCAGCTCAACCATTCAATTAAAAACAAAACAAAAAAACCAACATAAAAATAAATAAAAAAAATATGATTAACAAAAAACGCACTGTGCCTCAAAACACTAGCATCACAGTAGAGGCAAATCAAAGCAGTCAAAACAGACAAAACAGACTGGCTGCTCTTGGCTGATGAACAACGATCAGTGCTCTGCGGCCATCGCTGGAACAATAAAGCCCTTCTCTTGTCTGCTCGGGGTTTTGCTGCAGCAGCAGCAGCACTAATGTGGCCTCTGCATTCCCTGCACACTTTCACTCTCTCTTTCTGTCTCTCACTCTCTCTGGACAGTTTGTGTCTATCTTTCTCACCGCCTCTTTCTGTTTATACTCGTTTGTGGTGATTCAGTATATTACTTTGAAAACAAACTCAATCCACCCCTCATTTCTTTACATTTTGCTAGGAAAATGGGTGCTGCGATTTATTGAAACACCTGTAAATACAAATGGAAATACAGTATGCATCTCTCAGGTCATGAGTCAGGCTGGCTCTTTTCCTCTACTTGTTAAGTACATGACTTTCAGGCCTATCACTACATCTTTTTTCCTCCACTTGTCCAGTTTTCCCTTATTTTTTAAGAGCATGCTGCAGATACTCCAAGTTTTCAGCTAATAGCTCTTTGGGAATCACCTTGTTGGTGTAAATCAATGTTGTCTGCACGGATTTATCCCTTGAGTTAGGTGCCTTTTTTTTTATGACTGAATGATTCATAGGTTAGAGTTAAGTGGCTTAAAATACCCCCCAAATAAATAAATAAACTATTGCTCTCAAGACCACTTCTCAAGACCAAGCAAAATATATTGAAATTGGGGTGGCTCAATGCTTTTGCACAGTACTGTTAATATTATGGTAAAACAATCAACAATCCAAATTAATTATTAACTGTTATTAACAGTTATAATCTCTAAAGGCCGCCCATGCTCCCATTTACCACAGGAAACAGCATCCCATGTACTGTGAGATAAAAGCATTTGGAGAGGATGGTGTCTTAATTTGTGGAATTTTTAGTAAAAAATAACTGAAATAATTAAAAAAAAAAAAAAGTGCAAAAGCAATGTTTGCTTTCAAAAAGGAACCCTAATTTTGCTGATAGCTGTATTCATTAGATTCCTATGAAGTGATCCCACTAGAGGGCAGAGCAGGAGTCCTGTTAATCCTGTTTGAACAGGACTTGCACAATTCCATCCCTGTCCAGGGTCTGAATAATGCAGGCCTTCTCACAATGATAATTAAATCCTGAAAAACAAGGACAGCTATTGCCCAACTTTCAGGGAACTCTCATGTCTGTTTTAACAAATCTAATCATATCAATATGTTGCTGTTCCATTACTCATCATATAAATTATTAGATCTTATTCAGCTTTCCAATGGCAAACTGTGACTAATCTTCAAAATCTTTGCAAAGAAACAATGAAAGGAAGGAAGGAAGTGTGGAGGTGACACAGAAATGCTTCATTAATGTGACACCAGGAAACAGGAAATGCACATGTCCACAGAGGTGCTGGAGATCACCCGGGAAGAGTCATAGCAGTTCAGCTTCCAGCAGTCATGGGACTTGAATAAATAATAGGTATGTAATGTAAAGTTTCCACAAAACACATGATGCAGAGCAGCAGTTATATTTATTTCATATATATTTTTGCAGATGCTTCCCCGCAATGCTGCATAAACTCACAGAGACTGTGCTCTACTACTGTCTATTTTAAACAGGGCTAATTTTTTTTTTTTTTTTACCTTCTTTCAGTCTCTGGAGTCGACATAGTGCTGCTGAGTCCTAGGGATTCCTAAAGGAGATGGAAAAAAACAAGTATATAAAATGTAAACACACACACACACACACACACACACACACACACACACACACACACACACACACACACACACACACACACACACACACACAGAGTGCTCCTTTTTACTGAATTAGTTTAAAATCCAGACATTTAACGATCTTAGGAAATTCCCAATATTTAGACAACTGCAAGTAACAACAGGCTAATTCATTTTGTAAACGTACATTTTTAAAATGTTACTCTTGCAATTCAACCAGAACAAATGTATACTTGTCATATTTATTCATATTTTAGGATCTACTACCAAGCAAAGTGTCAAGGCCAGTTCTTTGCCTCACAGTCACTCAGATGTTACTTTGTGTGCCTTTGCTTGGGATAAATCATGACTTGCCAATTCCTCTGCCTCTTATCAGCCTGTTTGCTGACATACAGAAAAGGAAGTTGCCTTCTCCTGGGGCCTGACACGCTCAGAGCTGGACACTCACCTGGATCTGTGAGCGCAGCTGCAGTGATGTGGCCACTGAGTCAACCTTTCCCTGAAACACACAGACAGAGGAAGTGGAGGAGTAAATTATAGTGTCATCATAACACAAAAATACACATAATTTCATCTGACTGAATCAGCCAGGGCACAAAATGAAAAACACCAGTTAACAGTTAGGAATTGCAATGGCTGTACCACTGACTGAATAGTTTTGCACATTTTCTTAAAATTAAATTCAGATATGTTCCAACTCCAAAGTTTCTGTCTCTCTTAGAAAATTTCTATGAGTAGCCTGTCCTCCGTGCTACCCAAGGTTAAAACCAAAGGCAGCATTCAAGTAGAGAAGGTCAGAGACTTTAAAAAAGAATAAAAATTACAGTCAAGACACACACTCACAAATAAAAGGAACAGATGACAAAATCAATACGGTGTGTATTTATGGTAGAGATGCTAACCTACATAAACATTTAACGTGGTAATATGTGACTTTATAAGGTGCAGGTAGGCAGATTTTGTCACCTTCTGCCTCCACTAGTCCAGCTCTTTTCAGTATTTTTGCTAAGCTAAGCTACTAAAGCAGCTTAGCCTCCAAGTTCATAGTGAATATGCAGATGTGTAATGGATACGATGCAGTAATATAAAACTTGTCAATACAGCACTAAACCCTGATCTTAACTGACAAGAAAAAGACAGTTTACCATCTCCGCATCTTGCACTACTTTGCGTTTCCGTAGCTCCTCCATCCTTTCGCATACGTCATTGAGGGAGGTGCCGTAATACTGAGAGTACTCCTGAGCCAGGTCATCAAGATTCCCCACCGAGCCATCCTGCAAGAGATACAGAGGGATTCAGACTCACACTCAGATATGACCACAGATCAGGAGAGGAAAACGACACCCTGTGGAGGTTCACCAAGATACCAAACAGCAGGCACCACTGTAAACATGAAGCCATTGTTTGAAAGTTTAGCACTGTCACCACCAACATAAACAGCCAGGAACCACTGAGATAAAACACCAGGGTGTAAGATAACGCATCAAAGACACCCAGCTGCAAGACCGACTCTCAGCTTGTCTTCTTCCTGCCCAGTGACCCCTTCCCACCTCCTCAGCCCTCCTTAGACCTGACCCCAAGGCCCGAAGAGGTGGTGTGTGACGCAACTGCGGCACTCACTCTGCTCTCACAGTCATCGGGACTTGACATAAGAGGCCACGGTTCAGTCTACCGTAAATCAGAAGAAGCAGAATCACTCAGTCACATCATGAGTCTTTGCCCTGACACACCGCTCGCTCTCCTGCATGTAACCCCTTTTGGTTTCCTTCGATTGTAAAACCTGAATGCTGTGTACCTCATACTGCGGGGGTAAATAATAAATCAAAGAATTAATGCTGAGCTTTATGATCTAGTGACCTCTGGGACCAGAATCACAGGGGGAATTTTCTTTTCATGGAAATGAGCCGAGATCTAAACAGAAGAGGTTTTAAACTAAAAAAAATTTAAAATAACTCAAAAAAAAAAAAAAAAAAAAAAAAAAAAAAAAAGAGATCTATTATATGCTCTCCCATTTCAGTTATGGTTAGTATTTATCATCATAATGAACCCAAATTATTATTTTTTTTAAAGAATTCTGTTCACATGCATTTCTTATAAATTTTGCATATTAACATTAACACAGTGGACAAAGTGTTTTTTAGCAGAAATTGTGGGTTCAATACATTTTATCCCTTTAAAAAAATATTCTTACAATATCTGATATAGAGGACTGTTAAAACAAACAAAAACATTATTTGTGATTATTTTTATTTGCTTTTGCCATTTGGAGACAGGCTAAAAATTCTACATTATCACCGTTTAAGCTCGTTATGGTCAATGTAAACATGCAGTCACCTGTTTCCATGTCTAGCAGACACAAAGCAACATTTGCATTCATTTGGAAATGTGTTTGACCACCCGGGGGAGTCTGACTCCAACAATTAATTAGTCGCTTTTTTAGCTCTGGTTTGGTCTCTTGTTTAGGTGGAAACTCTTTAGGAGTCATCATCAGCCTGTTGCTAACTCTGTCTGTGAGGTGCTAAGCAGGAAGCATCCAGTGAGTTTTCTCAATAAAAACAGCTGCCTGTGATGTTTCAGTAGTGATGGCATGAGAGTGGTGAAAATAAACAAAAAAGTAACCTGGGAAAACAACAGAGTGAGGTGATATTTCTTTGCGGGTTCATCTGTAACAGTGATCACAGTTCTTCTAACAAGTTAAAGCATGTCTCGCAGGTCCCCAGACAGTATTTCAGCTTTCAGCTCAGGATACTTCACAGGTTGTTCACTCAGCTGTGCCTATAATTCCTCTTGTTTCAGGCCTGTTGCTGCCCAGGCCCATTTCCAATGAGAGCACGAGCACTAGGCATTACCCCATTAGACTGTTTGGACACTAAAATATCGTTAACTTGCCAGCTTTATTTAGTACAAGGTATGTGTAAGTTCTGATCGGGCTCATGTGGGAGGAGTGCAGGTATTTTTCCAAGAAACGGAAACTGATCCTCACCTGATTCTTCTTGAGCTCATGTATGAAAATGGCTTACTGTCAATCCCAAATTTCTCTCTCAATGATCATTTACTTGTAAATATAGCTGAAAAGTTATTTTTATGGTGATTCTGTAAAACAGTGACATGTTATTAACAAATAAATAATCAGGATTCAAACAGTTCAAATGGAAAATGACTTTTTACTGTGGGCATATGATCAGTGTTACTGGTATTAACAACAACATTAGCGTCATAATGTACTAACACTATGGCTATTCCCTGTTGTTGTAGGTACATTGCATCAAAAATAAAAAAATAATCCACTGCAGCTTCAGTTCCTACAGTACAGGTAGCACAGTAGGTCTGCTGTGTTGGCTCTTTCAGCCAACAACATAATTTGCATTTCTTTATTTATGACTGGGACATTTTATAGTCAGAAGACAATGACTCTAGCAAACAAATAACAATGGGAGATTACGGCTCCTCATTCAGAATTAAAGAGGGTGGGTTCTGTGATACTCAGGGATCTGTTTACCAGCAGGGGGGCTGTGCTTATCAGGTTCTGACGTTGCAACCAGCTGCAAACCTGAATGGCTCATTCTGAGACACAGTTTGTGGTCTATGTTGAAAAGGGGGGTGGGGTGGTGGTGGTCTTTTCTCATAGTTTGTGGAGTTTTACACTCCACAAACTATGAGGCCGCTTAAGGCAGCAACATTAGAAAGCCTCTTTTAATTATATTAGCCATCTCTACCCATCAGGGTTTGGTACTGTGATGATGGTGCTTTAATAAGATTATTTTAGAGATTTCTGAGGCTGTATTAGTATCTGAGGCTTGGAGGAAAAAACAAACAACCGGTATACTATGTGCAGAAATACAAGTAAAGCAAGGCGGGCAAACTAATTAAGTTAGCAAATTAATGTAAAATTATGTCTGTAAGCAACAATTGCCTGTTTAGCACAATCTTAGATCTACAGCAATGTTAAAACAGCAACAATGCAACAAAGTGAGGTTTACATGTAACGCAGTGTGGAGTAATAATGTTCAGCATGTCATGTGACCAGGGACCTTCTTTGAACATCTGCACAATCTTAATTGCACAGTACAGCATATGCACTTCAACACTTAGACTCTCACTACTCAGTATGAATTAATGCTGGCTGCTGGTCTAATTTTATATTTTAGTATATTTATATTTTAGTTAGATTGTTTTTAACTTTATTTGCACTGCTTCGTTCGAGGCGACACACCATTTAGTTTCTGTGTATCTTGTAACTGCAGAAGTGACAATAAAGAATCTTGAATGTCGTAAGACAGCTGGTCATCACGTCTAGTCATGATTTAAGTCACAAGCTGAGTTAGTAATAATCATCCAGTATGTTCATAAGCCGTTTCACGCATTTTTATTATTTTGATTCACTCATGCCATACCCTGAAGGTATGCAAATGGGCCTGCTGAAAACAGCCCTCTGCGGTGAAAAGTAATACTGTGGGCTCACTTGTCTTGTGTCATGATAGACTCTGACTGCCTCAACTGTCCAGAAGAGAGGCCCATTCATTTGGTAAATGACATGCCCCCGGGTCCAAGAGGGCTTGAAAATCTGGCTGCTTTTCATATAGCAAAGAAACAAGGCTGAGGCCGACTGAGAGACTCTGCGCTGTGCCTGGCTGCAGTCGCTCTTCTGCCTCCGACTGCCACTGATTCACATAAACAGCCTATTGTAGCACAGCCACATGACATTGCAGCACCCTAAGTGCTTATTAGACATGGTTGATGTCTGATGTGTATACTTCCCTGTTAGATAAATCTAAACACAACATAAGTATATGGAAAGCACAGTGAGCTGAACGTTAAATTGAATAACAACAAGATCTTGCAAATTCTTGTGAAATGACTGACAAAATACTGCAGCGTGCTCCAACTTTGACTGTTTCCAATTTAGCAGTGTCTACACCAAAACTGCACCATGAAACATCAACTACAGAGGCTTGAAAAGGAGAGTGTGGTGTCACATTTCTCAGGCAATGAGCATCTCATAGGCAGACAAAAGATTCACGTGCCCCCAGGGCCAAGACTGTCTAATGAGTGTTTTTAACAGTTCCTCTGGCTTGCCTCAACCACACCTGGGTCACAAAGTATCAGCAAATTACTTTCTTTATCCTGCTCGGAGAGAGAGATGTAGGTCACGTTATGTCAGAAGTCAATATGTAGGGTAAGGTGAAGACAATTACAAAGACCATAACATGTTCTTTTTAGTGAATATGTAAGATCTGAGTTCGGTCCACTTTGAGCTCCAGCCCTACAATCTGAAAAAGTGCATCAGCTTTGTGAATGAATTCAACAGCTTAATTCAAACCAAATGGCACTGTATGGTTACAGCTCAGCAGAGGATCTTGTGTTATAAAGATCACTCATCATGCAATAAAACAGTATTATAGACGTCTTCAGCACATTACTGAGTGATGTTTCAAAGGATCATTTGAGGACAAGGGCCGACTTAGTTAACTTAGTAACAGCAGCAATCAAAACTGCAGAGAAAGACTCAAAACCCAAGAGCAAAAAAGGCAACATGAAGTCAAATTTCCTCCTGTTAATCTACAGAAAAACTACCACCTCTAACCATAGCATCACATTCCAGCGCACACATAAAAATACACTCACCACAAACAGGCATCTGTGTGCCAGCAGCCATCCAGTAGTTGCCCTTTAGTTCCAGCACTGTTCTGTAAGTGAATGGCTCCCTTTGAATACTTAACTCAGTTTAAAGAGTGGAGGACAATACATCCTGAAGTAAAGGGGAGGGCAGTCCAGCGTGCATAAATTGGGGGGAGGGAGGGAGGGCAGGTTGGGGGAGTTGCAACCGCATTTGACGCTGCTGGGTGGGGCACTGTACTCTATCCAGCTGCAGCCCACAGGGACTGGCTGACTCACATGTTCAAATAAACCACCACCTCTCAGTGTATGAAAGTGTGACTGCATGTTTATGTCTGCAGTGGAGTTAGAGAGTGATATATCAGGATAATGTTTTTTATTTTTAGTGTGGCTGCTGGTCAGATATGTGTCCCTCTGCTGATGTGGCATCTACCCCAGGGGGTACTTTCGCTGTAGCCATGGGGTGAATGGAAAGATTAGCAGACCAACTAACTAGAGAGTGGATCTGAACAGCGCTGACAGTCAAAGCAAATTTATAAATGATTAAAATAAATCAGGAATGGTGAAAAGAGATTAAGTAATTGATATAGGTGGCTAAAAGTAGGGTTAAAATGCCAGTATAATGGATGGAATTGTTGGAATAGTAGCTTACCAGATTTAGTATTAGATATTGATGAAGTTTTTACAACAGCAAGCCATTACTGATACATGTTCAGCTGAAGGTAATTGCTATGATGAAATGCAAACTGACAGTCATCCAGAAAGGGTAAAAATAGCTAAAAGTAACTGATAAAAGAATGAATGCTTTAAAGTATTGGATACGTAGATAATACATTATAAAACTCACATTGCTAACTGAACAGCCCAAACTAAACTGAGCCAAACATTTGCAATTGGACTGGGTGAAAAAATATTAGAACAATTTAGTTGTAGAAAAAAAAAATTAATAGTGTTGAAAAACAGTCACTTAAAAATGACACTCAAGTGAACTCGAGCCAATCTCACAGCAATCTTTCTTGGTCCTCTTTAGCAATCATCTTATGAATGAAAGATACTGAAAATTACAAAGAAACAAGCCAAATGAATTTCTTGATGGTCATCAGATCACCACAATTTCGTCAAGCACCTGTGTTTGATGACAATAAAAGCTTCTGATTCTGATATCAAGCAGCCTAACACTTTAAAAACAAAACAAAACAAAACAACATTATCCACCAGCAGGTGGCAGCAAACAGCAGCTCTTTCTCCACATCTTTCAGTTACTGACATGCAAATACATGGCGGCTGAAGGTAATGATAATGAGGTGAAGAGCCAAATAAACTGGCTGCACTAGTTTGAACTTAAAAAAAAAAAAGAGAGAATAATTTAGAAGAGGCAGTAATGTAATGTTTCCTCTTTGCTCACTGCTGTAGTTCATCAACATGATAAAGGCATGTTTACACTGAACATTAAATATAAGTATCAGGGCATTGACCTCATTTGCTTGTAGCATTAGTCAGTGAGATTAATCCTCACTATCGTTGTCTAATTGTGACCCTACTGTGTGTATTATTCATCTTGTGTGACTGACCACTGACTCCAGACCAGCAAGTACCAGCAGCAGCAGGAGGTACCAATACAAGAGTCAGATCTGTGGCAGGAGGTTGCAGATTATGCTGAGCTGCAGATGGATCGTGGAGATGGTCGAGGGCTACGCTGAGTGTTGCGGTGCCAAAGGGCCGAGGCAGCTCATGCCAGAAAGGGCAGTTTTCCGCCTGGCTGCACAGCGCCGGCCTGCTTGTCACCTTGAAGCACATGAGAAGCCGGAGATTGACGCCATCGCCTTTTCTATCACTGTCAAGTCTCCTGACTTTCTGTGTGTATGCGCGCCAACTCTGTGTGTCCGAGCGCTCCTCTGAGCTTTGATCCCCGAGGAGATCACTCTGTGCTCAAGACAGCGAGAGACACATTCATCTGTCTGTGTTTCCTTCAAAGGCAAATCATATCATCACACCTATCACTGTTGATCAACTGAATGTTAAAATTAAACACAGAATATAGTATTTGTTAGATGAGACGCTGCACCTCAAAATGTAACCTTAGCAGTAGAATTGATGAGTTTATTATAATTATTATGTTACTTTAATATCACCCACTAGGGTTGCCTTTATCCATAGAGTCTGTACATTCTGTGTTGTTGCAATGCTAAATCACAAGTATATCAATAAAGTAAAACCTTAAAATTCATACAGATACCCAAATGTCCATTATCTATAAATAAAGTTTTTTTAAGCTTCATGAGATATTTTTTAACATTAAGGCTCTGACAAGCTGTGATAAGCCAAATCAATTAAAGTTAAAGCCCTATAGAATCAATCAAGAATTATAGATGACAGCAGCGATATTTAATATAACCTAAAACACTGAAGCGAGCGTGAGAATTACTGTTATTTCAGAGAGCCTAAAGGCCTGGTTTAGATGGACAGCCTTGGGGTCCCCTAAAGAGGAAAAAAAAAAAAAGGATCAGTGGAAGAGCTTAACCATTCAGGTCTGAGTGGTTAAGTGGATTTTGACAAGTCCCAAAGGGGTTTTGATGAGAAGGGTCACACTATGACATGCACACTGTCAGTCACACACAGACGGCGAGGAGGATACCTGGCCTTGTTTGAACTGCATTAGCGAGGTCTCAGACACACAGCTCTGCTCCCACTTTTCCTGCTGTCACTCACCAAGCAACTGCTTACAGAGAAAAGGGTAGCTTCACTGAATAGGATATTTCTCATTCTCTGATGCAGAATGTACACAAAAAACAAAACAAAAAAACAGGTGTTCTTACATAGCAAAAAAAAAAAAAAAACCTGGTTAAAACCAGCCTTGCTGAAAAATATAAAGATCATGCCACAAAGGGAAAGCAGCCAGGAATCCTGATTAAAAAAAGGGTGCATGTGAAACGCCTAAGAAGATTAAAAGGGCAGACAGGAGGCACAGAACCAACCTTTTGTCTACAACACTAACTCTTGCAAATCCCAATGGGATTTTAAACATTAGCTGAAATCACATAGGACAGATTTAAATGCAGGAAACTGTAGCCTCCAACAACCACTCAGCTTTAAAATGCAACATAATTCACATCTGGAAATATGTGTAATGTGTAATTATAAAAGCATCCTGTAGATTGTTCTGGATCTTGTTCGCTGCTCCTTGGAGCATGTTTAATTCAAAGGTAAAATGGCGAATCATCTCCTTTAAATTTCTGTTAAATTACATGGATGAAAATCCTCTGTGTATTTAATCCCTGCTTGGATGGCAGTGCATTTGTGGTCTGGGCAGCATGGAGATTGTTCCCATTCCTTGAAGCATGTTTAATTCAGTGCTGCTGAGAAGAAAAAAAAAAAAACTGCATACTTTTCCTTTAAAAGTCACTAAGTTCATGTCAAGAAACACCATGAGTATTCATACATTGCTCTATGAATGGTTCTGGGCTTTTCATGAAGCGGCCTGTGGATTGCTCATATCCTTGGACCATATTTAATTCAAAAGTGCTGAAATTACTTCATCTGCCCCTCACCCCAGTGCTTGGGTAATTACCCTTGTGCGGCTGTGCTGCGGTCCCCTGAGACGTAAAAGTCAACTGGCAACGTCTTTGGCTGCATCGAGTAAGCAGCTCAACTCACCCCTCACGAGAGCCCGACGCCCACTGACCCTCATGAGACGCAATGCAAGGGCAGCTGTCAATCCCAAAATGTAAGATCACGAGGCCCCAGAATGAGGTCATTCTGCATGGTGTGAAAAACAAGCAAAGTGCCCCAAAAACAGAAGAGAAAATACCCTCTGGTGGGCTTTTCTCTTTTAAACATTTCATTGGGGTGGGGGTGGGGGGGGCGGAGAGGAGAGGAGAATATCACTTGATTTGAAGAACTTCACAGCACAGTGCACAGCAGTAAGTGATATCAAGAGTAGCAGAAGACGAGACTTTTGGCCAGAGAACAGATTAGAGCAACCTAAGAAAGAGTAAGTACAGACTGGCAAAATTCTGTGATATTAACATTTAACCTGCCAGCCTAAAACATTGAGAATGAAGGGCACAAATAATGTACAGAATATAAGGATGAGGCTCAGTTTTGAAATCTTGGTATGTTTTTGGTACAGGAGGTTTAAAAAAAAAGGAAACAAAAAAACTTCCATTTATTTTCAACAAATGAAAATACTCAAATGTGCTAAGACACTGAAATACTTTTTCAATTTATGTTCCACATGGTGATTGGTTGACTGACATGTACACTGTAAGCAAATAAGCTTCAGATTCTGGACACAATTTACTGTAAAGCCAATTAAAGTTCAAAGTGATCAGATACTGTGAGTTAACATCATATATTGTTAGTAAAACTGGCACAGTATCTACCCAAGTTTTGAGGCTTGTACAGGGGCACAGTATGGACTGCTGACAGCAACCGTTTTGCACACAGGTGTGTGGCAAACGGGAAGTTTCCTAATACACCCTCTCTTTCCTTTTACGAATATGCAAATTGGGCTCTACTTCTGTCCACAACAGCTCCTCTGTACATGTCTGAACAAGAAGTGGGCTGCGGGGGGGGGGGTTGGGAATGGGCTGTAACCTGCCCCAGCTGACACAAGGCAAGAGGCGGGGAACATCCTAGACAGATCACCAGTTCAATACGAGGATCCAATATTGAAATTCTTGGGTCATAGGGAAAAAGGAAAATGATGGATGATTGTTTAATTTTCTAGCATGAACTAGTTAGCAACTTGTCATCATGACACTGCCTCCATCTGTTCAGCTGTGACACATGCGCTGTAAATAATAGAGCTGGAGGCTCTCTGCTATAAGAACTATGACACAATTTCTAAATTACCCCAAGCATCTGTTAAAAATATACATGTACACTCACCGACCACTTCATTGGAGTTCAACTGCTCATTAATACAAATATCTAAGAAGTCAATCACATGGCAGCAACTTAATGGATATAATTCACACAGGCTCACCAAAAATGGACAACAGAAGATTTCCTGAACATGACGATAAAGTCACTGTACTGAAATGGCCTCCACAGTCACCAGACCTCACTCCAGTAGAGCACCTTTGGGATGTGGTGGAACAGGGGACTCACATCATGGACGTGCAGCCAGCAAATCTGCAGCAACTGTGTGATGCTATCATCTCAATATGGACCAAAATCTCTGAGGAAGGTTTCCAGCAGCTTGTTGAATCTATGCCACAAACAATAAAGGCAGTTCTGATGGCAAAAAGGGGAGTCCAACCTGCTACTATCAGGCACACCTAATGAAGTGGCTGATGAGTGTACACCGGAGAAAATACACAGATATACAATACATATGTATGAGATCAATAATGTCCAATAGTGGGTGAGCCACTTGGTTGACATGATCATGGAAACAAACACATGATTGTATTTACCTAGTAATGAGCCATGTTTCACAGAGAGCTACTGAACTGAACACTTTCTTGGGGAGCGACTGAAGCTGTGACCTTTTTGTGGCAAATCCTGAGTAAGATGTTCCTGACAACATTTTTGTCTAGCCAGAGCCAGTTTGTCCTCTAGACATGCCAGCTGGCTTTCTCCTCTGGGAGATCTGTTTCTCAGAAACCTGCATCTTCACACTGCAATGATAAACTTCCTTTGTTCAGAAAACTGTTCTCACGCATCGCACACGCTCTGTATGACAACAGCATAGAGAGCTGCTGACAACGGCTCCTGTCCAACTTGATTTTCCTCCTCCTCCAAACTCAGTTGATCAGTCTCCTCCAATGTCACTCCTTACAGTCACAACAGCCATTAATGGATGCTAACTGCAGCTAGCCAATTGTGCCTTGCCTTCAGTGTTTGATATCTCTTCTATGATAAGTGAGATTCTTGATCTTCCTATTAATGCAGTTTTTAAATCTTGATTTCTTAGGCTTAAACATTTCTACCAACCCTGCCCAAAAATATAATACACAATTTATTATAATACAGTATACATTTTTCCCCACTTATTCTTCTCCCTAAAAGGAGCAGGATTTAGTAAAAGTATTTTGTGCGACACAGTGCTTCATATGTCAAGAACCTTGACTTAGTGATTAAATATGCATAGTCACTCATCGGAATCGATCGCTTGCTCAGTATCTGGCCTTTTCTTGAGGTCGACATCTGGTAAAGTGTTAAGATTTTCTCAGCCTCACTTTTCAATCAATATACCTTATTAAAGTTTCATGTAAATTAAAAGTAGCATTCACTTAATAGCAAGATGCCACCGTGGCTGCTGTATATTGTCAGGATGTTTTTTTTTCTGCTGCTCCCAATGAGGGTTTAGTCAAAGGAAATTCATCCAGCACTGTACTCACTTTTCTAATCCAGTTTTATTTATTTGGGTTTTATTTACTCAGATATACTGTAACAGGCATTTTTTTGTGTATCGAATAGCCAGATCTAATAGAAACAGGCATAGATTTTTGCTAAATAGAGTAACCGAGACGTAATGTTGGTACTGTAGGTATAAAGGGTGATTCTATTAAAAAGTCAATCAGTGCTTCTAGCCTCACCCAAGCTGTACAATAACCAAGTGGTATGTTAATATATTTCATGAATACTATAAATACTTTCTGTGTTACAGGTCTTTGAAGTACATTGTGTCCAAACAAAAGTGTCACAGCAATTGGATGTTTCCTTTTAAAATTTACTAAAGTGAGTAAAAGGGGCACGCCATCTGATGCCAAAACAAAATTATCAGCAAACCGCAAAGAGGGCATCCACTGATCCTGAGACCATCTGTGATTCAGGCCCTTCTGCATGCTCAAACTGCAAGGATTTTAAAAACCTTCTCCAGGACCTAATGTAAAGTTGTTTGATTAATGGAATTCCAAACTATTATAAAGAACACATGAATGTCTCCATTGCATCCAGGGTACCAGTGCTCATATCTGTTAATGTACATCACTGACATCAAATTGTGGTTTTGCTATTAAAACAGTTATACAACATAGAGATTTTTGCCTTTAAATTGAGACTCTTGCAGTTGGTGTAAAATTGATTTGGCTGCTGTATTTAACAGAGCTCAAATGTGTTAAAGGCAAAAAAATAAAAATAAAAAAATAAAATAAAAAAGCAATTCTGGGTAAGTGGGAATTTTTTTCAGATATTACTGCTCTTACATGGAACAACACTATGGTTGGATGACCAAATACAGTCATGTGAAAATTTTCACAAGATTCTATGCAGTCTTGTGGAAAATTAAGTACAACGCATTATTCAGTACAAGGTCCGACTTTAAGGAGGGGTTTGCCTTGGTATTAGTTGAGATGTCCCCGCTAAGAACGTGTCAATCGCAAAATTGCTTCAGCTCATTGTGAATCAAAATGGCCGCACCTGGTTGTGGTGATAGCGAACAGTTCTGATAGCAAACAGGTGAAGTTCTCAGCCCGGTGCAAGAGGACCTCAGCCTGGCACAGTGCCAAGTAATCAACTCAACTGACTGGGGGATATCCCTCCCTGTGCAAAATCACAAGATTTTTGCCTTTAAATTGTGACTCTTTGAGTCACTGCATTGGCTTGAAGAAGCACTTTTACCAGCAATAACTTGAAGTAATCAGTTTCAGTATGACTTTATCAATCTCCCACATCATTGTGGAGGAATTTTGGCCCACTCTTCTTCACAATGTGGCTTCAGTACATTGAGGTTTGAAGGTACTCATTAATGCACTGCTCTCTTAAAGTCTGGCCTCAGCATTTCAGTCAGGCTGAGGTCTGGACTTTGGGCCATTGCAGCACCTTGATTCTTTTCTTTTTCAGCCATTCTGTTGTAGATTTGCTGTTATGTTTGGGATCATTATCCTATTGCATGACCCAATTTCAGGCAAGCTGGACAGATGGCCTCACATTTGACCCCAGAATACTTTGGTATACAGGGGAGTTCATGGTCAACTCCGTGATGGCAAGGTGCCCAGGTCCTGTTGCTGCAAAACAAGCCCAAATCATCACCCCTCCACCACCATGATTGACAGTTAGTATGGGATGACAATCCTTCCAAACAAGCCATACTTGTTCAGTCTTTTTCTAATTGTACTGTCATGAACTATAACATTTAACATGCTAAATGAGGTCTATAGAGTGTGAGAGATAGCTCTCAGCATGTTGTAATTGTACTTTTTGTAAATAATCTATAAGTGTCAGATAAACTGTTTGTCCTTCTATCAGATAAAAAACACAAATGCCTTTATGTTAATCATTCTACAACTATTTCATCCTCTCTGTTTTTCCTAGTATATTGTCAGTCCCCTCTCTACTTATCTAAAGATGTTACATAAAAATGAGATCCTGCATGATCTGAGCAGCCATGTTGTACAAGTATTATATTAACTTTAATAATGCAAAATGCTTAAACCGTATCAAACAAAGCAAAAAGCACTCAGGAATAAATATCCAATAATCAAATTAATGCATTATAAACCATCTCCCTGCAGCTGACTCTACAATTCACATAATACTTTAAGTGGTTCCTAAATGCATTTCACAACAATTGATAGAATAAATGAGGCTGCAAAAATATTTTAAGGGAAAGTACTCCAGTTCTTGATTTCAGGATCAAGGTCATGGAGACATTACTGGAAAGCACAGAAAAAATAATCACAGTGATTATACAATGGCTTGTTGGTGATCCTAAGCAAATACTCATCACTGTGAGAACTGAAATATACTAATTTAGTTGGGTCTATTTCCTTTCCAGCCACCACACTGTACTGGGAACCCTCTTGCCTTTCTAATAAGCTCTTAGAGGATTATTAAGATTTAATGGCCAATAGATAATTTTCTCAATCCAGAAACTCTAGCCCTCAGCCCAGCCCTTTCGTCATCACATGCAAGCTTTTATTAAATCATTTTCTCTTTCTTGCTTTACTTATGCATATTCATAACTTATTATTTTCTAATCTCTTTTGTCCCACTTTTGTCTCCATTGTTTGTCTTTATCTCTCTCTCTCTTTTTTTTTTTTTTTTTTCTTTAGGCCTAGTGTATTTTCTCCATCATTTCTTTATAAATGTCACCCAGTCTGCCTGCCACGTCGGACTACTGTCAGATGATACATTAAAAGAGGCATTAGATTTGATTATATCATACATCCCCATTCTCAGACATTCTAATTTAAGACCATGCTATTAAACATGAATAAAGAAAGATTATTATGTGCTTTTGGACGCCAGAGGTGAAATAAAGGTCATCAACTGTTCAGGCTGGTGGTGTAATTGTGTGGGGGATATTTTCTTGGCACACTTTGGGCCCCTTAGTACCAACTGAGCATCATTTAAACACCACAGCCTACCTGAGTATTGTTGCTGACCATATCCACCCTTTATGACCAGAGTGCACCCATCTTCTGATAGCTGCTTCCAGCAGGATAATGCACCATGTAACAAAACTCAGATCATCTCCAACTGGTTCCTTGATGACAATGAGTTGACTGTGCTCCAATAGAGCACATTTGGGATGTGCAGTTGACAAATCTGCAGCAACTGTGTGATGCTATCATTTCAATATGGATCAAAATATCTGAGAAATGTTTCCAGCATTCTTAATGAATCTGTGCCATGAAGAATTAAGGCACTTCTGAAGGCAGAAGGGGGTCCAATCAAGTACTAGCAAAGTGTACCTAATGAAGTGTCCATGAGTGTGTGCAAAAAGAAAAATGGTCTGAAACCTTAAAGTTTAGGCTTGAATTTGAAGATTTCTGAGTGTTGGATGCCCCTGAACACCAGTTAATAAAACTACAACAATCAGAACAGCATGGCAGTGAGTGACAAAAATGTAAATATATGCAATAAGTTGTTAGTTAGCATGCAAAACCTGACCCATATTAGACAGCTGGGTGTGACTGGTCCAACACAGGCAGGGCCAGGCGAAGATCTGCATAGAGGGGGAGCCAGGGACATTCTGCCAGAGCCAAAAAACATGAGCTCTCTGATATGCCAAGTTCCCAAGCCATGTCATCCATCAATTAATGTGAAATTGAAAGTGAAACTTTCTTGCATCACAAATTAGCTTGTAGACAAAAGCTTTGTTAAAATGCAGACTCAGCTACAGACCGCTGATTCTCTCAGCCACATTTGGCTGTGTAATTATGTGTGGAGAAATCTAAATGACCCTGGTGGTTGAGTTAGTTTGTTAGCTATTGCAATTGGTTATGCACTGGCGGCAAGCCTTTGGATCCTGCTCATACAAGCACAGATTAGCAAACTCCCCACAGAAATAGAACTAGCTCACATTTTAGTTTTCAGTGTAGTTTTCAGGTTGATTGAACAAGCTCTATTGCATGAACAACATCTCCAGTTTCAGACCAATGTAACTTGGTCTATTATAAAGTGAAAAAAAAAAACCAGTGTGTTATCATGTGCATATTGGTATAAAAACATTTAACAGATGAAATCAAACAGGAAGGTCACCTGCCAACTTCTGCTTCACCAAAGGTTATAAGGGTAATTTTTCATTTGCTCTGTCCCATCCTGCAGGCCCAGCAGATACAATACCTGTCGTACAGTTTCCTGTCATTTCTCACAGATATGCACAGCTTGCATTTCTTTGTAGCTTTGCTATCACCACTATCACTGGAACACCCACATCCTTTTCGTGTGTTTGCTTTTTAAAAATAGGTAAATGTTAACACAAAACAGCCATAAGAAAGGTACAGAGGTTGTTTGGACCAAACTGTAATTTCCTCTCACTGTCCAAGTTCGAGTCTGTGCAGGAATGTAGTGTGTTTGAAGAAAAATCATGGTTGCAAAGCAAGCAATTTCTTAATTTTTATTCAGAAAGTTAATTTACTGTTCCCTGTCTTTAACAAAATGTTATCCTTTTGGAACCTGAAAGTTAGTTAGAAAAGTCAGTACTGCAGTCTGGGTTTTCTACTATCAAAAATCATCTTTCCTTGTTTTACTTCCAGTTGTTCATGTGTTTAATTTCACTTCAGCAGATGATGCTATGTGGAAAGGCTGAATAATTATTGGTTTGGCTCAAGATAAACAAAGAGAGCAGCCAGAAATACAAGCCAAAACATCCCTGTAGCAATTGACTGGAGCTTTTACAGGTACAAGCGAGCAGCTGTTTATATGGCACACTGTCAGTGTTGCAGCATAACAAGCTCTAATTAATGTATAAACTGAAGAGCGTCACTCTAGGCAGCCTGTATTTTGCAAAGACAATAATAATTCAAAATAATAATATTTGAAAACATGATATTCAGACATATACAATCGATGTTGGTAAATATTTGCTTTGTTTATTACTGTAACTTAAATCATAAAATTTATTATTGCTTTAACCAAAGTAAAGATGGCCACATTTTTCAAAATAAACTGTAATGCAAATAGAAATTATGCTTCCAGATACAGCTCTCACTTTATAAAAGATGACATCAAAAAATCTGGCACATGGTCAGACTCGTTTCTGTGGCTCTTTTTCTGTGCATGACTCCATTGCACGACTCTTTAAAATCTGGCCAGCTTGTGCGACATTGACACAGGCGCCAGATTAACCAGCGAAGCAGAAAATAACTATTTTGCAGTGGACATTATCCACTGGGCATCATTAGCTCATACTGAGTAGTGACTGAGTACCACAGATGTTAACATCAAGATTATATAAAAGGTCAACTGATTATATCATTTAAACATACATTGGTTGTCTCAATGGGAAACAAGAATCTCAGTCTCAATAATGAGTGTATGATGACAGAGTCAAACTGTTAGACCAACAGTTTGGCCTCCATCTTATGTCATTGTGTATTGATGGACGTAATAAAAGTCAAATGTAATTACAATCACAGCGCTGCATGGAAGCCATACGAGGACATCCACTAGAACAACTTTCATGAATGGCAACAGCTGAAACACTGTGGCAGGAGAAGTCAGGGTACATGGGACAAGATAAATATAAAGTATGATAATCTGAACACACACACGCGCGCACACACAAAATTTTTTGGGACTGATACCTAGTGGCATGATTCAAAGTGGGGATATACATCTCTTCAAAGTTTTGACTACTGCGTATAAAATTATTAGGAGCTGGCTAAAATGTGATTCTTTAAGGACAGATAAACAGCTGCATATAGCAGAAGAAATACACATGAAACAAGTGACTCATTCCTCAAGAACTAAAGCAGGAACCCATAGAAAACTGTGGACTAAATGCTCTGCCTGTAAATGGGTCAAAGTCTCATTTCCATCAAAGTCTGATGAACATTTTTAGACTACAAAGTTACAAATGCATTCATTTATTGTGCTGTGAATCTGTCATTTCCTATTTTTTGTTATTCTCTCCACTTCCTTCTTCCTATTCTTTCGTGCATTCCCTTGTCAAAAGAAAAAAATGAGTTTTAAGGCGTACTTCAAAAACATACAAAGTGGAAGCTGACCTAACATACTTACAAAATGTCAAAAAGACAGCAAGATCATTTGAGAAATATTTACAATCATTTCAACAGCCAATAGCAAATTACTTTTGCCTTTCAAATAGATATAGAGACATAATAGACTACTGCTGATAATGATTTGATTTTTCAGTTACAACATTATGGTTTCTGCTGTGCATAGACATGACGTTTTAGATATAAAAACAGCTAACATTGACCAAATTTATGCCACTGCATGCATCTCACACTGTAGGTCTGAATAAAACTTTGTGGACCCACCGAGCTGCAAGAGAGACTCTGCATACTGTAACTCATACATGCGAAGCAGTTAATCTATCTTAATAAATGAGAAAGGGATGCAGATAATTAAAAGCAAAGCAATTTCTATAGTATAGCAGCAAAAAATGTGTTATGTACATACAGTGGGTCTAAACCATAAATATGTCATTTCACAAAGTTAATAAGATAATAGATGAACACAGTCACATTTCTCATGTAGACTTTATTGGCCCCTACGGAAGCCATTACGTGATTAACTGCTTAAATAAAGGGCACAGTGCATCAGATGTGGCTTTAACCTTGACAAAGATATTAGGACAAGGAAGGAAAGGCAATCTATATGTGGCACATTTTGTACACGGTACGTGCTTAAGACACTAATCCATCTCCATACCCTGAAGACACAATTTAATCTTCACTCTGCATAAAGGAAAATTATATACCACACACAGACAGAGGCTTTAAAGACCCATTTGTTCTTAGCCATGGTCACACATGCACAATAAAAAATATCAACATGTTGAGACCCACAGTAAACAAGCCTTTATATCCTAAAATCCACCGTGGGACGCTGTAATAATGAAACTAACCCAAAATCCAAGAAGCCATCTTTTACTTCATGGATTTACATCCATGATCGAACCTGCTCGGGTCTGTCTGCGTCTCATGTCAACCATGTAAAATGTCTTGCACTTTGAATCAATTTTTCTGCAAGGTTGACTCCAGAGAGGAACTCAAAAAAAGCTGAAAGCTAAATGTCAGCAGCTCTGAGCTCTATCAAGTTTACTCCACTTCAAATGCTTTTTACATGCTAATTCGCTGGGTTTATCTTGGGTATGTTTCATTAGCAAGCACTTTGAAGTCTAATACTTTAAAGTTCAAAACGTCAAGTAAGAGACAACTGATAAACATCAGCTGAGTGATATGTTCAGACGCGCGTTAAACATCAAGGCATGATAAATATTCAGTGAGTGAATCAGACCCACAAAGGGTTGAAGCCTGCCTGCAGGCACAGAAACACTGGCACAAACAAGACTTCCTCGAGGAAGCTCTGCAATCTCATGTCATGCAATGCACTTCAAGAATCACAAACAATATAACTAGAAAACTCTGAGGAATCAGTTTGTACTCTAAGCTTAGCTTTATTTATTTATCCTTGAATGTAAAAATAAATTTGGCATGACATGTTTGTTGTGTCTAAAACTTTTCAACTGTTCAGTTTACAAAGTACAGTAGTGTTGTCAGACAGTGATACTGTAAGAGTTTCTTTAACAAATCAGTGTGATAATTTTTTGTTAATACGAATAACATGTAGTGTACAAAACGTCAACTCACTGGCCAACACAAAATTATGAGTGACTTTTTGAGTTGATATGGTATCAACTCATTAACAGTTTATTCATCAATGTAGTTAAACATTGAACAAAATTCTACTTAATAGATTTGCTCTAAGAAATTACTAACCAAACATGAGAGTAAGTTGAAAGGTCTTGTTGAAACTACTGGCGCCCTCATCATTTTATTGAACTCAAATTCTCACTCTGTAGCATAATTAACCATTTTCCACTGTTATCACTGTACAACTATTCATTAAAAACAGCATCATTTGTTTTAACGATCCATCTATTGGGAAAATGGTCTGAAAAAGAGAAAATATCCAGTGATCTGCAGTAGTCTGGGAAACATTTTCTTGTTGACGGCAGCTTTCAGAGTATAATCACCAGACTGCTTTGAGCTGATGGGAAGGCAACAGTAATTCAAAAAACCACTTGCTTCAATCAAGCAGATGGGCTACAGCAGCAGAAGACTATACCAGGTGCTGCTGCTATGAGCTAAGAACAGGAAACTGAGGCTACAATTTCTGCTGGACAATAGAAGACTGCGAAAAAACAAACAAACAAAAAAACTTTGCTCATCCTGCTGTCAATCAATGATTCAGGTGTTGATACAAGACAGTGTAGTGATGTGGAGGATATTTTCTTAGCATGCTTTAGGCCCCTTAGTACTAACTGAGTATTCTTTAAATGCCACAGCCTGAGTATTGATGCTGCCATCTCTTTATGACCACAGTGAACCTGTCGTCCGATAGCTGCTTTCAGTCATCATCTCAAACTGGTTTCTTGAATGTGATATTGAGTGCATTGTGTACTGATCTTAATCCAAGAGAGCACCTTTGGGATGTGGTGGAATGAGAGAGCAACTGCGCTGCACCGTGGAGCAACTGTGTTATGCTTCTATGTCAACATGGACCAAAATCTCTGAGAAATGTTTGCAGCACCTTGTTGAATCTGTGCCACTAAGAATTAAGACAGTTCTGAAGGCAAAAGGCGGTCCAACCCAGTACTGCTAAGGTGTAACTAATGAAAGCTTATGAAACAAAAATAATGTATTATATGTCTCATACTATGATTTAGCCATGAAAGTGGCCCCTTCCGCATTTTGTTTATTCAGCGTAATTGTAAGCATTAAATATGACATTTGGCATTGTTATATGAGAAAAACATCAAAAGGGAGCCCTTTCATTAAACAAATTTCTTTTCCATTTAAGTTTGCATTTTAGAGATCCTTTCAAACTGAATTTCATCATCTTGTCCATTAGTGCTTTTCAAAGACATTTTTAAACACACTTTAACAGTATAGCACAGATGTATTTATATACAGTATGAAATTTTCTTACAATTTCATCTCAATCTACCACAATCATCCTCTGCGTTGCACAATTCATGAAATCTGGACTCCTGTTCCTACATAAGTCCTGATGCTACAGGACTAGCTACATTCGGTGAAGATCTTCTCCTAATCTGCCTCCAATTGGGTAAGATTGTTATGTTAGATAAAAATGTCATTGTCAAGCCAGTAAGAGATGTACTAGAGATGGGCCTTAACAGAATATAACAGGGGGAAAATGGTGGTTTGTTTATCAAACTGCAACACAGACAGCAGCATGCATTCACATATTTTAATTCAGTCAGCAGATACAACATAAAAGTTCAACACACATCTGTACTACCATCTATATGTATGGTTTCTGAGTTATAGTCTTTCTGCACATCTGTTTTCTATTATTCACTTTCATTAAGGACTGTGCGAAACCAGTGTTTTTGTTTTTCCACATTTCTTCATGAAATATATGATTTGCTGTTGTTGAATGATGTTACAGTATGTTCCACAAATCAAAGTGACATTTTACTGTCATGTACAGTACCTTCAAACCATGCCACCATCCACAGTATCCACTGAGCTTAAGATTTAAATGCCAACAAAAGCTTGGCATGGTTCATGACAGTGACATAACTATGCGACATTTAAGAAACTTTCTGCTAGATGTAAACTGTCTTCTTGGATAATAGTCAAAGAGCAGGTAGCAGCATGTAGCAGGTAAAGAAAAAAAAAAAAAGAAGTCCTAAATGAGTCAGGTTCCTCACATTATTTTAATATTCATTAGATGTATGGCTGGGGGTACTACCGCACTCAGTAATGAATCACCTAGACCAGGATCTGCCAGACATGGGGCTTGAGGTCCTGGTGCTAGCACGCTGGCCTCATTGTGCCATACTGAATATTTTTTTTAGCTTGTCTGTAATAATTCCAGTGAAAGCCAAGTGTACGCCAACAGACATACCAACTTCTGAAACCTGCAGTTGCAAAGGTGAACCCCAGGCTTCAGTATCTGCTACAGCTGTCATCTTTGGGAAGATAACTGTGGGAGCCCGCAGCAGCATGGGAAGACAGGTCAGGGTTATTCATGAATGCAGTAGTTAATGGGCTTCCTGTCAGTCTGCCAGATCAAACTCAGAAGGTACCAAACCAACACTCACCCACTCCACCCTCAGGGTGTAATTGAGAAAATGACTGTCCAGAATGCAATTCTCAAACAGTGATGGAATAGCAGTAGTAGTAGTGGTAGTCAAACAATGCAATGTATTTTATAAAGATAGACACCTTTATTTGATCAAGGATAAACCAACTGAGAGAGAAACCCCTATTTAAACAGGTGCCCTGCATGTACATTATACAATAAGAAATCTATGCCAGCAAGGCTTAAAAAAATAAAACACCCAATAGAAGCTTAAACAGTTCTTGCTGCCATTGTTACTGCTACTATTACTACTTCTATTGCCATTTTAGCTGTAATTATTATTTTTATTTTAACTGTTGTGACAGATGAACTTCCCAGATATAGGATAAATAAACCCCTCTGTGACTGGCCATGCTATCAGGGTGGAGGGGTTTGTGTGTCCCAGTGATCCCAGGAGCTATGCTTTTGCCCCTGATAGGGTAAATTGGTCCTGCTGAGGAGCCAGTCAAAGAGCAATTCAGGAATACCCTATGAAGGCAAAAAGAACAAGGGACCAGCTCACCCTGCCTGGGACTGTGTTACTGGCCCGTACCCAGTTCCCAGGCATGGGGAGGGGGCTCAAGCACCCAACTGCTTGGTGGCAGGGCCTTAGCCTTAGGCTGATAAGTAGTGCTGCCTGGATGAGCTGGAGGAGGTGGCCAGGGAGAGAGAGATCTGGGTTCTCTGCTTAGACTGCTGCCCCCATAAACCTGTCCCACATAAGCAGCAGAAGATAGATAGGGAGATGGATTAAATATAGTATTTTTTTATAGGATTTTTTATATTTTATATTGTAAATCTGTAATCACAAAAAATAATCAACTAAAGTTTTAAAATAAGTGTAGTGAAGTATCCCCCGTGCCCCGGCTCTGCTGCAAGTATCTCTGGCAGAAAAAGGATGGCTGCTGTCAGCCTGCAGCAAGGTTTACAGAAATCTGACAAATTTAAACCTAAACAGTCTGTCAAGATACAAAGTTTTTATTTTAGCTGTCACTTTGTGGGGAAAAAAAATATATATATCAGGCATGGATGGAAGCAGCTAAAAAGATCACTTTTCTTTGCATTTAAACTATCCAATCAGGTGGTTTGATGGAGGACTTTTACTGTTTCTTAAAGTAAAAATACTGACAAAAATCCCCTGACTCATTAGTGAGTATCCACTTCAGCCAGCTTGCTCCACTGGTGTATTGATCGGTGGAAACACCATTACTGGTCCAAATGGACCAGTGGCTGGCCAGTCAACTTGCCCAACAGACTTTGCTGACTCAGGGCCTCAGGCCAGTAGGCTATTAGTCATATTGAACCCTGATATGGCAGTGTTTTTGTTTTTCTTCTTTTTTGTATATTTATTTATAGCATTACTGACCCAAACATGTGTATGACTGCAATTACTGTTCACAAGGCTTATTTAAATCCCTCTGTACCTTCTATAAAGAGGTTAGGCAGAGGTTAGGATGGATTTGACCTGCTTTGACAGTATAGGTTTTGCGATCATGTTCAAAAGGTTTTCATTTTTTCTAATCCCAAAGGTAGGTGTTTTCACAACATCTACAACACCCCTCAATGACATCTACAACACCCGACTCCAGAAAAAGGCTCTCTGCATTGCAATGGACACTACTCACCCTGGACACTCTCTGTTTTCCCCCCCTCCCCTCAAAAAAGAGATTCAGACAGTTAAAGGCAAACACGAACAGGCTGAAACACAGCTTCTTCCCTCAGGCTGTGAAAGCCATCAATCTCCCACCTTCAGCCAAACTATTCACCCTGATGGGCAAACAGCGGAACTAATGGACAATTGACTCAAATGGACAATTACAGTGAAACCCCCCCCCCCCCCAAATCTGCCAGCCCACCACCGACTGCACTCGTTACTTTAAACAATCTAAGCTTGTACATACTTTTACCTAGCATTGACAGATTTACCTTAATCTACTACATTTACTTATTTATTGTTGTCTTGCATATGTTTTTTAATTACTGCCGTAGAGAGGATGCTAAACTGCATTTCACTGTTTTACCATTGTTCTTAGCATTGTTTCTTTTTTAACAGTGACAATAAAAATGCTATTCTATTCTATTCACAATGTAAAGTGTTCAGTGAGGCCTGTGGATAATTCTATATAACTGTGACATTGCTCACCTATGTTGTACTAGGTTTAACCTCACATGTCTAGACAATACTAGGTAAGAAACAAATGCCACTTCAATGTTCTTCAGTACTTCATGATGCTGTGCTGGTGAGGCACCTTATGCCCTACCCATTAGAGCATAAAGAAAGGAACGCTGCTCATCTCCTGGTTCTTTGATGTGTGATCTGATAATGTCAAAGTCAGTCACTACAATTGCCATGCAGTCTCTTTATGAACCATCCCTGGCAACATATGGTTGCATACAATTCCTACAATATGAGCAATACTAGACTGAACTGAATATTCTCCACAGTTGTCTGAATAACACTTTTCTGACCAAAATGGACAACATTCAATATATGCATAACAGGAAATTTTAGTTTGAGTATTTAACGTAAAAATTCCCAGTCTCTACTACAGCACGCCAGGATACTGTTGAAAAAAGTTTAACAACAAAAGTAGTATTCCCAAATATAATTTTACTATCAGGATAATAATCCAACAACACTTTCAGAGGTTAAGTCCAGAGACTTAATAGTAGAATGGGTCACGTCTTTTGTCCTATCTCTCTCTCCCCTCACCCTCAACTGGTCATGGCAAATGGCTGCCCCTCCCTGAGCCTGATTCTGCCAGAGGTTTCTTCCTGTTAAAATGCAGTTTTTCCTTCCCACTGTCACCAAGTGCTTGCTCATAGCTGGTCGTTTTGATTGTTGGGTTTTCTCTGTAATTATTGTAACAGTCAAGTTTGGACACACCTTCTCATTCAATTTTTAAATTTTTTTTTCCCTACACTGTAAATTAATACTGAAGCCATCCAGACTATGAAGGAACAGATAAGGAATCATGTACTACACCTAAAAGTGCTGAACAAACCAGAGTATGTCTTAAATTTTAGATTCTTCAAAGTAGGCCCCTTTTGCTTTGATTACAGCTCTGCACACTCTTTGCATTCTCTCAGTCAGCTTCATGAGATAAACCCCTGAAATGGTTTTCCAACAGTCTTGAAGGAGTTCCCACAGGTGCTGCACACTTGTTGGCTGTTTTTCTTTACTTAGTTGAGTAGTTCTTGCCATAATATGTTTTAGAACATTACTCAAATAGAACTATTCGCTGTACACCAGCTCTACCAGTTCACAACTGATGGGCAAGAAATTCAAGAAATTAACTCTTGACAAGGCACAGCTGTTAACTGAAAGCCATTTCAGGTAACTAACTCATGAAGCCGACTGAGAAAATGCCAAGATGTGCAAAGTTGTCATCTAAGCAAGCGGTGCCTACTTTGAAAATTCTAAAATATAAAAACCATATTCTCGTTTGAATAACACTTTTTTGTTAACTAAATAATTACATGTGTATTTCTTTATTAAACTTTGAATCCAAACTATAATCTACAATGCAGACACTTTTTAAATAATGAAAAAACACTGAATTAGACGGCATGTCCAAACTTGACTGGTACTGTAAATAAAATTTAATTGTATTGACTTAACTTATGATCAGTGTTATACTTGTCCCACTGGTGTTAGTTTACATGGAAACCCGGGGATATACCCTCCAGCATGGGGACACTTTTGTTGCAGTCCCTGTTGTCAGGACAGTTCCACTGCAAGGGCAGAAAGTACCACCGAAATAAAATTTAGGTTATATTCCTGTTTAAGATAAGCTTTTTTAGGAAATGACTACACACACCAGTGACTGAGATTTTCTAATTTACAGTAAAAGCAATGAATCTGTGTGATGTTTTGACAGAAATCTATAACCCCAACTCCAAAACAAAGTTGGGATGCTGTGTAAAATGCAAATAATAAAAGAATGCAATGTGAAATTGCAAATTTCACGAAGCCATATTTTATTTACAGTTTATTTAAGAAAAAGAAAAAAAAAAAGGGGGGGGGGGATGTGCCTGATCTTTCAGACTAAAGAGGAGATGCACCATCCAGTTCAAAAGCCTGCAATTCTGATGCTCCATGGGTGCCTATGTGCCTCCATTAGTGCCTATGGAACTGGAAGCTCGTACATCTGAAAAGGCACCATTAATGCTGGAAGGTATATACAGGTTGTAGAACAACATATGCTCCCGTCCAGACGTCTCTTTCAGGAAATGCCTTGCATATTTCAGTAACACAACGCTAAACTACATACTGCATCTATTACAAAAGCATGGCTTCATCAAATCCGGGTGCAAAACTGGCAAGACAAGAATGGGACAACATTCCTCTCCCAAAAGTCCATCAGCAGGTCTCCTCACTTCTCAGACATTCACATACAAAACAAGAGTTGATGCTACACAGTGGTAAACATGGCCCTCTCCCGACTATAAAACATGTTGCTGATATTCAAAATGAGATTTTCATGTTATTTACATTTTTACACATGGTCACAATTGATCTGTTTTTTAAATTTATTTTTAGGGGTTATAATAATTTTCTTAAATGCTTAAATAAATTAAAAAGGTTCATAAAGTCAGCAAAATTAGGATTATTATATTACCAGTGAGGGGGTGAGTTTGAGAAAGAGGGGTGTGAGTTGGTGATAAAAGGGGAGAGACTGGATGTCAGAGACTTAAAATTATGTTATGCTTATTCAACAGCTGTTTGATAAATTGCTTTATAAACACATTGAGATTTATATTGCTATTCTTATTATCAGTTCTTATCATTTTGGCCCTGGCGGATTTCCTTTGAGGCTGTCAAAAATGGTAAAAAATTTATGGCAGACACCAAAATTTTCTCTGCAGGAAAAACCTTTAACAGCACAATATGAGGTCTCCAGCATCAACTAAAGAGGACAAAAGATGACACCAGAAAAATAAAACTAAATAAAACAAAACAAAACAAAAATAAAAACGTGAACAAGGCTTTCGCTGCAGTATAACACATATTGATTATATTTTATCGACTGGTAAATCCCATTTACCGCACAATCAATGTCCCTACCGTCACCTATGGTCATGAGCTTTGGGTAGTGACCAAAAGAATGAGATCGCAAATACAAGCGGCAGAAATGAGTTTCCTCCGAAGGGTGGCTGGCCTCTATCTTAAAGATAAGGTGAGGAGTGCAGCCATTCGGGAGGGGCTCAAAGTAGAGCTGCTGCCCCTCCACATCAAAAGAAGCCAAATCAGTTGGTTTGGGCATCTGACTAGGATGACTCCTGGGTGCCTCTTGGGTGAGGTCTCTGCTTAGGCTGCTGCCCCCGCGACCCGGTCCAGGATAAGTGGAAGAAAATGGAAATGGATGGATGGATGGATTATATTTTAATCAATGCACTGGTGTCCTACTATTTTCAAGTAGCCTAGATTTATTGATTTATTCTGAAAGTACTACACCAAATGATTGCCATAATAGAGACTTATCTGTTCATAATAATGTGGATTATGGTCTTACTGCTCACTGTTGAAAGCCTCTTGTTCCCTCTTATGCAACAGTTCTTTAATCTCAGATTTAGTTTCATTTTGAAAATATATAAACTATTAAATTATGCTACATATAGATTAAGCACAAACACGACCAACTTTAGAAAAGTCTGCTACAACTATATACAAGAAATGTTGGTGTTCACAAGAAATATCCCTGAATTTTGTGACGCAGCTATCGAAGTGGCTCATAAATCTAAACATAGCATAATATTAAAATGTCATGTTGCCCTTTATTTAGATAATGAACCATGATGTATGCATGTATGTATGATAACTGTGAAAAAAATCTCCTCTGTAAGAATAAGCTCCAAACTCAATATGACACTGTCAGTCTGTATAATACAGTAATTCAGACAAATTATTTTTGCTTCCTACAGTCCTGAAAATGTGTCAACAGCATGACAGCATCAACATGATACATCTGCAACAGACAAAATATGAAAACTTTATTCCTGTCAACAATAACATTTGGAACAGACTTTCTTCACGGATGACAAAAATTTGAACATGCTACAGTTGTTTCTTTGTGAAAAACTAAACTGTTTGAGTTACTTTAGTATTAACTCTTGGTCCACAACTGACTTCCTAAATGATTGAAAACGATTTCATCTCAAACTGTACAGTCAGCATGTTGTCAGTCTGATGCCAGTAAGTAATTTTCTGGCTGTCAGTTGGTCAAACCTTTGCTCTGTTATTATTGCCAGTCAACCTTATACAGCCTACCACACAGCTGTCCACGTATGTACAGTGTTTTCATGCTCGCACTCCCTAGTTTGCCTGTCATTACACTGCAGCAGTTAGGTTTTCTCCATTTCTTGGGGGGTGCAACAAAATGGACTGTGCATACACAACTGTGCCAGAAGAAACTCTCGTTTCAAATAATAATTGATTTCTATTGAGCCAATTAATTCCACCCTTGCTTGAACAACATCACCACTGGAAAATGGATAAATCAAGTGAAACAGTCGTAGATTTCCGGCAGCTACTGATATCTGTGCTCTGGTAAGGTAAAGCACAAGCTCTGCAGGCACGAGCTGTATCATATCACCACACTGGCAGTGGGGGAACAGGGATTTAACCAACCTACCATATTTAGCCCACTTCACTGCTAAGCAGTATGGGCTGATTCAACTATAATGCAACTCATCTAATATTATACCAAGCTACTCAGCACAAATGTCACGGGATGTTTATAACATTCATAGCCTGTTTTTTTGGACTTGCTGGTAGGCAGTCTGGCAGCTTTGGTCTTGGTCAATAAAACACAAAGACCTCTGTGAATTTTGAGGTATCAACATGCAAATGAATCGCTGTAGAAAACCCAAACACAGAACTGAGACGAAGCGGATGACTAGAGCATAGCCATTATATATCATGGTTTAGCCATTTATCACAGTTGTCGTAACATATTATTCTGAATGTAATGCATGTATGGTAAAACCCTGAAATCTGAAGCTAAATAGAATAATAAGGTAATAGCATTTGACAGAGGCCTGTGCCTTAAAGGGATACTCACCCCAAATTTCTCTCTTTCTTATGGCCAGTAGTGCGGCTCTGCAAGGAGACATTGCTGATTTTTGTGCTTTAAGCATCACAAGGCAAGTGCCATTTAGTTCATATTCAAGCAAAAGCAAATATTTTCTACAGCTGATATCTTCAAAACTGGGCAGCTCACACCAAAACCACCTAGATGGCTAAATGGTGCTACAGCTCAGAGTAAAAAAAATAATAATTTTATTCTGGGGTTAACTGTCCCTTTAAATTTAACTGTAATTACCATACTTCATGTATGATTGTGGTCACGCTCTGTTTGTGGGTGTCTGTCTGACAGGATAAATTTAGATCTCAGTTGAATCTTTAAAAAGTCCTTAATCGTAGGCTTAAACTAGGTAATTGTACAGTAACAGTAAAGACTACTGAAGTACAGATTTTAGTGTATATATTTTGTTATCTGTTGCTTGAATAAGATGCAGTATGCATTGTGCTGTCTTGGCTTGGTCTGAGACCTACTTTGAGAGCATATTCTACACTGGCAGTCAGCTAAGACTCAACAACTTTTTTGTTATGCATGTACAAGAACACTAACTGCATCTGAAGAATAGTGCATTACAAAAGAAAAGACAGGCCTACAAAAATACAAACACAACTGTAAGAAAGCACAGTACAGAATATGACTAACTAGTCAGGGACCAAAAAAGCATCAACAGGAAGAGTGCGGTCAAGGTGCTGCATGACAGATACAAAGTGACTCTACTGCGGGGGGTGAATGATGTGGGTTTGGTATAATGCTTATATTCTAAGGCTTAAATGGGTTTAAAACAAATATTTTTTTACCGCAATGACTGCAGCACATCAGCCTGTCATACTGGTAGATGACACAACCCTGTCTACAGTTAGTCATATCCTTAGCATGCAACATTTTCCAAGATTTTAAGCTCCAGTGCTGTCTCGTGTTAATTCAAGGAACTTGTTGGTAAGAACTTTACTCCAAATTTGCCAAATGATTTTTAACCTGCTTCAGGATATGCTCTGTGTAGCTAAGGTCCTGTCATATCTACAGGGCTGATCTTTTCTCCTAAGTAACTGCATATCAGCACATGCAACATGTAACTTAGACTTTCAAATCCTTTTCAGTCCGTTACACAGACTGACAGTTGGAAAACACCCTTTGTACTGACACACACACACACACACACACACACACACACACACACACACACACACACACACACACACACACACACACACACACACACACACAAAGATTAAAGACTAAGCATATGAACAGCAACCCTAACCCTTTCACTAAGCCCTCCCAACAAAGACTGTACAATAAACAGTGAGACATTAGAATGTAAGCACACAAGAGACCTATAAAATCTTCCACCCACGCCACAACTACACAACCAAACAGGCTTCACACAGGAGAAATGAAATCATCCTCAACTTTTCCAGTTCTCAGCGAATGTCTAGAGGAAACTGACCAAAGGCTATAGACCTAAACAGCAGTTTTGTGTTCTAAAGATATAAAAAGTGACAATCAATATTTCACAACAGGCACTACTTCTTTTGTGGATACGCGTAGTTGCACAGAGTGCAGCAATTTGGTTTGCCCTGATTCTTTCAGCTGATGACAACACTCACCCTAATGGTTTCCACAACATACTCTTACAGCACTATCACTTTCTTTCAGCGTCCTAGGGAAAACCTAGCGGAAACTTCGAAATCTTACAGTACACACAAAGTAGTTCATTCAAGGCATTTGCTCACCGCCATCTACTTTCCCAGGAGGAACAGCCTGTTCCTTTTTTCTTGTTTTTTAAAAGAAACACTGTCAGTGAAGCAGGAAAAACACTGCTAAATATTATCCCAAGAGCTGCCACGTGATTTGCTTGGAAGAATTTTGGTGAAACTGATGAACAGGAAGACAGATGATAGGTACAGTATCACTGCAGAGCCAGCACAGGGATCAGAGACAAGCTGGCATGCAAAGTTTGGACAGTTGTTTCCCCCAAGATTCATTCAATAATATTCAACTTTCTACTAACATAGGTAGTGTTTTGTTACAGTACAGCATCTGATTTCCAGACAAAATTCATAAAACATCAGGCACACAAGCCAAAAAGGCCAGGCGACAACGTATGAATGCTTAGAAGTTACAAAACAAGCGTCTAATGCCTTAAGCCCCAGTTCTTCCTAGGTAGATTCATTAACCATAAAATAACAATCTGGAGGCTTTTTATGTGTCTTTGTTGAGCTGCAGTGTGGTGTGCTGGTAGCAACATTCATTGATAATACTAGTAACACTTAATCTAATTGAGCATAAGACAGAACATGACCTAAAAGGGGTCCTAGCAAAGCTTTTATGTTCATCTTGTACATACTTTTTTGTCTCCAAATTTGTCCTATAATCTGGCAATATTTGCACATTCATATACTTTTTTCTAAAACATTATTATCCCAGTCCATGCTGCAGTTCATATCAGATAGGATGCTGCCAGATAGGATGCTGCCAGCACAGTGAGTTGAATCTGTATCTCTGTCCTCCACCGTTCTCTGGGACTCCACCTGATTCATGACTGTCCATTCTCAGATGTCCTCTCATCTCTGTGCCTTCTTTATATGCAGGTTTTTGGGACTGTCCCTTGCAAGATGATTTGTGCAAGGCCTGATGAACAAGAGGCATGGCCATCCCATCTCACCTTAAAAAAAAAAATTCTAAGGAGCTCAATTACCCACTCAAGCTTTCTGTGGATCATTTCATGTTTTGTGTATAAGATGCATAATATCTTCCTTTAGTATCTCATCTCTGCAAAAATTCTTCTTTGGAGTTCTGCTGAGTCTCCATGTTTTACAGGCATACAGCAAGATTGACAAGACAAGAGAGCACAGCAGGTCGATTTTGGTGCACAGACATATGTTCTTGTCTCTCCAGTTGATCTTAAGTTTTGCTGTTGCACCTGTCATCTGTACTAACCTTTAACTGATATGATCAAACCAAGGAACTTGAAGGTCTTCACTGTTTCCAGTCTTGTCCCTCTGATTGATCTCAGAGTTTGATGCTTTTGGTACTAGTTCAGTACATGCAACCATCATCAAAGGAAAAACTGCTGATGCACTAGGATAGCTGTCAGCTTATGATAGCAATTGTTACACATAATTTGGAGGCCATCCAGTTTGTATTTCATGCACAAAATGACTAACAAACAGGACATTTCAACTGTTGGCACAACCTTGGAGTAAAGCTTGGTTCCTTTTCAGAGTTAGTCAATTTCACTTAACCTTTACACTCCTATAAAGTTTATAAAACAGACAATGCCTCCTGAAGGAAAGAGATCTGTCTGACAGATCTTTCTACAAATGTTTCTTTCTACAGTTGTTTCTAAGACTTACATAAGCATTAATGCAGTCAATCTTTCATATTTTTTTAGACAAGCTCAGGTTTCAAGCCTAGTTCTATACAGGGAAAAGAGCTGGATAATAGATAGTTAACTAGTATCATGGGGATGCACTACCTTTGGATTACTGGGGGAACTCACTGACAATCCCACTGAAAGGCGGAACCACCAAGAGCTTCCAAGCTGTCCAGATATGAGTAAACTTAAAAGCAGAAAGGTTAACACTCTACCCAATACAATTAATCAATAAGATGGACTTCTTTCCTTGTACTAAAAGTTCTGTATTGCAATTGTGGCATGGAAAGGAGAGGGAAATGTTTTTATGTGCTTTACACAAGTTCAAAATCCTTGGACATATACAACTAAACTTTCTTTGGCTCATTTTCCGAGTTTGCCTTTTAGTATTAGCACAAATCTCGCAATCTCAAACCTGCTTGCCCAGTTGATAAGTTTATAATTGATTTAAAATAAATAGCTTGCAGTGTTGTGAAGGGTATAAAAGGCTCCAAGTTTTTAACAAAAAAAACACTTGGAAGAGATGCATTCTGATCACCCACTGTTTGTCAGTAATAAATGAAAAGAAATAGAGCTCATGCACAGATTGTTTTTGAAATTACCCAAGAAAATCCAAGTTGTGCTCATGCATAAATAAAGAGAACTGCAATGATTCAGGACAGTTTTTATTAAGGCTGCCACTTAACAGAATCATTAATGTGAACTTCTTTTTTGGCTAGAAAATCCTTGTGTTAAAAACAAACAAACAAAAAAAAACCTCCAACTGAAGCCCAGTAGTGTGGGAAAACAGGTTCAGTGCCAAGTTTATATTAAAAAAAAAAAAAAAAATGCTGTCAGCCACAAATCCTGGAAGTCTAAGTTCTAGAACGCATATTTACAGGTCTCAGTAGATCTTAACGGGGTGCATATGCACCTTAGTGACTTTATTCACCATATTAATTCAAAAGCAAATGACCACATAAGAATCAGAAATAAGAAAGGCTAAAATTACAATAAATATAAACCACTGAGAATACTGTCACTTTCTGTGATTGTCATTATTATGGTAAGAACTAAGTTGTCCGAGATTTTTGGTAGCTACACCTATGCTATCAATTTGAAAATCCTAGGTGACATCATTCAAGTAATTGCGTTTACAAGATTTTCAGAAAACTTGACCTCAGACCTTTACATTGAGGTCAAGGTTGCTGAGATTCGATATTCAGTAGATGCATCTATGGTGTGAATTTGAATATCCTAGGTCACATTGTTCTTGAGTTATCGCATTCACACCGTAGAGAAATGTAATTTAATGCATACAAGTATACTTACAGATCTGTTTTTAGTTTTGTTTATTCCTCAGCCTTCAGCAAAGTTAGTTTTATTAAGCTTGCTGGGGAGCTGGGGCATGGGAAAAGGAAGAATCAGAATCAGAATCATTAGGAAATTGCTGCGGTACTTCGTGTTACATAAAAACAAATAAGTATAAAAACTATAAGACAATATTACAAAATACAATCAAGAATACAATTTGGGTGCAGATCTGAATAACTTGGTTTAAAATCACAAGGTAAGGCATTGGCCTTAGCAGAGGAATGTGCTCTCAGAGTTCCTGTTCTAGTTTACAGCTTTCTGTAATTTCATTATGTGTGACATATAATGACAATAAATCTATTCTATTCATTTTTTTTTTTTTGTCTTTCCACTTTGATTAGTGTTCTGAGTTGATTAGTGCTTCTCCATGACAAATGTTGAGATGATGTATGCATTATGATGTAAAATACAGATGCAAATGTTGTCCAATTACAAAAAATACATTTTATAAAATGGAATACATAAACCATTAACATGTAGCACAATGTACTGATATGCATGTACCTGACCAATAATGCTGCAAAAGATTTCTGTAACTTAAAAGCAACAGGGAATTTATTTTGTCCTCTTTACACTAAACCAAAGTAAAACTAAAAATATCTAATAGCTTTTTAGAATAAAAAAAAATATCTGGTATACATCACTTCCCTTCCACATAGAACAAAAGATGACTTAAAGAAGGCTGAAAAAAGAGGCTAATGGGGGAACAAACACAAATGGACTACAGCTGCTCCATTTTACTTGGATTCCTTGGAGTGAATACATTATGTATGCTGAAAATGTGACATTTTGCACATTAAATATTCTCAGGAAACCAAAGGCAAGATAATGGAAATGAATTTAAGAATCCCATCCTCTCAATTTCACATGGCAGTTATTTCAAGGAGTACTCAACTGCAAACGGATCACCAGAAAAGCAGCTTAGCTTATATTATGTTGCTGTTGGATCTATGCAATAGTGTCAGCAGACTTATCATATGAAATTAATAAGGGAGGAGGGGTTTTAGTTGCTGTGGGGAGGAAGAGGAGCAGAAAGTGGGTCATACTCTGAACGTACAGTACTCACTGCACTGCAAGAGTGCGACCCTTGGCTTTTTCCTATATGCAATGAACAGCCACAACATTAAAAGCTGTGGCCAAATATTGTGAAAGTCCACCTTGACCCACCAAAATATCTCCAGTTTCTTGGGACATGGACACGCGACCACTGGATGTCTGCTGTGGTGACACTGGTCGTTTAGGACCTTAGGGTCCTCTCAGCTGCAGAGTGGTGCCTCTGTGGATCGGGCTAGTTCTGACTCTCCTGAGAGAGGTCACTGCCCTCAGGGAGTGCCATTGTCATGATAGGTGTGTGCTCAGTCTGAAACAATGTTTAAGTGAATGGTGTGTGTCAAAATAACGCCCACATTAATGCAAGGAACCAATTTGCTCAGGAGATCATTGCACTGCAATAAGATAATCAATGTTACTTCACCAGTCAGTGGTTTAATGTTGTGGTTGACTGGTGCTCACAGTCTTCGTGAAATACTTGTACTTGTATGGGCAGACCTTATGCTGACAACCAATACACAGCTGTGTACTCCTGTTCTGCAGACTACCAATGCATAGAAGCATCAGTAGACTCCACAGTACCACAGTAGACTGCCAGTCACCAGATACACAAACAAACTGGAACTCATGTGGCCTAAGATGTATTCCCACTGCCATCTTTACAGTAGGCGATACAGTACAAAAAGGCTAAAATGCAGTTCTGAGAATTTTACAGGAACATCCCTTGTGCGACTTCTGTTCCCACTGTGAGAGCCACAAATAACACTCAACAGCAATAGACTTAGGATAGACTTCTTGACTTGGATGAGTAAATGTCATGTCATGGCCTATTGCACAAGGTGCAACATTAACATTAGTCAGATTTCTCAGACCTTGAAGTCTAGTTACTAATAGGCCAAAGCACTGGATGGATTGTAAGCCTGAGATTTACTGTGGGCCACAGAAGCCTACAAAGCACACAGGTACCCCTCCAACCATTTTTGAAATATCTGCAGGACATATGCAGTAGCACGATTATGACAAAACTCACTAGTGTGACTAATGAATACAAATCAAATGTTAATTGATTTTTGTTGCTTGCAGAATCTAATGTGCCACTGTAGTTCCTCGTTTTCTCCACCACATGTAAGTATGTAACATTTTTTTTTTTTGACAAATTGAAGAATGCAACAGTTAAGGTCCTTAAGTGAATCACCCCCTAGGAGAAAAACTACACAGATTCTAATTAAAAAAAACTGACCAAAAAGTAGAAGACAAAAAAAATTCCAGCATGCAACTCTTATGTATTTTCCAGCAACTGCTGCAGCCCACCTAGTACAAAAGAATTCTGCTTCTACAATTTCAGAGTAAAGAAGCAGCTGGGCTGAGAGCCATGGCAGCTAAAAATAAAAGTAATTAAAAAGAAAAGCAGAAAGAGCAATGGCCAAAGTTTAAGGCAACCTGGGAAATGAAGTGGGCTCACATCTACCTGACAGGCATGATTCAGGAAAAAGTATTTTGGTCTTACGGGATCTTAAGAGTTAGCTGACCTGCATAAGAAGCTTGACATGAATTCTAAAATTGGCTGCCAAACATGCGCAGAGATTTAACTGTTATTGTGTGTAGTCTTATTCATTTTATCCTTATGATTTTTGAATGAGATGTGAGAAGCTGCGCACAAAAATAAAATCAGACAAGACCAGAGAGTCCTCGGAGTTATAACTACTAATACATTTAATCTTACATTTGTTCACCTTCACAACAGCAAATATGTTAGATGAACCTATTACAGGCAATCAGTGAACTGCCAAATAACAAACAACCTGGACCCAACAGATTCCCAGCAGAATTTTTTTAACACTTCTGGAAAATATTATCACCATTATTCCCAAGAGTAAACACAGAAATCAAAAGAACTTCCAATATACCAAGACATATCAATATAGCCACTATTACTCTCCTACTGAAACCCAACAAAGACCCAAACCATCCCTCAAGTTATTGTTCACTCTCATTAATAAAGAGACTTAACTGCTAAAACTCTAGCTATTAGAATAGAAAAAGTCACTCCAATATTAATCCACCAAAGAGGCTTCATTAAAATTAGAAATGCTACCGACAATATTGGCAGATTTTTCAACGTACCAAGTCTTGCCCCAAAACAATAATAGTATCATTAGACACAGAAAAGCCATTTGATAGCATTAACTGGACTTTTCCATTCAGCACCCCAGGAGAGTCATTCATCAATTGGATAAAAACACTGTACACTTTACCCAGGACCACAATAACCACAAATGGGATCATATTGCAAAGTTTCACACGTCACCAGGGAACCAGATAAGGATGCTCACTATATCCATCTTTATTCACCATTTTCATTAAATCACTCACAGCAGCAATACACCAGAACAATAAGATCAAAAGAAGTACAAGACAGCAAGTCACAATCAGTCTTTATGCAGATGATTTATCATTATATCTATAAGACCCACATAACTAATTACAGGAAAATTTCAGTATAATCAATAACTTCTCTGATTGGAGATGATTGCAAATCCTGGATCCACCTTCCCTTATCATTACATGGCAGAATTGCTAGTCAAAATTAAAATCTTACCTCAGACTAATTAGCTATTCTTAATGCTTTTAAATCCTTCAATTCATTAACTACAAAATTCTACTGGAAAAACAAGAAACCCAAAATTGCCATATCAACACTACAAAATAATAAATTACATGGTGGACGAGAAGCACAGAGTTTTCATCGCAATTTCATAGCTAATGAACTACAAGATTTAATCAAATGGATACAAAAGGACAACTATAATAAATTATGGATGGATATAGAATAAAATCAACTTAAAAAAAAAAACACATTAAATTACCCTTTCTTATCCCTTTCTTATCATTTTTAATTAAAAAATATTATCCAATTAGTGCAACTCTGACAGCCTGATGGAAAGCAAACAAAAGTTCCCAAATCATCACTATCCCCACATAAATACACCCCAATTTGGCACAACCCAGAATTCCTATTATACAATAAAATTCCCATTATACAAATTGTACAAAGGAATCACTCATCTCCATCATCTTTTTCAAAACGATCCATCCAGGAGTACAGAGTTGGTGAAGAGCAATTTTTCCAATACCAATGACTGAAATCTATAATTAATCTAAGATTAACATAACAAATAACCCACTACTTCCCTCTGGATTAACAGAAGAAATTATGAAAATCATACAATCCAGAAAAATAACTTTACAAGGTAATTTCAAATACTGATGTACTAACAATTCTACCTATACACAACTGGAAAAAATGACCTGGAGTTTTATCCCAGACTTCTAGACATCTGCAATAACATTTTCTCCATAACCAACTATGCAAATTTACACCTGATACAGTATAAAACAATTCCCAGGACCCACCTCACCCAAAGAAAAGTGTTTAAGATGGGTTTAAGTGACACAAATGTTTGCTCACAATGCACTTCAGGGTACTCAGACAATTATTTTCATGTCTACAGTGACAGAGAGATTATCTACTATCTGAGGCTGTAGAATTCCTCTCTCTCCATCACTGCTTGCTCAGTAACATTGTAGAACTTGAATCCCTGAGAAATACAGGAGATAGATAAACTAGATAAGACAGTTTTCCCAGCTTCCACCCTAGTGCCCCCTTTGTTGTTATTTTTATTTATTTATGTCTTGTGTATCCACAAAATGCGCATCCACATAACCACACGTGTTGTCTCTTTTGTTGTTTGTGTCAGTGCACATTTTGAAATAAATTATTAAAAAAAAATGTTAACCTTCCTTTGTGATGCTCTCCTTGAGGATAATGTGGGACAGAATAGTGGCAGAGATAATAAAAATTAAATTCCCCAACAGCTGCACACTACATTAAAAAGAGAGCTGCACTAAGGATGAAAACCTTTACAATTTCAGAGGCGTATAAGTGCTTAAGTAAAGAAATTTTGCCATTCATTTACTAGCTTCCTATAAAAAGAGTCATGCAAAATGTACCAGTGCTCTTTGTAATGGTTGTCTTTAATGCAGTGAAGTAACTCACATTATTCATATGTGCCATGTGGAATTATATACAGAGTTTCAGCATGTAAACAAACGATAAGCTGCTTCCATATATGACCTAAATTTTAGAAGAAATATAGCACTAATAGATTCATGGTTTCAGCCACTGTATTGCAAGTAAGGTGCGGGTGGGGCTGTTTCCTATTCTTTTTTTTTTTTTAAAAAAAACAGGCAAATGTCATGATCTAATACAATTTTAACTGTTCAGCTGATAACATCCAATATACAAAGGTTTTGTGTGGTCAAAGGTTTTATGGACAAATCAGCAATTTGTCATCACTTAAAGTCTAATTTCTTGGCACTATCCCACAGATGTTGGATTGCTTTTTTTCATTGCAGTCAGTTTCTCATTTTTTGTTGACAGATTATGTACTTCTTGCCCTCTTAACTGTATCATTCTTCTTTTTGTAGTCTGCTACTCTTTTTCCATATCCATTTTAATGTCCAAACTTTTCCAGTTTCCATCGCACTCTTCACAGTTTCACTACCGCTTTCAGTTTGCGTGTAATTTGCAAGTGTTGGCAGACAAGTTGGCATCTCCAAACAACTGCAAGCAAAGCTCTCTCAAGGAGGTTTTCAGTACAGTACTGAATACCTCTTTGGTACCAATTTCACCTAGCAACAGAAAGCAACCTCCTGCAACCACTTACCAACTGGTCAAGGAATACACATTTTTCCTTAGCAACTAGTGGTTGCCAGGTGGTCGCCAGCCGGTTTTCTAGGCCTGTGTGACTCGGGCCTCAGGTATGGTGGCTAATCTTTAGTCTCAGAAGTCTCCGAATGCTCAGCAAAGAGAAAACTTTTAATACAGAAATAAAGATTGAACTACTCTATTACCTCTACTATATACTTCATGTGGTGAAGGTTATAGAGTACATGCTAATATTGTTCAGAGAAGGTAAGCACAAAAAAGTGTGTACAACTTTCTATTTGAATTCTTCCAAAACAAATTAAATGACCACACCTCATCAAAGCAGTTCACTGTTGGGCTCAGTGCACTCTTTGATACAAACTTAAATAAAACTTCCCTTTTCACTTCAGCTTCCTCTAACATGTGCCTGGCACAAAGAAAAGAGGGGCTTGCTCTAACACAGCAATTTAAATTCTGAGAGCACCACATAGTTTCAAAGACCTATTTAGCCTTGTAAAACAAAAGCCAAAGCACTAGAGAAATAAAGGCTGAAGACTGAGGCGTGTTTAAATAAGTAAGGCTGCTTAAAAGAAATCTGTACATAGAACAACTGCTCAAAAATAATCATTCAAGGAAAACAAAATAAAACAGCCTCTTGAGTTAAATCCAAAATGAGCATGGTGTTAAAATGGTGTTGGTAAAAGTGTGTGGTGTTGTTGCTTCCACTGGGCAAAGCTCCTCCAGATGCTCTACTGAATAATTCCTACTTAAAAGCAACATGAAGGCAGAGGGCCATTAAAAAGAAAATTTAACTGGATAGAGGGATATACATACAGAGCAAGTGACCCTGGACAACCTTAAGCTTATACAGGTCAGTGCTTTGCTTTAAATTATTTATAGAACAGTATTCTCTGTGTTAGCAGCATGCATCTTTGATATTGCTCAGTAGTCATATGATACTGAATATGTGGTACACTGACAGCTGCCATTATACAGTTGAAGTTTTCACCTTAGTTGTGAGCTGATGAACCAGCTGGACAGGAATTTACTTAATCCCAAACTATAAATCATAAATATGACAAATTACATTTTTTAATGATCTGCGCAATACTATCCAATCACCCTGCCCCCAACTATCCCTCAGCACCATAGGGGCAATTTTCCAGCAACATTTCTGCAAATCCCCAGTGGTTTGAGCTAATCTATACTGACATAACACGAGTAAAGTCAATAGTTGGGCTACCCCACAGTACACTACAGGGCGAGCAGGAAGACAGCAGTAATAGAGAACATGAGAAAAGTACATCACAGTGCAGTATGCCCACACTGTTTATGTATGCCAGGGTTTTTCCTGGCTCGAAATAGGCTTTTGAGTGGAGGCTTTCACACAAGCATGATTTGTCTGGATGATTGGTCCGTTTGAACTTATTTAAGAGAAGTTTGGGCATTTTCCTGCTATTTTATACAACCCTGGTGATTTTCCATTGGGGGAAGATCAAAATTTCTTATATGCAGGAAATACCCTGCATGACTAATATACTATACTGTGTGTTGCCATCTGACTACAAATGAAAAATGCGTTCCTATGCAGCACCTGAACAGATTAAAAGTGACTCAGCTCATAATCCAAAAATCTGAGTGAAGAAAGAGCGTGATCAACTTTGCCCGTACCGGTATGTTGAGCAAAAGCTTAGTCAAATGAATTCAAAAAATTAGAGATGAAATATTGACTCACTGTAACAATAACATTCTTCGTTGATTAAAAAGAGGCAAGTCTCTTTACTTATCCCCTGTGGAACCTGTCTACTGGCACAAAAACAGACCAAAAACAAAACAAAAACAACAGAAACTGTAACAGTCTGAGGTGACATCTTCAAATTAAAAAAAAAAAAAAAAAAAAAAAATCAAAACAAAAAACAAAAGAAGACACTTAGAAATAGTAAAGCCTCACGCTTAATACGCTGTAGATCTAAAGTGTTAGCCCTGGGATAGACCCTGCAGACAGTTCACACGTGCAGAAATGCAATTTAGACTTTCTAATTCAACATGTCTCTGGACTTTGAGAGAAAAACAATTGACACAGAAAAGTCCCAGCAGACTACAGAATTCAAACCTTTGACCTTCACCTAGTAAAGCACTAGTAAGTGCTAACCACTGCGTCACCATGCCATCAGAAGAGAATGAACTATTTTTTGAGGTGACCTACATGAAGCGCTGAAAGAAACTGAACAAAAACTACAAAAAGTCCACTTCTATGATTCATGCACATGTACAGGTCCCCGATATACGTAATGTTACACTTGTGCGCAGTGCTGGTGTTTTAAAACCAACTTTGTTCAACAAAAGCCATTCTATTCAGTCTCCATTTTACAGTGACAAAAGGCACAGACAGCTGTCAGCTGCTGTAGATCTTGTATTTTGCCAGGCTCTATTCAGACTGTCTTTTCTTCTGTCAAAAGGGGCCTGCTGGTTTTGTTTGTCCTCTGATCCTCTGGAGAAGCAACACAGAAAAATCTTATGAAGATTTGTTCACCAGGACAGTTTTCAAGCGAGGCGCTGCAATGAGGCCTTCTGGGGGGTTGAAGCCCATTGTTAAGACAGCTATAAAAGGGAAACCCTTCCAAAGAGGGATTGGGCTTGATGAAATGTGATGTATGCTTTACTGACAAATGACAAATATTTTTGTGCACATAAAAAAACAAAACAAAACAAAAAAAACAAACAAAAACAAAAACAAAAAAACCCTTAATAATCTTGTCTGAGACAAAACTTCTGTTTCAGGCTACATCTCCGCAGCACAGAAGAGACTCCCGTTTCCACCAACAGTAACTTCATGAATTAGAAGCACCAAATTTCACCTATTTTTTCATGTCACATTTTCAGGAAACTGCTTGTTGTGTCACCAGCACTTAGATCATTTACAGCTTAATCAGCTTTACCCCCCCTGGAAAAAAAAAAAAAAAAGGTTTGTAACAGGCCTTTGGGTCTGTGTGAACAATTCATGTGTACAGAATGATCAGAAATGCACACTGTTCACTGGGAATTGATTGTGTTACAGAGTACAGCAGACATTATGTGGTTACAAATGCAAACCACTGTGGTTCCAGAATATGAGACAGAAGAGGGCCTGAGGACATACTCTACTGTTAAACTCAGACAAAGCAAATGTGAGGCACACTTGTAAAATAAAGAAGAAAAAAAGGAAGACAAACTAGAGATGGCGTGGTGTGAAGAGAATCTAATATGCACTTTTTAAAAATAAAAATTAACCGTAAACAAATAGTAACATACGGTACACTACACAGTGCATACTTTAGGTTTTAAAACATCCCTGCCCTCTGGTTAATAAGGCCAGGAAAATACAATACAATCATTGAACTGTATATATTATAATGTCTAACTCTCAGCATACAATATTACAGTAGTAAAAGATCCAGCTCTGCACAAATTTAAGCACTGAAGTACTGGTGGAAGAGATGGGCTTACCCTTAAGCTACTGTATGCTATTCCTGGTGAGAAAATGGGCCATACTGGCCTACATACCTGCATCCTGCAACCGTTTAATGGGCTACATCTGATGAAGCTGAAAGCCCAAACTGCTCCAAAATTCTGCTCGCATAACAACCAATTTGACCTGATTGTTTTAAATCCCTCTTTACTGATGATCTACCAAATCAAGCAGAGACTCGTTCACATTGTAAATGAATTAAATTATCATGCATGTCTTCGCAGTGCAAGTACTGAGAAGGATCGAATGGGCCAAATTTAATGAGCCAAAAATTTTGGCCCACTTCTTGCTGAAATGCAGCAGGATGACATAATACTCAAAATGTTAAACACACAGTGGAAGGCCAGAGAGATACAGCTGAATTGGCCACAACATTAAAAACCACTTGCCTAACACTGTGTAAGTCTCTGACCCATCATAGCATGGACACAGGACCTCAGGGGGGTGTCCTGCAGTGTCTGGCACTGGGACACTGGCAACAGATACTTGTGCTGACACCAAATCTAAAGACTTCCAAACAAAAACTTTTCTAGGTGAATCTGTCTGTGTGGCTGTAACCTAGAAAAAGGCTGGAAGTGAATCACAAAGCACCTTTGCACTTAGTAGTTATCTCTGAATCTTTCATGAACAGCATGTGAAACTTGCAATTATTTTAATGTTAATGTCAATGCAGATGGTTAAAGTAAACTTTTCTAATTAGACTTTCAATAATAAAGTAAATGGCAATGCAGAAAACACTGCACAAGGCTCGCTTGGTACAGAGAAGCACAAATACAAGCACTTGGGTCCAAATATGACTCGTTTTGATACAAATCAAACTAGAAAGCTGCGTCTGGCTGACTAGCGCCTCAGAACACATTCATTCATTGTTGATAAGCAGCATTTTAAACTTGAATCAATCGAGGAAAGACAAATAATCAACACGAGTATGATTCTCTTGGCTAAGCACCACTGCTGTGAGAAACAACTGTGCCTTGGGTCTGAAAGTGTAAAGATATGCTGGGGGAGTGTTCATCAGTGCTGCTAGCAAGGATTCATTCTGACAGTCTGCTACAATAAAGACATGTTTACCGCTGGTTAAATAGTAAACATCAGTTTTCTGTGCTATAATCAAATCCCAAATCCATCAGTCACACCTTCCTGTCTGAGACAGGCTGTTGAAAATAAGCCAAACGTGTCGCTGAGCTTTTCATCTGGCTGGCCTTGGACCACTCGCTGAGTGTATTATGGACTGAATGGATTTGGTTAATGCCAAAGCAGAACAGCTATCCTCTGCAATTACATTAACTAAGAGTCCCTGTAGCCAACACAAACAGGGCAGTTGTCAGGATGGGAGAAAATCCCTCGAAATAAAATGACATGCTGTCAGTAAGTCATCGAGGCAGACTGATCCACTGTCGACAGAGATCAGTAACCCTTGCTTGTTGTTTTTTTTCTGCCATGGGTGCTTAACCAGTAAAATTGAGCAAACTTTACACTTTGGCAAAAAGAAGGTATTGTTAGAATCTTTGACCTCCTGGAGAATGGGAGATTTAAAACATCTGATTCACTGAAAGCTCACTCAAAGTACAATATATCAAATAAAGACTTCTACAAATATTTACAGATCAGAAGCTTTGTGTATAAGAACAACAACTCACTAGAAACCCTGACAGACTCACATCCAATAAATCTTTTCTCAAGATTAAGCAGCAAAAACACAACCTGGGTAAGACCATCCCGGTGTACTTTGCTCAAATGTGTAATAGTCAATGATGGGTGTAACAGGTATAAAGTATTAAAACAATACTTTTGCATCACATCTACACATCTCTGTACATCTACAGTAAGTACAGAACAGAGAATTCACCAAACTGTCCCAAATGTAAATCTCATGTAGACTGCTTGAAAATCAAAACGTTCTGGATGGCAGTATGTTCAAGTGTCTGCACAGCAATAGGTCAGCAGCTGTCTCCAAATCCACTTCTATGTCCACTTAGGAAGGTTCCCACCTCCCTTAAAGAAAAGGAGGATTTGATCCAGCCTCTTAATATTAGCAAGGAAGGCCAAGTCTTTCTATTTCCATGTGAAAATCTCTGACCTCAGAGGGTGTGAATATGGAAAAACTTGAACACTATAATAAATGGAAGGACTCGTCTTTTTTAGCAGAAATGGGGAAGGCCACTAGAACTTCTGGGGGTTGATTATGATTTGGATTTGCCACATTTTTGGACTACAGAACATGGACTGGATTCATATATTGTTGGATTTCACCACATAAAACAAACTACTGTGCAAGTGCAGGATACTGTCCCACTGCATTACTGATGTTACAGCCTGTTTTGCCTTATACAGTATACCAGTCTAGCAGCATCTCTGTAGCATTGTTTATTTTTTTTGTATTTTGGTTTGTTTATTTACCTTAAAAATTGAATGTAAAAAAGCTATTAAAAATAAAAATAAAAAAGTTAGAACTGTTAGTGTAGTTATTCTTTGAGATTTAATACAACTATGATAACTTACTTTCTACTGTATTATGCTGTACTGTAAGGTGGAACCAATGGCTAAAGAGACAAACAGCTGGAGATGCAACAAATGTTTCATTATAAAACACGATATTTCTCATTTTTTGTACTCAAATTCAATGCCAGTATGGATTTATTTCCCCAGTTTGGAAGTGTGAAGGGTCCTACAGCAAAATATTATGGCAGAGCAGGATGTCTTCTAAAAGCTTGAACTGAACACGTTCTAACATGGCATTCTGGGAGATATGTGAAATAGCCATTTAGACGACAGTAAATCTGGAAAAACAGTCACTGTATTAGAAATTTCTGCACATAAATCCACCCTAACTTAAAGTGAGGATCAGAGGACACTGCAAATCTTGCTACGGTTTCACCAAGCACCCACTCAGTCAATTCAATTAGATTTAATCCAATAAACTTTGGCCCTAATATGGAAATTGTTTTGAGTAAACTAACACTACTGCAAGCCTCAGCAAACCTTTGCCAGAGACTCCAACACCTCCTCGAAGAAGAATCACTTGACGTCAGCACTATCAAAGAAATTTGTCACACTCTTCATCACTTTCACAGCAAAGTAAGCATATTAAATCCAATGAGACAGCTCTTAAAGACCCAGCATTTATTATCAACTTAACTGCAAGAGAGGATGTAAAAATATCCTACCTTGTGGGTGTACGGCGCTTGTCCCAGGTTGATGCCATCTTTTGCAAGTTTATCCCGTATGAGTACCTTGAGCTTCAGTTTGGGATAGGTCACAAAGTCGTTACAATCTGTGAACCTCGGGTTATGGTTTCCAGGACAGGAGGCTTGGTGCACTCCTGCAGTCTGTGCGTGAGACCTCAAGTCACCCACTCTGTCTGAGTGCGAGCTGTAGTGGCAAACAGAAGCATCCAGAGGCTCTAAGGTGAAATAGTACCCAGGTGCTTTCCTTTTGTCTTCCTCTTTTAATGCTTGCACCGCTGTGAGCAGCCTGTGTCTGTGATACTGAACATGCACACCTATGGCATCCAGGTCTGGTTCCCCAATCTGTTTACAAACTTCCAAGTCGTCATACCCATTGTCAAGGAATGACTCCACATACTGGGCCAGGTGGAGCTTAGACAGCCACTGGAGGACGAGATTTGCCCCCTGGCTCATCTTAAGACTGGATATAAGGGGGAAATTGGACATCATCATTCACACTGGTGCTGCTGTGCTGGGCCTGTGAGGTGGCAGTCCAGCACTGAGGTCCATAAGACTCCCACCTTACACACAGTATCCAACTTAGTTCTCCAAATCAAACACATCTATTGCTTGTGGGGAGAGCATTAGATAGCAAAGCAAAGGCATCTTAAGAGATACCAGAGTAACTGTCAGCTGCCCTTTAACCAAACCCAGGCTGAGACACCTGCACTGCTGAAGTTCTCCGGTTTAGATGCTCTTGGTGAACCCGGCCTGTGACATCGCTAAAAGTTGGGGGAAGGACAAAGAAACATAGATTTAAAAAAAAAAAAATCAAGTTTCACGGAACAATTCTGTTTGATGCAGCCAGCTAGACTTCTGTGTACAAGGCTACTTTGCTACTTTGTGCAGTCGACGGAGACATAAAGTTAACCTTAGCTGGAGAAAAACTCTTTAACTGAGTCCAATACGTTTCTGTTAAATAAAAAATAAAAAATAAGGCACAACGCTCATAACGTTCAGAGTTGGGAGTTTTTCTCAGTCTGCGTCCATCCTCTTTGTTTCATTCATCGCGGCGGCTACACAGCAAGACGCAGAGGTCCATCAAAAACATTCATCCGAAGCAAAGACAAACAATTTCGTTTGAACCACAGCGATATATAACTCCTAAAATGCCAAACAATACAAAACATAAAAATCATCTATAGCTATTGAGAACACGTGTTGCAGCTTACTTTGTCTCCAGCTTTCACCGTTTTCAAGTTTGCTGTCCCTCCGCTCCATCCGCCGGTTCGTCAGACAGCGAGGATGCTGCTGCTCCTGGTCTTTGCTCACCGCTGTAGTTCGATCCCGCCAGACCACGGGAGTTCTTAGAGCGTCGGCGCCACCTGCAGGGGCTGCTGGGAAATGTAGGACTAGTCACCGATAAAATAAAATAAAATAAAATAAAATAAAATAGTTACGCACAGTGCAAAGTTATTAAAATAAAATAAACAACAAAAAAATAACACCAAAATTGTATTTACAGCCATTACCTAAACCAGATCTATTTATTTCCCATCTAGGTCAGCAAATGTGACTGTCCCTTTGATGCATAAAAAAAAACCAATCTAAACTTGACAGAATTTTTCAAATAATCTCTAAAATTCACATATATTGAAAAATTGGATCTCTAGTTCAATTTTTAAAAAAAAGAATGGCGAAACACCCTGGGGTTGGGGATGTGTGTGTGCATATGGGGTGATGTGTGTGTGCATATGGGGTGAGGTGGGTGGGGATCTTCATTCTAGGACTCAGCTTAATCCATATCCTGCAAAGAGCCTACACGTTATGTGGGCTGGACCTTTTACCAATACATTCCACAAAGCAGCTACCTAACAAACATATTTCTTCCTTTTTTTTTGCCATCCCTAAGTCAAAATTTTGTTATCGCAAAATTTTGAGTTAATAACTTAAACTTTCAAGTTATTTTCTCAATTCTGACTTGTTTTATTTGAAGGCTGAGCTAACAAGTTGAAATTTTGTGACAAATTCAAAGCATACAATATCTTACATACATTATACAAATTGTCTGGCCTACTATATATAAACTTTAGAAGTAAAAATATAAAAAAAAATGTTTATTGATCCTACATGAGAGCAAGTGGATAAAACAGAGAAAAGACTTTCAAAAGATCTTCCACAGTGGAAGTGAACCTTTATAAAGAAATCAAGCTGATCATGTGAAAAATGAGTGTTTCCTCTAAAAACCGAGACTGCAGCTGGAAATATGCCTGCATGCCTAAATCTGGCACATTTATGGTGAACCCATACTTTCAAACACACCTATTCTAAAGCTATCCATCAAAATGATTGGTGGCTTTTCAGTGTAGAAGCCACCCCAAAGGTCTTTGAGCAAGACACAGTAATCCAGCACAGACACTGAACTCTGACCTGTGGAGGGCAAAAGAATCAGTTTTGAAAAATGAAATGGAAAACACGTAACTTATGATTAGTTTTACATTTATTTCCCATTGCACAATAATATCTATATATACTGTATCTACAGTCTAAATTGTGGCAGCAGATAAAGTCAGACATCCATGTGAAATTTATTTTAATAAAACTGTACAAAAATTGCCTACTATGAGAAAATACTGCAACTCCACAGATATTCATCCCAGAAGACCGATGGATGGAAGTATGGCGAGTGAGAAACCCTTGAGCTCTCCTGCACGGTGCTGAGCCTAGCTTCAACTGCAACGCATTTCTACAGCGCAGGGAGAGCAAGAGTTTTCATGAAGCAAACAGTAATGTTAACAGATGTACCAGTAAAAAATAAATATAATCTCTCGCATGTGTACAGTTGGCATGATCAAATGAAAATGGGACACGCTCTGGATGTGTGAAGAGGACAGTTTTGTTCAGCATGGTGGTTAATACAAATGCCAGAACAGACAATCTCTAAGTGGGAATATACATGGTTGTTTCAAGTTTGTAAACACTTAATAATCATGCATCCTTCAATGTGCAATAAGAGACCATTTAGGACATATATGTTGCAAACTGAAGCACTTTAAAGTCGAGGCCGCACTTTGTAAAAAGACTCAGCGGCCCACTCAAAAGGAGATGATTCGTTTTGCAGGAGAAAAGCTTAAATTTGAGATGAGCATATTAAATATATACCAGAAAATGTTCATTGTCATGTCTGGATGATGGCTAATTATGCACAACCACAGCTTGGACATTAATGTTCTTAATGTTGACATTAAAAACAAATCTGAGAGTGAAGTAATCAGCATAACTGGCAAATGACATAAATAAGCATAGGTTCTGTCATGTTTTGGTCCTTTGAAACATAAGAAAATGGGACAGAGGAATTAAAAAAAAAAAAAGAAATTCCACTAACAAAATAATTTTAAGTGCAAAGAAAATAGTGCAAAACCCACATCACCCATAACCCAAACCCTCTTCCAAATGGGTTTATCTCAGTAGTAGACAGTAGAATCAAATAAACCATCTAAATGGGGTTTATTCGAAAATGCTATATCTCCATCTTGCAACTGCTAACCCAACATTTTCTACGTACATTTTCTTTATTTCAGTGATTAAATACACTGCAATAAAAGAGAATTCATACATCACCCGTTCAGTTAAATTCCATTTCCATTGGTGGAAATCCCATTTTGAAATGAAACTCCTTGATTTTACTTGACAAGTGTCCAGCATTTTGGGGCACAATGAAGGTGTCATACCCATAAGATGAAGCAAAGTCAATCGTCCCCTCCCTCCTTAAACACACTAGACTTCTTAACAGTGTCATCAAACTTTCCTGACTGACTCTTAACAGCTGGGGGGGTGGGGGACAATGAAGAAGAAGGGAAAAAAAAAAAAAAAATCAAGACAACTTTGTGAAATTAAGCAACTCTTTGGTGTCAGAAAAGAACATGGCCGTGAGCATACAGATGTCACATTACCTGAACCTGCACTGTCAGATTTGTGTCCAGCTGTTGCGCTATATACAACATTTGGCAGCAAACTGGACTGACAAAGTCTTGTCCCTCTTTTTTAAAGTAAAAGACCGACAGATAATGCTCCTATATTGACATAAATAGCAGCATATCCTCGCACCTCATGAAAAAGAAATCTAATTACAACAGGATTCCAGTTAACCACATTGAAAAACACTGTCAAGCAAAAACAAAAACCTCAGAAGACCTACTGTAATACATAGGTCAATATATTGTAATATAGACATTGGCGCCCATACACATATTCCTGAATATATGTATGTTCACAAACACACAGATATACACACAGGTAGAGGTTAGCATATATGCGTCATGAGGCAAAGGCAGAAACAGTTTTTTAAGTTAATGGTTCAGAGAGAGATGACCAACGGCACTGTGTGGAACACGTGTATGTGCTTGGTCATTTCTACTGGCAGCTACAGATACAAAGACAGCGGTATCACTTCCATTGTGCTGTAAGAGACACATGCTTTTTTTCCCCTACACATTGAGAAAGAAGACAAACAAAATAAAATAAAAAAATAAATCAGCTACAACATTATGCCAATAAAAATTTGAATGATCATATATAGATACATCTTTATGACAGGAAAAAATTTAAATTGTAACCAAAATATATATATATTTATATTTATGCTAATTATATTCATCTTAGCCTTGCCCAGCAATACATGATCTTTCTTATATGTGAATTGGCTACAGCCCCTTAAAAGCCAGACAAATATAAGCTTTTCGGGGATTTTCCAGTGTATCAACTCTTAATAATTTTTATGATTAATCAATGTAAACTCTTCTCATTGGGGGTAAACATTTTCCATTTTCAGCACTTTCTTTTTCGCATTTTGCCGACAGAAGAAAAAGTAAAATTTAATGCCCAACATATAAACTTCATTTACTTCCTAACTATTATTCTTTTACTATAAATAATTACATTTAAAAATAAGAGTGACTCCAAAAATACGCCATTCATCTTTCTCATCGAAAACCACTTGCTTGGTAAAAGCTGTAAAAAGGTATGGTCGGTGATGAACTAGTGTACTACCAGCCCTTATTTGATGAGAGGCAATAGATTCATAATCTCCCTGCCCATTTATTTACTCATCTAAGTACTTCAAAGGCCCTTTCTGGACAAAAAAAGAAAAAGATAAACCATAATTACAGAGACGTGAAGATAAACTCTAAAAATAATTTAGACAGAAAAACAGTCCTTCAATAATATAATCATTACTACAGAAACTTGCATGTTCATTGAGTTGATTAGATTCGAAGGACAAGGGGTCAGACTTTCCTCCTCGTTTAAGTCCACTGTGTTTGGCAGACACCATAAAGGGCAGAGAATGAACACATGTAGTCAGGCTGACAGAAGCACATTTTTTTGTTTTGCAGAATTGTCTTTCAGAACAAAACGTAAAGGGTGTGGTGTGATATATATATATATATATATATATATATATATATATATATATATATATATATATATATATATATATATATATATATATATATATATATATATATAAGAAAGACATACGAGTGCCTGATGAATATATGATAGGCCCCCCCCTCTCCTGCTCTGTGGACTGATGTTAATTGAACGTCATTGCTCTCAGGTGAAATGGAAAGACACTCCTAAAAGCTTCTCTTCTTTCATTTCTTTCCATTCTCATTGAATTGCACTGGACAGTGTCTGCTCTGCAGAGGTCCTCGGGTGACTGAGGTAATGCAGAGTGATGGTATTGTGCTGGGGGGGTGTGTGTGGGGGGGTGGTTCATGATTCTCTTGCGCAGAACTCCCTTGTGGAGAAAAATGGAGAAAAGAAGTAGAGGGACCTGCAGCTCCTCAGAGACACTGATGTTCGAAATTACAGAGTCCGATGCTCCATACTTTTCACACGCTGCCATCAGAGCTGGTACCACTTTTTATCTTTGTATTTCAACATCATCTGAGGGACGTAAAGGGGAAAAATGTGAGTCAGGATTAAAGTGATAACCTAAAAATAGTTATATAAGTGCTAAAACAGATGCCATGCACTTACATCATGTGCATGTTTGGAGAAGGACTCTGCACTGGCCATCATGGCTGCTGTTCTCTCCTCCAGCTCGCCCAGCTTCTGTCCTCTCTCATCCAGAGCTATTCTGGCACGGGCAAGCTCTCCCACAACTCCTGACGCTGCCCCCTTCATGCCTTCCATGCTGCCTGGCCCAGGGATGTGTTGCGCCAGGCTACGAGAGGCCTTACCTGCAGCTGTTTCGCCAACTAGCAGAAACGGAAATAGATATGCAGATGGTGTGTTGAAAAATCCTTTCAAGTAAAATCACAGGTACCTAACTGATTAAGAGAACTGTCCTTAAGTGAGAAGTCTCCCATCATTTTAAACAAGTAGAATAAAATCCCTAAAAAGATCAATAAAGTGTTCTAAACACAGTAGGATTATAGTGCAATAAAGTTTTAAAGGTGAAATACTTTCATATATTATTATTAATATAAATGTAACATTTAATTCAGAAGCCTGATGGCAAACTACAGATGTTCAAAACAGGAATATTTTAAGTATTCAAACAAAAGCATATATTTAATTCTACTCTAAGGTTGTAAGAAGACTTTATGCAATACTAGAACACATTCTGTACTCACAGAGGTCCTCTCTGTCCAGAGACTGAGCTCCTCCCCCAAAAAGGCCTTTGAAGAAACCTCTGTTTGGAGCCTCTGGTGTCTCCACTGGGGTAAATAACTCACTGAGCATCTCCTGTGAAACACAGAAACATCACCACATGTATTTCAATATATTGTCCCTGAAGACATACGGACTCAGCCAGACTTTTAAAATCAACCTGATTACAGCCTGTACCTCCCTGGTAGTAAAGAAAAAAGAGAGGAAAAAAAAAAAAAAAGCAGTTTCAATGTACTCGTGCCTTCTGTTAATCACATGAAGTTTTCTATAAGTAGACAAACACCCAACCTTTCTACTGATAATTGTTGGTCTATGAGGAATTATAACGATGTCTAATGTTCAAATGACAACAGTCTACAATGCAGATCTGGTTTAAATAGTAGGACAAAGTGAAAATGTGTGCTAACATCACATCACTTGTTTTTCCTGGTTTAGACTGAGCCTTTGCAGGGTGACCAAACATATTACTACAAGCAATACAAACGTAAAGTAAACACAGTAAGTCTGTGCTGCAATGTTTAACAGAAATCTCTAACTCCTTATTTCTGAAATTGTTACAAATAAGAAAGGTCTGCCATTTCTCAGTAAATTAAACTCCAGTTAAAAAAAAATAGCAGTTTCACTACTAGGGACTTGTCTTCGGCTCAAAGCATTTCTATCTGCAGGAAATCCATGCACACACAGAGAGCCAGGTTCTTTCTCTACAAAAATGCTAACACGAACATGGAAAGATTAAATCTGATAGTGATCTGATCATTTATCTGAACCTGCAGGTTGTCACAGGTCTCCTGGCTGTAGGTGATCCTCTGGATCTCAGTAGGGGAGATGAGGTACAGAGCCTGACCCAGGTTAGAGAAGCAGAATGTTCTTGCTATCCGCATGTCTGTCAGTGGCAGGTAGTTCACCTCCAGAAGCGGACGCAAACTAGGCAAACTGTAATCATACAAAAACAAAAACAAAAACAAAAAAAATGCATAGTATTAAGCCCAGCAAGTTACATACATCCATTTACTTTTTTCCACCACTTATCTTTGCTTGATCAGATATTTCAAAATTATAAATAACAGAAGACGCTAGTAATGATGATACCTCAGAGTCATTATATGCCCATTAGCACAGAAACAGGCGATGCAGTTAGCCCCAGCCATCTGCACAACATCAGCCCTCAGTACGAAGGAAGTCTCTGTGATGCTGTGTTTGTAGATGCGAGTTTGGGAGGGCAGGGCCACCACCTTGGCCTGTTTCTCTGAACACAGTATGGCAAACTGAGGCTCCTGGCCCTCTTGTGACGAGGCAGGAGAGGCTGGCCTGCGCTTCCGGCCCTTCTCTTTTTCTTCATCTGAGGCATTTGGGTCATACCACTGCTCAAAGGAAGGGGGCAGCAGAGTTCCAGTTGCATCCAGCAGGGCCATAGTCAAAATGCCTCCTTTGAGTCTGACCAAGGTACCTGAGAAATTTGCGATTTGATAATATTTTCAGCTGGATTAGAAACAGCTTTGTGAAACAGCTGCACAATAATTAATTTTTGTCAACCAAAACTAAGCCTAAAGCCAAAACTTTAAGATGAAAATACAGAGTCGGGTCTGTGCACCCTTTATCTCCAGTAAATAAACCACAAATACCACTTATGTGGACAGCATGTAACTATGTAGCACCAAATTATATCACACTGGGAATGATCTGTGGCGCTTTAATGCTGTATTCGTGCCTTGATCACCATTTGCTCTTTTTCAACTACAAAGGCTGCTTCGTCCTAATACTGTTTGAGATTCTACTGCTTGTCAACAAAGGTCACAATGTATCCTCATGCAGATCAAGTTGAGTTTCTCACCACAGGAGGCAATGCCAACTAGCTGCTGCAACCTCTGGTCCCCACCGGGTGGCAGGCTGAGGGCCACCATCATCACAGAGCCTTGGGTGGTCCCCACGAGCAGACAGGGGCTGACCAGACTGTCTGTCTTTCTCGGGAAACTCTCACAGAAGTAAAAGGAGGAGAGGGCCTCTCGAGATTCTCTGTCTATGCTGGTTACACTTGAACTACGTGAGCGGGTGAATGAATTATCCTTGGCATCTGGGCAGCAGGAGTGAGCACAAAAATGAGAGAATGAGAAAAACAATTTCTATAAAAGTGAAAGGGGTAAAGCAGTTTAGCAGTTTAGTGCTCCAAGAAACAGAAAACCCGGGTTAGATATATTCTGCTGTCAGAGGTTTAGCAGAGAATGCCTTACATCATATTTATGTAATTTATAGAAATGGAAATCCAGTGCAAAACAAAAAAAAACAAAAAAAAACACCCACAGTAACATAAAATAACCCAACAACCAGCATAGACCAAAAAGCTGTTGACATTGTGATGCTCCTAAAGTTTACATCCAAGGAAACAGATTATTTTCAATTTAGTTTGTTTTTTTAATTTACTTTTCTGGAATTAATTCTGATGTGAAAAAATTAATTAAAAAATGTATATACTACTACAGTAACTCCTACAGAAGAACTGGTATTTAACGAGTAAGAATTATTCATGCCTCACTGTTGTGCTGATGGCAGCTGAAGACCAAGCTTTTACCCTCTTTAAAAACCTAATGAAGGTTACCAACAAAAACACAAAAGGCCTTTTGACACAGGGGGGAAAGGCTTAACACGACGGCCATCACGTGCGTTCTTCATGAGGAAAAACTGTAAACAAGAAAAGCAAGATTTTCAACGCTGAGTGCAGCCATGCCAGTGGAACCTCCTCAAAAAGAAGGAAACACACATCGTGAGAGGATTAGTGTTATCGGCCAAATTATTGCAGAGTAAAAGCCACAGTAGTGGAGTTAGTATTAGTCGTCCGACTTCAGCCCAAGTCAGACCAAGGCTGGACCACTCACAGAAAATGGGGTCTGACTGGGTTCTAGAGAGGTCCTGCTTCAGGTTCATCCTGGCTGCTGGCACTCTTTTCACACAACACAATTGCTTCTTACATGTCAGAGGGCGCCATCGTTGGAACCCAGCCTTTCCTTTGAGTTCAAACAGAGACAGCGTTTGTCTCAACTTGTGGGAGAAAATCCTCAAGACATCGGGAACATCACATTCACGCCAACATGCTGCTTAGATAGTAAGCAATACTTTTGCAGACCTACTTAAAAGCTGTGAACCTAATAAAAAGCAGAAGATTCAAATGGCAAGATGAACACCTGTAAGAAAATGCAAAGGTTCTTAGAAAATGTAAGTCATTTGTTTTGGCTTACCCATATCAGTCTTTTGCTCACAAGACAAGCTAATTTTCCGTGACATCTTGGCTGTAACAGAAACAAATACCTCTATTTTATGAGGAAACAATAACGTCTAGAAAGATTTAAATTTCTGAACAACTTTTTACATTAACTGCAATAAATGATTCAGTAATTATGATTTCACTATTTTGTGGCATTGTTTTTAATGTGCAAATCAGTGTGCAATCACTGAAAATAGAACACAATTTTGAGTAAGATTTAAAGGTGGTGATACCAACTGCAAGACAACTGTTGAGGACACAGGACATAACACCAGTCAGGTACAACATTAAAGCCACTGGCAAATGAACTGAGTAACACTGATTATTTTGTTACAGTGGCACCTGTATAGCGGTGGGATTATTCAGTGTTAGGATCACATGAACAGTCTGTTAATGAAGCTGACGGGGTGGAATCAGAAAAAAAAAAAAAAAAAAGGGCAACGTAAGGATCTGGGTACCCTGACATAACGTGATGATGTTCCTGGTAGAGGCCCGAGGAAGGACAACTGGAGAACTGGGGACAGGCCAGGCTCATGGCTTCTCAAAGGTCACTACTATTGGTCCGTGTGATCCAGTTGCCATTTTCATAAAAAAAACAAAAAAAAAAACAAAAACAAACAAAAAACCAAACTAACGTAGTGCAAATTTCAGAAAACCTTATCGCTGTTTATGATAGAAATGTGTTAGAACACATTTGTGTGTTTCAGCACTGGGCAGCTACAATAACCTTTGGACCTATAACCCAGGACCCATGCTGACCCCTGTTAGTGCCAAAAAGCACCCACAGTGGGCAGATGTGCATCAAAACTTGGAACATGGAGCAGTGGAAAAAGATGTCTAAAGAATTGTGCATCTCTTTATATTATGTGGATGGATATCTATGTTGTTTATGTGTGTAAGAGATTACAGCAGAATCCATGATGGCAAGAAGGAAAGCCAGTGGAGGCAGAGTGACCGTCTGGTAACATTCTGCTATGAGGTTGATATGGTTACTCACACTCATGAAGATGTTACTCTGACACATAAGCAATCTAAGCACAGTTGCAGACCATATATAACCACTTCACTGCAACAGTAGCTTTTTAAGCAGGACAATGCCCTCTACCACACTGGGAAAAAAAAAAAAATGCAGGAACACGACAAGGTGTTGACTTTGCCTCCAAATTTCTCAGAGCTCAGATTGATTGAACATCTGTGGGAGGTGGTAGGAGTCAGATCTGTGTAGGCCCCATCAATGTAAAGCACTTAAAGGACCTGCTGCTAATGTTGTGCTGCCTGATACCACAGGACACCTCCAGAGGTCTTGTAGGGTCCATGTGTCAAAGAGTCAGACCATAAGGCAGACCTACACAATATTATGAAGGTGGATTTAATGTTGTGGCTCACTGGTGTATATCTTATAAAGACACAACTTGTAATAAGACACTGAACTGCTCTGAGTGTAACACTGTAAATACAAAAACACTGCAGTTGATTTTGGGTGCTAGTTTAAAGTATAAATCCCCAAAAGTTGCCTGTTGCTGTCTATAACCACCCAAAGAGAAACCGTGAGAATACAAATGAGGCAGAGAAGCATCACAGACAACCAAAAGAGCCTGTAATGTCAAACAAAGCAAGAGGCAGTTGAGAAATAAAGTAATTACAATTCAGTGAACATAGTTATGCAAAGAGAGTAGGTGGAGAGAGAGGAGAAGGAAGAAAAAAAAAAAAATTATATCAGTGGCTAGCCAAACAGTTAACACTGAACTGAAGCCCTGGAATCAAACACACACAGCAAGTGTTCACAATCCAAGAGAAATCATTTTGAAGTTAGTGCTGTAAAGATTGAGGCAGGAAGCAGATTTTCTATGTGTTGCAAACACATTAAGTACAATGTAAAATATTTTGCATACTATTCTCACAGTCACGTTACAACAGCCTACAATATTTTGGCCAAAGTCTGCATAGAAAATCTGCACCTGAAATTTAGGAAACATCCTGTCATGCATTTGATAAACAACCCTGATTCATTTTGTACAAAAACCCCAAACTGTGTGATTTAGAAATCCATTTTTATGAAACACAATTATTTTTTAATGGACATAATATGCACAGGCTTGCGTAGGATTAAGGCAGAGTGTGGTTAGAACGCCATCATTCAGAGAGAAAGCGTGAGTAATCACAAAGCATACATCTAAAAGATACAGTACCAAAGTCATTGGCAACCGTCTTGGAAAAGCGTCTGCTTTTGCATTTCACTGGAAATAAGGTTCAAAAATACAAGTCAGAGAACTTCACACATGATCTAAAAGCTAACTTTTAAGGTTCATACATTTGAAAATACGGTACCCTTCTCTATGAACTTCTGCTTTTTGTCATCATCAGAATTGCAGGGCGAGGGAGAGCCTACACGACAAATAGCAGCCGGTAAAAAAAAAAAGAAAAAAAAAAGCCGCATTTCAAAATAAAATGATTTACTTTGTAGTTCAAGCTGACTTACCTGAAGTAGGTGATCTGCAGCGGTCCTCTGAGGTGTTGGACCCATCGTTGGATTCACAAATCGCTGTAAGAGCCCCAGAAGTTGTAATTAAAAGTCAGACAGTCCTACTGAACATGTAGTAATAAGTAATAAACTCTCAAGTATTACAACAAAGGCAAGAATAGCTAATCATTCAATGTAGCAAGTAAGCTTACACATCTAGCACAAATAAGCTGACTAAATGCATCAGCATTGTTTGACAAATCATAACAAATCAGAGGTAAAAGACTTTAAAGATACTCTTTCTCAAGCCTGAAATTTTACTTCATCCTCACTGCCAATGTCAAAGAAAAAGTCAGTACTGAGCTTTGGAGATTTGGGGTGTTATAATAGAACCAGGGAATATATCTTTATCAGATAAAGGAAAGGCTTAGAGGAGAACAATGACACTGTGGGAAAGAGAGAAAAAAAATAATCTGACACAACAGCACTTACTGAAGTGAGATGAGCGTAGTTTTTTCATAGACTCAGAATACAAGATAGAAAGTCTGGACATGCAAGACGTCACAGTTGGAATGTCTTTACCAAATCACAGAGAGAGACCAACAGTAAAAACAGTGAGACAGAAAAATGCCTGGAAATATAAGTTCAAAACAGAAGAAAATGTGAAGTCTCAGCTGCTTGCTGCAGAATTTCTATGCAGAACAGTATATGCAGCCAATGGTCTTCTTGTAATTTGCTTAAATTAAAGACTGCTTTAAAGGCAGAAAATCAATATAAAAAGAGTCCTGCATCTAGCATCAGGCTACTGAGACTGAAAAGAATGAAGACAAACAGTGACTGACAGGATGATTAGGCAGAAAAAAAAAACACAATAGAAGACATGACAGAAACAGTGAGGCTGAAACAAGTAAACAAGGTTTATGTATTGTTTTGTCAGTAAACAGAATTAAAAGGCAGTGCTATTACAGCAGAGCAGCTCTGCTCAGCTACAGCATCCACTCTAACATGCCTGCTCCACTGTCTTTGCTCCATCCAACTGAACAGATGGAGAATCTGTCAGCGATGCCCCCTGTTGAGGGAGAGGAGCTACTGCAGGGGGCGGTGCTCACGGTGCGAAGTCAGGGCAGCTGCCAAGTGTCAGCTCTGCCTCCCTAACCCACCTCCAACGCCGCCAACAGTGTTGAGCAAAAATAAAGATATACAAGAACCGCAATAAATTATTCACTGTATTTCAGTGAGTTAAATGTTAGCCAGGGTTCAGCAGAACACAGAGAGAAACCAATAGTGTCTAATTGGTGGAGTGAAACTCACCTCCAGCAGGCTTTGCTTTACGTGGGGAGCGAGGCTGCCTCTGATAGGGGTCAGATGGGCTGTACAGCTCTGACGTGCCCATATTGAGAAGCAGAGTTTTCTGGAGGTAGTCCACCACAGCCAGACCATTACTGTTTCCAAACACCACACTGAAAGACAGGAAGGTCAAAGGATACAGAGGAACTCCAAATTATGATTTTGGCAGGCTTTATTTACTGTTCCACTTGGTTAGAGCCTTTTTTTCAGGACAGGATATAATTACAATTTCTTGATGCACACAAATTCAACACAAAAACAGATCCTGAGCAGGGATAAACACCACTATGAAGACTAGTGTGGGCCATATAGTGATGTGATCTCACATCAAAATATCAAGTGCACTGAATGTTGAGACTTACAGGCCATAGGAGGAATTGATTGCCAGGCTGGTGATCTGCTGAGGTGGCTCCCCACTCACCCACACCAGCTGGATCACCAGTTCCACCTGATACCCCGGAGACTGCTTCAGTGGGGAGCTCCGCACCCTGCATCAAACACACAGCAAGATAAGACAGCAGGCTGCACTTTACACTGGAATAAATTATCTTTGGGAAAGCTACACTCTGGATAATCATTTTTATTGCTATTATTCCCCCTTCCACCTTTTACTTTAAAAACATTTTCAAGATGTTTATTAAGAGGACTATTTTCTCCTTGTGTTTTTTTCATCTCTTCAACGACAGCCTGCTTTATAAAACCATAACCATGCTGAGGACAAATTAAAAGAAATTCCATACTGCAGGCATGGTATATTGTCTCGTGGGCCATCAGAGGAGTTGCTGCCTGTCAATGGCTGAGTGGGAGGCTCGCTCTCCTGAGGGCTGGAGGAAGCTCCCGAGGTTGGCAAAGTGGGGGTCTGGTCTCCTCCTGGGTCAGGGGAGTCCACGTCACTAAATTCACTCTGCATTCGCACCTCCAAGAGCTAAACATGAGAAATGAAAAGACACAAAACGACTTGAACTAGCACATTTTTATCCAATCTATATATCATGACCTCAGGAATGATTTACCCATTCACTCAGCTTGTTGATTATGCCCTAGGCAATTTACCTCAACAGCTTCAGTGGTGATTTCTTGTTTGCTGAATCTATAGACGATAACATGAGCAGATACTCCAGCCAGGCAAAGCATCCTGCTCTCAGGACACCATGACAAGGTCTGGATGGCAAACGGGTCTTCATCTACTATATCTGTGTTTGGCTTCTCCTCCTTTCCACGAGCCCTCTCAAACACCTTGGCAGTCTTCAGCTTGTACAGTGCTTGGAGCATTACTTTGGAAGAAAAATAAGGACATGATGATTCACTGCAATCAGTGTACTCGTGAAAGCACAGGTTAGAACAGGAAACGAGGCAGTGATTATTGTACTTTCAAGTAGCACAACGTTCAAAATCCATGTGCCACTAGGATTAGAGATGGGAATTAGGTTGTGCATAAAGAACCAGAACATTAGTGACGTAGTAGCTCATCCAGCTCACGATCCTTCAGAATTCACAGGTTACTGTAATGTGTGAAGTACAGAAAGAAAGTGATAAGTTTTCTTGTCATTGGTGTGCTATATTGCACAAACTAATAAGAATTAAAATCCTCTGAGAAGTCAAGAAGTCTTGCAAACAGTCATACACAGGACAAATGAATGTAGTTCACCATAAAATGACAGTGTTTGAGTTCAGTAGCACTATGACTACAGCATCAGTCGTAACCATGGCCATAAAAAGCATTATATGTGCGACACTTCAGCATGTAATAGCAGTGACCATGTAACTGATAGCATAATGGTGACATAGAGGCCCCAACCGCATCTTCCTAATGTGGGAATTAACCAGTAAGATCAACTGCTCCATGATTATGACCAACAAGATCATGATCACCACCATCCAATGGGATTCAAGTGGTTTGGAACATGTGTGGTAAAGCAAAACATCAAGCTATCACATTAGTTCTTTATTATTTCTGCAAATAAAACATTGAGAATCTTATGCAAGTAACTTTGCTAAACAGTCTGAAATAAGTCATGAACTAAGAATTTGGTGAAACGAAGTATACTGCTCAAAAAATTAAAGGAACACTTTGAATACACATCAGATCTCAATGGGAAAAAAAAATCATGCTGAATATCTATACTGATATAGACTGGGTAATGTAGTAGGAATGAAAGGATGTCACATCGTTTGATGGAAATGAAAATTATCAACCTACAGAGGGCTGAAAAGACACTCAAACTTGCATTCATGTTAAAAATGAGAAAATGATTAAATCTTTAGTAAATTAGAAATAAACTAAAATAGAAGTAAAATAAAATTTTGTACAATAGACACTTCAGCTGCTGACAGAATGTATCCCACTTAATTCACTGAATGAGCAAAGAAAACCAAAAGTTCAATAATCAAGTTTCTTTTTTACTGCATGTAACCTTAGAACAAACCAATATAGTAACTTTTGAGGTACCAGAAATGTAAATTAAAGCTAAAAAAATAACACGCAAGCATTGACTTTCTTGGTTAGTAATATACTGTTCCTGAAAATCCCCAAAATAAAATAAATACTTACATGCAGAAGCATCCCAAAACTTGATTGACCCATCAGCATGTCTATTTAAGGGGCAGAGAAAAAAATTACACCATGAAATACTGAATGTAAACTGTGCATTTTTTTAAAAAATATATATATATATATATATATATATATATATATATATATATATATATATATATATATATATATATATATATATATATATATATATATATATATATATATATATATAAAAAAATGTATAATGAATGACTCATAATATTATTACTTTATTCAATCAATACAGACCCTGTGATTATAATCTCTGGGTAACTCTGTGTGCCTTGGCCCCAGTTTCCACCACTAATGGGCCATTCCTGTTTAAAAAAAAAATAGAAAAAAATAAATATGCTTCTCTCTGGAGTGAACTGCAAAGGCAAGTGCTCGAATAAAAATTACTTAAATATATATAACACAACTGAGTCACTTACCTTCTTACTGTAACCTTGCCTCTTTTGCCGACAGCCGACAGAGTAAAGTGCAGGAATAAGTTCAGCAGGACAGTCGGCAAAATACTCACAGCAGGTCACCGGTGACTCATGGATAGCCAGAGGATATGGATTTTCAAATATGGGATATCTGTCATGACAATCAGTCATGTTTACAATGACTGTTATACAGCATTATGATACATGCTTTGAATTATCTGTTACAACTAGCTAGTCTGACTGGGTAACTAATGTAATTGCAACCAATGTGGTGTCTTCTATTAACATTTATTATTACAACTATATATTGTATATATTTATTTTGTATATTGTACTTACTACACTTTGAAATTTCAGTAGGGTCTTGTCCTCTATACATTAATAATAGCGTACTTGGGGTGGGGAATTTGGCCTTTTGGTGTAGAATGGAGATGCATTACCTAAATAATACTAATACTAATGAAGACATGGTTAGAAAGTTGAATATTTACCCAATCTGTCCGAGATCTATTACGACCAAATCTTTCTCAAGTAGGACTACCACAGCGTAAGGCTCCTGAAAGTCTAGCACACAAATCACCACAAAATTAACATGGAAAATGGCATCATTTCAGTTGGGAATTGCATATTCAGTTCAGATTGGTGTCGCTGCTAACCATTTGGATATGGAGTTTCACACAGTGTAAGGAAATCCACAATGGGGTAGTCCATCTCCAGAACAGCAGTGCTCTTTCCATGCATCACAGTCAGACAGGCTCTCCTCCCCACTGTATCATAAGACAGACCTCCAGACAGCACCATGAATGGGTCCCTGGGTTTAGCAAACACATACATTTTAATAGCTTGTTCAATAAAATTTAGTTTGTTGCAGCAGCTGAAAAATTACCAGGTCTCCTCAGTGGTAAATGGGCAAAGAGGGAGACAAAATTTTACTGTAGTGCTTTCTCTGGAGATTTTTTGGCCCGATTTTGAGAGTATCTGAGATGGGAGGGGCCTACTTTTTAATCATTATGAAAACTATATTAATCCCTGTCCTCAAAAACCTGAGAAAAAGAACTATTAGATCACTTTCAATGAAATGTTGTCCATGTACTTCATGACTGACATAATAGCATCTCTTCAGACAATGCCAGCTGTGTAAAAATTCATTATGTTTAACAAGTATTGTGAAACAACAAATCATTTTGCTGCCCTGTCTAATTACTTATTAGACAGGGCCTTCCCAGATTTTCATCAACATAAGGACACTGTCACAAAGACTGGCCTGTTCGACATATTTAGAACAACAGGAAAGGCCACTTTGAGTACAGGATATGGATTCAAACTACTGTCGGTTAAGACACAGGATGGGTGGGAACTTGCTACCATCACACTCACCCAGCCCTTGTTGTTTTGTACTCCACTTTCAGGATAGGCTTGCATGGTTCTGGCTTTTTTCCATCCTTAGGCTGCTTTCCTATTGGATTTTTAAGATGCCAAAAAAAACAAAAAACAAACATATTTTACACTGCAGGAAAACAGTACATATGGTGTACACGTATACATATGGTGTACACCATATGTATACGTGTACACCATACAGTACATATGGTGTACACGTATACATATGGACATGTCAGCATCCACCTGTTATACAAGTCGGGCCTCAAAGACTATGTTTAAAGACATATATACTTCTCCCATTAATTATGCCTCTGTGAATATAAACACCACAACTGTGTGTATACAACAGCTCCTACCGTGTGGTGTGATGATCTGTGCAGGCTTGGCCGGGGTTCGTACATTCCACGTGGTCAAAGTGCCATCGGAGTGGCTGCAAACAAACTGCTTGCCCTCATGGTGCCAGGCGACTGAGTGGATTGCCTGAGAGAGCAGCCGTTTAATAGTGTGAGATACATAATGCACATGAAACATATGTTTGATAGTTCTGGACAGCAAAGCAAGTTTACATAATGGAGGAATCACGATTTGTCTCAACAACTTGTTCACTGGTGGCTGGGCCTCTTCAAGGGATTTGAGTGTAATTAGCAAAATACAGACCCACCAGATTCAAATGACATTATTTTGAAGCTTTAAGAAAATGGTTTTCATTCTCTTGAAATGAAAGAAACCTAAGCAGCTATTTCAGGTTACATGACAAAGCTTTTGGGAGTTCCTTCACATGCGACTTAACTGTTTCTCCATGCAACCCAACAAGACCAAACATGTTTCTGAGACAACAGTGAGAAAACACCAGACAAACTAGATTCCTCACAAGAACAGAGGAAAGAAAAACCATGCCTCACCTCGTCATAATTGTAGCGGTAGTCAGCTTTTTTGGACTTCAAATCCCACAACACGACTACCCCAGTCTCAAATCCAATCAGAAGCTGTAATAAGAAGAGAAGCAAAGCAGGCATAGCTCAACAGACTGCTGTGAAAGCACATTCTGCACAAAATGGGGTTAATGTTAAGAGAATGAATCAACTTTTATTCTTTTTTTTTTTCAAACCCTAGTAGATATTTAACAGTTTCTTGGGTTGGCACAAGATGTAGAAAACATTCTCACATTTACACAATTTAGTTCACTGTACTCCAGTGATATTTATTAAAATCTAAGTGAATCAATTAATGGAAATGTAACTTTCATGGCCACATAGTCTCACGCTTTAAAAACAAAACAAAAAACTATCACTTCTCCTCCTCTGCAAATGATGTAGTGTAGGAATAAACCTTTTCTCTTCGACTCTGATGTCATCATCCAAAGTTACATTGACATTTCAATTGGCTAAAAATGCCGTGTCCTTATAGCTGCACAAACCATACCGGCATTGTGTTGTCTGTTCCAGTTCTCCACAGAGAAGAAGAAAAGCACACCACCAGATAGCAAATAAAATGGAACATTTGTTTTACGTCTTGGGGTACAATTGTGTATCTTTTGTACAGGAAATGTAGTGTTTAACTATCCGTTACCTTGCCCTCATCCATGGGGTTATCACTGATGTGCACAACAGGCCCTGGGTGTGTCTTGGTGGATCTGTCACAGAAGAGAAGGAAGAAAAGGAAGACAGTTCAAGTCAGTTTAAGTACATTTGTAGTTGATGTATAGCCGATGAGTAAAATGTATCTGATAAATGTAGTCATACTGCGTGGCTTTTAGAGGGCAGTAAGATAGAGAGGCAATTAGGAAAGGCATCCAAAATATAAGCCACAATCTTTTGGTCACGCACAAAGAAAAAGGACAAGATAATAAGATGAAAACGTGCATCAGTACACCAGAGGGGGAAAAAATAGGCATGACATATGAGAGAGCCAAACAGTGAGGGAGAGGGAGCGTAGGGTCACATGAGGGTCTATGAGAGATTATAGTGTTTCAAGACAGGATCACCGTGGCAACAGAGCAAGGGGCATGGAGGAAGTGTAGGTCTGGCCTAAAGAAAGTGTTGCTGCCTCTGAGTGTGGTCTGGCTCCAGTGGCTAATGATCTCATTGCTGCTGCTGATGAGTCGATAGAGTCAGTGATGTCGCAATGGAGAAAAAGGAAGGGATGGAGCAGAATATGAACTCCAGTCGGTAATCACCACATTGTGATAGACCATCAACACAAATAACGATTTTAATAACAAGTTATGATGTATGCAAACCAAATTTTATTGAAATAAAGATGATTTTCACATGGTTTTTAAAACTGACTGAAATGTAGTTAAACATTATTCACAAAAACAGTTAAAGCCGAGTTAAATGGGCTCCATTTCCACTGTGACACCAAATATGATCATTAGGACCATATGCAGCATTTCTATCCACTGTAGGAGAGTCCACGAGTTTCCAGAGGCAACAAGCTATGAAGCAGAGCACGGAAAAGACATTCCTATCAGAGATTCTACAAAGAAATAACTGAATATTATGCTTTAGCTTTCATACCATATCATTTCTTTTCATCTTCGCAATCAGACAAGCTAAATCATTTCCCATCTCCACTGCCTGTTTCTGAGAAATTTATCTAAGAGGATGGAATACTTTGCTCTGACACTTTCAACTCCAGGATCTAAAGGAGCAATTTATCCGATTTCACCTGCAGCCTCACACTCACTTATACACACACACACACACACACACACACACACACACACACACACACACACACACACACACACACACACACACACACACACACACACTTTTATGCTACCAATTTTAGCTGGCAGTCACTTTCTAAAATCATTTCTTTTAGCTCACTTGCGGGCACGAAGGATAAAATGGCTTGGAAAGAACATCTACTAAAGTTTTCATTTAGCAAAAAAGTAATCGCCCAGTTCCAGGGTTAATTTTGGCTCAGAATCGGCTACTTTTTGGAGTCTGTTGGGCAGTACACTATGCATGTAACCACAGTTGAGCCTGTTTCAGACATGCACTTCTGTTGATCTGAATGTGCTGGCTTCATCTATAAATGTGCACTCACTTTACAGTAAATCATGACAACAATCTTATGAGATCGGACCTAATAACATTTTTGTATCACTTTTAAAACCACCAAAGTCTGAATACATTTAGTCACATTAACAGAGGCATGCACAAGAGTACAACTCTTTGGAGAATGTCACAAACAGCATTATCATGTAGAAAATTTTTTTTTCTGACACCTGCATTTAGTCTCACAGCCTCAAAGCCACTTCACTATTTTTCTGCACTCAAAACAGGTTTATGACACTCACTAATAATAAGCTTTTGCAGCAATAATGTCATCATTTACTTTTAATGAATTATCCCCAATATGGACACAGACTCATATCAGGTGCTAACAGCAGATGAAACTTCGTGCTTCACTTCAGGAAGTGAGCTGTTACACAGTCACAGTTTATAAACTACAGCTTAATAAACTTTACTGAAGTGTGCTTGGATGACTTTCCCTGGAATTATCAAAGTACCTATCAGATCTACAATATATAGACAAAAGTATTGGGCCACGCCTCTTAATCTTTGAATTTGAGTGGGTTTTTTTCAGACGTGTTGCCACAGGTGTATAAAATCAAGCACCCATTCATACAGTCTGCCTTTACAAACATTTGTAAAAGAAAGAGCTCACTGAATTCAAGCGTGGTGCTGTAATAGGATGCCACTGTTGCAACAAAGTCAGTTTGTGAAATTTTCTCCCCTCCTAGATTCACGATCAACTGTAAGTGGTATTGCAAATTGGAAGCATTTTGGAACCACATCAAACTCAGCCATGAAGTGGCAGGCACACCATGTAAAGTTACAAATTGGGGCTGTCAAGTCTTGAGGCGCAAAAGTCTCAAACACTGAGCTGACTCAGTAACTGCAGAGTTCCAAACCTCCTCTAGCATTACCATCAGTACAAAAACTAAAACAAAAACTGGGAGCTTCATGGCAGAGCAGCAGCTGGAAGTTCAACGTGTAGGTGGCCTGGCATGGTAAGACTCTGACTTAATGTCTCTTAATATACTGTCAGATGTTGCATGAGTATTGTGGCTTAGTTTATACCTATGGGAATGCTGGACGGGTGACCCATGTCTGAATGACAGAATTCCCGAACTTTACCAGATAAATGAAGCCAACAATGGTAGCTATTCCAAGTGTGAAGAAAATTCTGGTCTGCCAATAAAGGCATTTTTTTTTTTTAATCATTTGTTGAATTATTTATTGAGAATCAATTATTTAGCCAAACTGTTTATAATTATAATTTTTGTAATAAATTCATAATTGCAAAATTTTGTGTGCTGGGAAAACCCTGTATTCACAGCACGAATATTCAGGCACTACAACGCTATAATACCCAGAAAAGGTACTAATGGTGTTTTTATCCAGCAAGATCATACCACCTGCACGTGACATTAAATGGGAACCCTGCAGTAGATGCAGGATGTGATGTAAAATTCCTCACAAACTTTACAGTGGGTGTTTACATGAGGGAGTGGGTGACACAGGATGGGTCACTGAGGTTATGAAGTGGGCACTTCCTATCAGAGATGTTCTGTTAAATCTGGCAGCAAACACCTCCAGAAGTCTCAACTGCAAGTCCTGGCATGGCACAATCACCACCTCCATACCGCCCTCATACTGATCAGAGCTACAGTATTCTCAGTATACAGGACTAACTGTATCTGCAAACACATTCCTTTGCAATTTTGAGTTTCCTGGTTGAGTCTCAACTGCACAAAGACATGCAAGATATGCAAATAGCGAGTGTGTGTGTGTGTGTGTGTGTGTGGTAGTTGTGAAATACAGACTCACAGTTCGATGGCTTTGTTCCACATAATAACGTAGCCTGAGAGAGTGAAGGACTCCACGTTGACAATGTGGATGTTTCCTCTTTCTGTGCCGATGTACAGCCATTTGCTCTGGAAGGGCAGGTGGCAGTATGTGATTCTGGAAGAGATCAGGATTCATCACAACCAGGCTTTTTATTATATCATGACTCAGTTGGCATTAAAGGGTAACCCTTGTTCCTAATCATGGTGGTCCAACTGGAAGGAGTAGTGAGTGAGTAAGATTTAATTACAAAGGCCTTGCACTGTGTCACGCTAATGAAGCCAGACTATATATAGATCAGTGGGGGGGGCAGCAGAAGAGATACTGCTGCCTTTTCTCAACTGGGTGAAAAAAAAAAAACATTCAGTCACACAACACATTTACTATATGAAATAGACTGAGTCTGTGGTAACTGTTTTATTGAGTTTGGCCATTTGTCTGTCCACACATCATTTTTCTGACTTTTCAGGGAAAATCTGGTGCAATTTTTGAATGAACTTGAAAATCACTGACTTAACAACACCTACTGTTACTTTTAACAGACCTGATTGTTTAGACAACCAAAGATGCTGCAAAATATCTGCAGCAAATTGTTGTTAACTTGAAGTAGGAAAAGTAGCACACAGGAAAAATATACTGCTATTTTAAACATTCTTTATTATATTTTGTTAGTTAGTTACTGCTCATTTTTGTCTTGCTATTTGAGTTAAAATCTGAACACAAATATTATTTTTACTGGATTATATTTGCTGCGTTACATAAATAAGCAGTAGTGTAATGTCCTTTTTGCCGATATCAAATTTCTGTTACATTTGAAAGAGGGTCTGAACAGAAAAAATAAATAAATAAATAATCTGCAGGCCAAAAATCCAAATAATGGGCTGAGAGAAATTGCAAAGCTGGGTGATAAAAATCTGTGGGCGCCACATTCCTCCTGAAAAGTAGTAAAACACTGAATATAGGATGAAAAACTGCTCTAGCACTGATCCATTTTTCACAAATTTTCCTTACTGACTAAATGAAATTTAAGAAGAATCTGGTGCCGCCCCACAGCACGTGCCCAGCTGTGAAAGCTCTTTGCAAATTTTGTTCACACATCACAGAGAAACAGATGCAGTGTTGCTGCAAACGCAGAAACACAAAAGAACAGATTACTGTACCTCTCCCTGTTAAACTTGAGCGAATGCAGGATAGCCGGGATTTTTTGCCTCAGGTTCCACAGGTGGATGCTGTCATCAGCTAAGGCACTCACCAGCGCCCCCTGTGGCGATGGTAATAAAGAGAGGGGTTATTAGCACAGAGAAAACATGTGGCTTGGTAACTGCTGTCTTATATGGCTTTACCAGAAGCATGTGATATAAGCTTGTAGTCATTACAATATAAAGTGTGCTGAAATGAATGCTGCCAGTTGGAGCTTCTTTTTTTAAGTAAACTCAACTGAAATGAAGTGAACTGACTGTGAGTCACACCACTAGCATTACTTTTACTCAATGTATAAAAGCACAGTTAATTTATGGCAGTAGATTTATGGCAGTGTGAGGAGAGAAGTGGACAGACTGCGGGCGAAAAGGTGGTGGTGGAGGAGGAGGAGTGAGAAAACCAAACAAAGACACAAGGAACAGGTAATGACAACAAACCTCGTTGATCAGGAATTGGAGCTGGATGACAGCGGCACCGCTCTCGTGCTGACAGTAACACTCCACGCCTGCACGGCCAAAGCTAAAAGTTGACTCAGTCAAAGAAAACTGGATAGGTGCCAGTGAGGTTCATGCAGAAATCAAGAAAAAAAATTAAATATGCTGCAGGTTATCTGATATAGTTTAATGCAAAAAAAATTGAAATTGGCAATTGGCATTTCCAGCCTTCTGTAGGTGTTGCAATATTAAAAAAAAAAAAAAAAAAAAAAAAAAAAGGTTCCCAAGTTCTTTGCTTTTTTTTTTTCTACTAAACTAAATGTAAGTTGACATTTTCCACTTGCAAACCAAACTGGTGAGTTATAAATAAAATCAGTGGGCCCTGTCTGCCTCATTTATTCACATGCGTCAGCCAGTGTGACGGCAGCATGATTAACTTCACTCTCACTTCTCTCTGTTGGGCTGTTAAGTTTTAACTTTGAGGATCTCTGCCTGCTTAATTTGTCCATTCAGAAGCAATCAGGCCACCCATTCCGCTAACATGGGGCTTCGAAAATTACACAGTGCAAAAGACTGTGGCCACAGAGAAGCATTGCCACATAGGCATCAGGGCTGCAATGCATCAAAAAAACCCCATCTTCAAATACTTTCACAAGCAGCAGTGAAATGACAAAAATCAAGGGGGAAAACTTTCAACTAGCCTCTAATCACCATCACAGGGATCGTATGTGCACTGAGTCATGCATACAAACACAAGAAGAGGAGGAAGCAGCAAGAGATCTAATCATACAGAGAATCCACAAACAGACAGAATGACCACAAAGAAAAAAATAGGTGCAGAGTTTCTCATACTCTTTGTTATCATGCCAAAGAAAAGCTCCAAAGATGGGCAGCTATACTGACTAAGTCCATTTTAAGGCTCCAACAGTATAATGATTCTGTACAGGATTAACCAAGCGAGCAGTGATCAAACAATCCCTCAGTTCCTTACACAAACTAAGGAGGGGTTGCAGGATACCGTTTCAGGACAGGCTCAACAGTGGACATCAGGTTGGCAAAAGGACAGTGGCAAACTTTTAGACTGACTTTTTTTTTTTTCCTTTTTTTTTTTAGCTGGCGCCAGTCTAAGGCTGCTGGCCACTGAACTCACATTCACCCACGACCTTTGTCTAGTTTTGCCTCCTGGCATTGCAAGTTCTGTACAACATTTTTCAGAATTATTAATGGATATCATGTTTCCACAGGTCCACAATGGAGGACAAGAGTCATTAAGTCCGTTGCATACCCTCTGGACGTGCATAAATAAGAGCAGAGAGGTAGTCGAAAGAGCAAGAATGGTAATATGCAACAGTGTATTAATATTTCTGTAATGCTGTGGGATCACTTCAACAGCCTGGCAGCCTGTGTGTTATTTTTCAGTGGTTACGAACTCTTCATTCTAAGTATTGTACAAGTAGAGCCTTAACTGATTCAGCTGCAATGTAGGTTAATGGTGCTGCTGAGCAGAGCTACTTTCTAGGCTAGCAGGAAATTACTAACACAAACCTCAAAACAAGATTTTGTCACTGAGGCAAGCGAGTGCATTCTTTTCTAACTTCCTTCCACACTACATGATCAAAAGCTTAAAGGCCACAGGTACAAACTACATAGCATAAAATGATTTAGAGTACAATACACATTTCCCTTCATGCCTTTAATTTAATTGGCAGTGTGAGCATAGGAAGAAGGGTCACACTGCAAAACAAAAAATGTCAAAAATGCTAGTTCTTCTCACCCTCTGTTGGTCATATGATTAGATTCACATGATGTGCTTTATTTTGAAATTAGTTCATTCCTTTAGTTGAGTAATCAACTAAAGCTGCAGGTCTCCTGCTTTTGAGATGTGAAGAGTTTCTGCTTTTTATCCTGAATTAATTAAAGTTTTGGACTGTAAGAGAACACAAGCTGCATTATAATGATGAACTGATTTCAGCTCCATCTCAGTAAATATAATGCTTTATCCATTGTTACATATTGTTATATTTTATAATAAAGATTTCTGTTTCCCTGGCATGGGGGGGGGTAAATAATACCAAAAAATTATAAATGAATTGAAAACATTAGAACTCACTATTCGTGCATCCTACTCAATACATCACCTTTCTGGGAAACTGTATTGGCCTGCACCTGACAATTTCAAATATCCTATCGAATCAAATACATTATCTGATAATCAATCATGAAATCATTAGCAGCCCCGCGAGCACAGCATAGTCTAAGCCAGGCGTGGGCGATTAATTTTCCCAAGGGGCCACAAGAGAAACTGAAACTGTTGTGAAGAGCCACACCAATGAGCTGAACTCACTTCTGTTCAATATTAATTTGCCCACCCGTGGCCTAAGTTGACCCCTCACTGGGACTAAAGACCAGAGATTTTTTTTTTTGATATGCATAAGCTACACCCATTAAGACAGCTAATGTGTCTTTTCAGAATTTAGCTGTTCTTAGCTGTTTTAAAAACAGGAAAAACACCCTGCAGATGTAATTTTTATTACCCATGTGTATTTTAAGAACCCTAATGTCATAAAGTTTGACTCCATATCAGAGTACATGCCAAATATTTTGCTCTCTTAACCTTCACAAGGATTTCCCCTTTGCTCTTGTGAGACTAACACATCACACACACTACAGTCATGCCCCTTGAACATCAACACTTCCCCGTTCGGTAAACCACAGCGGTTCACCGCAGCATTTCAACATCAGCAGGTTTTCTCACAAAATCAACAGATGAGCCTCATGACAGGAAGTTATCTTTATCATGCAATTCTACCAATAAGCGTGTCTTTCAACAACCAGCCTATAACTTATAAAATAATGATGTTGTACAAAGCAGGACTTTGAATTAAAATGAATACATTTATATTAGGTCTACTAACTTAAGTACTCAGAGAGATTAAAGATCTCATTTAAGCTTTTATTTGGGGCAAAGAAACAAGAGGAATGACACAAATGAAATGACCCAGCCAGCTGAGGATCAAACCAAGGGTTCACCGCTCATGGCATCTGCAACCATACAATATGCACCCTACACACTCAGCAAGTGGGTCAGTGAGGTCTAATTTCTAAAAAGTAAAAAATTTGAACAGTCACCAGACACCAAATTATTTGCATTTGCCTAAACGTAAGGTAAGAGGGTTTTATAATAGCCAAGTAGAGCACTGGAAGGAGCAGGGATATGTCTAGAGTTACACACTGATTAAAACACTGTAGTAGAGACAGATCTTGTAAAAGCAGACATTTATTGCTTGTAGACACATCATTGAGTTTATGTCTACTGAGCTGTGGCAGCAGTTCCAAACTTCAGGGGCACTGAGGTGGATCAATACAGCCCGTCTTTTGATAAATGAGCCAATTGCCCGAATGACAGTAATCCCATCAGCTCCACCTTGCACATTAGGACAACATGGAAGCAGTATATGTTCTCTGGGAGTTGCCCTATGAAAAAAACACAATGCCCTCTTAACCTGGAGAGTGGATAAAGAGGAGGATAGAGCCACTTAAAGAAAATGTAAACAAAGCAGGTGGGCTTCTTAAGCAGAATATCAGCATGCACAAAGGGAAACCCTCAGCTGATACACTAATAGGTCAACCCTGAAGGCATAACCTGGAAATGAGTAGACCGTCACATGCAGTGCTTAACAGACTGGAATCCAGGGGCAGTTTTGCTGCTGTGACTCATGGATGTTAGCTGTAAAAACAAATTTTTATCCTTGAACACAAACAAATACGAAACTGACTTCCAACTGCCTGAGGGGCCACATAGCACTGTGGCAGCTTGATTGTGTGTGGATGTCGTGCAAGTCCAGTTATGTTTACAGCACATATGAAGTGGCATCCTGGCACTGACTGGGCAGCACAGTTGATGAGGTTGGCTCCTCGGCATATGGCAGAGGAGCTGTTCACGCTACTGCAGAGATACCACTAATGAGCCTGGGTGCTTCAGGAGAAGGAGGCTGCTGGTTGCACAGAAAAACATCCTAAGCAAGTGTCGAGCCTAAGAACAACACTTCCTTCAGTTGGTTTTATTCTTTTTGTAAGGTTGGATGACAAGAAGCAGAAAGGATAATTTAGTCTGTGAACTCTCCTGCCTCTGTGGAATCCTGAACTGCAACCTTTCCAGGAAAAGGTTCCTGGAAACGATTCCAGGAACTTAGACATGGATTTGCTTTCCTTACATGTGTGCACAAAGAGGGTGAGGATGTAAAAAATGTAAACCTTGAATCCTCCAACCTTAACTTTCCTTGCCTGACTTTCTTCATGTTGGAAAAAAAAGGATACAGCCTCAAAGCTCCAGTCTGAGTCCCAATGGCCAAGATTTTCTGTACGGGGTCAAAAGCCATTGAGGATGGTTGATATGGGAAGCCATGACGCACAGTCTGCAGGAAAAAAAAAATAGAAAATGCATAATTTACATCAGACATTCACCCAGCTATTCAATCATCTCCTACACAGTCAAGCTGGCATTAGTAGAGGAAAAAAACATTATCATAATCTCCAAGAAATGCAGTCCATCAATGTGGAAAATCTGCTCTATTATGATAAGAAATTAGATAAGGAATAAACATTACTGAAAATGAGGACTGGAATATCTTTCTTACGGCTGCTTGATATCAGTGCATGATCAATCCCGTAAACCAACAATAATACAATAACTTTTAGCCAGTCTAAGGCTCACATTGATAAACTTGGTCTAGATTTGATTGCCAGCATCTTGAAGTAGTTGTGCCACCAAAATATTATCATCATCAGGCATCTATAACCCAATTGTTTCAGGTTGGAAACGTTGCTCAGTCATCCATGGGCTCTCTGTAGCTTGCAGCAGGATTATATAATAGGTAATGCCATGGCCCTGTAACCTGGGGACCTGACCTGTTCTGCTCCCAGCTGGAGCCGAAGCTGGTGGGCAAAAACCTTTCCAGGCAGCCCTAACAGTTTGCATTACTAAACCATGCATGATTAAAAATGAGATTGGGGAGCTCTTGCGTGGTGACCTGTGAGGCTGGGATTTAAAGGATTGGTTTTTATTTATTTTTTGCCAAAGCTGTTCACTCACATGCTCTTATGCACTGTACCCACAAAGATTAGGCTCTGAAGCGATTGCTGCGCTCGTGGATGGTGGTGGCTTAGTTTAAAAAACCAAGCAGAAATTTAGCTGAAGGTATGGGAGGGAGGCAAAGGAGGTGGATATTTACTACATTTAAAGTTTTCATTATGAAAAGTGCTCTTCTTTCCACCCCTTGAAACACAACATGGGACATCTGCAATAAATCCTCTATCACTGTAATAAATGAAATAAATGTACCACAAAACATGCCTCAGATTTCGCCCTCAATCTCTCACATTAAAACTCACGTTAGACCTGCATCTCCAGCATGAACAGGAGTTATCAGAGCACCATCTAAATGGGGTGGGTGCGTGTTGTATTGTAATTTTATGAGCTATTACAGTGACGAATATACTGTACAGTTACCTGAGGCAAAGATTCTGAGCATTGCAAACAGCCAACCACGGGGCACAGTGAGGCAAGGCTGCATCACATTGCAGCATAACTAGTGCTCAAATATGTGACTTTAAATCTGGTGTGTGTGCACTCAAGTGGTTTCGATCCAAATCATGAGCAGGGCTGACAGATGAAAACAGGCAGTGCGTTTTCTTTTTTTTTTTTTCTTTGTCACGCCGCTGTCATCTGACTGTCAGTGCGTTAATGTTACCTTTTATTAACGGAAACCCACCTTGCAAAGCTGGAAATGTTCCGACTGTAAAGTCTCCTGGACAACATCATTTTCCCTGGGAGTACCCGGCTGAGCAGTTGCGGAGGAGGAGGAAGAAGCCGCTGTCAAGCCGTCCAGCACCTTCCGAATATTAAACTTCTTCATTTTCCTCCGGTACACAAGCGACGTTTGAAAAAACAGATCAAGCGAGCTACCATAAATTGGATAGAGAGGGGGGTAGCTGCTAGCTAGTTAGCCGAAATAACGCACAGTTAATACCTTTCTGTACACATCTCACATGTTACGGAGGGTGTTGCCCGCGCATTCTCCAAAAGCGCCCGCGTCACGAACATTGGTTTAAAGAGTCCCTTTCGATATCAGCCCTAATGCGCCATTTATGTTGCCAGCTTTGGCGTTTAGTCGACCGGGATCAATCGTTTCCGCCAGCTCCTTCCCCAACCAGGGCTCAGCGGGTAGCAAAGTGGCTACGGAAACGCAGTGAACTGCAGCGGGGATTGAGTCTGCGCTCTGCCGTCACCCGGATGCAGGGTCGGCGTTACGGTGTATTCCATGACCCGTCAGATTAGGTGACCTCGATCGGAATGTTTTAAAACTCATTGTGTTGTGACACCTGCTGAGACAAAAAGAACAGACTTAATAGGCCACATACTTTAGTAGCTATGGTCGCAAATAGAGCCAATTCAAAATACATCACCATACTTAAAATAGAAGGACTGTCTTTATTTCTGAACACCTTGTTATGGTCATTTTCTGTAGTTTAAAATTAGAATTGCAATTAAAAACACTCAAAAACAAAATCTAAATCCTTAATTTTGTCACAATCTTAACATTAGTTCTAGCTGTGAGCACTGAAAACCATTTTTAGGGTTAAAAAAAGAAATTAACATAGGAACGCAAAGAGTTCATACAGCCCTGTGGCCCCCTGCTGGATAAAGGGGACGCCTCATTGCCCGAGGGCTGGGATGGAATGAAAACCCTGGTGACACCTGTCAGAGATGTGAAGTGTGGTGTCACAAGTACCAAACAAATAATGCAGGGAAGAAAGGGAGAACAATCTAGCCACAAGCTTCTTTTACTATAGCACTTTCCCACGGAAACACGATATAAGGCCTGCCTTTGGTATTCCTTTCCAGTCTATTGTGCGGACCAAAAAATAGGCCGTATTTCCTCATTCTTCATGTTCCCTGAGGAGGTAGATTTAGGTTATTTTGCCTCCGCAGAGAATTAGACACAAAGCTGAAAAACCTGGTTAAATATTCACCTTTGTGATATGTCATTCTTTTAATTGGCCCCACTTTTTTTTTTTTAACCACACCTGTAGGCACATAGTTTCATTTGAACTGATTCAGGAATTAAACAGCACTCCTTAAATGGTGCACCTGAAAAAGCTACATGGAAGTCATGAAAGACAGAAAATGTTTTTTTTTTTAAATGAAAAAATTAAAACACATGGCCTCAGTAATACACATATTTGCAATGTTATAGCCTTTTTTAACTTTGATTTAAGACTGTTTTTAGTGTTTTCTGGATTTTAATTCTTTAAACAGTTTTGGGATGGCTTTTAATAATTAATCACTTAGCATACTGTACAAAAGTCTTGACCGGCCCCTATAGTTTGCCTCCAAGGAGCCAGAATTTCTTGTCATTTTCAAAGTGGCCCAGGCTTTCTGAAAGTCTTTCAAAGTTTTTCTTTGATAACAGTATTATAACAGGTGATAACAGTATTATCACCTGATTAACGCTGTACACTTTGAGAAAATTGGACAAGTGGCAGATGAGAAGAACCTCTTCACACTATGATATTTGCAGCTGACATTATGATCTATATTGAAAGTAAGGAGCAGGTGATAGAGAGCCTGCAGAGGTGGGGATATGCAGCGGAGAAAAGAGGCGCGAAAGTAGAAAGAAGACAGAATACATACATGTGTGAATGGGAGGGAGGTAGGTGGAAAGGTGAAGATCAAGTGTAACCCATGTGAGGTAGTAAAAGTAGATGAGTTTAAATACCTGTTGTCAACCATCCGAAGCAGTGGACAGTGCACAAGAGAGGTGAAGAAGAGAGTGGGTGGAGAGAGTGGAGATGTGTGACAGAAGGATAGCAGCAAAAGTGAAAGGGAAGGTTTACAAGATGGTAGTGAGACCTACTATGATGCATGGTTTGGAGATGGTGGCATTGACAAAAAGACAAGAGGCCGACCAGGAGATGGCAGAGCTGAGTGACCAGGATGGACAAGATTAGACAAGAGTATCTCAGAGGGACAGCTCAGGTCAAGCAGTTTGGAGAAAAAGTTAGAGAGATGGTTTGGAGATGTGCAGCGGCGAGATGAATATACTGGAAAATGATGTTGAACATGGTACTGCCAGGCAGGAAGAATAAAGAAAGACTAAAGAGGAGGTTCATGGATGTAGTGAAGGAGGACATGCAGAGGGTTGGCGTGACAGAAGAGGATGATTGGGACAGGGTGAGATAGAGGCAGATGATCCGCTGTGGTGAACCCTAAAGGAACAGCCAAAAAAAGAAGAAGAAGAAGGACAAGTTGAGGACAAAAGTAGAGGTGACAGGCCTAAGAATAAACTATCTACAGCAGATGAGTTACAGCAGCATCTGAAAGTCAGGTTCCTAAGAAATAGGAAAAAGTCCAGTCAAGACCTGACAAAGGTCTTCAGTTGTTCAGCTGTTAAGAAACCATTCTTAAGGAAGGGAAACAAGGAGAAAAAGCTGAGGTATGCCACATTACACAAGAACTGGACTGAAAATCAGGGGCAACAGGTCTTATAAAGTGATGAATCCAAATTTGAAAATGTTGGTTCAAATCATCATCAGTATGTAGTCTGTCCTGGTTTGGGTCTGCTTTTCAGCCAGTGGTGTTGGAGATCTTGTCAAAATTGATAGAATTTTAAATGCAGAAAAGTTTCATCAGATTTGAATCCATCATGCAACACCATCTAGAAAGCATCAAGTTGGCAACTGCTTGATTTTTCAGCATGACAATGATCCCAAACACACTGCCAAAGCAATAAAAGCATACCTGAATAGAAAAAACACAATAGAACACCATCAGTCATAGATTGGCCTCTCCAGAACCCAGACATTATTGAAGCAGTGTGGGATCATCTCGACAGAGAGCAGCACAAAAAGCAGCCAACATTCCAAGAACTATTCCTGAAGACTGCTTAAAGACATTACAAAAAAGCTGCCTAAGAGAGTTCAGACTGTGTTGAAGAATAAAGGTGGTCATACCAAATATTAACTTTCAAACTCAATATTGGCAATATTATACATACTGTATTTCCATGTATGTTTGCTTATTTTCAACAAAACTGCTATTCTCCATTTTCCTAGCAAGATAAAGAAATAAAGAAAACAGAGGTGACTGAAATATATCACAGCTACTCCATCTGTACATGTAGTCATGATAAACAAAGTACAGCCTCTTTCAATTCTAATGTCTCACATATCAGGACAATAAATAATCATTATTCTCCTGTTGTGTGACCCACTTTGGGCCGAGCTTTAGCTATCAGACAAGCAGCCTCACATTTGACTCTAGAAAACTTTGGTATACAAAGGAGTTTATAGTTGATTTAATGACTGCAAGGTGCCCAGATCCAGTGACTGCAAAACATACCCAAATCATCACCCGTCCACCATTGTGGTGTGTTTGGTTTTCTCCAAATGTGGGGCTGTGCATTTTGGCCATACATCTCCACTTTGGTCTCATCTGTCCAAAGGACATTGTTCCAGAAGTCTTGTAGTTTGTTCAGATGCAACTTTCCAACACTAATCTGTGCTGCCATGTTCTTTTTAGAGAGAAGAGACTTTTTCCTGGCAACCCTTCAAAACAAGCCATCTTTAATATTTAACACACTAACATTATTTGTTAAAATAGCGAATTTTCTGTCAGTCAACTTATTTAACAGTTACTGATTTAATTAATTATTCTATTTTTTTTATATGACCAACATCAAATCTTTACACGTTAACAATTATCTGCATACTTATTTCAAATGGTCAGGATTAAGCCTTATTCTAACACGCAAAATATAGAAATTATGGACAAAATGAAATTTGAGCCTTGAACTCCTGAACAATTTTTAATTTATTGTGCCTTCACTTTAATATTATTACATAAAACTTAAAAGTTGAGTATTTCCAATTTTTGCTACTTTAAATATTGATTTTTTTTAAAAAATTGTGCTAGATTAGCTGACAGAACACCTTCTATAACTTGTAGTTATTTTACAGATCAAATTGTTTACATGAAAAACATCTGATTAACTTATCACTTAAATTGCTACAGATGACAGTTGTCTCCTACAACATTAAATGCAGCAAATCTGCTACTAATCAAAAATATGATACAGAAATGTGATGTAATGAAGCAAAACATGTTGGTAGTGATATAGAAAGGAAACAGGACGGTTTAGTCCTGTTCAGTTTGTCTTCTTGTTGCAGTGGATAACAATAAAAAAATTAAAAAACACAAACGAGAAGGATGATGTTTTCCCTGTTAAAGACGTCTAGCGCCACTGTATCGCTCCTTAAATTGTCTTTGCACATCTACATTTTGTCCACTAGATGGCGTCATCTACTAACACAGAATTAATTTCTAATTTGACAGTATTTTGAGGGCTAGCCTTGTGGAAAAAATTCAGAACCATGGACAGCAACATACAGAACCCCCTCATCATGGTGCCCCTTGATGGTCCAGGATGCGGTCAGTTTATAGGTATTATTGGGTTAATTTATATTTTAGTATTTTTTCCACACATTTATGGACTCAGGCACATCAACATACATAATGCAGGTGCAGCAGAATACCAGTCTGGTACTAATGTCTGCTGTTCAAAGACACGGAATACTTTTTCTACATAAAATAGGTCACGCAAGGCACAATAGGAAACAGAGAGCAGCACAGCACAGTGATGTAGACAGCTTTACTCTCCATTAACCTCTTCACAAGTTTGACTAAATTGAAATTGTCATGCAATCATGAATATATGAACAAAGCTGCCAGAGGAAATGCACGCCTGAGGGCAGATAAAACAGGACAATATCAATAATGCACAAGTGATGGGATCTGTTGCAGAGAGTGAGGCTCCCATCCATTCAAACTGTCATTTTTATAAACAAGTTAAGGAGTGGGGCTTTTGTGTCCGATGTGAAAAAGTATTGGGGCCAGCATCCCTGTTTGACTTCTGAATGTAGGTCTCCAGTAACTGGGACATACATCCAAAATTAGCAGTTGTGTGTTACTTCTTCCATCTCTTTCCCTATGGCACAATTGCCACATGAGGTAAACTACCTTGCTGGCTTTTGTGCTGCAACTCCTTTGATCAGCATTTAGATATCAGAGGAATTTGTTCGGGTATTGATAAATTTGTGAAATTGTAATGACCAATTTTGGCTCTTTTTTTGTGTTGAGAGATTTACTAATAATGCAATTAATCGTAAGTGAACAATTGCCCATAAAAAATTATGTGATTTTACACAAAGGTTGAATCAATTTTGATGACATATCTGCAGACAGTGCCTGAATTTGGACAAAAGTTACTCTGGAAAGGTACCCAACGGCGGGATGTAGAACAGTTCCCTTGTTGCACTGCAAGGACACTGAAAAGTAAAACTACAGGACAGCAAAGAACAGATTGGTGTGCAAAAATAACCTGCGCAACACAAAACACGTCAGAGAATATAAAGGACAAGGTATCACACAATGTGCTGGATTATAGCCCAGACCTTAAAAGCACTTTAATTTCACAACTTTGACAAGAGAAATCTTTCATTCAAATGTATTATTTATTCGAATTTATTAAAACATAAAAAAAAACAAAAAACACTACATGCATTTGACCAGAAATAGTTTGGTTAGGTTGAAAGCAATTTATAGAATTAACCACTTTACAGTAGGCAGTGCAACAATAACTAAACTAAACTGACTAAAAAAAAAAGAACTTATAAGACTTGCAACCTGTCCTGGGTGTACCGTGTAGGAATGTATGTATATGTGTACATGGATGGATTAACCTGTAATTTTCTGAATATTTCCAAATGGTTTAATATTTCTACCTGGACCGCAGTTTGGAGGCTGATATATTACTGTTTTCCTCCACTTCATTTTCTTACTTTATACATTTATGCAAAAGATTCTGAATATTACACCTTTTGATCTTTGCTGGATACAGCCTAAATGCTCTGCTCCCAGTATAGCACACTCTGTCATCTCTGGGCATTCTCACAAATCTCTTTCATCAACCAAAATCAGGTCATGCTGATAGCTTTTCTCTGCTTTTGGCCATATCAATCTAAGATGCCTTGCTTATGCATGGGTCTTAGCTCATCTTACTGCAAAGTGATTAAGAGATAATTATATGCATGGGTTGCATAACAGACAAGTAAAACTGGAAGCTGGAGTCAGATAGGGTGTCATTTAATGAGGAGTACTTCACAGCGTGAAATATGCATTTTTCCTCTCCTTGCTGGTTTTGTGCATGGGAATACATAAGTGTTACATAGCTTGTGGCCTCTCATTATAGTAGGTCATTCACCAGCACGTCTTGGTTGCACAAAGAGTGTCACAGACTTTTCCCAGCAGGAAGTGTGTCATGCTGATCTGTTTATTATTCTGACTGGATCAGTGGTTTATTGGAGGAATGAGCTCATTGTCTCCACAGAGGTGTTTATAAGCCAGTCTACACAGTCTTTAGATTATTGAGAAAACTAGCAAAGTAGTAGTATGAAGTTACTGAAGCTCCCTGGATTTCTGACACAGCTTCACTGAGGTGGCTGTGGATTCATGACACATACCACAAACAAACCTTGATCATCTGTTTAACCAGCAGCAGTTTGGTGTTTTGTCTCAGAACAGTGGTCTCCCACAGCACAGCGACTGGTTTGGACTGTCCGCGGGAGTCTGGTTCACTTTGATCTTGTCCCAGTGGCGCTCTTCAGTGGACAGGCTGGTGTCACACAGCATCATTTGTTTGACAAGGAAGGCACCTGCCTCTTCAATATTTATATTGTCCTATAAATGGAAGGGAAGAAAGTGATTTGGAACATTGTGTCTGCATTCTTTGGGTTAAGTGTTTGGCTGCAAGTTGTTCCTGCGTGTTAATATTTTATTGTATTTTATGAACAGGCTATATACAGTAGGTGCAGTGTTAAAGTTCACACATGCAATAAAGCATACATTCATGCAAGTCTAATGCAAGATCCACTCATGCAGAATGGAGCCTTGTAATAAGAATGCTTTCAAATACAAAATCTATCAAATTAGTCAAACAAATAAATAATCCAGTCAATCAGTTAATTATTTAATAATCTGTGGAATATCATAATATTTTTACTGCTAAACAGCCAACACTGACTGTTACTGTAGGCACACATTCCCCTGCTATGATAGTACAACACACACCTTAGCAGAGGTCTCAAACCAGCCCAGGAAGCTGTTGTCTTTGCAAAAGCTGTCCAGAGAGGACACCACATCTCCATCCCTCCCCGTCAGGTCGCATTTGTTGGCCAGCAGGACAGCAGGGACCAGATGGCCACTGTCGAGACAGACTTTGCTATCCAGGTCCTGCTTCCATTCAGAAGCAGCCTCCAGGGTGCAGCTGTTTGTAATGTCAAAGACCACTATTGCTCCCATTGCCCCTTTGTAGTACACTCTGGACATCTTCTTAAACCTCTCCTGGCCTTGAGGGATGATAAAATAAATGTGTGTGATTGATCTTTTTCCACAAGGTTTTGTTAAAAGAAGTTGTGAAAGTGTACTTTCTTCTTACTGTGACTGCATGACCTACAACTCTCCATACTGAAAAAAAAAGTAAACTCCAAGACTGCAAATCTGGATCCAAGCAGGAGTAATAAAACCTAAATGTTATGTAAGAAGTGCGAGACCACCAATAATTTTCTGAAATAAAATCAGATGTTTCCATGGACACTGGCTAGGATTAAAATTAGATCTGATAAAACAATGGATAAAAAAAGCTGCAGTTTTACTTGCTATAGTTTCGAAGCATTAAAACATTCAGTAACTTATTCAGCAGTTAAAATTTTAGAGTTTGAAGATCATTATCTGGAGAAGATTGCATCATCTCATTTTAGGCTCTTATAGCTGCCATCAAATGTGAACCACAATATCATTTCAAATACACAGAAAAAAAACTTGAAATATCATGTACAAACAAAATGTTTTCTTCCAGAGTTCTTGTTTACTTAAAATACACAAATACATTTCAGGTGAATACATTTTGTTTCAATTATTTAAAATTCACAATTTATTTAAATATACACTCACCAGCCACTTCATTAAGTACACCTCGCTAATACTGTGTTGGACCCCCTTCTGCCATCAGAGCTGCCTTAATTCTTTGTGACATAGATTCAACAAGATCCTGGAAACAGTCCTCAGAGACTTTGACATGACAGCATCTTGCAGTAGCTGCAGATTTGTTGGCTGCATATCCGTGACGGGTGAAATGATTTGTGTCATGGTACATTATCCTGCTGGAAGCACCCATCAGAAGATGGGTACACTGCGGTCATAAAGGGATGCTATGGTCAGCAACAATACTCAGATAGGCTGTGGCATTTAAACAATGCAACTAAGTGGCCCAAAATGTGCCAAGAAATGTCCCTCAGACCATTACACAACCACAACCAGTCTGAACTGTTGATACAAAGCATGATGGAGCCATGTTTCCAAATTCTGACCGCACCAGTTTTGATGTGTTGCACATTCAGAGGTGTTCTTCTACATACTTTGTATGTAAAGGGTGGTTGCTTGAGTTACTGTTGCCTTCCTATCAGCTCAAAGCAGTGTATCCATTCTCCTCTGAACTTTGGCATCAACAAGGCATTTTCTCTTAGAGAACTGCTGCTCATTGAATATTTTCTCTTTTTCAAACTATTCTCTGTTAATCCTAGAGATGGTTTTGTAGGAAAATCCCAGTAGATCAGCAATTTCTGAAGTACTTCGACCAGACTGGCACCAACAACAATGTTACATTCCCGATGACTTCAGTCACCTTTCTTCCCCATTCTGAGGCTCAGTTTGAGTCTCAGCAGGTCGTCCTGCTGCCTTGTGACTGGCTGATTAGACATTGTGTTGAACAGGTATACCTAATGAAGTGGCCAGTAAGTGCACATTTTATTTTGAGCTAAGAGAGTTTAGCATTATTTTATTTAAATACACATAATATATAAATAAATATATCAAGATATTATTTTATTAAATTTGAAATGCTTAAAGATAAAAACTTGACTATTTGGTCATTAGGTACACTTTTAAAATACTGATTTCCCAGAAATTTCACATTTACATAATACAGTTTCTCCAGAGTTTCTAACAAGTGCCATAAAATTAGATATTCACCTTTTCAATATATAATTTTGTAGAGGAATTTGCATTATAACTGACACTCACCTGCAATATCCCAAAACTGTAGTCTCACCACTGTCTTGGCATCCCATTCAATGGATTTTAGGGCAAAGTCAACTCCAATTGTTCCTTTGTATCTTTCATCAAAGCATTTATTAACATAACGCATAACAATGCTGCTTTTCCCAACCCCTAAATCCCCAATGACTAAAACTTTAAACAGCTTATCCGTAGATAATGTCACTGAACTCCTTCCCATGCTGCAGTCCGTGAGTTGACAGGCATGGAGACAGATAAAATATTCTGAATAATAGTGTGTTGAAATAACAGTGACTCAACACTCAGTGCTATTCCCTCTGTCACTACTTCCTCCAGTGTTGTTGGAATTTCTTCCTTTAAACCCGAGTAATGAAACTTTGACCTTTGATTTAAAACCACTATTGGAGCAGGTAGGCCCAGAGCACAGAGCCACCTAATGTTCCGGCATGAAAAACAGAAGACAAAAGCATAAAAAAGATTTAGTTTACTTAAATCAAACAAGTGCCCTTCAAATGGTCATCTCCAGCAACTACTGTTTAAAACTGTAGATTTAATTTACTCTGAACTTCATATATCAGGCTGCAACTAGCTTATTACTTATGCTAATAGTAGCACTTTATTACACTATACAATTTTGATAGGTAGTTAAAGTCTCAATATTTAGGAAATGGACTGGTGTACACAACCAATCACACACAATATAAGCATACACAGCTAATGTTTTCTCAAATACTAATAATGCATATAGAATACCAAAATAAGATACACAATTCATACATTCACAATACAATAATCTATACAATTATGAAAGTTGATGTCTATTTATAAAACATACAAGTTTAAAATTAGTTTAAGTTGCCTTTCAAGACCATAGAAATAAGATAAATGTACAAATGGGGGAAAAAAATGTGGCACTTGAACTCTGCTACATTCAAAATGCAGTGCAATTGTTTGGCAGTACTGCATCAATCAAAGATTCATAGATAATAGTTTTTTTTTTTCAACATTTTACCCTGCACTTCAAGCTTAAATAAATAGTTTTATAGTTTTGGGGGGTATTATTCTTTTTACATGTGAAGATGGATTCCTCTTTTATGTCCGTATGCTAGACACGAAGCTACTGTCTGCAGCTAGAAACATACACTGACACTGAAAGTGAATAAGGGTGTTTAAAAAATAACTCTCACTTTAAAGCTCTACTTTTGCATGACAAAGGACACAACCCTCAATGTGCAACGCAACAGATTTTCTTATAATCAAAGTGAATAATTTTATAGAAACTATGCCCATTAAGTTACCTTGATTAAAGTCAACAAACTAATTGGATTGTTACCTCATCTACATTTATCAAACAAATCTATTTATACAACAATACTTCATAAATGTATGTACATCATTCATTTATTTTTGTCAGTTATTTTTGTCTCTAAAAGCTTATGTTAGAAATATACAGTGTGCTTTTCATACAACATCTAAAATGTGGCACTCATTGCTCGCCCTTATCATGTAAAAGCTATTAGGAGTGAAAAATGGCTTGACGGACCACAGAATCACTTTTTCCTTATGTATCATCATATACAACACATACTGTATAAACTTGAAAATATAGTACAACTGGTAACATTTAGGGTGTGCCCTCACAGAGTTGAGGAGCTTTGTTTGAAGTCTCTGAGGATGACGGAGGCGTACGTCACATTTGGAGGTGTGCACAAAATCGACTCAGACACTGGCGAGTTGGGAAAGGGGCTCACTGGAGGACCAGTGCAATCACGGAAAGGTGAAGGAGGCATCAGAGCCAGAGATTCCTCCGTTGCTAATTTGACCTCAACAAAGTCCTCCTCGTCATGAATTTGGGCGTTATTGTACATGTAGCCATGGAGAAGGCCAAACTGCTCATTCTCCATTTCCTCCTCCTCGTCCTCCTCCTCTAATGGGAAGGCAGGTTCCTCATCAAATGGGTCAAGCTGCACAGGCAGGACAGGGTCCTGCTGGATGAGGTGAGCCTGATGGTACACTGGCATGCCGCCACTGACAACCTCAGGCATGCTTATCATACCACTGATCTCAGGCGTGTCACTGTTGAACTTGCTCACCACCCCCTCCTCTTGCAGGTGGTCCATTATGACATGTTGGGGGGGGATAATTCTATTTTGCTGCAGAGGCTCGGGAGAATAGAGCTCCACCTCCTCACCCACGTCTTTTATCAGCCCACCGGCAGGCATTTGCCCATGGGCCACCATAGGGGGAGTGTCAGGGGAATTATAATGGGCAGGGTCACTCTCGTCCTCCTCAGCCACATTATACAAAGTCTTAGTGCTGAGGTCTGAGAATTCCAGGGCTGTGTTATGGAAGGTATTAGTTAAGGGTTTGATGACAGCCATCTGATTGGAACCTGCTTCCTGTCTCTTCACATGCACTGACAGTCTGTGCCACATGTGATCCCCTTTTGGAGGATGTCTTGCACCTGGTTCAGACCATGACACAGACTTTCCATTAGAACTATGAACAAAATAAAGATGGCTGTTACTTCATAGGAACCCAGAAAAGTGGAGACAAAAACAGCATTTCTGGTTCATGTGAAAAACTAATGTCACTATTTGTATTTGTGAAAAAAAAAAATTAAACACCTTAAAGCTATTAGTATGCATTTCTGATGAGCCCTGGAGAAACCCTGTATTCTGTATTAGGGATCTAATTTGCCATCCCTTAGCACACAGAGATGCTTGTTTTAATTTTAATAGCAGATCAAAGGTTGAAATGGCTGTGTGAATTGAGTACTGACCTATATCCATCACACTTTACAACAGGTGTCCCTAGGAAAGTGAATACAGTAAGACATCATGTTCCCTTGGAGAGGGAATTGCAGTAAAACCAGCATCCCTGAGGTGCCTCAGGAGCAGGACTCACAGACTCAATTAATGAACCTACCTGCCGTTTCCAGCGTTCTTTTTCCTCTTGAACATGTTCAACAGGCTGTTGCTCCGGCAAGCAATTTTGCCGTCGCCGACATGCATGCGCACCGCATCAGAGGTTGTGAACGCGCTGCGCACATTCCGCTCAGGTTTGGCAATAATGATGTACATCTTTGGTGTGAACATGCACCCCAAAGCTACAGTCACGCTGAGGCTCACAGAGAAAGATGTAGTGATGATCTTGTAGTTGCTACCAAAGTAGATTGGTACAAACGCCAGCCAGATTATGCACGTGGTGTACATGGTGAAGGCAATATATTTGGCCTCATTGAAATTTGCAGGGACATTGCGGGTCTTAAAGGCGTAATAGGTACAGCTCATGATCAGCAAACCATTGTAGCCCAGTGGAGCTACAACACCAACGTTACTGGTGTTGCAGATCAGGAAGACTTCTCTGATGCTGGGGTAAGATTTGATGGGTTCAGGAGGCTCCATGATGATGAGGGTAATTTCCAGTGTGAGCTGGACACTTATCAGGATGAAAGCGATAACCACCTGAGCCCAAGCGCTCATGAACCTCGGCTTCCTCGTGCAAATCTTCTTCTTGCTGCCTGCCAGGATGCGCGCAATGCGATTGGTTTTGGTTACCAGGGCTGAGTAGCACATGGCAGCTGAGAGTCCAACAAGAAGTCTCTGGAGGTAGCAAGAGGCCACAGTGGGTCGGGCAATGAGAGTGAAAGGGCACAGATAGCCCAGGAAGATCCCTGCAAGGATGATGTAACAGAGCTCCCGGCTGGAGGATTTGACCACTGGTGTATCACGATACAAGACAAAGACGAAGGTAACAAATGATGTTACCAGGATGCCCAGGCAGGAGAAGACCACCTGGATGATGGACTCTGGATTGCTCCACTCCAGATAGCGCAGAGGGATTGGCTCACAGCCTGCAAAGAGAAAAAAAACATGGAAATAAAAAAATAGGCACAGCGTACTGAAAGCTGGTCACATATTTTTTTTATCACTTTAACATGGGCTCTGTGGATATTTTCATGATTATCTAGAGAAGAGCAATTAAATAAAAGGTCATTTTCAATGAAAAATGTAGTGTTGTACTGTACTGTATGGATACATGAAAAATTAATCAAATACATCTCTGCCTGAGAAAATACAGTAAGTCTCAAAGTGGGTTTTTAGTTCAACTATAAATAAGCCCCTTTCTACTCAGCCACGGCCAGACTGGGCTGCAGCCAGCAGAGGAGGGCTGCCGGTGCAGCAGGACAAAACAAATAACTGCTTTTTCATGGATCCAAATAAGCTTGCCTTTCTGCTTCATGTTGAGAACACACTCTGAATTTCTAATTCATGTTGCGTTATTTATTCATTGTATAATGCCAAGAGAGTTAGGGTTAGAAAAGTGCACAAGAATATTTTTTACATCCTTCATTGTGCTCCACATTATACCGTTTTCATGTGTATCCAAACATTTGTGGTTATAAAAATAAAAAATTAAACAGCATGGGGGTAGGATGATCCTATTAGGGAAGTGTCTTTGAACACCATAGAAGACCTTTGAAAGTGGGCCAGAAGAGTGGTAAGTGAACTAGGGCTGCTGTCGGATAAAATGGTGAGGATGATGAATGGCTCTCAGGTGTCATGGGAAAGCAATGAAAATAGGACAGAACAGGTTTATGAAATAGTGCTGCAAAAATCTTAGCAGGACAAGCTGTACAGGGTGCAGGAGGTAGAAGGAGGAGAAGTAAAAGCTTGGTGGAACTTAACTTTTTTTAAACAGCCTCAGATAAGCCAGATTAAACTCCTCCTATCTCTGAAAGCATCAGTCATGCAACAGGAACACAGCCCGTGGCCACCGGAGCAACCAAAAATTAATCTAAATTTAAATGACAAAACTGCAGAGCAGCAACATCTGCTGTGCTAATCAGCTGAGGCAGTTTGTCTAGGATAATTTTTTATTTACTGACTGGTGTTTTGGTGATTTTAAGAAGCAGCCAGCTATTATGTGAAATACATTTATTCACTTTTTAGCTAATAGATCAGAATATGGAGTTTCTGTACATAATATGTTAGTAGCAAATTAATTTTAAGTTCAACTCTGTCCAACTGTCCAAAACAGGAAAACAAGAGCATGTTTTTTTTTTATTATGAAGCTTCCTTTGTGAAAAAGGCTGTGTCTGAAATCACCTCACTTGTTCACTCATTCACTGATACAGTGTGTATAATTTTATAGGGGACTACAGTGGATCCGTTTACACACTCAGGCAGCAAATGTTTCGTTTTTTGTGCACATTAAACATCCAAGTATAACATGTTAAGCTTTACAGGTGCTGGCAGATAGATTAGATTTCCTTTGGCCAGGGCCAGGTAAGCTGTTTCCCATTGGATCCACTCGCTATGTGATGCCAAACCAACCAATTACTGGAGATGTTCTCATTTAATTCTTGAAAGAAGGACAGCATATTTCCCAAAATATTCAACTATTCTCTAAAGGAAATCCAATAGGGTCCTCTGCCAGCCCCTGTACAGTGTTTAAAGCAGCTAAAGGTTTATATAAGCAGCTAAGTGAAGAGTACAAGCACACCTTCCAATTCTTTGTCAGGCCACCAGCCAAGCTCACAGGCCTTGCATGTGAACTCATCCTGGACAAACTCATTGTCTTTGCAGGCAGTGCAGATCCAGCAGCAGCTCACCTCTCCCTTCCTTATCACCTGGTTCATGAAACATGTAGGGAAAAAAATTTAAAAATACTCTTCTACAATTAACTATATTTACCATGGATGTATTTTAAAGTCCAAGGGAGACCAGATCTGCATGAATATTTAAATATTTGTTTTTAACACAGTAAAACTAAACATAGAAAGGTTCAGCATATGAAGAAAGACATGACAACTTAGTATGCACCCATTCATCATACTAAATAGCATTTTAACCAAGGTTTAACACGAATTTCTTTAAAAATGTCTAAAAACACCTCAGATGAACAACAACACATAACATATTACACTATGTCATTATTTATTTAATGAAAACTAAGCCAAAATGCAGAAGCAGTGTGTGAAAAATTAAGTACACACCACGATTCAGTAGCTTGCAGTAGCAGTAACTTGAAGTAATCATTTTCTATATGATTTTTTCAGTCTCACACATCATTGTGGAGGAATTTTGGCCCACTTTTCTTTACAACAGTGCTTCACAGCATTTCAACTGGGTTGAAATCTGGACTTTGACTGGGCCATTGCATCATCTTGTATCTTTTTTTTTTTTTCAGCCATTATCTTGCTGCATGAACCAATTTGGGTCAAGCTTTAGCCATCAGAAGGATGGCTAAAGAACAGAAGAGTTCATGGTTGACTCAGTGACTACAGGTCCTGTGGTTGCAAAACAAGCCCAAATCATCACCCCCTCTACCGCTGTGATTTGTTCAGTCTTTTTCTGATCGTCCTGTCATGAGCTTTGACATTTACTTTAATACAGAGGTGGTCACACTTGCTGATCATAAATTGATCAAGTGATTTTGATTAGCAGCACTAGGCTGCTATTTACCCTCTTAATTCCTATGACACACACTGTTTCTGCAATATGTCATGTGTCGTTGTTCATCTAATGTTGTATTTATCTCATTTTAAGACATGATTATTTTTATTATGTCCTGATAAGTAAAACCTTAGAACTGACAGAGTGTGAAAACATTAGTCATGACTTACAATTAATGAGCAGAAACTTTTAAAGACATAATTGAGAAACGATTTTTGTGTGAGGTGAACAAAGGGACAGTTGTAGAACTACTGTATTTTGTAAAACTGTAACATGTACATATATATATATATATATATACTACTGTAAATACTTAATACAAGTGCAACGCAGAGGCTGAATAATAAAGATGTAAACACAACATGTACAAGATCTGAGCTTAACCTTGATTTCTCCTTTGGAGCATGGCTCACTGCAGACAGAGCGGACCATATCACTGCGGTTCATCTGGATCATGTCATCATCAATACTGAGCATGCCCTCATGCCAGGAGCCAATGTTGATGTAATCATAAACACCGTTCTCCACACGCTGAAAGTTCATAATCTCATACCTGATTGTGGATAGAAAGATATTATTTAGAGCATTTCATTCACCATTGCTGAAAGAGTTTTCCTGCAACTGAGAGCAAATAAAAAGAATACTGCCTCTGCTCAGGAATTATGTTTCCTGATACGGATATTTCTTGGCTGCATCATACTCAATCAGCATGAAAGAGATCACAGACACTAAAACCACATATAATTTGGAGAATATTAAACTTAATTTCAAAGGCCTGACCATCAAAACAAATTCTGTACATTATATTTTGCACATATAAATACAGCCCAATTTAATATCAACCAGTATAATCCTGTATAAACACAAATTTTAAAAAGTGGAGAGTCAATAGTAATAACTTCATATAAAACCCTTAATGATAACTATATAATCCTGCATATCAATTTCAGACTGACAGGGGATTCTTTATTTAGTGTGTGGCTAACTTACTGGAAGTTACTTTGGACACAAGCATTTACTAAAATTGATTTTCCTACCCAAACTGCACATATTATGATCTTGGTTATGCTTTAGATCAGTCAAAAATACCCCCCCACACACTGACCCGCCACTTTGTTAGGTACACCTTTTCAACTACTCAACTACTTCAACCTGCTGAAGTTCAGTCTAGTGAGCAGCAGTCCATCAGTCCAACAGAGCACCTTTGGGATGTGGTGGAACAGAAGGTTCACATCATGGATGTACAACAAACAAATCTGCAGCAGTTATGTGATACTATCATGTCAATATGGACCAAAATCTCTGAGCAATGTCTCCACCATCTTGTTGAATCTATGCCACAAGGAATTAAGGCAGTTCTGAAGGGAAAGGGGGTCCAGCAGAGTGTTCGGTGAGTGTAGTACCTCACTGTACATTTATCAGTAGTTTTTAAACACAGCTTGCTTTCAGTCATTTCAGTTTTAACCTTGTTCTCAGCTGATTGAAGTGAATATATGTTTATTTCTCCCCTTTTAACACTGGGGGTTCACTGCCCCCCTCTGGGTGAATTTGAAGGTCAATTAATGTTTCTTTAATTAAAATGCTTTTTTCTGAAAATATATTTCACCTATAAAAGCAAGAGAAGTGGCCTTACCTTCCTGGTGAATCGCCATTCTCATCGAACCATATGTCCTCCCCAGACACACCTGTGAAAGATGTCCTCAGAAGGAATTCCAGCAAGTGGCTTCCATCAACAGGCTTCATGTAATCACAGAGCCCCACGTGGCCAGGGCAAAGGTGAGAGTGCATGTCATGCAGCCCGTGGGCCATAGCATAGATGGCATTGATGACAAAGCCCATCTTGCTGTCTTGAACGTAGTTGTCCTCCAGACTTTCATAACCTGCCCACACATGAGAGAACAGTGAGGATTCATCTCCAGGACAAACATACAGGGAAAGACTTACAAGAGGTGCGTTATTGCTGCAAGCAGTAGCATCTTATGTGATTAAAGTTTCTTCTAAATTTCAGGTATACCTTATAGGTTGTCTAGCATAATGTGACATATTACAAAGGAGTGATAGGGTGCTCACAGATTTCTTCTTGTAACTGTTCTCTAAATTCAGCCAGCGAAGCCACATGTATCTTTGCCTCTGTGGGATACTGCTTTAAAAGAACTGCAAGCCTTGGAAGATGGCTTCAAATAATCCTTGTTACCATGGCAAGACTGTTCATTTCTGCAGTTGTGAGTCAGGATTCAATTAGAGTTGGCCTAAAACTCTAGAAACCCCTGCCACTGAGATTCAGTTTCCTCAAGCAGAAAAAAGAACCAACATATATTTGGATCTTTTGTCTTCTGTTCATATTGTTTTTGTTTTGTTTTGTTTTGTTTTTCTCAGACAAACAGCATGAGACAAAAATGTTTGGATGCAAACACTGCGATGTTCAAACACACCCTATCAGTTCAGTGTAATGCAACCTAGAAGCAGAGTAGCAGGTTTTTTTTGTTGCACTGTGTTAAAGTATAGCAATCTACACCATGCATTCACTGTGTTTTGGTAAAACTGTGGACCAGTTTTAAGGCTAAAACCACTGAGGTGAGGTAAATAACGCTGATTATCTCATTGCAATAGACTGTCTGTGAAACCTTGGGTCCTGTCAGTCACGCGGATGCTACTCAGGCATGTACCACCCAAATAAACATTCATGTACATAACGCACCCCTCCCAACCCATGGCAGTGGCATTCCTTGATGGCAGTTGCTTCCTCTGGACCTGCGCCACATACATGACAAAGAGCCCAGACGTGCTGACCCAGCCTTGAAACCATCCCAGTGCTAGTCACCACAGGACCCTCCTAGATGTCTCATGTCTATTAACATTGTGGGTGGGACACAACAGATTTTTGGACCATGGATGTGCAGGAAACCAGACTAACCACATCCAGCAAAGGAAATATTATTTACAGTGCAGACAGCAAATAAGTTCAATATTATATCAATGATGACCCCATAATAACCCCTGAGCACTTGTGGTAGGAAATAGGTATTGAGGAAATGCTATTAATATGTCTATTATAAACAAAGTAATAACTTTTTATCCATGCAAGTCTGATATGAGGGTCGAACCTGACCAGGGAGATGAGTGTTGGCACAGTCAAACTGCTGACCACAGCAGCTGGCTGCTTCTGTGCCTGGTCAGTTAAATTAAAGGAAGTGTGATGGGAACGTTCAGGGCAGTAACAAGCGATGGCGCATATATTACCTCTGTGCCAATCGACACTGATGAAAATATACTTCTGCCTGATCATAGCACTAGAAGAGTTTGTCTGTGGAAAAGTCATGATTTTTTTTTTCTTTCAAATGTAGTTTTTAAATGATTGAGGTTTAAGTTTTAAGGTCATTCCAAAGCATCTCAGCCTTACTTAAGTCCGGCCTTTGACTCGGCCACTCCAAAACCTTCATTTTGTTTTGTTAACACATTCAGAGGTGGACTTGCCGGTGTGTTTCAGATCTTTGTCCTACTGCATAACCCGAGTGCACTTGAGCTTCAGGACACAAACTGATGGCCAGAAATTCTTCAGGATTTTCTGATAGAGCACAAAATCATGGCTCCATCAATTATGGCAAGTCATCCAGGTCCTGAAGCAGCAAAGAAGCCCCAGACCATCACACTACCTCCACCGTGTTTGACTGCTGGTCTGATGTTCTTTTTTTTTTTTTTTTGAAATGCTGTGTTAGTTTTACAACAAATGTTGTCTCGTCAGTCCACAGAATATTTTCCCAAAAGTCTCGGATCATCAAAATGTTTTCTAGCAAATATGAGATGAGTCTTTGAGTTCTTTTTGATCAGCAGTGGTTTTCTCCATTGAATGTTCCGATGGATGTAATTTTTTCTAGAGCGGACTCTCTTGTTGTTGGTCACAAAACTGACCTTATCTGAGGGAAGTGAGGCCTGCAGTTCTTTAGATGCCGTTCTGGATTCTTTTTGTGACCTCCGGGATGAGTCGTCGATGCGCTCTTTTTTTACATTTATACTAATGCAAATGTATGTATCATTCATTCTTCAATTGTCTAACAGGTTGTAAAATGTATCTTCTTTTTTTTTAAATGGGGAAAAAAAATACTATGGTCATACCATGTTGAATATCTGCCACCAGGTCAGGTGATACTGCACTGTAAACCCAGATAAGTTGAATCTACTTACAAAAAAACAAGGTAACTGGTTGCCTTAAATTTTTTAAGTAATGAAACAGTTCATTTAACTCAGCCTGTTAAGTAAGCACTACTCTATTTCCAATTGAACTAAATTGCATGTTCTAATTGACCAAACTTATCTTTTATAGTTCATGAAAAAATAAAATGTCTTTTGATCAATCAATCCCCCTATCCTTTTCATGGTTGTGTGGGGGTGGTGGGGGCTGGAGCCTATCCCAGCTGACAAGGCAGTAAGATACACCCCGTACAGGTCACCCGCCTGTTGCAGGGCTGACACAGAAACCATTCACACCTGTGGGCAATTTAGAGAGACCAATTAACCTAACCCCAGTAACTGCATGTCTTCAGATTGTGGGAGAAAACCCACACAGACACAGGGAGAACATACAAACTCCACACAGCAAGAGTCCCAGGCTAAGGTGGAATTGAACCCAGCCTATCAGACAGCTATTCCAGCTGTGAGGCAGCAGTGCTAACCACCACGCCACCATGCTGCCTAATAATGCAAATATTTTTTACAGTGTTGAACTGTGTCTGTTTAAATTTGGTAAATAAACATGATAAAACTCAGCCCTGCTGAACGATGGTACATTAACATTTACAAATTTGTCCATGGAACAATGAAAAAACTATACGAGAGAGCGTTGTGAACAAAAACACCAAATGTCAACTATTCCAAGCAGCAAGAGGCCTGGGCCAAGCCGGAATTGAACCCAGACCTTCTAGATAGTATTCTACCTGTGAGGTGGCACTGCTAACCATCATGCCACCATGCAGCTGCGCATTAATCCGGTCTGTTAAAACTGGTATAAACTAGATTTTTAGCAGGTGCAAAACTTGATATTAAGTTGTTTGAACTCAAACACATGATTACAATAGGATAGACCATCAAAAAGTACAGTCTACTCAGCATTAACAAGTAATGTTCACATTCTAGGCCATTTTAAGTAATATGAACTCAATATTTTTAAGTGGAATCAAAATCTGGGTTTACAGTGTGTTTGAATTTTTTCCTTTTAAGATGGACAATGTAACAGAATGCCTCCTTACATGGAAATGTACTGTATTAAGTATGTATGAGTTTTTGAAAATTATTCTTAAGGGAAGTGTTAATTTTTAAATGGGAATGCAGATGTTTGGTGTTTGCTTTAAATTTAGCATTTCAGTTTTTTATATTAAAATAATAAAAACCTTTTCTATCAGTGCTGTTGTCTTATTTTAATGTTTCCCTATCAAAATGTTCTATTTGTTGCAGCTTTACTCGGTGACACTGTCACTTCTATGCGGTCTGTAAGACACAATTTTCTTCTGCTTCACCCAGCAGCATTTATAACTGCGTGGCGGCATTTATGAGCGTCATCCATTGGTGACGTGTTTGTTGCCACTCGTGTTAAATCATGTAATGATCGTTAAAAAGGACTGCTGGGAAAATCACTGCCTCTGCAAACAAACACATCAACAGTAAATTTAGTTGGGCAGCAGCTGGGTGAGTGTCCGATGGGAACTGCTGGTGATGACCTAGTTTAACAGCTCCTTTGCTTTGATGCTCGCCGCACTCCTCTGAGCTGTGTGAGCTTCAGTCATGATGCAATGATGTCATGATGTGAGCATGCAAGCAGAGGACCTACTGCTGCACGTCGGGATTAGTTGGCTGCATGTCAACTCAACCTTCTTGGTGTATTACATGGATTAAACAGTATAGCGAAACAACAAAATGGATCCCAGCATGTGCACTAACTGTATGTTAACTGCTATTTCTCTGGCTACATGCAATTAAGCAAGTTCCCATCTCACTCAAATGTTATTGGGCTGTTTTATATGAAACATATCTTATATCTCATAAGGCTGGAAAAGGTGGGAGAACACAAAGTGTGAGCAAACTAGACCCAATTTTTGGGCTCTCAGTGCAGTGGAAGAAAAACATCCCAATAGCTTCATATATTAGAGGTCAACTGAGATTAATTGTAAATGTAATAGAAAAAAAAGATTATCAGCAATACATTTACATTTTCCCAACATGTGATAAAACCTTAATATCAGTCAACCTCTATGTATATTTCCAAAGTGAGGAGCATTATGGTTCCATTAAAAAGGATTCACTCACCATCTTGGAGTTCTACACCAAAATAAATAAACAGATACACAAATAAATAAAAATATAAATAAAATAAAACCCAAAGTGTTTGCAGGTCAGGACACAAGAACTACATCTCCACTTATAACTGCTATTAAGTTATGATGCTTCATAAAAATGAATAAAAGCAGAAATATACGTCATATATCAAAGAGATTCTTGAAAATAATGTGCAAAGGAAATAAGGTCAAAATAACAGTAGAAAAAAAAAGATGCAATGGCAAAAACAAATTCCCAAAAGTATCTTGATAGCTTAAAAGTCTTAAAAGTCTTTTTCTTTTTTTGCTGCATGCAACATTTTATATTTACGTTTATCAATATGTTTAAATATCCTTAGTTAAAAATAACTGTTTTCAAAAATACATGTAAGGGGTGCTTGAGAAACATCTGCATCCCCATAAAACATATAGTTTAAGATTGAAAACGTAAATATAGAGGCTTTTATTTTAAAAAGAAAACTGTATAAGCGGTGCAGAAAATAATTATGTTTTGGAAACATGCTTGTTGAGCATTGTTTCGAGAAATTAAGAAGTAATGCATTAACTTTGTTTGTATATGAAACAAAGGATTTAATTTACCTAGATCATCATCCTCTGTAAAGCCAAGTGTCACAGAAATGAACAATATAAAAAAAAAATATGTGTTACTGGATTGACTTAGAGAGAATTTTAGCCTCTGGCAGTCTAATTCATATTTAAATAGCGTGTTCCAGTTTATGGGGCTCTTTTGGCATCGTCCTCTGGGCATTGAACGCATCAGAACAGTTCAAAAAGACAAGCAGATGTGCATGCTGGCGTAAAAGTGGAAGCCAGAAAAAAAAGAAAAAAAATAACTGCAGGAAACATCATAATTGCTCTATGAGTTGTTTAGGTACCTGAGCAGTTTCGTGCATAATTCATGTTCTCTTGCGGGTGTCCGGGGAGGCGGCACTGAAACCGGTACTGCCAGAATTCAGGGAACCATGGGTTGCGGGTGTTGGTGCTGAGCTTGAGCCTCAGGAAATAGTCATCAAATGAGGAGACCTCTTCAGAGTGCAGCTTCACGGTGATGCCTCCCACAGCTTCCTGTTCATATCCCTCCACCACCTCAACTCGATCTGCCCAGCCATCACTGCAGAGAGGAACGCACTGTTATCATTTCTACTTAAACTAGACACCCAATCGCTGCACTGCATGTCTTAACATTATGTCAGAGCTTAAGTAATCTCAAAAACATCCCCATTGACAACCAGAATAACATTTAACAATGTTATTTTTTGTTTTTAATCCATTTTGTATATACAATCGGTAAGAGTGAACTAGAATAGTTCCAACAAGGTCTAAGAAAAATTCCTAATCAGAGCCTGTTAAATTTATGTAGTTTCTAAAGCTGTTATCAAATGAATAATCTTTTGCAACCAGTGAATATCAATACACAACCTAAAACCTTCCAGGCATTTAAACCTAATCCTAACAGCTATCTTCAGCATTTTCATATTTTACTAACAGGTCGCACAATATTAGTCATCTGGTTGGAGAAAATAACAAGCTGTTTTATGCTGCTGAGCTCCAAAAAGTCAGTGCAAACTGGATCATGAAGAAAAACAACATCTCCCTTTTGTTTTCCTGACTTTGTTTCCCTTTCAGCCTTCCCGCTGAGGGGCGTGGAGTGCTCGCTGTACTTGTTGAAAGAAGAAGAAGAGAGGGGGGGGGGGGGGCTGAGTCCACAGACACAATCACAAGTCTGGTGAGAATTCACAGATTAGTACTCTAGCTGTGCAATCTGCCCCGGAGAGAAACAAACTCCCACCCAACACAGACTCGAAAGTCCTAAGTGTCAAGCTTGTCGTAAACTCATATTTATAGCTTCAAACTCAACACTTTGAAAGTCAATTCTGCATCTGATCCTTTTGCAAAAGGTCATGTGGGAAAAAGATGCTGTTTGATGCTCCAGGTTTAAATCATTATAAAAAAAAGAAATCCCATTCAAGTTGCAAATGTGTGTTAAAGCAGCATTATGCAGTGTAGGATCAAATCCTTGATATATTCACGTGGTACTGTACGCATATGTGTGTGAAATGAAAGCTGAGAATAAGGCATGCGAGCGACTTTAAGCTACAAATTTCAAGGTTTGGCATAAAAACAGCTTCTTAAAATGCAATGACAAACTGAATGAAAAACCAAACATTACAGATAGCCTACAAATGGGTGACCAGCTGAAGAAAAACTTCAACCCTTCAGTCCCTTCACAGTGAGGGAATCTGGTGGCACTTATAAGCTGTTTGGGTTCACTTGTCCCCATAGAGGGAAGGGTGACTGCAAATCAATATAAAGTTGCATTAAGAGATCACCTGTATGCTATGATAAAGCACGTCTATCCTGATGGGACTGTACTCTGCTGTGATGAAACTACCCTTAATCAAAGGTACTAGAGAGACTAGTCTTGGCCCACCAAAGACCACAAGTGAACACGTCTCTTGACCTTCTGCAGTTTGCACACAGACCAAATCTGGGAGTGGATGATCTACATGCTGCAGAGAGCTTACTCCCATTCAGGAAGTAACAGCTGCAAGGTGAAGATCCCCTTTTCTGATTCTCAAGTACATTTAACACAGTTCAGCTGCTGCAACTGAGAGGATGATTGGTGGAATGGTCTGGGAGGAATCATCTGCTTCTGAATATGAACTTTAGAAGGAAAAAGTATGCCCACAAGACCTGTGTCTATCCTGGGACAGGACACTGATGTGATGGAGGAGTACAAGTAACTGGTTGTCCACATCTACAGCAGGCTGAACTAGAAGACCAACACAGAGCAAGTGCACAAAAAGAGAATGAACTGGAAGCTGAGATCCTTCAATGTGTGTAGCAAAATGTTGGAGATTTTCTATCAGTCATCTGTGGAGAACGCAGCTGATTTTGCTGTGGTGCGGTCACTGAACAAATAATCCTGACCCCCCCCGCATCACTCAGCGGACAAGCAAATGGAGCACCTTCTCTAACAGACTGATTCAGCTCAGCTGCCACAAGAACAAAGAGGAGATATTTCATACCAGATGCTATCACTCTATAATACAACATATCTGTCTGGAAATGTGGGATAACTAAAGTATTTCTCATTCTCCTTCATTCATCCATAGGTCACTGGGGTCACTGAATGGTGTGATGATAATAATGTGCTATCGCCCCATAGGTCCAGCTTAAGACCTATGGGAGATTTTGCATGTGTTAAACCATCATCAAAACACCGAATCAGGAAATAACCTTTGGAAGATATAACTTCAGTACGGTTACAGAGGGTGAGATTCACTATTAGGGTGCACTGAAGCTGTTCCAGCAGCACAGCTGCTTTGATTTGTCAACTGCCTTTCCTTATCTTTGATACAAAACTCAAATGTGCAACATTCCATTATTCCTATGAGGTATAATAAGCAAAATAAAGACTAAAGCCTTTTGCCTTCACAACTGCATTAATTCTTTGTGGCAGAGATCCAACAAGGTGCTAGAAACATTTGAGTACAGTGAACTCACTGTCATGATCAAGAAACTAGTTTGTGCTATGTGGAATGGTATGTTATCCACTTAAAAGTAGGCAGAAGATGGGTACACTGTTGCCATAGGAAATTGAGAGAAAATTGATACTCTTCAGACCAGGCAACACTTTTCCAATCTTCTGTTGCTCTCGTCGATTGTAGCCTCAGTTTCCTGTTTTTAGTCCACGCAGTGTGGTCTTCTGCTGTTGCAGCCCATCTCCTTCAGGGTTGGATGTCTTGTGCATTCAGAGATGCTCTTCTGTAAACCTTGGTTGTAATGAGTGGCTATTTGAGTTTCTGTTCCCTTCCTATCAGCAGTCCTCACATGAAAGCAGCCATTCTCCTCTGACCTCTGCCACCAATAAGGCATCTTCACCCAGAGAAGTTTTTTTCTCTCTTTTCTTTTTGGATGTTTCTTTGTAAACTCTAGAGATGGTTGTGTGGGAAAATCACAGCAGATCAGCAGTTTCTGAAATACGTAGATCAACCTGTCCAGCACCAACAACCATGTCACATTCACTGTCACTTAAATCACCATTCTTCCCCATTCTGATGCTCGGGTTGAACTTCATCAGGTCATCTTTATCGTGTCGACGTGCCTAAATGCACTGAGTTGCTGTCATGTGATTGGCTGATTAGATATTTGCATTAATGAGCAGTTGAAAGGTTGTAACTAATAAAATGGCTGGCAAGTGCACACTCTTTTAATGTTTATTTGTGTAGGGAAAAGTAGTCTGTAGAACCAACCAGTGTCACATTGTTAGCAAACTGATGTTAGAATTTAGAGTTGCTGGCATTGCTTTTTTTCTGCTTATCAGCTTTGGAGAGTAACACTGCCTTAAGAGATGACAAAGAGAGCTAAAACTGCAGTTTTATCCTTTACCAAAACAATCAATTGTTCTATTCAAACTTGAATAATTTACAAATATTGTATATATTGCACAACTTCATCCAGAGGACAAAAATATCCCTTTCCAGACTTCTAAAACCCACATTTTGTTAAAGAAGCTGAAGCCAGCTTGGCTTGGCTGGTGCTTCAAAAATGAATTGACAATGGTTGTCCAGCATGACAGTATCAACAGTACCTGGCCATCTGCTTCTCAGCATCACACTACCCCCAGTCCAACACTCTGAGTGCCAAAACCTACAGCTCTGACGTCAACACACGCACATACTGTACAGAGTTATAACACAAGTCTGAGCTCACACGTTTGTGAATCATTTAATTTAGGGCAGAGAGGCCTTATTAGAAAAGCTGTTAATGTAGTGCCAAACTGTTTTTTTTTTGTAATTTATTTGATTTGTAATTTATTTGATTTTGAGTCATATATTGCAATCTAAAATATGTGCCAAGCAAACGTATACTTCTATCAATTCCAAAGCAATGGAAGCTTCACTGGAGAGCTGATCAAATTAGTTGTTTGTTGTTTGAGATGTGTGGGATCTGTGGTGTGAGCACAGCCATCTCTTTCATCCTCCACACAGCAGAAGATGGATGGTTGATGACCAGCACCTCAGGCATTTCGATTTGCCCACTGCACAGGCCTGCATGTGTTCACTTACTGCATTGCTCAAAAAAACATTTTCCTTTTTCAGTAGTCTCCTTGACCCAGAAAAAACACACACACACACACACACACACACACACACACACACACACACACACACACACACACACACACACACACACACACACACACCAAACTCACGCCCTCCTTATCTTCCGTGTAGACTTAAACAGCCATGCAAATTCAAATAGAAGGGGTGAGAATGAGTTTAGGCTTTAATGTGTCCTATTTTTTTTTTCCATGAATCTGTTCCATCATTGAGTTGCAAGAAGATCAAGTTGACTCCTTTGTATCAAAATTCCGAATAAAAAAGATAAAAGATTAATAAACCACTCTCAGAGAATTAGCCATAGCCAGCTTTTATCGTAGGTGCTGCAACAACTCCTAACAGGGCCTGAGGTGAGCTAAGGCTCAACATAGAGGGAATGCCTGGTATATGTGCTGATATTCACTACTCCACTTTCCCCAGCTTATGCTGGAGGTGCTGTCCCATATTAGCCCATCCCTCCTGTGATCTGACAGAGAGTGTGGATGCATTATTCATTACCAAGCCAGACTCAAAGCATCTTCTGCTTTCAGAGGAACTCTGCTACCCGGTAGGAAAAGAAGAATCTTTTGCTTCATATGAACTTTTCGTACATAATCCATCCTGAATACGACTGAATGTCATACATAAAATTCAGCATTCACATTTCAGTCAGTACAGTGACATTTTTCTATTTTAATCATTTAGCAGAACTGAAAGAAGAGCTACTAAAAGAACCTTGTTGCTTAACTGCTTTTCTCTAAAAGATAAAACAGTAACACTAAATTTAAACCTTAAAGCTGTTATGGATAAATTGCTGTTAAATACTTTGGAAATCTAAATCCATATGCCAACTGACACTGTGTGAATGCTACAGAAGAGCTACTAAATGTAAAAAAAAAATGCTGTTCAGGAGCCAACTGTCATTTACAGCAGTGATTATATGTTCACAGCCTGCTGCAGAAAAACAGTTTAGGTCTCTGTAGCTAATTTCCCCATTTGTACTGAGTGTACAGGTGGTATATTTTTAAAATCAAAATCACTCTTTTAAATTGCATAATTTAGGATGTAACTACTATGAGTGAAAGATGGGTGCCATTTGTTGTACTGAAAGGCCCACTAAAGAGTCAGCTGTTCAGTTTCTTCAGCAAATACATTTTTGTTTTTAGCCCATATTTTATAATTAATTTTACAGTGAATTATGGGCACTCCTTGCCAACCAAGGTAAGTAGGCAGCGCTGTTAGCTAATAATTCCCTAAATTTACCCTCTAGCCCAAATATGGTCATCAGCTTCAGCTTCAAAAATAAGTCCACAAATTCATGGGTAACACACACTGACATGTTTTATATTTGTCTATGTATGGACATTGGTGTAATAATATTCGGTCAATAAACGTGACAAAAATGGCTCAAGTTATAGAAAAATGTGTCAGTTTTGAGATATAAAACAGTTACATGCCACCTATTGAATAGAACTTGTCATACATCTGTTGTCACTGTGATTGTGATGGCAAACTACAACCCCAGTTCCAAAAAAGTTGGGACGTTGTGTAAAATGCAAATAAAGCCAGAATGCAACAATCTGCAAATGTCATAAACCCACAATAGAACCCACAGTAGACTCACAGTAGAACACAGAAAACACATGAAATGTTTAAACTGAGACATTTTACTGTTTCATGAAAAATACTGGCTTATTTTGAATTTGATGGTAGCAACATGCAGAGTTTCTTAGAAATAAAGATGGGCAAAGGATTGCCAATCTACAAAAAAAAAAAGAAAAAAAACTGCATCTACAAACTGTGGAATAATTTCAGAATAATGTTCCTCAACATAACATTAGGAAAACTTTGAATATCTCATCATATACACTGCATAACTTAATCAAAAGATGTGCACAAGGGACGAGGCCAAAAATAAATATTGGATGCCTGTGATCTTCAGGCCCTAAGGCAGCACCCTCATTAAAAACAGGCACGATTCTGTCATGTAAATCACTGCATGTGTTCGGGAACACGTACGGAAATCACTGTCTGTGAACACAATCCGCTGTGCCATCCACAAATGCAGGTTAAAGATCTGTCAAGCAAAGAAGAAGCCACATGTGTCTGGGTAATTGGCAGCTTGCAAATCTTTAAATGCACCATCAGTGCTGAAAGGTATATATAAGTTTTAGAGCAGCATATGCTCCCATCCAGATGATGTATTTTTCAGGGAAGGCGTCACATATTTCAGCAAGACAATGCTAAACCGCGTACTGCATCTGCTACGACAAGAGTCTGGGTGTTGATCTGCACTGCCTGCAGCCTAGACCAACGATGCAAAAAACCCCCAAACCAAAGCAAAACAAAAAGCAACAAAGATAGAATCTTCTATCAGACAAGAATGGAAGAACATTCCTCTCCCAAAAGTCCAGCTGCTGGTCTCTTCAGTTCCAAGCTGTTTATGGACTGCTGTTAAAGGAAGAGGGGATGCTACATGGTGGTAAACATGACCCTGTCCCAACTGTTTTGAGATGTGGTGCTGCCATCAAATTCAAAATGAAATGGTACATTTTCTCATTTTAAACAGTTGATATTTTCTTCACTTGATTCTGAATAAAATATCAAAATCATTGCATTGCTTTTATTTACATTTTCCACAGAGTCCCAACATTTCTGTAATTCGGGATGCACAATCTTTAGCATTATTGACACAAAGGCCATCACTTCATCTGACATGCAAATATGTCTCTTATTTATTTGAACGCTGTGTTGACTGATTTTCATGGACACTAAAATTTTAGAAATAAAAATCCTGCTACTATTAAAAAGCTTCTCATCCTTCTTGTTCTTTTGTTCTCATCCAAAGAACATCACAACTGACAAACCTAAAAGCCCTGTGGGAAAACGTTCTCTAACAAACCTGCCAATTAGGAGGAACTCTCCGGCTACTCCGAGCCGTCTCATAGCCATGAGCAGCCCTCGGACTGTCATGCCTTCACAGAAACAGACAACAACTCTGGCTTTAGGCAGACGCTCCCGCAGCTTTCTCAGCAGCCTGTCGAAATGCTTCTCCCCAGCATTGCTGTAAATCTTGTCAGAATGGGCGACGCAAAGGCCTTCTTGTGAGGCGAGTTCTTTGAACACTTCCATCCCACTCTCCCCATAGTTACCTGAGAAAGAAAAAAGCAGCTGTCAGGTTGGCTCATTCACAAGAAAAAGTAATGGGTTCTCATTCATAAGTTCACTCTATCACGTTATTCTATGTTGTCTAGTTTTCAAGATGTCCTTTTAAAAAAAAAAAAAAGTCCAAAGAGTTTTTTCTGAGCACATATCTAAAAAGGCTTCTTTTAGCATTTAAGTGGTTCACTGTGTCCCCAGACCTCTTTATGTAGAATCAAGAGCACTGCAACTAGAGCAAATGTGGCAACCATGACCTCAAGAGTAGTATCAGAGGACGAGCACTCACACAAGTCTTGTCATTTTTAGGTTGCCCGTCCAGATGTTCACAGAAATTCAGCTGCAGCATCACTCGTAAATCCAATAAATGGGCTGTAATCTAGCTGTCTGAAACATTGAGCACCTAGTGCACATATTTAATTCATTACAGAACAACAGACAGATATTAATTTCTGTAAACAAGGAAGGGTTGCTAGGTTTGTTTTTTTATTTATCAGACAATTTTAAACCTGTCTTCATATTCCATCAGTAAAAACTGATTTGCAACAGCTGCGTTCAGGGTGTCTTGGGTATTAAAACTGTGGGAAGAAATTTAATTAGAATCTGATTAGAAAAAACATGCCTGGAAAAACAGAGTTTGAGATGACTGTTGTGTTTTAAGCAAGTATTATACAAAAATGATATTTTATGCCACAAAAGATCTTTGAGGCATTAAAAGAAACAGAATCATTTCTATGACAAGAGACCTCACAAAAAAGAAGTGAAGGCTTCTTTTTCTCATCACACCTCCTAAATTGCACACCCCTTGAACAAATATCCATTAGTCAATTCTATCTGCAGTTAGAACAGCAGTACATATGCCATACATATACTAATGGCTACTTCATTAGTTACTCCTTAGTAGTACTGTGTTGGACCTGCTTTTGCCTTCAGAACTGCCTTAATTCTTTGTGGCATAGATTCAAAATGGTGCTGGAAACATTCCTCAGATTTTGGTCCATGTCGACATGATAGCATCACACAGTGGCTGCAGATTTGTCAGCTGCACATCCATGATGTGAATCTCCCGTTCCACCACATCACAAAGGTGGTCTACTGGTGACTGGGGAGGCCATGTTTGTATAGTGAACTAATTGTGATGTTCAGGAAACCAGGTGAGGTGATTTGAGCTTTGTGACATGGTGCACTGTCCTGCTGAAAGCAGCCATCCAAAGATGGTCATAAAGGGATGGACATGGTCAGCAATAATGCTCAGATAGGCTGTAGTATTTGAACAATGCTTAGTTGATACTAAGGGGTCCAAAGTTTATCAATAAAATATCCCCGACACATTACACCATGACCTTTTGTGTTGTTTAGCAAAATTCTGAACTTACCATCCGAATTTTGCAGCAGAACTCGAGACTCACCAGACGCTGCAATGTTTTTCCAGTCTTCTGTTGTCCAAGTTTGGTGAGTATGTATGAATTGTAGCCTCAGTTTCCTGTTCATAGGTATCAGGAGTGGCAGCCAGTGTGGTCTTCTGCTGCTCGAAAAAGTTTTTTTTTGTTTGTTTGTTTGACTTTCTGTTTCCTTCATAACAGCTTGAAGCAGTCTGACTGTTCTCCTCTGACCCCTGGCATTAAAGCGGCATTTTCACACAGATAACTGCTACTCACTGGATATTTTCTCTTTTTCAGACCATTCTCTGCAAACCCTAGGAATGGTTGTGCAGGAAAAATCCAGGAGATCAGCAGTTTCTGAAAAACTAAGACCAGTCCATCTGATACCATCAACCATGCCATGGGATCCAGACGGTTGACTTACATGAGGCCCATGCAGGGTCCATGCATAGCCCATGCATGGACCGTATGGGTCCGAATGAACACATATTCAGGGCCGGTTAAAATCTATCTGGGCAAACCCATGTAGGGCCACCATGGAAACCGTGGACAAAACCTTATGGGGCCCATAATGTTTGCCCTTGCTTATCCCATATGGGGCCCACCTAGGAGTGCTGGCAGGGCATGTCTACATGCTGAAATGCATTGAGTTCCTGCAATTTGACTGGCTGATTAATCATTTGTGTTAACGAGTAGTTCAACAGGCGTACCGAATGAAGTGACCAGTGAGCTTATTATATAACAATTTACTGTGACAGAAGAGTTTTCAAAGTTTGCAAAAATAGCCCCAAGGATGTCACAATGATGTCATCTGGATTTCCTCAAAAAAAGTATAATAAAAGGTCTGTGTTACAAACTGGAGCAGTGGGGTTTGAACAGTGTGATTTTCAAACACAGGGAAGCATGGAGGGGCTTATTTCAAAAAACTATTGAGCTGCATTATGGGGAATGTAGGAGTCAGTGTTTTTAATAGCTTGTTTCATATTAGATGCCACTGTGTCACCGCTGTGTTGTGAGTCCCCAACTAATAAAGAAAATTGCCTTACCCTCTGTATGAACTGCTGACACATAGGTCCAGTTGTATCGTTTAACAATGTCCAATAGGGCTCTGGCTTGAAGAGTATCTGAGGGTACAACCCTGAGGAAGTACTTGAACAGTGTCTTGTCACTGAGGTCAATACTGGTTGCAGAATAGGCGATTTGTGGGATGTTGAATAACTGCAGAAGGTTTTGGACTTGAATGGCAACAGAACTGGAGCCCGGCCCGATGACTCCAGCAATGGGCTTCTTGGTCGGTGGTGGCTGACTGGAAGGGGCCCCTTCAATGCACCATCTGGAGCCGTCGCTGTCATCCCGGATGGAGATGAGAGAGTCTCGTATGAACTCGATGCTCTGCTCCAGAGCCACCGAGGAATGCCAGCAGGAGTCTCTGATCTCGCAGCCAAGAGTGATGTTGGGTAACAGATTTGGGTCCGCGTTAATCCGATCCAAGGTATGGAACATGGCCTCCACCCTTTGGATGCCGTACTGCTCGCGGATCTCTCCACATTTCCTCTCTGCTACCTTCTCAGCTGATGGTTGGTGGTGAACAGAGAAGAGGGCTCCAATTATAATATCCCCATCCATCCTCGCCACCAGGCGAGAGGCAGAACTTGGTACCACTGACCTCTCATACTTTCCTTTGGACAAACCAAATGCCTCAAACAGTAAAAAGGCAAATATAAAATGCTTATGACAGTCAGGTAAATCATATTCGACATCGTGCCACAAGTGCTGAATGTAGAATCATGTCCACTTGGCCATAATAGAGGGCCATCAATCCTCTATGGGTAAAATTATTTCAGCTGAGTCTTCTTCAGTGTTTCCAACCTGCATGGGAGACATGAAATATTAATTCTTACATTTTATGCATGTAACCAAGCATGAATATCTCCAAAGCAAGGATTTAATCTCTTTATTTATCCTCTATTTATTTATAATATATTTTGTAGTCACTTAGACAAATCGAATCATTTCAATATGGCCATTTCAGGTCTTAGAAATCAATTTTCTGAAAATGAATTGACTAAAGGGGAAAGTTCTGGCAGATTGATCACTCAATCACACCATAGCTGAAAATGTAAAAATACTAAAGTGGAGTACTAAAGTGAATCTGAAGACACATATTGAACTCTTAAACTTCAGCACCAAGGACAGTTGCCACTGTCCAAGTTGAACCTCCAACTGTTTGTTCAACTTTTACTCCTGGGTTATTCCTACTATTTGAAATTTGGTTAAATTTTTAAATTATGTAATTTTGTTCATTAATTCCCTACAACTAACCATAAAGATATGCATAATATTGCTTTAAATTTAATTTATTAGGTGAGAATATAAAGCCTGTATAATTATACTGCCCCATTCAACCTTATGTCCAAATCATCCACCTGTTTAAGAAATTATAACTCTGGAAAGGTTTAAAAGTTTGTAACACTGAATAAATAAAAACAATAAGCATCTTAGAAATGTAATGCATAATCCTGGAGCAATCTCTAAGTGACATTTCTTGCATTTACAGCACCTGACCTGTGTAACTATTTTCAGTTTAAACAGGCTTTTAGTTGGAAATCTATCTTAACTTTTGGGTTCAGTATCAAGATTGTGATGAGTTAACAATTTCGAAGTTTGACATTTGTTGTACTAACTCACATGGAAAGTATATCTGCCCACCTAGGAATTAGAGCTAGAGACATTTTCAGCTATCTATAAAGACCCCAGGATCCCATAGATGATGACATATCCTTTTCACTATTGTTGCACTCTTACGTCACAGTGGAAGCGTCATGTCAGAGTCAGTTTCTGGACAAAATTGCTTGATTTAATGATCTCAACAGCTTTAAAAAGTGTAAACTATTTTACTCATACGTTTTGAATTTTCCTTTTGATTATTTAAAAAAAATGAAATTATGCCAGAGTGTTATATTTTGAATTTATTAAAATTTAAACTCCATTCTTAACAGTCTTCTCAGTCTTATACTGCTTTCTTTAAGTCATGTGACTAGAGGGCCATTGAGGGGGTGTGTTCAGAGGGAACGCATCAGTTCAGGGAATCAACTTATTGCAAGGACTTCAAGCACTAAAAATATATTAATAGAAAAACTAAGATTTGGCCTAGAATATTATAAATAAGTCTATGCAACACTAATGAAAAATGTCAAATTATTCTGGGTTTTATAACTTATATTGTTACCTGAACTTGAACAAATATGATTGGGGACATAACAGCTTATGCTACGTGTGCTAAAAATCAGTGATTACTGAAAGAATAACTAATCTTGGATACATAGGTGTTTTCTACAGTTGAGACGAGTTAAGTAAGTAAAACAAGCTTTTAAAATTAAGTACTGGCCATGTTAATACAAAATACACTATGTTCTGTCATTGGGACTCAGAGGGCACCAAATTCTAGCACTGACCCATCTCAAACAGCGCACATAAAGACTAATATTCGCTCTCCCTAAATAATCTTTCGTCTGGCAGCTGTCTCCAGGTCCTCAGCTGCAGCTCTAACACGGTGTCATTCACAGGTCATAACATGCAACATCATCAACTGCATGCACATGCATGTGTAACAGTCTTACAGACAGGACTTCACCTACCTGAACCACGCAGTTCGGGACATAGTGGGTCTGAGTCTCTGAAGCCGCCGGTCTGGAATCCGCTGCCTCGAAAACACGGTGGGACTCTCTCTCTCTCTCTCTCTCTCTCTCTCTCTCTCTCTCTCTCTCTCTCTCTCTCTCTCTCTCTGTGTGCCTTGCATGATGATGAGATGCTCCCTTCTTCTTCTCTTTCTCACAGCATTTTTAAACCGGGTCACATTCACTGCAGTGTCCCTGATTTGCACATCACGAGGGTCAGTGATGCGTCGATTGATAAAACATTTTTGTGAAGGATTGGAAGATCGCGGTGGGGGTTACTGAGGAGCATATTTTAAGATAAATAAAGCGGGGAAAGATGACGACTTGACAAGCTTTCATTAAGACCCACTGGACCAAATCAGTGTAAAGTAAGAGGCTGCTCATAGCCACCCCAATGAAAACTTCAAAGAGATTAGTCAAACTTCACTTCAGTTTTTCCCTTCTGCGTTTTGCCTGACAGTGTCAGATGTGATACACTTATTCACTGCTCCAGCAGTAAAAAAAAAAAAAAAAAAAATCAGACTCTGCTGTCACCTTGTGGCTAAAAAGTTGTACTACTTCTGCAACCGTACTTAATAAAACTTTATAAAGCATGAACAAGTACGCTTGTTAGGACACAAAATAGACAATCAGTAGAGCAAAGACTTTTAGATTGCACGAACTGTCCATAAACGTAAAGTACTGTGCAAAAATCTTGGGCCACCCCTTATTTCTTTATATTTTGTTTCCATGGAGCCTTTTCTTTTAAAGTGCTCAAGACAACGTTGAAAAAACTTGCACTGTTTTAAGTGGTCTTGAGCAATAGTTCTCCAGGCTTTCTGAAGATCTTTCAAAGCTTTTCTTTGGACACTGACTGCTTTTCAGCTCATTTTCAGTCCAGTCTTTGTACCTGATCATTTTCAGAGCAATGTTAAGCCATAAGCCACTAAGTACTGATCTATGAATCATTCAACTAAAAAAGGCACCTAACTCAAATAATAAACCAGTATTATGCCTGCATATAAGAGAAAACTCAGCAAAGAACCGATTTTAAACTGTGCTTTTAAGCACTTGGTTACTAGCAGCATATCACAAAAACACAATTTGTGTTGTTCTCTCTTTTCTTGTTCTCTCTCTTGCCTCTGGTTATCTCTCTTTCTCTCTCAGGTGGAGCTGTCGACCTGCTGGTGAAGTGTCAGATGTTCCCGGTCTTAAGCTGTCATACCAGTTCCCCATCTTCTCATCAGTTACCAGTACTTACAGTGATCATCTGCCATAAAATCATTGCTGGTAATTTAAACTGTTCTAAATTACTTATTGACCTATAATCTGTCAAACATGTCTCTCGTGAATGATATCAAGTCATTTTGAGCCAGAAAAAAAAAAAAAAAATTCTGTCACAAGGTAGAAGCTGCAATCAGTTTTTGGCAAAGTGATTTTTATATATCCTTGAAAAAGTGTTGTTGACATTAAAAATCTCTTTCAAGAAAGACCTAGCCAAGAGGGCAGAAGAAATTGCAACAAATGCAAGATAATATTTTAATTTGCAAAAAGGACTGGATTGATTATAATGTAGAATAATGCAGACTCATAAAAATACTTGAAAAACTGGTATTTTCTTAATTTTATATTTAAGCTCTCATAAATTATGTTAACTACAAACTGTTTACCAATATAAACAAGGATATTAGACATAAAAAAAAAATAAATAAATAAACATCAGGAATCACTTTTGCCATGACACCAGTTTGTGCTTCCATGGTGTGACTTCTCCAGTGAAAGGATGGCTGAAGTTCTTTCTCTCCAACTCCACTACCCAATGGAGAGATCAAGCCTGCTGCCTGCATTTCAAAGGAATACTCACCTGTAATTCACTTCTATCCCCACTCTCTGCTGCTCTCCTTCTCTGCTTCTCCACTGGATTCCTCTGGTTCACCCTCCTCTAGATGGAAAAAATAACCAAAGCTTCTGTACAATTTTCTGTTTGCAACTCCTGGTGAGCAGCCTAAGAGAGTTCAGGCTGAAGAATAAAAGGTGGTCATACCAAATACTGACTTTCAGGCTCATTACAAGTGTAGAAACTCTGTTTTTGCATTATACACGATATTTCCATGTATGTTTGCAGTTGTTTCAATAATCGCTGCACCTACTTCCTATTTTCCTGTCAAAATATAAAGAAGTGATGGGTGGTTAAGACTTTTGCACGTTACACTAAAAAATAAAAAGACAAAAATAGGCACAAAATAGAGACAAAAAAATTGCATTTGAAGCAAATAAATTAATCTCTTGTAAGTTTACTCTGTTAGATAAATTTAATCTAACACAGACTAAAGGCAAAAGAAAAACATAAAACTTGACCAAGGCAGAAACGTTTCCCCTGTTCTTACGTCACTTCCTGCATTTAAAAATGGCGGACGTCAACATTGATGTCCGTAAATGAACTGAGGTGCACTTCAGCCAGATTGTCTGGAGCTGCTTCAGCATGAAACGACTTCTCATCAAGCGGTAATAACGGGAGCAGTTTTTGAGAGGCTCGAAAAGTAAATATGCTTTTTTATTTCTCATTTGCTTGTTTGCAGTCATAGGGTAAAAAGCGGCGCGCCGTACGAAAGTGCTCTCATTGTGTAAGTGTTTATACAACAGTGTTATATGTAATGATGGTTTCGCTGCTGACTGTGTTCTCAGAGGAGAAACTTTCCCCGAAGGGAGCTAATTTGAAACAGCAGCTTGTAAGCCGTCGCGTTGAAGATGTACAAGTTAGCCAGCTAGCAGCACATTTAGCACGAGTCTGGGCAATAAGGGGTAAACACAGACACACTGTACCTGAAGTGAAATGACAGACTCCAGCTGTAAACTTAAATGTTTAGAGTGGCAGTGTTAAATGCACAGAGTGGCAGTGTTAAATGCACAGGCAGTGACAACATGTGGCAGTTTGTCTTGTGGGATATGTTTTTTATTCACTTTGACGGTTTAATACTACAGTAATTACCTCATATAGACTGTCATTGACCTATTGACAGTCAGAGACCTACAGAGACCTGTACTGTGAAGCAGGATTTCGTCTTTTGATGACCAATCAGTTCTCCAGAGAATAGCACCACCATTACTGGAACATACCTCAGACCTACGTTTGGATTGTATTTTCTTTCACCTATCGAAATCAGGGTTGAGGAGCCGCTATCACAGAGACAACACACAGAGACAGACAACTATTCATGCTCACGCCTACAGCCAATTTAAAATCATCAGTTAATCTAGGCTCGTAATAGGTCCACATAATGTTGGATGCTTATCTTAAATATGACCAACGTTTCAAATAATGAGGTCAGCATATGTACAAGTAATCCCTAGGAGCCATAAGGTCAGACTTCTCTAAACTATTGGGTTCAAGTTTTTTTTCTATGTTGGACTCAGTGAGTTATCTCTAAAATGGTTGTCTCAGGCACAAAGCTCTGGCTGTGAGCAGAAGTATTCATGCTTGTACCAGATGACACCACAAACATACCACAATATTAATATAAAAATAATACTTTTAGAATTTTTTCTTTTTTTTTTTTTTTAGCTGTGGATTTACAAGCAGTTGACAAATGCTGTGCCTTCATTGCACTCTCAAGCGCTCTGAACTGGGTGTTTTCTGAAGAGTGCCTTTTTCAACTGATAAAGGGAGCTAAAATGCCTTGTTTGTAACAGGCTGTACCAAGGCCCAGTATTAAATAAATGTGAATTAAATTCAAATGTGAATCATGTGAAACTACTCTAGTAGATTAAGTCCTGTTTAAGTACATATTTTAAAAAAGTAACTATTTACGGAGGGCAAAAAGGCTTAAAGGCAACAGAAGTAAACCAAATATATGCTAAGTGGAAAGGTGGATTTTACTTAATTTTATTTGTATAAAGGAAAAGCTTCTTTCAGCTGCTCCCTTAGTCACAAGGGGTTGCCACAGTGGGTAGGACCATATATTTGATTTAGCAGATTTTTTTTGTACCAGATGTCCTTCCAGACACAATTCCAAAGGGATTTGTGTTTCCTCTGGGGATTGAACCAGGGATCTTTGCTTGTTGGGTGAATGTGTAAAACAACTACATAGTAAATAGTCTGTATGAAGGCAAGGTTTTCATAATGATTAAGATATTGTGGTCATTAGGTGATATGTAACATATTGTCAATTTCAAAGAAGCTTGGGAAGAACATTTTGTTTCTGCCTGCCAAATGTAAATATTTGGCATATGCTATTGATGTAATCATAAATGAATATGAGGTGGTGTTACTTTTTTCCATGAGCATTTCAAACTTTTTGTACTTTGCAGAGTTTCATCATGAGTAGCCGAAGAAAGAGGGCCCCTCCTGTGAGGGTGGATGAAGAAGCCAAGAAGAAGTTGAACTGGAACATGCTGGAGGACCGCAAGAATGAGGCAGTCCAGGAAGATGACGAGATACCGACCTGCTCTATTCTTTCAGTGGACCCCACTCCTAGTACCGCCCTTCTCTCCACTCCAGAGGGCGCCACAGAGGCTGCCTGCACCCGCTCTGTCCACTTTTCAGAAGAAGTTCCCAGCACATCATCTGACATCACTGCTGCCTCTACCTCCCTGGCACTCACTGTATTGCCACTTTTAAAGCTCAGCCACATCTGGAAAGCACTCATTGGGGAATTCAGTGTCAGGCCAGCCTGGCTCCCATCTGACTGTGATCAGAGAGCTTTCACGTTTCACAGGATGGGTGAGCAGCTCTGCCTAATTTACAGCAGCTGTGATGAGAGCTCAGGAATGCAGTGGAGGCCTGATGAGGACACTTGTACAGCAGAATGCAGCCTCCGCAGGATCCCGCTGGAGGACCTCGACTGGCTGCAGAAGAGGAGGGTGGTGCAGCTCTGTCACCAGACAACAGATGACTCAGTTATGGTATGGAGGTATTTCTACTGGGGTACATCATGCAAAGCCCATGTTTATATTTGATTTTGTTAATATGTGGATAGGCCATGGAATTACACTGCTTTTAATAACAAAGAGTTAAATATTTGTTTTTCAAATAGTAAAATCAACTGTCAGCCTTGTATGTATGGAGTAAGATTTTGCTCCTTTGGTCAAAAATATCAAACAGTTGAAGTTTTGTTCAACATTATTGCTTATTTAAGCTGCTCCTTGGTTCTATTTGCCAGGTGGGGATTTACTTGCTGGAAACTGGGCTCAGGAAGCTGGAGTTCCTCAGTGAAGGAAATGCTCGGCTGAAGAAAGCAAACCAACTGATGCAGAAGTTAATGGAGTATTTCTACGATTTCATTATCCCTGGTAAGTAGTCTCCAAGTTCCTCACGCCGTATTATAGCAGCACGAGTTTACAATTCACCCTGACATCCTGTCCAGAGAGTAGTGATTTTGTTGCCATATTTTCTATTTAGAAGTCGTTGAGAATGAGGAGGAAGAATGTGATACTGACCTGGAGAGGCAAAATGTTGAGGAGCTCTACGATTATGTCAGGCATCTGCACCAGGAAGAAAGCCAGAAGGTGACCTATGATGTCCAGCATAAGGCTCTTATTCCTGTACTCAGGCCCTACCAGAGCCAGGCAGTCAACTGGATGCTGAGGAGAGAGAAGTACAGGAGCACCTCAAGTAAAGGTAGATCCATCACATTACATGCATCTATTCATTCCACAGCTGCTCATGCTCCTTTAACAAGAATTTTACTTCGGGGTTCTTTGAAATTGAGAATCTTTGAAACTAAGATGTCAGTGTTTTCCCCTGTTTGGTAATTCTTAACTTAAAAAAAAAATAAGCGTACATAAACGTTGACTTCAAAGATCACATAAGTAAAGCTACACATTTAATATTTACTGTTTCTTTGCAGAACAATCTTTGCATTTCCTCTGGCGGGACTTGATCACATTGTGTGGCAAGAAGTTGTTTTATAACCCTTTCACTGGCTGGTAAGAACACAGTTCTTCTTGTGTTGAAGTTTCCGATCATTCAGAAACATTTGCTGTCTTTGCAGCTCAATAAAGACAGCAGGAATCATGCCTTTATACACACAATTTACATGTAAACATAGGCCTCATTGTAAGTTTTTGTGGGGACTACTATTTAAGTGGAAAAACATTTCCTTAAAAACCGAACACTGCGTTTTGGTAATGTTTTTTTTTTTCTTTTTTTTTTTTAATTCTTTTAGCATGATTAGCATAAAAGTTGGTAGAAGAATTGTTATCTTGGAAGCAAAACAGTAAAACAGCATGAAGGTTTGTGTAATTTGAATGAGTCGACCCTTTAACTTGCTATTATCACATTTAGGTGACTCTGAGGTATGAGCTATAATGCCACTGATACTAGACTGTTGTTTCTTTCCTATTTTCAGCTTAATTCGAGAATTTCCACTGGCTGGCATTGAGTGGCCTGGTGGGATCCTGGCTGATGAGATGGGGCTTGGAAAGACGGTGGAGGTTTTGGCTCTAATCTTGTTTCATACCCGGCAGGACCTCGAACAGGAGGTCCTCACACTCCCTGTGGTTAGTAGGCCTCTACAGTCATGAATACACAGTTTTGCCTTTTTCTTCAGTAAACAATGTAATAAACTATGTATTTTATTATGGTTTATGGTTTTTTAAAACTTTTGATTTTTTTCAGGGAAAATCTGTGAATTACTTTGTTCCTGCTCCTCCACTAGAAAGAAAGAAAGTTATCAGCTGCAAGTCTGAAGCTCAGCCTAAAATGAAAATATCCTACCCAAGTATGTCACTCACAGTCCTTTCAGACAACCCTCATAAGTCCCTGAATTTTCACACTTTTTGAATAATACTTGCTTTTCTCCAGCTGTGCGTGTCATGCTGCTCACTGCAATAAAGGAGATGAGATCTGGCAAGGGAGCCTCAGTCAATGCTGTCTTCACCTATATACGAGCCACCTATGGCTATGACCTCCTCAAGAACCGCAACCACATCAGGAAGACACTGACAAAGCTCATAGATGAAGGCATGGTTGACCGGGTCAAAGGTCGTGGCTTGGCGGGGTCGTTCAAGCTGGGAAAGAACTACAAAGAAACAAAGAAAACATTTGCGGGATCAGCAAAGTCTGTAAGAATAAAGAACTTCAAATATGAATGTTTTATGCTACAAATATGAGTTTATTGTGTTGTCTGAGTTTGGTCTGCATTTGTCTTTGTTAGAATTCCAAAAACACAGAGAGCACACCCAGGAAAATGTTTCAGAGACGAGCAAAAGAAAAGGCAGAAGCAGCTCTACAAAACTCTTTCTCAGAAGATCAGAGAGATCTGAGCACCCCTACATCTGACTGTCTCATCTCAGAGGAAGCAGAAACAAAGAACGAGTGGGATGAAAATCTGAATGAGAAAGCAGATCAGTCAGATGACATGCTGGATTCTTCCACAGCACCGTTACAGGTGTCTCAGGATAAAAGTGCCTCAGATACACGGGACATGTGCAGAATAGATGATCTCCCTGAAGAAATAGGAGAAGCTTCACGGCTTGATGACAAGGAGATGGAAACCCCCACAAGAGTGTCTGTTGTCCCATTTAACACCCCTGACTACAGATTTGAGTGCATATGTGGTGAGCTGGGCATCATTGACTACAAGGCCCGCGTGCAGTGTTTGAACTGTCAGCTGTGGCAGCACGCGGACTGTGTGAACTATAAAGAGGAGAGCCTCGAAACTACACCTTTCTACTGCCCTCACTGCCTGGTAGCCATGAAACCGGTGTCCACAGGAGCCACCCTCATCATTTCCCCAAGCTCCATCTGTCACCAGTGGGTCGAGGAGATCAACAAGCATATCAGGTCCTCCTCCTTACAAGTGCTGGTGAGAGAGTAGATTCATACGTCTCTTGTTACTGTGTCATATAATACAAAATACGATAGTGCCAAATGTTACAATGTTTGGTCCCAGCAATGCTATATGTCATTATTCTGCCTTCCAGTAAAAATTTTAAGAACAAGAAGCTACTTTCAATCCCCAAAGGAATTTCTGTCTCTTCCCAGAGATGAACCAGGGATCTTTCACTTGTCAGGCAAATGTGTAAACTACTACAGTATGGAGCCGTTTCTGTCTGAATTGAATTTACGTATTCTCAAGCCACCATGAGGCCTTTTACCTGGACATGTAAAAATAATTGCAAACAATGGAGTTAATGCTGATAACAGCTGCTAATCATGGCCAGTGTGTGCATTATACCAAGCTTCGTTAAAACTAGCAAGCCATATTGCACCACATAGATAATTGATTATGAGCATAATGCAACACCACAGTCGCTGACTAATTAAATTGTTGTGATGTTAAAGCTTTGCTATTTATGAGGGGAAAAAAAACACACAAATGGAGTTTGCCTTCAGGGCTTTCTGGCAGAAAAGGTGTTCTTACAGAAGCATTTTCAAGAAAGAAGTTTTTCATAAGTCAAGTTTGGAGAAAAAAGAGCAACAAAGTCAGTGTAAGTGGAAGGTTGTGGTGGATAGGTGGATCAAACCCAAGACTTTCACTTGAGAGACTGAGCTTTGTCTCCTGAGTAACACTAAAAGTCAGTTTTGACTCATTGATTTTAGACTTTTTAAAATCCCATTTGCAGTTGCAGTTTGGTTTGGTTCAAGCACAAAAATTGGTTGGCTGGGTGTAAGTAACAACCCTGCTTTGTTATGCTTAAGAAAAGAGCAGGGTTTGGTTTAAAATAAACCATCTACTTCTTTCCTTTTTGATAGAAACCCCCCAAAGGTAATACTCACAAGGAGCTTTTCCCATTTGTTGAATTACTACACCACACACCTACTACATGGCACACTCACCTTTACCCTCTTTCTGATTTTTAAGTCTAAGTAAAGTTTTCCCACAGTGCGAGCAGTCAGTTGCAATGATGGTTCAGAAGCAGCAATATTTATGATGCAGCTGGAACGACACCAACACCACATGACTTTTATCATTCATTATTGGATGCACACGTTTATCTTTCATCTGTGTTTATTTGCATTATGCCTAATCGTTTTTGCCTTTAACTTTCCTCTTAGGTTTATCAGGGTGTGAAGAAACATGGATTCATTCAGCCTCACATGCTTGCCGAGCAGGATGTGGTCATTACCACCTACGATGTGCTGCGCTCTGAGCTCAACTATGTTGACATTCCCCACAGTAACAGCAAAGACGGGCGCCGCTTCCGCAATCAGAAGCGCTACATGGCCATACCCAGCCCTTTGGTAGCTGTGGAGTGGTGGCGAATCTGTCTGGATGAGGCTCAGATGGTTGAATGTCCCACTGCAAAGGTGAGTTGAGGGAATCCAATTCTTGTTGTATCTTAAATGTTTAGGGGTTTTTTTTGTCTGATTTATTTAAATTTAGTTTATGTGCCCACCTGATGTTGTTCCCTTCAGGCTGCAGAAATGGCTCTGCGTCTTGCATCTGTTAATCGGTGGTGTGTTAGTGGCACTCCAGTTCAGAGAGGCTTAGAAGGTAATGTGAAGAAAATATTAACGTGGAAAAAATCAAAAGGACATAAGCAGGCTATGAGTATGGTCTCAAGTTGTAAAAAATCATTAAGATTAACTTTTTTCACTCCGTAGATCTGTATGGCCTTGTGCTTTTCCTGGGAGTTGACCCATACTGGGTGAAACACTGGTGGGACCAACTGCTTTATCGTCCCTACCGACGTGGAAATACAGAACCTCTGTACAATGTAATCGCTCAGATATTATGGCGATCGGCTAAAAAAGACGTCATTGATCAGGTAGGATGTTAAAACATCTCTGAACATTTGCCCTTGCTCTACCTGAGAGTGCCTGAAAAACTATTTTGTGTGACACATTTTTTCATGTGAAACAGAACTGTAAAGTTTTCTCTTGTTGGTCTTTTAATGCAACTGTATTTGATTTGATATAAATAAATAAGCAAGACATAATGTTACATTTGAAAGTTTGTACTGAACTTAGAAAATGTACCCACCTGGCATTTGATGTCTTGTTAATCTTTCTCCAGATTCAGATTCCCCCTCAGACAGAGGAGGTGCACTGGTTGCACTTCTCGCCCGTTGAGGGTCACTTCTACCATCGTCAGCACGAGGTCTGCTCCCAAGACGCTTTGGTCAATCTCAGGAAGATCTCCGACTGGAGTCTGAAACTTGGCAGCCTCGACCGCCGTACCGTAAATACCATCTTGTGCCCTCTGCTCAGACTGCGCCAGGCCTGCTGCCATCCACAGGCTGTCAGGGGGGAGTTCCTGCCTCTGCAGAAAAGGTACTTGGCATTAGGATCTTAAGGCACTTGTGCAGGAAATGAAGGGGCTTTTTAAAGGCAGCTGCAGTAGTTAATTAACAAGCCAGCTAGACTAAATCACAACATTAACATGAGCAAAGCCCCCTTCCAGCAACGTTTTTGTCCATTGAGAAGCATGCAGTTGTGTTTATTTAAAGCTGACCCATTCTGTGTAATCTGTATTGGAGGATTTGTTAAGTGGGTTTGCCTGTGTGCCCCATCTCTCTGTAGCACCATGACAATGGAGGAGCTCCTGAAGTCCCTGCAGAAGAAATGTCGAGTAGAGTGTGAAGAAGCTCACAGACAATTGGTGTGTGCACTCAATGGTTTGGCTGGAATCCACATAATCAGAGGTATAGATCACCCCTTCTATACATCTGCTCCCTTTGCTCTCAGTTTCCCATGGGAATTAGTTCAAACAAAACAGAGGCCATGATCTCATCTTTGTGTCTTCCAACACTTTTTGTGCTGGGATGTTTTGTTAAGGCTGGTCTCAGTAAAGCAGCATGATTGCTGTCGCTGTACTGAAGTGGTTTGTAAGGTCTACATGTGATGGATATGTTGAGTGTCACTAAGGATGTCTATTTCTTTTGCCATCTGCAGGTGATTTTGTAGAGGCAGCAGAGATGTATAGAGAAGTGCTCCGTTCGTCAGAGGAGCACAAAGACAGACTGAAAACTGATTCATTACAGGTATGTGGCCTCATAAATGGCTGCACTTAACATGTGAAAGGTTTCAACTCTTAATTCTTTATGTACTACCTCTTAGTATGCTGATTTGTTGTATATATGGTTTTGTGAAAAATTCATAGATATCATGAATTTTTGATTACTTTTGCTGTTGTGGTAAAACAGAGGCTTCATGCTACCCACAACTTGATGGAGCTGCTGAGCGCAAAGCACCCTGGGATTCCTCCTACTCTTAGAGATGACAGACTAGGTGAAGAGGTGATTCACAAATATTTTTCTATTGTCAGAATGTCTTTATTTCTATTTACAGTAGTTGACCATACTGCAGTTTTATCATTCGCCCTGTGTCTGTAGGCTGAGCAGCTGAGACAGCACTACATGACCAAATATGACTCTGAGGTTGCCGACGCCCGTCAGGCCCTGCAGCCGGTGCTGCAAAACATAAAAGAGCTGAAGCGAAAGGTGAGAACTTCTTTACCCTCAGGGAAATTACACATTATATAAAAAGATTAGATATATAAAGAGATATAACTGATGTTTAGGAATGCAAAGTCAATGTTTTTTAAGATCATAAAATTTCTGCAGATGCATATTTATGGCTACGCAGGTTTTGAGATTGATGTATAGATAGAAGTGATCTAATATGCATTTTATCATAATTCATATTTTGACATTGGACTAAATGTTTTTCTAAGAATTATTATCCCTTTTTGGAGGCCTAAAATCTTCTTAATTATCAAATGATTTTCAAAAAATAGAATTGATAGTGATCAGAAAATAGTAAATGTAGCTAATGACAAATAGGATATTACTGGAGCCAGAGATTTTTTTTTAATCCCAAAACCTTCTAAGACTTCAGGTATTTCACTTCCAGCCACTTATACATTGCCTTTGTTTTTTCCAGTCCAGTGGTTGCATCAGTCAATAAAAAACAAGTTGTTACTTAAACATGGTTAAATATCACTATGATGATTTTTCTTTCTCAAGGTCAAGCTGAATTCTCCCTGGTGGCTGGATGTTATTCAGAGAGCAGTCCGTTGCTCCACTGATGACGATCTGGTGTCCCGTGTCAAGAATGAACTGACATCCAGTTATAAACAACAAGCCCACAAGCTCTCTATGGCAGACAAGTAAGCACTTTAAGTGTTTCCTAGTAATTACAAGGAAGTTACTAGCACTTACTTTCTAATTTTTAAGAGACCGGCATGCTTTAAAATGTCTGATATCCTGCAGGTTCCGTGATTCCTATGGTCTGCAGTTTCTGCTCACCACGCAAATGCAAGATCTGGTGAAATCTCAAAAGACTGTGCAAGATGCAGTGAAAAGTCTTGAAGGTCCAGCTTCGAAAGAAGTTATTGAGGAGGCCACAATTTGCCATCTCAGGCCTATGCGACTACCACTCAACAAGTATGTCGTCAGCATTTTGTAGCTTCATATAAGCAGTGTTAGGAACCTTACAATACTTAAATTTATAAACTTGTATGACAGCTTTTCATTGTGTTTCTTTACCTTTCTTTGTAAATTTAACAGTGTGGAACGTATTTTCACTTATAACTAATATCTCTCTCATCATATTGTAGCTGTGTTTTTTGCAAAGCAGATGAACTTTTCATAGATTATGAGTCCAAGCTGTTTTCTCACACGTAAGTTGAGCAGTATTTTTAGACCCATCATCAATCAAATTACATAACCAAGTGTTGATTAATCAGTAAAATTCCTCCACAGTGTTAAGTGTCAGACGGCCATCTTTGAAGAAATGATCGAGGATGAAGAGGGGCTGGTCGATGACCGTCTCCCCACCACCAGCCGAGGTCTGTGGGCAGCCAGTGAGACAGAACGCACTCTGAAGGCCATCTTGTCTTTTGCCAAACTCAAACGCATGGACCCAGACCTGGTGGAGGAGGGAAACACTTTTATGGAACTGTTTGAGAACTGGAAGAAGGAGTACAAGGTTTGCAGGCACACTTACAACACGCTTACTATTTTCAAACTTAGCACATCCTTTTTTAAAGGACAAGTAACCAGGTTTCCTATATTATTTAAAAAGCTGCATTCGTCCAATAGGGTTCCAAAGGCATTTTTTATTATGTATTATGAGCAGTAAACTGAATAAAAATGATTAGTCAAATCTCTTTTTTTTTCAGTTTTTCAGCATAAATTATTGGACTAACTATATGATTTTATATTGCTCAAACAGATTGGAGTGATTTGTTTCATTTGTTTCTCCTCAGGTGCTGCACGAGTACTGGATGGTGCTGCGCAATCACGTGTCAGCCATTGATGAGCTGGGTATGGCCACGGAGAGGCTACGCGTGCGTCTGCCTGATGAGCCGAAGCCCAAATTGCCGCACATCATAGAACCCCATGAGGTGAGTAAAAGTTCATGCAAGTCATGAAAACATGAGTGACTTGGTATTAGGACTGTTGAATGATTGGCACTTTGCAGAGTCACTTTGCTGCATATAATGGTGTAGGATCTTTATCTTGCAGTGTAAAGTGTCCTGAGATGACTGTTGTTGTAGTTTGGTGCTATAGAAATTAAATAGATTTTATTTGAATTGACAAAAGACTGTCCAGCTATGGAGTAAGATAACTGTCAATATGAAACCAACTGCTGAACGTGTGCCACAGACTCTGGAATTAATTAATGTGTATATAGATAGAGGACTGAAAGTTTCTAAGGATGTAATATTCTATTTTATTAGAATTATTACTTTTATTACATTTCTGAACCCTGCTCTTGACTGTTTTGCGTCCAGGTGGAGCAGAACAGAGTCAAACTTCTGAACGACCAAGCTGTGGCCAAGTCTCAGCTTCAAAAGAAGCTTGGCCAGTTTCTGTATCTCACAAATCTGGAGAAGGTAATTTTATAGTAACTACAAAATTCGTAACATTACCCTAGCTAAGAGTATTGTGTGAGCTTACTCTGAACAACATAAATTTCTTGATTCAGTCCCAGGACAAGTCTACTGGAGGTCTAAACCCAGAGCCGTGTCCCATTTGTGCCCGGCCCCTGGGACAGGAGGTGAGAGTCCATTGTAGAAGTCTCACAGGTGTAAATTGTATTTTTGTTTTTATATGATTTATATGGCGTCCATTAATCCACCATCGGCAGCCTGAACCACACTTATTCATACTCTTACAGTGGTCCACAGCAGTTTTTTTCCATGTAGAAAAATCTCTTGTTCTTCTCTCTTTTCTAGTGGGCTGTGCTGACATGCGGCCACTGCTTCTGTAATGAGTGCATCGCTATCATCGTGGAGCAGTACAGCGTGGGATCAAGGCGGCGAGCCATCAAGTGTGCCATTTGTAGGCAGACTACATCCCACACAGAAATCTCCTATGTTTTCACCACCCAGTCATCCAGCCAGGACCAAGACATACCGGTCAAGGTCAGTCAGCAACACCATTTTCATGGAATACAGGAAGAGATGGCTGGATGACTGTAGTAATTATTTGTTTAACACAGCCATAATAACTTTACTCTTTGTGTGTTTGTCAGGGAAGCCACTCTACCAAAGTGGAGGCAGTTGTGAGAACTCTGAAGAAGATTCAAGTCAACGACCCCGGGGCCAAGTGTCTTGTCTTCTCCACGGTAACTGTAAACTATCTGCACTCTACAAGATTTACTTTGGCGATATCAAGTTTGGATCTGACCTAGTTTCTCTTTTGCACAGTGGCAGAGTGTTCTGGACATCATCGCCAAGGCCTTGTTTGATAATAACATGGAGTTCTCTCAAATCAACGGAATTCACAAATTTCAGGTTTGAATTTGATATGTTCCAATTTCCTCATAATGAATACCATAATTTTTACTATGCATTTAATTTTTTTTATTGCTTTGTTTTTATTGAACATCCACTTACTGTATGATGGTAAAGCCCTGTCTAAATACCGTCTAAATACCTATCTAGTCAGTTTTAATTGATCCAAATTCTAGCAGCAGCTAAAACAGCAGTTCAACTTGCTGCTACACCTCATACTTGTCACTTTTGGATCAGGTTGTTATTTTGACCTAAAATCACTCCCTAGAGAGCAGGTCAACCCCAGATTCTCATTATTTCTTCCTTTACTTCAGGCCACATGCTCTAAAAGTTCCACATACATACTTTTTTTTTTTATAGAACTGTGAGATTAAACTGCTAACAAACCAACAGTAAGACAAACTGAAGAACAAAAATAGATCATTCTTCTTGGAGATAAATGTATAATCTTAGCCACTAATATGGAGATACTTCATAATAAAGGTTTCTTTCTGGCCAATACATTTGTAAAAAGTCTGTAAGATTGAAAACAACTGGCAGGAAAATACCACAGGAAGACAATGAATCCACATATGTTTTTGTATTAAAAAGTGAAACGGGATAAAATCGGCACATTAACTAACTGTTTGAAACTGAAACTACACAGTACTTAAACTGCTGTATGAATTTGTCTGGGACCTCACTTTTTTCTTAAAATAAATCAAATGCCAACGTTTCTCACCTGTACACGACGGGACAGAGCAGGTTGTACTTCCTGAGGAGGGCTACGGTCTTTTAACATCTGCAGGAAACTCCTGGAGATCTTTTACCAGACTGTTCAGTGACAGACTGCTCCTCCCCATGTGCAGGACTAACAGACTGAAAAACTACTTTGACCCCCACAGCCTCAGACTGCTCTTTGGGGGGAGGAGGGGTAACCGGGTAGGGCTGGGGGGGCAGCAGCAGTCTGAGCCTGACCACAGACACAATGTAGCATAAGCAATACTAGAAATGTGCAATACCACATCATCTGTTAGACATTTTATATCTATATATCTATCTTTATATCTATTTCTTGTGTCTTTGTTTATTGTTATTTATTTATTCATGTGTTTGTTTCTGACTACTGTTGTGCTCACTTGTGTGCCTATAATATAAAAGTGCTACTGGAACTTTAATTTCCCTGATGGAATCCTCCCAAAGGGATTAATCAAGTTTAATCTAATGATACAGATATATTGTAATGTGTGCACTGTTAATTGTTATTTTCCAGGAGAATCTAAGTTCCTTCAAATATGAAGAGAAGATCAACATTCTTCTTCTGCCGCTCCACACGGGCTCCAATGGACTGAATATCATTGAAGCAACGCACGTGTTGCTGGTTGAACCAATCCTCAACCCTGCTCATGAGCTCCAGGCAATAGGCAGAGTGCACCGGATTGGCCAAACCAAGTAAGACACAGACCGTAAAGTGCAGAAGCTCACAACAAAATATCTACATGCAGATATTTTGTTGTGAGCTTCTGCATTTCAAAATTTTCTCTGCCTGCAATCATTGACTTCAAAATGGGAGTTTCTTTTTTTTGTTGTTCTTAGATTCATATGTAATATTAGTGCACCCTCTAGTTATTAATAAAACTGCAAATCCACAACTATGCTGCTTAGTAAAGTACAGCACTTATACCTCAGTGATAGATTTTTTTTTAATCTTTTTTTTTTTTTTTTTTTTTTAAACTCAGTCTAGACTCAGAGATATGCAGTGCCTGGGCAAAAGGCACTTAGACAGCACTCACCTCCTTCAGCACTGCATATACAACATTATTCACTTTGTCTGCTTCTAGTTACAAATCTGCATCAGAATTCATATGTCAGTTAAATCTAAGGTTGTATGGGACTCATAGGCTCATTTTTCTTTCATTTTGGGAGCAAGTAGAATGAAAAATGTGAAGAATTTGTTAAACCTTTTAGCAAAATATTATTTATATAATATAATCCACTCTGTACTCAACAAAACAAAGCAAAGAAATACTAATTTGTGTTTCCTCTCTCCACCAGGCCAACATTTGTTCACAGATTCCTCATCAAATCTACCATTGAAGAGAGAATGCAAGCAATGCTGAAGACAGCAGAAAAAAGGTGTGTCAGTGTGCTGTGATTTTTAATGCTGTTACATTTGTATTTAAATATAGCTTAAAGAGGTCGGGGAGGCACTGTTATCAAAGTACCACTAAAAGCCTTTTTTAATTCCAGTCACACCAGCACTGCCATGAAGCACTCAGAGGCTGCAGTACTGACAGTCGCTGACTTAGCTGATCTGTTTACTGAAGACACTGAACCTCTGGAGTGAATCTCAGCACTGGCCTACTCATAGAGGGATACCAACTACAGAAACTACTTGTTTGTTGATTTTATATATATTCTTTTCTTAATAGTGTGAATTATATATCTTTATTTATATTTATAATAACTGCGGCTGCTGTTACACCCAAATTTCCCCTCTGTGGGACAATAAAGGCTGTTTCTTCTTCTTCTTCTTCTAAAGCAGGCAAAGGGAGCGCACTATTTACCCAGTGGTGAAAAATTTTGCACATTCCACTTTTTTTATACAAGCATCCTGAGGTTATGAGATGTATTTCCAAAAAAAAAAAAAAAAAATATTTTAAGTAATCGTTGACAAATTGCTTCAAATTTCTACTTGTTGAATTTTAACTCAGTTTGGAGCAGTTGTATTTGCATCACTTGTCATAGTTGTATCTTACTGGTCCAGTAAGCTGTGTTTGTTTATCACATTTAGACTGTTTGTGTAATCAGACGTCTACATTCATGTACAACTTCATTATCTCCAGATGGATGGAACCACTTTGAGGTATTCTCACAACATTCAGGAAATAAAAGTCTGTGAGCGGCAGGTTGTCCGCCTGTTACGCCTAGCTCTTTTTGTCCAGTGCTTTTACTGTGGTTTATTACTATGTAGTAAAAACTTGAAGCAGGAAGGATGCCACTGATTTGTGCTCACCTCTGACCTAAACTCACTTTTACTTATTTACAACTGAAATGAAATGGTGTTGCAGGATTTCTTCAACCAGACCATCCCTCTTTAACCTAGTTCGCTGTTGAAACAAAACCACACAGTTTGGTCTAGCAATGCCTGTCTTATTTCCAAGACAAAAAAAAAGCACAAGATGCAATGTGTGGGAAACTAATGTTGGAAATCCAAATTGTAAAAACTGTGTGAAGATATTCTGTTTTGCAGCAGGTGTCTCATCCTTTTCTATTTATTATTACTCCTACAAATTGTCTGGTCAAGCTTAAGAATCATGTAGCTTAATTAAATGTTGCTTGTCTCAAACTGATTAAAATCGTCATTCCGTTCTTGTATTTCATGGTCTGTTCTACCACACACATACACTCAATGGTACTTGGCATAGTTACTGAATTGCCATTGACTTGTAATGAGTTTCTTTTTACCTGACTGACTGCAATTCCCGCACTAGTAAAGATTTTAAAATGTCCAGACAAAGGTGTAGACAACAAAGAGGGACAGCCCCGTGCTGCTGTTCCTTTTTACGTGGTTACCAGACTTCTTGTTGCTCCCTGTAGTAAGAACAGTCGTAAGATGTTACTAAGAGAACGTTGCCGCAGTAGGCGGTGACATGCGTGTTACCTTGGACTGCCCTCAGTTCCCCCTATTCATGTGTGGAATCTCATTGTTGTTGGGGGCATCATTCAAGCTGGTGTTTTTAAGGCTGAGGGAGGGCCACAGTTCATTAGTTTTCAAGGGGCTGGAGTAAGTGAGGGGTACTATATTTTCTGGTGTCAGGGAGCTGTGGTGAATAGCTCCCAGAAGAATCACAGAGTGTCAGAGAAGGAGCCAAAGGCAGTGGAGTGGCTGAGCTACGAGAAACCAGAGGGCACGTTGTTGGAAGATGGCACCTGCCAGTTTGGTTTTGCCTGGCTGCTGCTCCCATGAGGATGGTCACCTTGGCGCTTTATCTGGAGCCTGAGGAGGAGGGTGAGCACACACCTCACAGACCAGCACATCTGGGCTTGAAATGGTCAAACAAACTGTTTCTTTGTTTTATTTTTGATTTTACCAAAATGCTTTTGACATTTTATTTTTGATTAACTCTGGACATTGTTAGTTTGGTTGATTGTTTTATTTCCCAGTTAGCTAGACTTTGTGTGTCCACTACATGTGCTGACTGGTTAAGTAGTTATATGTGTTTCATAGATGCTGAGCCTAAAAGAGACTTAGCGTTGACAAAAGGGATGTTTCTACCAATAAATCACCAGCATCTCAAAGAATCTGTATATTTTGTCTTCTTGTTATTAGAACTTAATGAGACTGTCATTTGTACCAATGACCATATGGGGGTTGTTATTCCAAGCGCATTTTTCCTCAGCAAAGTGCCTCCAGTTTATGTAAGTCAGCACCGACCAACATTAATATTGACAAGCATTGTGTCATTTTGAGTAACAATTCCATATCTTTCTGGAATATTTTCTGTCTTCTCTTTTTAGGCTCGGGATTTACATTTAATGATCCAGAGTGTCGTGGTGTTGTAGTCGGAGATGACTATGTTTTCAGCATAAAGGCAAATCTTTCAGACTGTGGCACTATACTGGTATGGACCCATCTTTGTTTTGCTTTAAAACATGGATGTTAAGAGTGAACCCAGACAAAATCAGCTAACACCGACATGAAGATGACCTCTCTTTACCACCTCCATTATTCTAAGAAATTCCCCTTCATAATAAGTTACAACATCTACAGGTGTTGAGGGAAAATTTTGAGACCCAAAAGAAGCTACTTGTGACAATTTATTTGTATTTGCGTAAAATATCAGCAGTGATGTGAATACGGACTGTGAGACTCCTGTGTTCAGATGTTGTGTGGAATTAGCTCATAGCAAGTATAATAAGATGGACAGAGAAAGCACACACACTGGAAGCCAGAGAGAAGGGAATGAAGAGAAAAGAAGGGGAGGAGCAGTATTTATTTCAAGAAAGAAGGGCAGAGCTGTTTCTTTTTAAAGCATCAATGGGACCCTGAAAGGCTTGTATTTCTTATTTATCAGCATTTATGTGGGAATGATGATTTTTTTTTTCCTTGTTGAATCTCACTGAATAGAAAGGTCATAAATCATTGGCCAGTGAGGCTCCTGGTTATTTTAATCCAGCCACTCTAAAAACTCAGCGCGTTTAAATCCCTGCACCTAAGTGTTCTTCGAATGCTCGGAATGCATTAAAATTTTTCTTGTAAAGCAAGCAAAAGGTTAACACGGCGTTCAGCAGTTTTCCCAGTACTTCATCTCAGCATTTTACAAGGTTTGTTCACAGCAGCAGAGGAAAGTAAGTTTGCTCTGAAGTAAAATGGCTGTTGCTAAAGGAGAAGAATGTCATGGCTGTCAATCACGCTTTCACCTTGACTGTAGCACCTTTTACGCCCCACCGCAGAGAAGACATGAAATGTTTACAGGTCCAGTGTTTTCACTGAAACAGGACAGTTTCCTCCACTGACATTTCAATGATGGCTCTGGATTGTATAAGGTGCAGGTAGCAGTGGGGGTCTGTTATTTGCTGTGCGATCTGTCAGCAGTCCTCTCAGTGAGGCTGCCAGAAGAGGGGTCAGGTTTTTACCAAGAAGGTGAGATGTTCAACTTTTAGAGCTAAGGGCACTTTGTCCTGCTTTGTAACTATAGAAGCCATCCTCCATTTGATCTCAGCAGGGCCCAGACAATGTCACTAGTGTGTAGTCAAGACCACCTAACCCGAGACCGAGACAAGACCAAGACCAGAGGGTATCGCGGACCGAGACAAGACCAAGACTTTAGGGTCCGAGACCAGTCGAGACCAAGACGAGGGGGGCGAGACCGAGACAAGACCAAGACCAGTGCCTGACACTACATGACACAATAAAATGTGAAACATGATCAAATCACTTCTCAAATTGATCTGAAAGATCCGCATTCCCATAAAATCATCCTGATATTAAACACTCACAGCTCAAATAAATATAACCATCTTTATTAATACTCCTGGGTGACTTCCATCATTTATCACAGAATGTAAACAATATTCATAGTTCATCACAATAGTCTTAACCTTTTCTCTGCCTTCATAAACTATGCATAAAGTTGTGTTGTTTTTAAACCAACAACCTTTGTTAAAAATGGGTGCTTTTTCAAAACCACATAGCTAAATGTGTAAAACTGAAAAAAATGGCAAACACTCATCAACAGTAAGAACTAAAGCCTTTAATCTTATACAGATTAAAGCTGCAGGATGTAACTTTTATAAAAAATCTGGTTTTACATATTTGTTAAACTGTCACCATGTCAGACAGTATAGAGACCGATAATCTGCGAAAAATGGAGCTCATCCACCTCCTCCCTGAAAAGCTCCCAGTCAAAACAACCAGTCAGAGCCAGGAGGAGGGTCTTAGCACTGTCAGTCACTCCTGGTGTATGCTGCTCAATGTAGTTGTGTGCAAACTTCATAATTTGGTATCGATCCTATGTAAAGTAAACACAGGGCCATTATCACCGACACTGATACCAATACTTTTTAATAATTATGAAGAATTTCCATGAAGTTTAACTGGTTTGAGATTTTTTTCCTTTGGATCATTAATTAGTTAAAACCCAGGATAGAATTGGGCAAAGTTTATATGTAAGTAGAAAATACTTTATCAAATAAAAGTTATTGTTCTGAAACAATAGAACAAAACAATTTTCCCCATAAATTGATGTTTGGATTTTTTTTCATAAATTAAGTGTACAAAATCATCACTCAAGAACAAATGCAAACTTTTTTTCCAGGTAGCTTTTTCAGAAAGTATAATAAAAAATTAATAAAAATGTTCCTTCATTCACTAATTTTCTACAAATTTAAATTTAAATTTGATTTAAATGTTTCATAGCAAAATCCTTTTTTTTTCCCAAATAAAATATGTATGCATCACATGACAGTATAACAAAACACTGTGGGGAGGGAGGAGCAAAGTGCTCTGTGCTGTGACAGGAGCCGACACTTAGACAGTCAGCTCGCATCTTTGATGAAACCGCAGCACTGCATACAGGAGAGAAATGAAGCCCAAAGTATCGATCTCATCACACTGATATTGATCAATACCAATACAACGTTGGCATCCATATTATCGATATTAGGATCAATCTGCCCACCACTAGCTCAATGTACTAATGGCGAAGAGAAACAACTACTTACTTCTCTGCTGTTACCATGGTGGTGGCCATGGTTAACTTCCGGGTTCTAGCAAGAAATATTTCTCACCCCAGCACTAATGCTAATGCTAATTAGTAAGCTAATATAACCACCAATGCCGCTCCCACTTGTTAATTGAGTGATGGGGCCTAAGAACTAACCAGAAAGCAGTAATCAGTTTTTTTGGACGTGTAGTTACATTTCTCGAGGTGCATGTCAGGTTTTGCTCCAGAGAGGATTTCAGTTATACACAAAGGATCAATGCAGAACTCTAAATCAGGCCTTATTAGATTGATAGAATGATCATTTTTGCATATAATCCAGAAAAGTTACATTTATACATCAAGCATTTAATGTGTCCCAGAGTGCCGTTCCTTCCACTGTGTTTGCAGAAATCACATAAAAAATACACAACAAAACATAATCCAGATTCCTCAGCTGCTAATAGCATTTCCTACATTGAATATCAGCCACCATATTGTGAGCATAAACTATCACGTTTTTAATGCAACAATAGGAAGTGACATCATCTTGCTGGGGGAACTGTAGTATTTTATTCTTGAAGGCCTCTCATAGCTCTACTGGTGCTGAAAACTAATGTTTGACTATGGCTTTTCTGAATACAAGTAGGGCCTGCAACTATCAATTATTTTAGTACTCAAGTATTTAATTGATTACTCCGTCAATTAATCAAGTAATTGGATAAGAAATAATTTTTCATTTTAACAATTCTCAGCATATTTTAACTTCCGTACTGCAGATGTTTCTCGTGTGAAAACAAACAGGTGGATGGAGCAGCTACAAAGTTCTCTGTTCTTCATGTTGCTGATCAGGTGGTTGATAAAAACATTTTGAAGGAGCAGAGTGCACAAGCGCTGTAGTCTCTGTTTGTCCCTAGTGGTGGCTCCAGCGTACCACACAGTGATGGAGGAGGTGAGGATGGACTCAATGATGGCAGTATAGAACTGCACCATGGTCCTTGCTGGCAAGTTGAATTTCTTCAACTGCCGCAGGAAGTACATCCTCTGCTGGGCCTTTTTGATGACAGAGGTGATGGTGGGCTCCCACTTGGAGGTCCTGGGTGATGGTAGTTCCCAGGAAGCGAAAAGAGTCCACTGTGGTGATGGGGGTGTCAGTCAGGATGATGGAGGGTAGAGGGGCTGTGTGCTTCCTAAAGTCCACTATAATCTCCACTGTCTTCTGGGCGTTCAGTACCAGGTTATTGTGGCTGCACCAGGACGCCAGACGTTTGACCTCCATCCTGTAGGCCGACTCGTCCCCGTCTGAGATGAGTCCGATGAGAGTCATGTCGTCTGCAAACTTATAAGCTTGACAGGACTGGTGGTCAGAGGTGCAGCAGTTGGTATACAGGGAGAAGAGCAGAGGAGAGAGGACACAGCCCTGAGGAGTGCCAGTGCTGATGGTCCCGGGAGTCCGAGACATTCTTCCCCAGCCTCACGTGCTGCTTCCTGTTCATCAGGAAGTCAATGATCCACCTGCAGATGGGATCTGGCACGTTCATCTGGGACAGCTTGTCTTGGAGGGATCAGGGATGATGGTGTTGAAGGCAGAGCTGAAGTCCACAAACAGGATCCTGGCGTAGGTTCCCTGGGAGTCCAGATGCTGTAGGATGAAGTGCAGAGTCAGGTTGATGGCGTCGTCCACAGACCTGTTGGCTCTGTAGGCAACTGCAGGGGTCCAGAAGGGGGGCTGTGAGGGACTTGAGGTGGGACAGCACCAGACGCTCAAATGACTTCATGACCACAAGAAGTCAGTGCCACAGGTCTGTAGTCATTTAGTCCAGTGATCCTTGGCTTCTTGGGGACAGGAACAATGGTAGCGGTTTTAAAGCAGGACAGGCACGTGGCAAGCCTCCAGTGAGGAGTTGAAGATGTTCGTGAACAATGGGGCAAGCTCGTTAGCACAGTGTCTCAGTGTGGCAGGTGAGACACCATCTGGACCTGGAGCTTTGCGAGCTTTGACACTCCTGAAACTGCTTTAGCACCTGGTCCTCCTGAATACAAAAGACTGTGGGGGTGGGGGAGGAGGGGACTCTGGGGTGGGAGTCCTTGATGATGTGGGCTTCTCTGAGGTGTGGGGAGTGGGGGAGGTTGGGGGGTGGAATATTTCTGTTGGCTGTATTGTAGTTGGGACTGGTGGAGGTGTGTGGCTACAGCTGACGTAAAGAAAAAAATAACAGCTGACATCCTCTGCACAACACGCGCGCACATTCAAAACATGCGCACTCACAGCACAGAGAAGTAGGGGGTGAAAAAACATCTCAGCGATCCACTCGTGTTAAAGGGTCGTTTTTGTTTTTTTTGGAAATGCTCCGCTTACACGGAGACACCTGAGCTGCAGAGCTGAAACCAAACATCAAAGCACAAATTTGTGTCGAGGATTTTTAATAATCGAATTGCGTTATTCCAAGAATCGTTGCCAGCCCTAAAACTTGCATTAAATTTTTAGTTTGTGTATCAAAATACATGAAGGTTGGTATTTACCTTTCATGCTGGGATTTTTTTTGTTGAATCGGAAGCCTGAAATTTTTCCTTTGATCTTCATTTCCCTCTTACTTCTCTTCGTGTTCATTGCGGTTATTTCGATTTATGCAGCACACGGTGACCATAGTGAGATCAAACATACACATTGTGAATGAAACTGTCGTGCTCTGTGGTAGATTGCAAACTGCGGTGAAATGATACAGGCGTAAGCAGCGATAATAGCAGCGACCTAGCCGGGGCGGAGTCTGTGAGGTGCGCTCCTTTGAGAGGCAGAGGAGCGCAATCTTTGTGGGATTTGAATCAGTACGTTTTGCATCCAATAAAAGCAAAGATGTTAACAAATAAATTGGACAGTATTCTGGCAATTTAGTGATATTTCCACAGCTGTGGTCTTGACTGGTCTTGAAATAAAATCCCGAGTCCGCAAGGTCCGAGTCCATGACAAGACCGAGACCAAATGCGGTCGAGTCCATGACAAGACCGAGACCATCAAAAAGCGGTCTCGAGACCGGTCTCGAGACCAAGACCGATCTCGAGTACTACAACACTAAATGTCACACACACCACATTTTCATCTGTCCCTATTTCAAGTTCTGGTCTACACTTGGGGATAGATTTTAAAAGGATGGTGATTTAATCTCAGTGACTACTGACATTTTAATTTGATCAGTACAACTGGGAGATGATGCTGCTGTGTCCAGCTTGCCAGTATTTACATGTATAACCACACTGCATTGGAGTTTATGTGTTTTTAAACAGTTAAAAATCTCCATTATTGCGGTGCCTCCATAGTGTAGTGACTAACCCATTTGTTTGCCAAGTCAAAGGTTGCTGGTTCACTTCCAACTGGTGACACAAATCCCTCTTGGGGTTATGTCAGGAAAGGCATCTGATGTGCAACACTGACAAATCAAAGAGCTACCTGCTGTGGTAACCCCCCTGTGGCAGGGGAGCAGCCAAAAGTAGCATAATAAGAAATTGCATTGTGGTAAACTGTCTCCCACTATCAACAAAGTTCAAGGACAGCAAGGACTGCAAAAACAGATCTTGAATGCTGAAGATATGGCAGCATTTTATTTAAAAAAATAAATAAATTCAAAGCTTCTCAAATGTGTTACTTTGCATCTTCTGTAATATGGTATAAAATCTGGTGGTTCTTACCTAAAACAGCATTATTGATTTCCACTGTTGTGTACTGACAAAAACCTAAAAAGTAACAATAAAGTATATTTTAACTGCACCCTGCACTGACCTTCACACATGTTATGGTCTCTCCTTAGGCCTCAGATGACACACACATCATGTTCATAAACACTATACACAATAACTACTCAGATATTATCACAAGAAACTACATCAACATAACATTTGTGTGCCGCTACCCCATCAACTACATGGTCCAACAACCCAACGGGGAAAATATGATCAGAGTGGATGTCAGGTAACTGTTCTTGTTTTGTTTTGTTTTTTCTGATTTTTATCCAACAGTAAAATGGTTTGTTCTCAACATTTGGCTTTTTTTTAAAAACTTATTACCTCTACAGACCCATCACTCTCAACACGGAGGACGGGAATTTCTCAGTGTCGATGTTGCTGTATAAAGATGCAGCCTTTGAGGACGAGTGGACCACCGTGCCATCACTGACCCTGGAGGATAACATATTTGTAAAAGTTTTCATGGTAAATCATTTGCAGGGAAAAGTCAGTTTATTCTGTTTTTCACCTTCACATAGATGGAGATCTCACCTGAATAATAATGTCTGTCATATATTTGCAAATTGCCCCACTGTGCAAAGTGATGTTTTTGTTGAGAGGAAAACAATAAGAAAAAAATATCTGTTAATAATGATGAGATTTGAGAGAGATTATATATGCTTGGCTTTGACTCTTAAGCATTCAAAGTGCTATTTTTGAGCTAGTTTGGGTGTGCTGTTACACACCGTTAAGCAATATGTTTTGTGGGAAGTGTTCCAAGCAGTGCTGGAAATCTAACACTCCACCCATGACTAGACAGTCTTTCATGCTGTTATAACCTCTTGGTACACCTGCTGTTTACTTACTGTGAGTCATCATTTTGTCGTGCATTATGGAAAACCGTTTGCATTGTGTTAAGAATTAATTGGCCATCACTCAACTCTGTGTCATAGATACCTTCTCATCTGCTGCTGCGTATGGAGAGATGTTGGGCAACACCGACAAGTGATCCATACAGCAATATTCAGTACACCTTCATCGGAGACAGGTCTGCCTCTGCGCTGTTTAAACTAAGGACTTTTCATTGTGTAAACAAAGCATTTAGCACTGTCATAAATTTATGGTCATAGTGCTTAATGTTTATTTTCCTCCTTTAACCAGCTTGCAGTTGAAAATGCATGATCTCCATGTTCACACAAGATCCTTTAAAAAAGTTGATGCTTGTTTATGGCATTCTCTTTGGCTGTGTTGTTTCATTACATTTGCAAACAGCTTGACATCCTCCTACAGGAACACTGTTGAAATCTGAAATAAGAGAGTTTGTTGCATGGAGAGCCGGCCAGAAAACAACTCTCACAGTCTGGTCATGTGACTCCTGTCTGAGAGGCCACATGCATTTCACTTCAACAGCTGTGCATGTCCTTGACAACCAGGCAGTATTTGGTACTGTTGGCAGCAGCAGTGCTATTAAACACACAAAGATTTCACAAAGAGATGAAAACACTCAAACCATTAATCTAACTATTGTCTTGTCTCACCACCAGTAGTTGTAGTAATAGTTTTTTTATTAGCTGTTCCTCCTTTTTTATATTCAAAGTTCAGCATCATGTTTCACTGCTATCAGCAGGCCTCCCAGACTTCTTTGTCTCTCTCTCTCTCTCTCTCTCTAGCTGTCCAGTGTTGACCAACGAACAGACTCTGACCGTTCTGAAGAATGGTCAGGGCCCAGAGGCCATGTTCAGGATACAAATGTTTAAGTTTGTCGGCAGCTCTTACACCAACGTCTTCCTTCACTGCAACGTCCAGATCTGCCACGAATGGTGCCAACCTGTGAGTGACCTCGTGTAGCACCCGTTCCTCAAACTGGGAGTCAGAGGCCAGTTCAGACAAGTAGAATAAAATAGAATAGAATGCCTTTATTGTCATTACACAGGATGTACAATGAGATTGGAGAGTAGTCTGCTATATGCTATATTCAATGCTTCTGTCCCTAATATAGACCCATCAGCCTAGGACTGGTTTTCAGCCACATGAGTTGCCCTTATTTCAAATATACAATGCTTGTGACTGAGGCTAATAGCAATACTTTCACTCATGTATTTGCCAAACAGAACTGTTCCAGTGAAGATGGACCACTGAGAACACGGAGAGACATCCCACTGTCCCATACAGTGTCTTACGGACCCATAAGGCGACTATTAAACCACAGCGAGAAGCCCAAACTGAGTATGTTTGTATCCAGTTTTTGCTGCTAATATAGTTTAACTTCACAGCATAAAGATTCCAGAACCTGAAAGCAGTTCATGTGCATGTGGTTGCACCTGTGTGCAGATGCAGGGGGAGGCCCAGCTGTGGAGACCTTTGTCCTCGGAGGACTCCTGGTTGTCTTACTGCTGATAACAGGAGTGTTTGGGAGGTTGTGGCTTCACTCCAGACATTTCTACCCAGCACGAGAAGCACAGCTTACTCTGTCCAACATTCAGCACATCTCAGAGGGGGCCTCATGAATTGCATGAACTTTGTACAACTGGCAAATGGCCATAGAAAATATAATGTGTTGCATGTTTTGCTCTTTAGAAAAGAATTTGCTTGATTTGTAAAAAGCAATGTAATAAACATTTCTTTTAAGGGTGTTCCTGATTTGAGGAATGTGACATTTTGAGATACTTGTACTTTATGTCAGTATTTCTATTTTGTGCTACTTAATTCTATCATCCCATAAGATTTCCAAATATTATTTTGCTGTTTGCGAAGGCCTGGATACTTCAGGTACATTTTTGCTGATTGTATTTTCACTGAAGTAAAATTGTTATTGTAAAACCTATACGTAATGGTTATATTTTCATTGAGTGGCAATACTACTTTTAAATATTATTCTGTTTCACACTCTTTCAAAAAGTCCTGTGAAATACCCAATGGTGCACCAGTCTGTTACTAATGCAGTACGTCTGTGTAAATGTAAATAATTAAACGGGGACCTAACAGTAGTTTAAGTTCAAATTAAACAATTTTCCTGCACAATAATGAATGTTTACATCATCAGGGGTGTGTGGCATTTATTCAGACATAAACTACAGTGGCTGCTCCCATTTAATATCATCCATAGCAACAACATTTTTTTAAAAAAAGGGCCTAACTTTACCTTTTAATCTCATATAACATTTGGGTCATATAGCTTTAACTATGAGACCCAAATGTCACCCATAAAATGCCCATATTAAACAATGTGTTATAAAGACATCAAAACATTATTCATGTTATGGAATTATTCCTGTTTAAAACACATGAATTTGGATAAATATGGCTTATTTGTGTACTTTTAATACTTCCTTGATACAGAAGTCTAAGGAACAATCAGGCTTAGTTACACTGCAGAAGGATTAGTGCATTGGCAGTGTGCTTGGGATAATTTTCATGCTGAAAAATGAAGCTGCTTGCAGTCAGACTCTTTCCAGAGGGTATTGCATGGTGGATTCAAATCTGATGCACTGGCTGAAATGCAGCCCCAAACAATGACAGAGCCTCCACTGTGTTTTACAGATGGCTTCAGACACTCACTGTGGCACATCTATCCTGACCTCCTCTCTACATGTTTCTGCATTCATCCCTCCTTAGGACTTGTTGCCACTGATTTTCAGTCCACCTTTTGTGTAATATGACATATCTCAGCGATTTCTGCCTGTTTCTCTTCCTTAAGAACGGTTTCTTGACAGACACCCTTCCACTGAGACCATTTCTGATGAGGCTTCAAGGAACAGTAGATGGATCAAGTGAAGGGCCAGATGCATCTCTCAGATCCTGTGTCAGGTCTTTGCTGGATTTTTTTTTTCCTATTTCTTAAAGACATGACTTTCAGATAGTGCTCATCTGCTGAAGACAGGTGTTTTAGGACTGCCACTTCTTTTGTCCTCCAGTTTCCTCACGTTCAGCCGAGTCATTCGGTACAACACATTTAGACACATATGTGCAGCCCCCCCCCGCATCTCTGAAACGCATCTCCACAGTGACATCTACTGGCCACCTTTGCTATCGTCACATCTTAATTATGCTTTTCTGTGAAACCTCGACGCAGAGAAGCGTTGAACTATTATAAGCAAGGCTGCTTATTACACCAAACTATCATAATTACGATCCACACAAGTTTTGGTGAAATCCCCGTACAACAAGGCAAGAAATGTGTGGTAGTGAAGCGCGTGTTCAGCAAATACCATTTCCCTCCGTTATTGTTAACGCATTTGAGGGTGTTTCATTTGCTTAGCAATTCCGTGCAAACCAATTTATGAAAATAAATATATAGAGAAAAGGCTCCTATGTTTCTTATGAAAACCACATACTACTTTAGTTTCTGTGGATTTGAATGTCAGCTAATTTGTTGGTAGTTAAGACAGACCCCACTATTCTTTGTGAAAGATGTTCTGACCTGGGTTGGCTTCTTTTACCTCCTCAGCCATAGAGAAAAATGTGTTCAGCACAGTTCTTGCAGGTATACAAGGTTTTGTTTTCACTTCTGCTGCTTGCCTGTAGGATGTTGATGTCTGTGGTTCTGAATTAATGAAAACTATAATTAGTTATACAGCACAGGCATTACTAACACATTACTTGCATTATTTGTTTAGCTGACAGCACCTCTAAAAGTGACAGGAAAAACTGAAACTGCTCACCATCTGTGGTGATATGGTGGCTTAGCACATCAGTGAAGCACACTCCAGAGTCTGGGTCCTTTCTGCTCCTGGGCTTTCACCAGTATTTTCAAAAGATTTATAAACCTTAGGACAAATACCCAGATGATTCCTGTGTCCCACATCTGGCCTGCAGGCTTTCCTTAAAGTATGAGCCTAGTGTACAAAACACAAAATAAAACATTAAATACTAATAATATTAACGACACTGTATGATGTTTATGCTCAATTTTGCACCAACTATACAAGACTTAATGTGATTGCAACTTACCTGATTGTATAGTTGGCTTTAGCACTACATGTTCAACCTTTGCTGACAGTTTGTACTGCAGTATTCTGTAGAGTATATCAGTTTTTGACACTCTGCTCCTCTGAATGTTCCACTGTTACAAACTTAAACGCTTGAAAGAGTGTTGTGCATTCATCAATCAGTCCATATTCAGAACTTGTCAGAGGAACAATATCATTGCTCAGGTTGGCAAGTGCTCCGCCCACTGGTTCACGTTGCTCAAACAGCCATTACAGCATTTCAGATGTGCTGTTAAATCTAGTCTCCACTCTTTGCAGCTGCATCTGAACAATCCAACAATTTGGGGGGGTTTTGTTGTGGATTTCATGCAGATGAGGTGTCTGGTGTGTGTGTGTGTGTGTGTGTGTGTGTGTGTGTGGGTGTGTGTGTGTGTGTGTGTTGTGTGTTTTTCTTTTGCTTTAACAATTTCTTTTAGACTCAAGCTGCATGGAGCGGCCATCTGGTCTGTTAAAAATGTTAACAAATCAGCCAGTATGAGCATAATAATTAGAATTCCAATTAGGTCAAAATGACCTATTTTTATTATGAGTCCAACTAAAAACAAATATTTAAAAACTGATTCGTGCAGTAAATCGTATTTTTCATGAATATGCAGTTGGTTTTGCTCTGTCCTCTGTTTGTGGCAACTGTGTGTTTCCCTGAGCTTCTGGTACTAAAGTAAACATTTACAAAGACCCATAAAGCCACAACAGACATGATTATGGGAAATATTCCAGAATTAAGAATTATCCTTACAGTTTTATCAACAGAACTTAACGTCTTGTTTGCAGAACTTCAGTGATATACATTTTTGAAATGCAGTTTTCTTGCATTTTGAATGAAGCCTGAACATTGTAGGAAACATGTTCTGCAGCTCTGGAGCATCAAGAAACCAATCACTGTAACTTTTCCCTCAGAAAACCACTTTGTTGGATAAACACAGAGTGGAGCTGATCCAGAGATGTGAGCAACGTTGGACCGATACTGGATGAGCTCCTAAAAGAACAAGTGATCCACCAAGAAAGTTACGACACAATCAGAGGTCTGCCAACCTCTCAGGAGAAGATCAGGGAGCTCTACAATGGTCCCCTGAAGGTGGCAATGCCTCAAAAGACGTCTTCTATCAATCCTTCAGACACACGAGAGACGGCTCGTTAATGACCTCTGCTGAAAGAAATATGAGGGTGAAATCCATTTTCAGACAAAGAAACTAAAAATCTACTGAAAATCAGCATTTTACTTTAAAACAGGGCTACAGTGTTTACTGTGACACCTTATGTTTAAATTTGTTGAATTTTATTGTGGTTCATTCTTCATGTACCTGTGTTGCATTTTTTTTAATGTTTTGTATCACATTTGTTCTGTCTTGAATCACTTTTTGCTCATATGCAGGAACTGTAGTACACAAACGAGTGATTAAAACATGCAGCATTTTTTGTCTCTTTGAATCTGAATTTTAAGTCTTTATCATGTAGAAATTAATACTGATTTTTTCCCTATGTATAATGTATTTATGCAACAAATAACAGAGAGACTGTTTTTAATTGTTTACCTTTTGTAAAGTTAAACAAAATAACTGGAATTATTATGCAGATAAATCAGCTTTAAACGTTTGCTTTTCTCCAGTTCAGTAAAAAGCTATGGCTTCTAAATGTTCTGTAATTTATCTTCATAATAAATTCTTCATACAAACTGAATTGAATGTCTTAATAATAACCTTTGAAATAAATACACTCATGTACTAGAGAGTTGCATTGGTTGGTCTTTCTTGTACGGTTCCCAGATCTTCCCTGATGGGATGATGCTGTGGCGTTGTTTCCACCACTTGTTTCCCTGAACAGTTTTGTTGTTGTTGTTGTTGTTGCTGCAATGATTGTGAAGCCAGGTTTCCCCTGCATGGCCTTGAAAGGGGAAGCAGCTCTAACTATTCCTTTTAAAGTTGCACAGTTGGGTATTTACCGAAAGAGGTCATTTTAAACACTCCATTTAGGATTTTATATTTCTCTAATAATTCTTCCCTCTGTGTTAATACTGCAAAACCCTCCAGGGCTCTACGGGTTAGTGTGTGGTACAAAGAAACATGAAAATAATGTTTAATTTGAAAATACACTGATGTGTATGGTGCTTTGTCTTAATCATCCCTCCTCCTCCTTATAGAGTTTGTGTATGTGTTTCATCTACTCGAATCTGCAACATGTTTAACAACTATTTAAGATCTTTAGACTATTTCATGTATTGTGTGTTTGTGGATGTGATGGGACTCTTAAAAAAAGAGTTCACAGAGACACCACTGTTCATAAAGACCGTGTGTTTTACTTTGTAGCACAACTGTGTTTGCTGGACAAAGTCTGCAACATATTGTTTTAAAAATAAAAGCTGTAACATTGTGCTAATGTGGCTTCACTTGACTGAGTATCGTATCGGAGACTATGGAGCAGACATTCAGTGGTTCATTTAGTTGTGTTCCATGCTGCGAAGATCAAAGCCTACTGTAAGTATATTTTGTCATGGCCCTTCTTCTCTCTCTCTCTCTCTCCCTCTCATTTGTTTTGGTCTCCTGGCCTGTGGTTCAGGCCTGGGCCCAACTCTGGTTTCTGCCCTCTGAGCAGTCAGTCACCCAGAGGCTAAACACACACCTGTTCCTGATAATCTCATCTAGATGACTATTCAAGCAGACGAGCTGCCAATATGGCCAAGTCATATTTTTGTATTCCTGCTGTGTGGAACCAATGAGCATTGATCTTAAAAGTCTGCACATACACATCAGTGCTCATAAAGACTAAATATGTTAGTAGTATTTTAATACTTCAGCATTGCTGCATCATCTCCACTGTATTAGTGTTATTCTTAAAAGGTAATTTCCTATCCATCTGATCATGAGCCATAAAGACTTAAAGTGCTTTGTGTGTGTCTGTGTGTGTGTGTGTGTGTATGTTTCATAAAATACATACCTTCAGACTATCACAGCTGTTATCTTTTACTATTTCACTCACTCCAAGCTGAGGACACACACACAGGACTCGTGACTGTATGGTCACATGTAATCCTGTTAATCTACACACTTTGTATAACACTTCCTATTTGATTTTGTTTAAACCACAGAATAAAAAGAAGCTTAAACTATGTTCTAACCAACCAACTCGAAGGATCATTTATTTACTCAAACTGACTTTGCACCTTTCAGTCAAAACATCAAATTTACTATGAAATGGTGAATAAAAGATGGGATTTGTTACCAGGGGATGTTTTTTATGAGTAAATTATATTGAATTGCAGTAGTTAAAAGTATTAGCTGAAATTGTATCCGTCATACCTCTGATGTTTATGCGACCATAATCAAACCTGTCAGCTCTGTAAAAACAGTATTGCTGCAGGTTCTTACCAACCTTCTCTATACACTTTATACGACTGAGTCAGAACATAAAGTAAAATGCCTCTGAAACTGTCAGAGTGGTAATGCTGTGGCCGGCAAGGCAGAGGACCCCAATGCAGGACTCACAAGGTGAGGAGCTTAATGTAAAATTAAAGCTTTAATAATGAAACTTGGCTTGACGAAACATAACATGAACTTGAGATATTAACGTGAACTTGAGGCATAAACATGAATGTGAAGCACAAAGGTACACAGCAGGATTAACAAACAACGAGGAACAAGGGAAGGGACAATGAGGGAAAATACAACGGGTGAGGAGCACAGCTGAACATAATTACAGAGATGAGACAAGGGGAAGCAAAACTAAATACTAAGTGTGCAGGACAAAGGACTGTCAAAATAAAACAGGAAGTAACCAAACATGGTACAAGCAGACGTAACACATAGGGAGACTGGCACAGTGCGACAGTTGTTTGGTTTGAAATGACAACTTTAATCTCAAAATAATTTTGAATTTTTTCTCAAAAAGTATTTTTTTCTTGAAATTTTGACTTTATTCTTTAAATGCACAGTTGTTTTTTTCTTAATGTGGCCCTAATACTCCTTCATACACCTTCCAGCTAACACTGCTATGTTTGATTTAAACCAGGTCCTGATGGTTAATGCTCGCTTTGTTTTGGATAAATAAACTTAAACTATTGTTTTAACTAAATTAGTACAATCACTGGTTTATTTTACTCATGGAAAAATCTATATCAGCTTTCATCACCATAGGTTATATCCATATGTTTCTTCTAACTAAAGCCAAAAGTATCATTAGGAGTGAAAGCAAAAATTATAATTCTTCAGGATGATATGCTTGTGTATTCAATTTTCTGTATGAGTTGCATGGAGTGCTCTGCTCTGCACTTTTGAAACACTCTGTTTTTATTTATCAGTCTTGCCTTTATTTTTCAGCACCTCTTTCCAGCTCAAGGATCGGCTAGCTAATCTGGACCTCAGACTCTGAACCCAAGTAAGGCCTCATTCACCATCTCCTTCCCTTAAGAACAGACTGCTATCCGCACTGAGAACATTTCTGAGACTAACCCTTCTTTCCTCCCTTTTAGAGTATCCCACCCGGACCTGCTAAGCTTGGTTAATCTGTACCCCTGGCTAAAACCTCCGTGTTAACAGAAAGATTCAGGGATTACTGCAGTGATTCCCTCTGTGGTCTCTTGATTGGGTTCTGCTCTTGAGTTCACTGTCTCCGATTCAGCCAGTTCATGATAGAACAACAATCAAGTAGGGAGTCTAAGTAGTGGTATTATAAAAAAAATATATATACTATCATGGTATGGGATGTTGCTGTGTCCTTTTGGGCTAGGGCTTTTTCCACAGGCAGGCTCCTCCCAGCAGGGTGGAGTTTTGGGCCCGCTCTTCGGCTTCCCACACCTGTTTTCAATCCAGTTCCAGTACTTATGGACCAGTGGGGCCACCCAATCTCTGCCAGTCTTTTTACCTCAGTGGTCATCTTATCACACCAGCTGAAGAGCCTTCCCATTTCCACTCTCAGTGACGTCGCTAACACGGATTACTCACCACCTGCACTCTTAACCCAAATTAGTTGAGTTTCCTAGAAAATCGCGTGGAAACTCGTTGCCTTAAACCATTCTAGTTTTACACAAAGATGAAACTAAACATGTTTAGTAGTCTTTACTAAAATTGATTAGCTCATATAAATTTCTTCCTATTTATGAGAGCTAATCCATTTTAGTAAATACTACTAAACATGTTTGATACATTGTACTAAGGTTCTAAGTTAACACAACTAAACATGTTTAGTTTCATCTTTGTGTAAAAACTAGAATGTTTAAGGCAACGAGTTTCCACGCGATTTTCTAGTAAACTCAACTAATTTGGATTAAGAGTGAAAATTACTTTTAAGCTAAACTGTAAAGCAAATAAGCAATTTAACATTTAAAGCTATTTATATTTTGTTAATATGATTAATAACATTTCCTCTTACCCTCTTCCTATTACCCTTTTTATGTTCAAGTTGTATTGAATGTAACACTAAATTGTAAAGAGAATAAATCAAATACATTTCAATATTCCAATATTTTATTTTTTGCAGAATACTTACGCAAAAAGACAATTTTAACTATAGTTTGTCATCATGCTTTTCACAAGTATAAAAAAGTATCAAAACAGTAGCCATTCAAAAAAAAGTTTGCCATCCAAAAGGCAAGTAAAAATAGGCATATGTGCTTGAACTCAATTCTAACATGTTTAGAGGAGGAATACAAATGCAGCAGCATTCAACAAAAATATTTGCATCCTTTTGGAAAAACTGGACACCTTAAAATAGGACACAATCTCCAACTTGGAAAATGCACAGATCAACTATGTTTAAGGGAAAATTTTGCATGTTTTATGTAAATGTACAGTCTGTGTTGTTAGTAAATGTAATCAACTGAAGCAATAAATTCCTGTGCTGCTATTGACTGAAAAAACCTGTAAAATAAGCGGTAATGTTGCTGTTGAGGAGGGAATTACATTATTTTGAATTTACTGCTTCAAATGACTACATTTACCATCAACACAAACTGGACATTTATATGAAAAGTGCTGAATTTTCCTTTAACTGTATCAACTAAATATTACTATGGAGCCCTGAGCATACACGTCTAAATCCTGTTTTGTAGAGTACAAGTGGCCTGACATTGATGTGTCTTATAACACTGTAAACTGAACATTACAAACTTTCTTAAGAAATAAAGTTGAGGCAGTACTGCTGCACTGAACTGCATTAGATAATGCAGATGGAGTTGATAAAGTTGCTCAAGTATATTTTCAACCCCCTGACTGTTCACTGACAAACAACACACAAGACATTTCTTTACATCGCAAGCTGGTTTTCAATGTTTGTAACTTTGGTTTTAGTTCAACGTGGCCCAGCTCAAGAAATATCTGTTGGATGAACTGGAACGTGAACTTCATAGAAATGGGGTAACTGAGATGCATTGCATATGCAAGTCCAAAGAGAAGACACATAGCTTTTGGCAGGTCTTGAATGTTGTCCATCACCACTTCTCCTCAATGACAATTTTTAGTGAGGCTGGACTGAGATGCAGGGAGGATGAGGGCACAGCACCTTCAGGTTGAACGAGGAGGATCCCAATGTCAATGTTGCAGAAAGAGTCATCGTCATCTGAGTCCTTTATAAATGACAAGAGCACAACAATGATATTTCAGTGACATCAATAATTGATAAAAAGAAATAACTTCCACAATCAAATTGAAATTTCTGTCATATCATCTGTTTTATCATACTATGCAGCCCTAGTTTCCTAGTGTAAATGTTGAATGAGTTGGAGCTCCACAAAAGAACATCTATCTAGCATCTTCATGTGCTAGTGCTAAGTGGAACAATACCTTATCCTTTGAATTATTTAAAACTATGCTCACAAGTTTTCTTTAATCACTGGAACTGCCATCTGTTTTCCCACGTCTGTCTGTCTATGCCCAAATCCTGACATGAACCCAACACAGCATAGCATAAGATATAAATTAAGATAAAAAAAAAACTATCCCTTTAAAGTGGGTTGCATGAGGTGCTTACAGATGCATCAGCATATTTACCTACAGTAGATGGTGGTCAGCCTTTCCCCACTTTGGAGAAGCAGCAGGTGGATCAATGTAGGTAGATAAGCAATTACTGCTGCAACTTGTATTTTTAAGATAAGTCAAAAATTTATATCAGTTTTAGTGGACGCATACTATTTTCAGCATCTCAAACTGCTGTCCAACGGACCTATCTGACTAGAAAATTAAGTTACAGCACTCTCTTCATGCCAACCAAATGCCATAGGAAAAATTAGTAATTTTACCTCATAGAACACAAGAGTTGTTAGTCTAGCATGTCCTTGATCCTTAATGTGTACTACTGTGTGAGTTTAGTGAACTCAAACCAACCAAATAATAACACAATCGAACAGACTGAGGCAGCAGTAGAAGAGCCGTTCCTCTGTTCAGCAAAGTAAACAGATTTTGTCTATGAAGTTTGGCAGGAGAATCTTTATACAACTTATATAAAAGTAATTTTATGTCAGAGGTCTGACTGACAGTAATGCAGTGAAAATATTCTATGTATAGTGTACATTTCACTGATCTAGATTTTTTAGGTGGCTAAAATAATGTTGTTAGAAACACTGATCACAGCAGTATATTGCTTAGTTTCCTACACCAGTACCTCTGCTGCTTTTCCAAACAGGGGCCATGTCAAATGGCACTTAATGCAAGTAATACACTGACTTTGGATAAATAGGTCATACAACACAGCTGCAAAACATTATTGCAAAGTAAATATTAAAGAATTTAAAGTATTTCAAAGACCCATGAGAACCATGTATAAGAGTGAAAATTCAAGATTGAGTTGTTATTGTTCCTTTAGGTAGTCTTTAAGTAAAATTACTTACAAAGGCTGGTTTGTAGAAGTCTGTGGGGTTGTCACCAAGGATAACAGGAAGTCCTCTGAGCACCAGTGTTCGAATATCAGTTGGCTCTGCAGTCTTTTGGGCAGTAAAATGACAAAAATAAGCAAGTAACTAAGCACAATTGATTGTATTAAACAATATAAAGTCCCCACACCTTCTTAAGCATCGTTATTACGAATGTACAATATATCGGCATTAACATCGGTATCAGCCAATATTAGTCATTTGTTAACATGTGAGTATTGGTCCGATAAATAAAACTGGGTCAATATTAACAACCCATATCTATTTCCATCTTCTTGACGGGCAGGGGAGGAGGTTGGTCATGTGGTATTTGTTTTGGTCATGTGACAGCGATGCAGCGCAAGATTGTGAGGAGTTCATCTGAAGCAGAGAATCAATGTCAGCGGTGGGATTGTTTTGTTTTTTCCAAGGTGTCGAAAGGGTAGTGAAATATATATATTGTATACATTATCAGTTATCTGCCATAACAGCAATATTAATATCGGGTATCGATATCATCCCACATTTTAATATCAGTGCATCCCTAATGGTAATCAAGGACTTTTGAAGGCACATTCCCTAAAATTTAAGAAATACATGGCTCATGGTTAATTAACCCACTGTTACAACACTGAGAAGAACTAGCAGGTTTTACTGAAGTTCTCTGAAGGTTTTAGTGAAGTTCAGAAACTCAGCCTTGTTTTTCCATCCCTAAATTCAAAATCTTTTAATCATTTCAACAATCTATGGGAAGCATGAAAATGAACACAGTTGGACTTAAAGCCAAGTCATTACATGAGCTGTTGCACACAATGCAAGTGCATAATAGGACCAACCTTTGTTTGTTGGGAAAGCTGTGTCAACATTTGGCCAATGTTCCCTCTCTTGGATCGAAAAATCTCGATAAGACGAGGACTGTGCCGATCAATGCTCTCATAGAATTCCTGTTTGAGATTCTTGCCAACAATCCTGTTGAACTCCATGCATACCTGCAAAATACAGAAAATGCTCCAATATTACATCTTTACAGCTAATAACTGAAGGTGGAAGCACCAGAGTGAGGCCAGCAATAAAATTGCACAGGTGTGGACATGGTCAGCTGTAAAACACAAAGCCCCTTCAACTCACTCACTTTACACTTTAAATTTGGGGATATTTCAGTTATTCTAGTCAAACGTCTTTGACAAAAACTTTGTACCGCGCACAACACAGGAGTTGCTTTTCTACTGCCCTGATTGTTTGTGGTATTGTGTTACTTTTGTGTAGCAGACCATTGCTACATATAACAGACTATTAATATTTTGCGTCAAATTATATATTTTTGTTGGCAAGTAACCTTTTAATAAGCAGGATAGCGTACTGTGAACAGGGAATTAATAGATGATAAACCTCTTCAGAATAATCTGAAATCAGAGTTCTGCATCAGGGTGTTGGGATTGATTTCACAATAATGACTAACTCAATATACAATATTCCTTACCAAAAAAGATAAAGGCAGCTGTAGATAGCAACTCCCATGTCCTGCATGGTAAAATTACTTTTTTTGCTGACAGTGGGAATGGCTAACAGATAAATATTTTTAGGTTTTATAAAGGCAGTTTCCTAAGAGAAACACAGACACATATTTAAAAAAAGTTCTCATTATCTTAATCATGAATGAACTAACCTGATCTTCTGTGAAAAGAGCAGGCCAACGTTCCACCATCTCACATACAGCAGGTTCTGACTCCACCACCTCTTTTCTTCTCAATGCAAATGTCAGATCCATCTTCTCTTTCACAAGCTGTCCATTTGGTGTTCTCTTCTGCATTTCATTAACCAAGTCTTTGTGGGCACCCTCAAGGGCTACCTGATTAAATCCCTCTGGAAAGTTGGGTAAGAAGTTGATCTCGCCTTTCTTGATGTTCTTGTTGGCTGGTTCTCCTTCAGTTGAATGCCCTCCTCATTTCCCTGCATTTACTGCTACATCAAGGCACCCTGATCTTCTGCGCTTTGTTCTGTAATTAGCCATTTTAAATTTTAGACTATTTTTCCAGCCACTACAGCGACTGGTTGAGCCTCGCTCCTGGAGAGAGGGGTGCTTGCTTATGAGGGCTTGTGCAACACTTTCAAACTGAGCATTATTTGGGTATGCTGTGCAACTATACATGCTCTCTGCCAATCTTTCAAGAATCTCATGTTTCAGCTCTTTTGTTACTTTCAGGTGCGTACCATCACGAAGAAACTGATGATCTGCTTGCCTAAGTCTATATGCTACATCAACAGAAAAATCTGGGATATCAAAACAATCTGGCCACTGTTTCTGTCGCTCCTGCGAGGATGTAGAGAGGATCTCTGTATCTGCTACACTGGGTGTGCCACTCAAGATTTCTTCAGATGTTGAGACAGATACCAACTCAAGTAGAGGGATGACCTTGACTGTTGGTTTTTCAGGAAGATCTTCGATATCTGTCAGATTGCACACTTCATAATTGAATTCAGGATCTTGGTACTGGAGACTGAAGTTAAAATTAAGTCCCAGTGATCTTTAAGCTTGCCTATCAAATCCTCCACTGTAGTGGGTCTCGTATTCAGAACAACCTTTCTTATATCCGTCTCTGTGAAAATTACTCTCAAGGTCATCTTCTGGTGTGCTGCCATCTTGGAAATAAAAAAAATAGCTTATTAGAAATATATACACAAAGACATAGATATTCAGTTTAACATAAGGCTTATAAAAAAAGATACAAAATTACCAATTAGGCTTACATTTAGACTCTATCTAGAGCAATGCTAGGACTGACAACACTTGTGGTTTCTCAACACAGAATATAACGAGTGAGTGTCACTACTGAATTTTCTCCAAATCTGTATGCTGACAGAGGGAAAACATCATTCAGCTCTTTTAGTTCCACCACACATAAAGAGGGATTTGTGCTGCCACAGAGTTCAAATGATCTGACATGTTCATGGTACCATGCCATCATTGTATTGCAGACAAACAAGATCTCTGTGTTTATTGCCACAATCTGCTTGATCTGTTTGAAATTTGGGGAGGCCTGAACATGAACCAACAGAGTATCATATCAGCATAATATCTAATTCCATCTACAGAGACTGATGATGCAACCATAACCTTTGTAAGTTGGGGTACTCTATTGCAGAAAACTTGTTGGACATTCTCGGGGAAAGATGTGATCAGTGCTGTGGTAACCTTGTCCAGCTCAACTGAGGGCTTGAAAAACGAACTTGTGTCCAAACAGTAAGCCATCATTTTCTGATGCTTTACAGCCAGTGTAAGTGCCACATGTCTGAAGTTGTGTGCATTACGAATGACCCGCTTGAAGAATTTATGTTTTCCCTCGAAACGCATTGTCCAGACATCTGACAGTGGGCCAATGCCTTAATCATCTCAGGATAATGCTCAATGAAGTGGTGTTTTGGACGCAATTTGAAATTTGGGAATGTAGTTTGCAACAGTTCTCTGTGTTCTGACACTTTGCATTCAAAGAAATGTATAGACTCTTCAGTGTGCCTTGTTGCTACAGCCAATTCAACAATATCTTTAAGGAGCATCAGAACGTTCCAGGCATCGTCCCCCTTCAGGCACTTTATGGCCAATGAGAAGTGGGAGCAACCTGATTAGAGCCCAGTTCTCATGGCCATTTCCACCTATGGTCCCTTTGGTAGAGAAGCCTTGGGCAATAGGCTGAGGCTGGTCAGTTTTGTCATGAAAAGCATATGCAAAAGATGTGATAGCATGGTTCAGTGTTTCTAATGTGAAATATTTCTTAGAAATCAGTTCTGAAATGCAGAGTGATAACTCAACAGGAACAACCCCTTCAAAAAAGTCGTGTAGGATGTCAGGGGGATAGCCATGAACAACATGAAAGTGCTCCAGACTGTCAGTTAGTACACATCGTCCCTTTACACCATACTGTTTTGCCAAAGTGGGATCCTGCTGTACCTCCTGTACCTGTTTGTTGTGAATGTCTGCAGTTCGGGGTTCAAAAGAGCCTGAGCTTACCTCCTTGTCTTGGATCTCACTCATCGTTGCCATGCAGAACCTGCAGAACTTGTCCACTCCAAAGCTCTCAAGAATCCTGCAAAAGAATGAGCAGCCAAGTTATCAGCAGCCACATACAACACTGTGCCTTTGACACATGCTCCCAACTTCTCAACATTTAGGCCATCTTGCTCCAAAGAAACCAGATCCTGATCAGAGGATGAAGAGTTTTAGCATAGCCATATTCTTTTACATCAGAGGCTTTACATAAAAGAGCCAAGTTGAATGGACTGGAGTGTGGACCTATATTTTGATGGCACATTGGCAAGCACCCAATACACTGCACTCATTTTATGTTTTTTCTTAGATGTCCCGAATGGATTAGACACTTCAAAATCATCTGTGTAAAGTCCAACAGCGATTCTGAATTCCTCGCTGTTAAGGGGCCATTTTCTTTACAGTACAAACCATCTCTGTATGTACTGTACTCATGTGGCACATGTTTTTGTACTGGAAGAGCTTTATCTAAAATGTCTGCCCTGTTCAACATTTTCTGTAACATGGCATTTATAGGAACATATACAGCACTGGATTTATTTTCCCTGGCAATAAAGTACTCAACTGGCATAACCACATCAAAGTTTTTGTTTACATATGCTGCTCTCCTTTTAGAGGTTGATAAGGAGCCACCCTTGCCACAATACTTTAGTATGATATTGCTCTCTGAGGCAGCCCTGACTACTTGTTTCACAGTTGAATCATCTACATCTGTGTGTAGCTTCAAATGTCCTTGACTGAATTGTGCAGCAGTGGTTGGGACAGTTCACGTAAATGTAGGAGCTGTTGTATAACTTCATCGATAGAACTTTGTGGAATGTGGAGGATGGTTTGCATCTTTAAAAAAAGAGCAGCTAGGTTGTGCTCCAACTGTTTCCCAAGATCATGATGCTCTTCATCGCTGGACTCTTCGCTGCCTTCTAAATCAACAGTGTTGTTTGGGGGCCCAGGTTCCTCTTCTGCCACTTCATTGGTTTCACTACCAGACACTATTTCTGGTTTGAACATCTTCCAATTGCCTGTTCTGTGCTGTTTACTTCTGTGTGCATTGAATGTGGAGTACACAGTAGTATTAAGTTACACCCATTATATGGACAGTGGACTCTGTGATTAACTTTTAAATGTGTACTCCGCAAGTGAGTGATAAAAACTGCCTCTGTGCAAGCAGCAGAAAAATCACAGGACTGACAGTGAAAGGTCAGTGTTTCACACAGTTGTGCATCTTGGTCTTTCTGGTGAATTTTGGATAAGTGGACCCTAAGTGCACTGATGGACTTAAATGTGCATAAACACTCTTGGTGTAAGCAAGGAAATGAATGGTACAGTTCTGGTGTAGCTTCCATGTTTTAGCCTGTAATGTTTTAAGAGGTAACCCCTTTTCTCTGATGTAAACTCACAGTATTTGCACTTCCACTGCATCTTCACACGGACCTGTAAGAACAAAAAATAATAAAGATTTTAGCACACTTGTCCACAACCATGTCATCAGCGATCAAGGAAATATGGTACTTTTAAATACTGTCTCCCTTTGAAATTTCTGTTCTCAGCCTGAAAATTTTGTTTTCCCGTTTCACATTAGAGTTAAAATATTGCCGAATGAGTTAGGCTTACCCTTCTGTCTGCAGACAACTGACAGGTTTAATAACGTTTCTAACTTGTTGTCAGTTCTGTATTTTAAGAGTCTGCAGAGGTGAAGAAGAACAACTGGCGATAACCTTAGCCTCAGCTCTTTAGTCATACAAGATTTCAACCTTTGTGTCCGACCATTACATTTCAGTACATACGAAACCGTATAGAAAAAAACGTGTACTATGTTAACACAAGCACATGCTGTTACGAACGATGTGAAACACTAAGCTAACGATAGCATTTAGCTGTCTTGACACTACTGGAGCGGCTTTTTCAATTAAAAAAAATTACTCTCAGAGACAGGATACACTCGGCTTAAACTTGGTGTAGTAAAGGTTTATTTCAGCAAACTACATCTCTCCTAAAGTAACTGTCCGTTATAAACTGAGACTCGTCAGTACGCTAACACTAAGCCAATGCTAACATTCGCGCTCGCCACTCCACTCGCGATATTTAACTTCGATTCCAAAACCCCTCACTTTACCTTTACAAAGTGTTGATAATGGTGGCAGTAGGCTGTAACTATAATTTTCAGTTATAGCTGCACATGGAACTCAGCTATCTTTTAAGCAAAGAAATAGCTAGTATTATTTAAAATAGTTATTCTTCACACTTACCAGTCAGGAGCCGTTGAACTTGCCACGGTGCATGTTGCAGCAGTTTGAATATGCCCCGCCCCTTCACTTCAAAAACATAATATCTTTAGTAATCTCTGCTTAACAAGTTCATTACACTCTATATTTGTGTAGAAACGTACAGTTAACTAATTTGATTTAGTAATGGGACAACATTTTTACCAAAGACGAAAGAATAAGTAATGATTACTAAAACGTTTAATTACAATTAATATCTGGGTTAAGAGTGTGGACACTATCTGGTCGTCACTCTCCGGCCTGCCTGCTCGCCCTCCGACTCTTAGCACTCTCTGGACCGTCGCAGCATCTTAGTTTCCCAATCTCCCAGCAACCATCTCCTGGATTGTAAAGTAAGCCTGAGACAATCCAGCTCGCACTATTAAATTCAATTATACTGTGAAATAGACTTTAACCACCCTCTTTCCCTTCCCTAGTGGCGCCCCGACCCCTGGACTCTTTCCCCACTCACTCCCCAACTCACACTCCAGCACCTGTTTATTCCTGCTTACACTGAATAAAAGCTTTTAACTGCAGAGCTGTTTTCGGGTCCTGCCTTTCTGGGTCTTTCTAGTTGTCAGCTCACAAGCCGTGACATATACATGTAAATATATACAAACATGGAAAAAACACGTAAGTGCTTTGTATTATAAGAAAAAGGTATACATGTACAGGTGCTGGTCATAAAATTAGAATATCATGAAAAAGTTGATTTATTTCAGTAATTCCATTCAAAAAGTGAAACTTGTATATTCATTCATTACACACAGACTGATATATTTTAAATGTTTAATTCTTTTAATTTTGATGATTATAACTGAAAACTAATGAAAACCCCAAATTCAGTATCTCAGAAAATTAGAATATTGTGAAAAGGTTCAATATTGCAGACACCTGGTGCCACACTCTAATCAGCTAATTAACTCAAAACACCTGCAAAGGCCTTTAGATGGTCTCTCAGTCTAGTTCTGTAGGCTACACAATCATGGGAAAGACTGCTGACTTGACAGTTGTCCAAAAGACGACCTTTGACACCTTGCACAAGGAGGGCAAGACACACAAGGTCATTGCTAAAGAGGTTGGCTGTTCACAGAGCTCTGTGTCCAAGCACATTATTAGAGACGCGAAGGGAAGGAAAAAATGTGGTTGAAAAAAGTGCACAAGCAATAGGGATAACTGCACCCTGGAGAGGATTGTGGAACAAAACCCATTCAAAAATGTGGGGGAGATTCACAGAGAGTGGACTGCAGTTGGAGTCAGTGCTTCAAGAACCACCACACACAGACGTATGCAGACATGGGTTTCAGCTTTCGCAGTCCTTGTGTCAAGCACTCTTGAACAAGAGACAACATCAGAAGTGTCTCGCTTGGGCTAAAGACAAAAAGGACTGGACTGCTGCTGAGTGCTCCAAAGTTATGTTCTCTGATCAAAGTCAATTTTGCATTTCCTCTGGAAATCAAGGTCCCAGAGTCTGGAGGAAGAGAGGAGAGGCACAGAATCCATGTTGCTTAAGGTCCAGTGTAAAGTTTCCACAGTCAGTGATGGTTTGGGGTGCCATGTCATCTGCTGGTGTTGGTCCACTGTTTTTTCTGAGGTCCAAGATCAATGCAGCCGTCTACCAGGAAGTGTAAGAGCAGTCCATGCTTCCTGCTGCTGACCGACTTCATGGAGATTCAGATTTCATTTTCCTACAGGACTTGGCACCTGCACACAGTGCCAAAGCTACCAGTACCTGCTTTAAGGACCATGTTATCCCTGTTCTTAATTGGCCAGCAAACTTGCCTGACCTTAACCCCACAGAAAATCTATGGGGTATTTTGAAGAGGAAGATGCGATACGCCAGACCCAACAATTCAGAAGAGCTGAAGGCCACTATCAGAGCAACCTGGGCTCTCATAACACCTGAGCAGTGCCACAGACTGATCGACTCCATGCCACGCTGCATTGCTGCAGTAATCCAGGCAAAAGGAGCCCCAATTAAGTATTGAGTGCTGCACATGCTCATACTTTTTTTTTTTTTTTTTTTTTAAGTTTTTGATATTCCAGAAATCTACCGTTGCCAATTCTAGATTTTGATATAAGTTCTTGGAATGTAATAAGGTTTCCATCTTGGATAATATGTTCTAAATTATTTACACCCTTATCTCGCCATAACGGAAAATTCAGCATTTTCTTTTTCTGAAAAATACCTGGATTGTTCCAAATGGGTGTTAGTTTACAGGGGATAAGTGAAGATTTAGTTATTTTTAAAAATTCCCACCAAGCTGTCAGAGAGGTATTTATACTGAGGCTTTTATAGCAGTTATGATGTTTAATACTAGGGGTAATGAAAGGTAGGTTTGAGATTTTTATTTTTCCACAAAACGCCTGCTCATACTTTTCATGTTCATGCTTTTCAGTTGGCCAACATTTGTAAAAATCACTTTTTTTGTACTGGTCTTGAGTAATATTTTAATTTTATGAGATATTGAATTTGGGGGTTTTGTCAGTTATAATCATCAAAATTAAAAGAAATAAACATTTGAAATATATCAGTCTGTGTGTAATGAATGAATATAATATACAAGTTTCACTTTTTGATTAGAATTACTGAAATAAATCAACTTTTTCATGATGTTCTTTTTTTTTTTTTGGCCTGTCATGCCTGGCAGTTTTTGCAATCAGGATGATGAACTGAATGCACTATTGTACCAAACATATTTGCTTTTACAAGGCGAGCTCTATTAGTTTTCTGTAGGCTATTCTTGTTATATGTATTTTTCTTTTTCTTTTTCTTTTATGTATTCTTGCCAGATCTGACAGGCAGGAAGGAAGAGAAGAAGAGAGATAGGGAGAAGAAAAAAAAGGGGGAGAGAACAGAAAAAAATAATAGAAGATAGATAGCTAAACATACATACACATTTGCATATATATATATATATATATATATATATATATATATATATATATATACATGCATATATATACAGTCTTGCTGTAGTTGTAGTAATGGGTGAGTGTTCCTCTGTCATGGAACAAGACCCCAGAGAGCCAGAGGCATGAGCAGCCCACACCCTCTGCAGGCCGGCCCCCCCAGCACAAGCCAAGAATGCGGCCCGAGGCCCCAGTGTGCCCGAGATCGCCCGACACCCCGCAGGGCCCCCCCCCCCCCCCCCCCCCCCCCCCCCCCCCCCCCCCCCCCCCCCCCCCCCCCCCCCCCCCCCCCCCCCCCCCCCCCCCACCCCCCCCCCCCCCCATGCAAAGAGGCCCGAGCCACCCCAAGGCCACAGCCACCAAGGGACCAAGGGAACGGGCCAAAAGCCACGCCAAGTCATCCGGCCCACACACCCCAGGACCCACAGGCACCCACATCCCAGGAGCAGCAGTGGGGAGCAGCAGGGAGTGGCAGGGAGGGTTAACTCCCACCTTCTGCAACCGTGTCCAACAGGGGCCAAGGCTCAGTTGGCCACAGACCCAGGCCCAGCTGTCCATGCACGCACGCGCGCACGCGCGCACACACTCACACACAATCATATACTCATACACACACACACACATACACTCAGACAAACACAAACACGCACACCTCTACACACACACACACACACACACCACACACACACACACACACACACACACACACACAAAAGACTGCAACAAACCACACCCACACGAAAGACAACAGCAAACATCCCACCCACAACACACAACACATAAACACAGTGGTCCCGAGTCCAGGACCAACTGGTCCCCCGTGGGAACTGCTGTCCCCACATCTGAGCATCCCACCCACCCAGAGGACATGTGGGCCCCCTAACATCCCGGAATGCCAGCCAGACATCCTGACGCGGGTCAACCCACCCCACATGGTAGCGCGCCCAAGGGTGCGCAGACCCCTCCAGCACAGGGAAGGGCCCAGCCGGGAAACGGGCGACCCTGGGCACCAGGGCCCCAGACCTCACACCCCAACCCCCGCAGAGGAGGCTGGCCACCTGGCCCAGAGCCAGCTCCCATTCTAATTTTATTACCAGCACCTGTACATCTTTTACTATCCCAGTAGTGAAATTACACACTTACTTAATGTGTCCATTTGATTTTTCAGGAAGAAGAGCTGGAAGCTGATAGACAGATTCTCTTTGAAACACTGAAGGATTTGAGTCAAAAGGAACTCAACAAATTCAGTCTGTTGCTGCCACTCACATGCTTTCAGAAGGGCCTTCCACAAATAAAGACATTGTTTAAAGAGACAACACACAGAGTACTGGATGCCATGGTGGATGAACTTGGTCAGCAGGCTGTGAAGGTGATCGGGGAGGTTTTAACAGACATGAGCAGAACTGATCTGGTGCAGAGGCTGTCAGAGAGCAGCTCAGCATCCAAAGGTAAGTTTGTCTGCAGAGCGTGGTCTGTTAGATTTTATGGTTATAGCTGCCATGAAATGGTCCCCACAGGATGAATCTCTGTGACTTTAGTTAGTCTGGACTTTTCCTCTCGTACCAGCAACAGGTTGACATTTTCATTTTTAGTAAAATATTTGACTGATTGCCATGACCTTTGGTGCTCAGAGGATTTAACCATTAATAATAAAATTTTAAAAAGTTACCCATCTGTTCCATTCATCACATGTACATTAGAATTGGTTTTATGTAATATAGATGCTTTTCTTAGACTTCACTCAGCTGCGTGTTCTGAACATTCTCTCAGAACAGTGTTACACATAAAGAGATAAAGCAGAACAATATGTAGACACTTACAGCTCAGTTTTTATAAGCCAACATAACATCATGTTACGTTATGGGTGGCAGTGGCGTGGTTGTATGTTTGCCTGTGTGTGTATGTATATATGTGTTGAATGTGGTGGTCGGAGGTCGGAGGGGCCGTAGGTGCGAATTGGCACCTATGCTTGTGTCAGACTGCCCCAGGGCAGCTGTGGCTACATTAGTAGCTTACCACCACCAAGTATGATTGAGGTGCGAATGAATAGTGCATGGAATTGTAAAGTGTCTTTGAGTACCTTGAAAAGTGCTATATAAGTCTAATTATTATTATTATTATTAATTCAATTCCGTTTCTCAACAAGGGCAAGAAGCTAAAGGAAGCTCAGAGCTGGAGGGTTGTGGAAGCCTGAAGGTAATTCCTTACAGCCATACTTTTGTTTATTTTATTCATTCTTTTGCAGATTTTTTTTTTTTAAATAAATCTGATAAAGAATATTTGCTCTTTATGCTAAAGTGAGTGTCCTCTGCAGCAGGACTCCACTGATTGGACTAAACTTGAACCTGAGGTGAGCGGTACAGATGCCGATGAGGCTCCAACTTACAGGTAAATTCACTTCCTGAATACTGCAGCACAGCAAGAAGTTCAGCTTGGTGCTTTTTTTATTAACTACTTTAATAATCCAAATATTCTTCTTGCATCAAGTAAAATTAAAACACTACTCTTTGTTTACATTTACTTCATTTAAATCAGCATATATTTAATTCCCAATGTTAGCCTTCAGTCTGAAGCAGGACACTTTGAATGCAGTGTTTCTGGCTTGTGCTGGGTCTGTAAGGAATTGTATTGATTTAAAGAAAGTAGAGAAGCTGGTGGCTACATGTTATATCAGCAATGTCAACAAACTACATATTTATACTTCTTTGCTGCTGTTTTATTTCCAGCTGAATACCAAAGCGTGGGTCGTGTACAGGGTAAGATATTTCACATTTTTATCTTGCTGCATTTGACATTTTACAGAAATGGGTTTTCTTTGATTTCAATTTCACAACAATTTTACCAAAATATTGATGTTCATCCAGAATAGTTGTTCATCCATGCCACTTACCAACATTTCCAAGGCTAGTCACATTGTTGACTCCACTGTTAAACTGTTGTTCTTATTGCTGTAATTTGTGCCTGGGGAGGAGAGGATTTAGAATCATAAAATCATACTATGGTTTGCAGCAGGCGATATACTGCTAATAGCACCAAGTAGTTGGTAGTAAATTACCTGCACAGTTAATTTTCTCTACAGTAAATTGACTGTTCAGCAGAATAAAATCTTGTCCTTCAATAAATTATTCCAGTCTAATCTCCACCTGTTTGGCTATTAGTCTCTGAAGAACAACATAGCCAGGACCCCCCACAGGCTGGACCAGTTAATTTTCCCAAGGGGCCACATGAGAAACTGGTACTGTTGTGGAGGGCTGCACCAATAAGCTGAGCTCACTATATTAGAACAATAAGTTCAGCTGCTTCTCCTCGATCTGAACTGATCTGCTGGTTCCAGACAGAATTGAATGGAAAGCTTCAATGCTTCATGAAGCTTCATCTCACCATCACTACTTCTAATCACTTAAACTGTTTAAGCATGAACATCCCAGCAACCACACACATCCAAGCCAAATGGCAGGGAGCAGTCGCTGCTGGAGCCGGATATGTTACTTTCCAGTCTCTACTGCTGTTGTTGAGGGGGAAAAAAAGGAGTCAGAAAAACTGTGTGTGTTTGTGTGTGTGTGTGTGTGTGTGTGTGTGTGTGTGTGTGTGTGTGTGTGTGTGTGTGTGTGTGTGTGTGTGTGTGTGTGTGTTTTAATTAGATTTAATTCTGGTATCTATGACTTAATTTCATTATTATGAAAGGTGCTACTAGTGTGTTTCCTTGTTAATTAAACTAATTCACTGCTGATCTCTTTAAAATGCAAGTATTCAATTCTGGGTTTCCTATTATTGACTTCCCTTTAATTCTGTTTGTCATATGTGATAAGAATTTTGCCTCAATTCGGGACTGCATTGTTTCGACCAGCCGGAGACTTTGGAGTTTCACCTGGATTCATTATTTAATTTGGTTTTATCCAGGGGCTAAAAAGAATAAAGGCTTATGCAATTATATATTTTTTCTAACGTAACAATGAAACCACTACAGCTGTTATTGCTGTGGCAAGTCTCTAATTGTTTTTAGTCTGCTATCTGAACAACGACATTTTACAACTATGTTGGATTTGTTTTAATTCTAATTATTGAGTGTGAAGTTTTTCCACTTTTTCCATGGACCGTCTTAACCAACTGTCATTAAAACAGTTGGAGGGAATGTCTGGTCTCTGTTCGTTTGTTAGGAGTTGATAAGCTGGTGAACAGAACCGTTAAAAACAGTTTGTTATGTAGTGTGGTTTCAGCTTCCCTTTATGTGTCAAACAAAGTAAGAAGCAGGCAGTAAAGTGTGTCAGTAAAACTCTGAGGTTTCAACAGCACACAACTTTAGTACTTTAGAGCTGCATGTAGATGGGCTGATGTTGTAAGTTGCTGCATTTTTAATTTTTCTGAGCCTGTGAGCAATAACTTTAAATTGTCTTTTTTTCTTTCTTGTTTCTTTCTTTCTTTCTTTCTTTCTTTCTTTCTGGACTTAAGGATATGCAGTGCCTGAGCAAAAGGCACTCTGATAGCACGCACCTCCTTTAGTGCACATTATTCACTGGTTCTAGTTACAGATCTGGCTTGTCTTTAGCAGCAAAAATGTGGAGAATTTGTTAAACCTTTTAGCAGAGTATTATTTATATAATATAATCCACTATCAATTAAACTGTTAAAAACAGTATGTTATTTAGTGTGGTTTCAGCTTCAGTTTATTACTGCCGTCAAGCCAGCCTCAAAAGTAATTAAGTCTTGTTATGTCCTCTAATAACACTCTGAGGTTGAAATTTTGAATTTCAAAGTATTTCAATGAGTGCCCTATAAAGGGCTAGACCTCTAAAGGTGTGCTGTGGTATCTGGCACTGAGGTGTTAGCAACAGATCCTTTAAGTCCTGTAAATTGCGAGGTGGGGCCTCCATGAATCTGACTTGTTTGTCCAGCACATCCCACAAATATTCTATTGGATTGAGATCTAGGGAATTTGGAGGCCAAGTAAACACCTTAAATTCATCGATGTGCTCCTCAGCCACTCCTGAACCATTTTTGCTTTGTGGCAGGGCAGGACACATTATCCTGCTGAAAAAGGCTGCCGCCTTCAGGAAATACCATTTCCATTAAAGGGTGTACATGGTCTGCAACAATGCTTAGGACCCAAGGTTTCCCAGCAAAATGTTGCCCAAAGCATCACACTGCCTCCACTGGCTTGTCTTCTTCCCATAGTGCATCCTGGTGCCAGGTGTAAGGTAAGTGATGGGCGCACACCCGACCATCCACGTTATGTACATGAAAACGTGATTCATCAGACCAGGTCAACTTCTTCCATTGCTCTGTGTCCCAGTTCTAATGCTCACGTGCCACTTTCAACGGTGGACGGGGTCAGCATGGGTACCCTGACTGTTCTGCAGCTATGCAGCCCCGTACGCAACAAACTGTGTTGCACTGAGTATTCTGACACCTTTCTGTCAGACCCAGCCTTAACCTTTTCAGCAATTCGAACTGTAGTTTTACACTAGCTCATCTGGTGAATCAGACAACATGGGCCAGCTTTGGCTCCCCACATCCATCAGTGAGCCTTGGTGACCCACGACCCTGTCGCTGGTTCACCACTGTTCCTTCTTTGGACAACTTTCTACAGATACTGACCACTGCAAACCAGTGACACCCTGCAAGAGCTGCAGTTTTGGAGATACTCTGACCCAGTTGTGTAGCCATCACAATTTTGTCCCTCGTCAAACTCCCTCAAATCCTTGCGCTTGCCCATTTTTCCTGCTTCTAACACATCAATTCTGAGGACAAAATGTTTCTTTGTTCACTGCTATATCCCACCCACTAATAGGTGCCAAGATGAAGATATAATCAGTGTTATTCACTTCACCTGTCAGTGGTCATAATGTTATGCTCGATAGGTAGATTACACCTGAATAAAGTCTATTATATATAGTATTTGCAAATTGTCACCTTGTGCAAAGCAATATGCCTTGGTCGGGAGAGTAATGATAACAAGAGAAAAATATCTGTTAAAGATGAGATCTGATATATGCTTGGCTTTGACTCTTAAGCATTCAAAGTGTTGTTACTATTCACAGCTATTTTTGAGCTAGTTTGGGTGTGCTGTTACACAACGTTAAGCAATATGTTTTGTGGGAAGTGTTCCAAGCAGTGCTGGAAATCTAACACTCCACCCATGACTAGACAGTCTTTCATGCTGTTATAACCTCTTGGTACACCTGCTGTTTACTTAATGTGAGTCATCATTTTGTCGTGCATTATGGAAAACTGTTTGCGTTGTTTTAAGCATTAATTGGCCATCACTCAACTCATCGCTATGTCATAGATACCTTCTCATCTGCTGCTGCTAAACTAAGGACTTTTCAGTGTGTAATAGAAGCATTTAGCACTGTCATGAATTTATTTTCATAGTGCTTAAGGTTTATTTTCCTCCTTTAACCAGCTTGCAGTTGAAAATGCATGATCTCCATGTTCCCACAAGATCCTTTAAAAGAGTTGAAGCTTGTTTATGGCATTCTCTTTGGCTGTGTTGTTTCATTACATTTGCAAACAGCTTGACATCCTCCTACAGGAACACTGTTGAAATCTGAAATAAGAGAGTTTGTTGCATGGAGAGCCGGCCAGAAAACAACTCTCACAGTCTGGTCATGTGACTCCTGTCTGAGAGGCCACATGCATTTCACTTCAACAGCTGTGCATGTCCTTGACAACCAGGCAGTATTTGGTACTGTTGGCAGCAGCAGTGCTATTAAACACACAAAGATTTCACAAAGAGATGAAAACACTCAAACCATTAATCAAACTATTGTCTTGTCTCACCACCAGTAGTTGTAGTAATAGTTTTTTTATTAGCTGTTCCTCCTTTTTTATATTCAAAGTTCAGCATCATGTTTCACTGCTATCAGCAGGCCTCCCAGACTTCTTTGTCTCTCTCTCTCTCTCTCTCTCTCTAGCTGTCCAGTGTTGACCAACGAACAGACTCTGACCGTTCTGAAGAATGGTCAGGGCCCAGAGGCCATGTTCAGGATACAAATATTTAAGTTTGTCAGCAGCTCTTACACTGTCTTCCTTCACTGCAACGTCCAGATCTGCCACGAATGGTGCCAACCTGTGAGTGACCTCATGCAGCACCCATTCCTCAAACTGGGAGTCAGAGGCCAGTTCAGACAAGTCTGCTATATGCAATGCTTCTGTCCTCAAAATAGACCCATCAGCCTAGGACTGGTTTTCAGCCACATTAGCTATCCTTAATTCAAATATAAAATGATATTTATATTTTTCAAACTGAACTAGCTTGATCAATATGGATATAGATCTTGGAGAAGGTGAAGAGACATCCCACTGTCCCATACAGTGCCTTACAGACCCATAAGGCGACTATTAAACCACAGAGAAAAGCACAATGTTGGCATGTTTTTATTCAGGTTTGCAACTAATATAGTTTCATATAGTTCATATGCATGCAGTTACACCTGTGCACAGATGCAGTGGGAGGCCCAGCTGTGGAGACCTTTGTCCTCGGAGGACTGCTGGTTGTCTTACTGCTGATAACAGGAGTGTTTGGGAGGTTGTGGCTTCACTCCAGACATTTCTACCCAGCACAAGAAGCACAGCTTACTCTGTCCAACATTCAGCACATCTCAGAGGTGGCCTCATGAATTGTATGAACTTTGTACAACTGGCAAATGTATATACAGGTGTGTTTTATTATAATGTATTATGTTTTCCATATTTTGCTCTTTAGAGAAGAATTTGCTTGATTTGCAAAAAGCAACTTAATAACTATTTATCTTAAGAGTTCCTGATTTGAGGACTGTGACACTTTGAGATACTTGATTTAAGATTCAATCTGTCTGTTTGACAGGAGCCTGGATACTTCAGGTAGATTTTTCCTGATTGTATTTCCACTGAAGTAAAATTGTTATTGCAAGACCTACATGTAATGGGAATATTTCCATTGTGTGGTAACACTAATTTTAAATATAATTCTAGTTCACATATTTTCAAAAGGTCCTCTGAAATACCCAATGGTGCACCAGTCTGTTACTTCTGCAGTATGTCTGTGTAAATGTAAACAATTAAACAGGGACCTAACAGTAGTTTAATTTCAAATTAGTCCAGCGTCTCACAATAGAGAAAAGCAAAGGTGTATTCATGATGGCTGCATTCAATTTAGTGAATCCTGGTTTGCTGTAGTGGCACATCAGGACCTATAATGGAATAGGGCCACACTCATTACTGTGCTTTTCCGGCACAGTAATGAGTGTTTACAGCATCAGCAGGGGTGTGTGGTGTTTACTCAAACATGAACTACAGTGCCTGATCTAATTTAACATCATCCAGGGCAGCAGCACTCAAATATTCAGGCTTGGTGTTTAAAATTTTACCTTTTAATCTCATATAACTTTTTAACTATGTTTACGCACATTTGTTAAATTAAATAATAATGAAATAAGTATGTAATAGCACCCATAAACAATGTTTTTTAAATACATCAAAGCCAGTATGTTTTTAATGTTGTGAAATTAGTCCTGTTTAAAATGTGAATTTGATAAATCTGGCTCATTTATATGCTTTTAGTACTTTTAGTATACAAAGGTCCAGGGAACAATAATCAGACTTAATTATATGTTAGATCAACGTATTTATTTATTTATTTTTTGCCTGTCTTTATATCTTTGTATTAGAGAAATATATACTCAACAGCCTTTGCTGCCAAATTCATCCACTGATTTTTTTTTTTTGCTTGTACGTCTGCATTTTTTATATTTTGCTAGAAAAATAGGAAATAGGTGCAGTAATTTATTGAAACACCTGCAAACATAAATGGAAAGACAGCATATAACAGAGTTTATACAATTTTAATGAGCTTGAAAGTTAATATTTGGCATGGCCACCTTTATTCTACAACACACCCTGATCTCTCTCAGGCAGCTTTCTTGTAATTTCTTTAAGTAGTCTTCAGGAATAGTTTTCCACACTTCTTGAAGGACATTCAAAGCTCTTCTTTGGATGTTGGCTGCCTTTTCTTTTGTTCTTTGTCAATATGATGCCACACTGTCTTGATAATGTTAAGGTCTGTGCTCTGGGCAATCCATGGCTGATAGTGCTTTGTTGTGTGTTTTTCTATCCATGTATGCTTTTAGTGCATTGGCAGTGTGTTTGCCAGTCAGACACTTTCTAGATGGTATTGCATGGTGGATCAAAATCTGATGGTAATTTTTTGTGTTCAAAACTCCATCAATTTTGATCAGGTTGCTAGTAACACTGCCTTATGTGTCACAACATTGGTTCATCCCTTAACAAACATTCCTCTGAAAATGAGTAAAAAAGCACCTAGTGTCCAAAGAAAAACTTTGAAATACCTTCAGAAAGTCCGGAGAACTGCTGCTCCAGACTATTTCAAAAGTTAAAAGAAACTCTGGCTCCTTGGAAGAAAAATGTAAATTAGGGTCTGCTCAAGACTTTTGCACAGTAGTGTATTATATCAGGAGTCGGTCCCCGTTAAATCTCCAAAACGGCATCACAGACATCTTAAGTGGGATTATAGATGTAAAAGTGCCCCGGGGTATTTCCCAGTCTGTTTATTTCAGTGCTCTCAGGTCTGTGTCCATAAACCTAAATATGACCGGGACACCGGCCGGTTTGCGTGATGACGTATACGGCGCTGCAGTATCAGGATCAACATAACTCCGACCGACCCCGAGCAGTGAGGAAGCAGCTGTAGCCAGTTCAATTCATAAGAAGCTTTCGACACATTTAATACCGCGGGGTGTTTATATAGTCACAGTTTCAGCGCTACAGGTATCGACGGAGCTTGTATAAGTAAGATAATATAAACAAAACACACTCGGAGAACCCCCATAATTCGGGTAAGTTGTTTCTAGGAGCTGGAAGCTAGCTAACTAAGTAGGCTAACAAAGTGTAGCCGCTAATGCTAACCGGCTAGTCATGTTGTTGTTCTTTTGTTTAACTTAAACTTTTGTGACTTAGCAAGTGATCCTTTAGGGTTACACCTGGTCATCTAATTATATATTTGCGAACTTGCTGGTGGATATTATTGGCGTGTAAATCTGTAGCTAGTTAGGTGTGTTGGCAGTAGTTGCTGTGTTTGTGTTTTTAGCCAGTTATGCTTGCGTAATTTAGTCAGCACTTGCTGGCCAAGGCATTAAAAACTTGAATAATGGTTCTCCTTTGTTGCATTGCATTGTTTGGGCTTGCAGCATTGTTGTGGGTCTTTAAAATGATTGCTTGTTGTTCTCTTAGCTGGCGTTCATTATCCCACAAATCCCCCACACAAGTAACATGACCAAATAAGCCCGAAGATATGATTCACAAGTATTTTCCTCTTGGTAGCTCTGTTGCACCCTGTTGCCAAACAGGTTGAATTATGGGCATGTTACCAGAACGCCATGAAAAATTGGGGACAGGTCACAGAGCCTGAAGGTCAGGGTTCAGGTTTGCCCTGAAAGTCCTGGAAGAACTGGTATGACCATGAAACCTAAGACGGGTGTTGTGAAATGTTACTGAACAGCGTAAAGGTTTTACAGTGCATGTGGGGGGAATAAGTGACAGGCCTCCTTGAAGGCACATGCGTGTATAATGTAACACCAGCATGTTTTGTTCCAGCTAAACCTAAAAACAGTTGTTACCATAGCATGGGTGAGATTTCGCAACAAAACAAATCTGTTTATCATTTGGTTTCAGGGTCGGACACCTTCCCCTGCTATCAATAGGAAATAAAAATGGAGAATCTGCACCCCCACTGCCTTAAATGCATTAATAGAAGATGCATGGTAAGACCAGAGACTGGAGTTTCCTGTGACCTCATTGGCTGTCCTCTTGTCTGTGGGGCAGTTTTTCACTCGTGTAAACTAGAGGAACATCGTCTGCTGTGTCCGTATGAACGGCTGCCTTGCCTCAACAGTGGATTTGGCTGCCCCTTCACTATTGCAAGGATCAGGATGGCACAACACCTTGAGACATGCCCCGCAAGTATAGTATGTTGTACTATGGAGTGGAACCGCTGGCCCGTCAGTTATGCTGATCGCAAGTCCTATGAAAACTTGAGCAAAGACTTTGATGAGGTGGAGCAGCTAGACATGGCTTTGGCTCTGCAGGATCAGAGGATGTTGTTAGAGTCCCTTAAGGTCACGACCAATGTGTCAAAGAATGGAGATAAAGAATTAGATGATAGTGAAAAAATGGCCACAGCATCAAGTTTACCAGAGACAGTGTTGGGTAATGGAACAGTGGAAATGGAGGAAGAGTCCTACAATGAGCTGTACAGGGCTTCGGTGGAGACAAGGAGAAGTTTAGCTGCTGCCTTGGACATCCTCACTAATTCCAAGGATATTAATGTAATTGTTGGAAACTTAAATGCCGAAAAGACTGATAAGAATGGAGCACTCCATAATGGAGAAAATGGTGATAGTCATGGTGTTTATGTCGCTGAAGGTGGGAAGAATGTAGATATGCAAGAGAGTGACTCGGATTCAGAGTGTGAGCTGGGAGCAGTAGGTGGAGTAGCGGGTGCTGTCAGAGCAGATGGAGAAGACGATGGCATCAACTGGGTTGAAGAAAATGATTTTGTTGAGTTGCTTTTTGATGAGAAGGAAGATTACATTGATGAACCAATAAATGATTCCAACCTTGTCTGGCCAGAGATGCCTCAGAATTACATGCCTGTTGTAGCACTGGAGCCTCCTGTGCCTCAGCAAGAACAACTTGCACCTCCAATGCCATTCCTACTGTCTGATCATGTGAGAAATAACTTCTTACAACACTTACCCACTGAACTCAGGTACAGGTGCTTAGAGCGTAAGCTACAGAATGTAGAAGTGCTCAGAGGAATAAGTATGTTTACATTTAATGGACGTCGGGCCCTGCTGTCAGATCCTTATTTGTTTCGAGCAAAGATGGAAGACAAGGCAGTTGACACATCTGACCTGGAGGTAGCAGATGACCCCATGGGCCTCCATGGCATTGACCTCATCACTGCAGCTTTGCTTTTTTGCCTCGGTGATTCTCCAGGAGGGAGAGGGATCTCAGACAGTAGGTTTGTTGATGGCTACCACATTGACTTTGGTACACAGACATTCTCCTTCCCTTCTGCCATTCTTGCAACCAACACCATGGTGGGGGATATTGCTTCAGCTTCAGCCTGCGATCACGCCAGTCCACAGCTTTCCAACCCCAGCCCCTTCCACACTCTCAGGCTGGACCTAGTCCTTGAATGTGTGGCCCGATACCAAACCAAACAGCGCTCCATGTTCACATTTGTGTGTGGACAGTTGTTCCGACGAGATGAATTCTCGTCTCATTTTAAAAATGTTCATGGAGATATCCATGCTGGACTCAATGGCTGGATGGAGCAGCGCTGCCCCTTGGCCTACTACGGCTGCACCTACTCCCAAAGACGATTTTGCCCATCCGTTCAGGGCTTCCGAATAATCCATGACAGGCACCTCGGTTCGTTTGGGGTGCAACCTGGTTTACCCTTGACAAGCGGTGACAATAACCGAAGAAAGAACTGTCAGTTTGGCTCTCAGTGTGACCAGTTAAGCTGTCTTCCATTTGAAGTGTTGCAGCACATAGCAGGTTTTCTGGACAGCTTTAGCTTGTGCCAGCTGTCTAGAGTGTCCCGCACCATGAGGGATGTGTGTGCTAGCCTGCTGCAGATGCGTGGCATGGTTGTTCTGCTGTGGGAGAAGAAACGGCGTGCTGATGGGTCTCCTTCATGGCAGATCACAAACAAGGTTAGTCCACTTATGCACTCATATTTTGCTGTTTAAAGACAGCTGATGGCAAATTTCACTCGTCACTCGCGCATGAAAATTAATTAATTTTCTTGTTTTGTTCAGGTGTGGCGATTTAGCACAGCCTTTGGTACAGTGAACGAGTGGAAGTTTGCAAACATCGCCAGTATGGCTGATCACCTCAAGAAATGCAAGTTCAACACAATTGCTCGTCGGGAGGAGGCGATCCCTCTGCCATGCATGTGTTTCACCAGAGAGCTCACAAAAGAGGGGAGGTGTTTACGTTCAGTTCTCAAACCAGTAGCATAAACAATGAGGTCATTTTTCAGACTCTTCTGAGTCCTTCAGAACTCAATGCACATGTATTTCCCTCCAGTGTTTACAGACATTAAGACTTTTCAGGCCTCAAAAAGAGAACTCCTGGTTGAACTTTATCTGTGGTTCCTTGCGTCACAGTGGACACAGTCTTCAGTCCCTCAAACAAGACAAAGCCAGTAGTGAGCTGATGCTTCAGCTCAGGCTGACGTGCTGCAGTCACAGATCAGGACTGTAAAAAAGCAAATTAAAATTCTAGCATTGTATCTTCCTCTCATGAATCTGTTAATCCTAGTGTACTGAATTTGTATCCGTACCTTTTCTGACACTGTGTAAATAATCAAATATTTTGGTGTAGATTTTTTTAAAATTTTTATATCAAAAAGGCAGTACTGTGCTACATTGGTGGTAAGAGTAGAGCCTTAACTTGAGATACACTTGATTTTTCTAGTCATAAGGTTGTTCAAAGCATCTCAGTGAGATTTCTCCACTGCTTTGATCTAGAACAGTTTACTGATATCTGGCACACTTTGACATCTACTCCAGTTGCCTACAGTGACCACATGTGTGCTGCTTGGAACTCATAGATTTCACGCCTTTAATACTACATTTTAAAATTGACCAAACTTCTGTGTTCCACTTTACAGAATAATTGAACTGCATCACTGTCGGTGTTGAGTTCTGTTCACCAGCATAAGCATGCTGACACTTTTTGGGCATGTTTCAGCATTCACAAAGGTGGTCCATCCTCCTCCCTTTTTTTTTTTCTTCTTCTTCTTCGTCTCACTTCTGACTAAGAGGCGGGTTTGTTAGTCAGGATGTGGAGACATGAAGCAACACTATTTATCAGTCAACTGGCACTACTTTTTTAGCCATGGTTGGCTTGTGGTCTTTTCTACTGGGTACTTTGACAGGTAACCAGCAATTATTTAGAGGTTCTTTTCTCCAAAAATCTAAATGTAGCAAAGTCAAAAAATGAATGTACCTGATGAATCACCAGTGACTGGTTACCAGGAAGCTTGGTTTCCTTCCCCTCAGTGTCAGACCTCAAGAAAACCCTGCAGGTCAGGTTCAAGGAAATGTAACGGGCACACACTTCCCTTCTTTAATAAGCATCATTAACTATGTTCATAATCACTATTTATCATGGTTTTTAAAGGGTTTTTTTGGCAATACATGTCCGCTGTGTTCACATATTGTTGGTGTCTCAGGGTTGCAGCATGAAGCTTTGTCTCACCGTTAGTGTATTCAAGAAAATTGCTGAGAAAGCCACGTAAGCTGCTTGATTATTATGGGATCTGTGGGGAACTGATTCAGTATTATAATGGTGTGAGTTGAGTTGCAGTGCTGATAACATGTTTTTCATGTTTATCAGTAAGTGATGTTTTTAAAACTAAAGCTTGTTTTTTTTTTATGTTCATTTAAAACAGTCATCAGGCTTGTTGAATGACTCTTAGTTCGAATCAAGAAATGGGGTCTAACAAAACTTAACAAGTGTAGTCCCCTTATATTGTGGGGTGGGGGAGCTTTTCAAAATTGGTTTAAAATGACATAAGCAATTTTTTAGTGATGAAATATGGGTTTGGTGTGTGTTTTCTTTTTTGATGTAAAGCCCAAGCTGTGTCAAAAACTAAGCTCTTTTTCAGTTTATGTATGATTTTTGTTTTTTCTTTTCCTTTTTTTGTACTGGTACTTTTCTTTGGAAATATACATCTGCCTCTGTTAGGTCTGGATTTCAATTACTGATTTGCACATAAAGGCATGTACTGTAAAATTTAAATCCTATATCTGACAGATTATTTTTGGAGTAGCAAAACTGTTGCTCCTTCTTGTACTAGATGTGACTTTGATGTTTTTGGAAAATACATTGATCAGTCCAGTTGCAGGCTAATTTATACAGTTTATTTCTCAGGCATCACACATTAAGTTTAATGAGTATTATGTCTTTACTTATGTTCTCTCTTTTTTTTTTTTTTTTTTTTTTTTTTTTTAATATAATCAATCTCCTTCCACAAAGATCAACGAATCCTGATGAGATGCGCTTAGTCCTTGGGTTTAAAGTTGCCTGTGTGAGTAGAAATGGGGAACCTAGCATGAAAATCAGGCTTTTACTCTGTTGATGTTCATGCATGTAAGACAAATATGAGGTTTTCATCTCCAGACCACCTTTTGTTTTGCAGTCTTTGCACCTGGAGTGTATCAACATTTTGATCAGTGTTTTAGGTTATATTATCACTCCTGCTGATGTGGGGTTTTTTGTTGTTTTTCCACCACAGTATGCCAACTTCATTTGTTTGACTTTTGGTCCATTTTAATAAAGAGACTCTTGAGTTCTTAAATGTTTTGACTTTTATTGCAGTGGTCAGTCATAGGGGCACATCTGACAAAATCCTACCAAAGGTACTTGTGCAGGTCTTGTATTTAGGTCAGGTGTGCAGTAAGCAATATTGTTCCCTACAAAAACTTTTTAGAACCACTTGGTCTTTGTAAGATTATTGGACAAGTATGAAAGAAAGATGTTATAGACACACTTTGCAATGCATTTTGATGTTTAGGAAAAAATAAACCAGAGTGAAAATGTGCATTATGGAAATGGAACACATTTTTTAGAGCCAGTAAAATCTTGAGATATTTAATACAGTGTCTGCTATTTAATTTTTTCTCCTAATAACACTAGCAAGTAATACAGCATTTGTCAAAGAATGCTATGCTAAGTTTTACAAGTTCCCATCTCTTACCCCTAGATGGCACCAAATCAAAAGCCCTTCACAAGTGCAAAACAATCCACACAGGAAATATAAATAGGCCTGTTGGTACATAACATCCTCCCTTGCAATGATGGGTCAGGATGTGATTTAGTTTCGGCTCACCGCTTGGTGGGTTTTAATTCAAGATAAGTAGGGGGAGAAAATAGAGAAAGCCATCATTATTGCCCTTTTTTTAATTATGAGTTAAAGGTTCATTCATGTAACTGAAGAATGGTGTTAATGAAAGCTTCTCTACATACATTTCAGATTACATTACTTCTCCTTTTGTGTTACAGCATTCCTGATAAGAACAATATCTTTTAGAGCATCAGAAAACACTGACCCTTGCTTTTTGTTGGCAGTTAATTTTTAATCTGGCAATCAAAGGGGAGATTTATTTGCATGGCTTTTGAATATTTGAATATGATTTTTTTTTCCCATGGGGCTCCCCTTTTGTTTACATTTGGAACACACTATGCAATCAAATACTTGTTTAACTCTCAAATTTATAGTCAAGCAGTGAGGCTTGCCGTCTATGTTTAGTTTATAGCTGAATCCAGGTGTACTCCCCTCATGGGGAATGGTCTACTGTGTGTGTGTTATTTAAAGAATGCAAAGCAATTTAGAGTCTCAAATGAAGCTGACAACCATTTGAGCAAATCACACACACTTAATGACGGTCCCAAAGCGAAACTTGACATCTGACCCTGGAGAGAGACTCCCTCCAAATATCGGTTAAAACTTCCATTTTACCAGGAGTGGGGTTCGAACCCACGAGGACTATTGTCCATTGGATCTTAAGTCCAACGCCTTAACCGCTCGGCCATCCTGGTGAATGTGTGCTTGTGTAGCACGCATGTCCAAAATCAGGCATAACTACCCGAGTCATGACGCCACAGTTCAAATGAACTCAGTCACTGCTGTCGGTAAATGGCCCCCTACAAACCACACGGCACTGCTGAGGAAGTGCAATCATTGCAGCCCTGAAACTCCTTTCAACACAGAGCAGAGGCAGTTAATTCTGAAAGCTCCCACAGGTACACAGTAGCTTATAGCAGTCTGAGTCACAACACTCTCTATATACCAGCTGATGACTGGGATTTCCCCAGTGAGGGATGGGCTGCCCCATACACATACAGGGAAATAAATGCTTTTGAATTTTACTACCATCACAAAGGACAGTGAGAAAAGTGCGAACAGAAAGTCCTCTGACCTGTTTAGGCTGCCATTCTCATCTATTTCTCTTGTAACACTACCTGTGCAAACACACCAAGCTGCCCTGTTAAATAGAAGTGACCGGTTTGGGTTGTGTGACACTGATTAACAAAATCATTGATTGAAGGTGATGCTATTTCATCTCTAAAGTGGAGCTGATACAAAGAGTTTTTTGTTTTTTTTTAATGTGAAACAACAAGTGGAAAAAGCCCAGCCTTGGCTTGTAGTTGGTGATCATACACATGGGGGCGGCTAACAGATAGTTGCACAATCCTCACAAATCTAACTTGCCTCCCCAGCTAACCACAATTGTTGGTTAAGCTGTGATCAGTGTTTCTACACAACTTGTGAAGCAATGCCTGCAATAAGAAACAAGTCTACAGCAAGTACCACTTCTAAGCTTAGTTTTAGACTTACATTCAGGCTGCCCAAAAATAGCCACTCCAAGGCTCTTGTTTATAAATAAAATCATACTTTATGGACTTCTGTGCAACATTACAAACTATACAAAGCTGAAAGCTAAAGGACAATGCTGCCGGTCACATTAAAGAATAACTTAGATGTTTTTACAGCAGTCATGCATGCAAAGGCTATTCTCAGCAAGAATCAGGAAATGTAACTATCATTATCGCACTGTATATATTTGCATATGTGTGTGTGGTTTGAATGACTCTGACTTTTTGGTATCAACTAAGAGAAGAAAATAATATCAACAGCAGAAAAACACTTACATGTGAGCTACATTTGAGAAACATTTGCAGAGAAAGTTGATTTAAACTAATCTAGACATTCTGGTGAAAAAAAAAAAATCATTGATGCTGCCTCAGTTACAGCACGGGAAACAACAACAAAAGAGCTTCTTGCATGGATTGTTTTTCTTGTATTTCACGGCCTGCTTGATCTGTGCTGCAGCTTTAGCTACGTAGTCCTCAGTTGCGCATACATTTGCTTCTATGTTGTCTAGCATGCAGCCCTGCTCCTCCACCAGAAGCGCCATCTGGAAGAAAAGGTCGTGAATGTCCCTGATGCGGCTCTCCAGCTCCAGCAGCTCCTTGTGCCTGTTCTCAATCTCGTTGAGAGCAGATTTTGCAGTCCTCCCTTCCAGCAGGAGATTATCTGAGAAGACATTCCATTTCCCTGTCTCAATCATTTCGTCTATCTGCTCCCTGGTCACCTCCTTGCCCATAATCTCTGCTTGCCTCTGGATGCGGGTTTTACAATTCTCCCTTTGGGCCATTTCGGCCTCATTGTATTCAGACATGGCACTGTGGAAGGCGCTGGTCAAAGACACATACTGTGAGCGCACCATGCGAGCCAAAGCTGATGTAACCCCATGGTCCTCCTCCAGCTCCTTGCTCAGCTTCCCCATCTTCTCCAGCCTTTTATAAATGGCCTCCCCTCTGGCCTTGATATCCCTTCCCAGTGCATTGGAGTCCCGCTTGATGCTGCTGATCCTCCTGACTGATGTGAGGAACCTGGTGTTCTGCTTCCCCAGACGTTTAACATCCAATCTGAGCAACTGGATCTCCTTCCTCATTGCTTGAGCGTCCTTGTAGATGCCATCCATCATGTCTTCGCCCTCAAACACGATGGCATGCTGCTCCAGAGGCTCGTCATGATCATCGGTGAGTCTTTCACTTTCCTCAGGCCTGCGCTCCTGCTCTGCAGGTGTAAAGGCCTGCAGCTCACACAGTCGGTCCCTCATCTTACCTGCAAGAGTCACAGACATTTATTGGCCTCTTTAAAGGATTTGTGGGATATGCACTCTTTACTTTCTGATGTAGAACTAGGTGAAAAGACTGATTTATTTAAAATTAAATGACATGTTTCTGTGAAGGGTATACAGTTAATATAAAAAACGGTCAAAGTTTTAAATAATGACATCTTCAAGAAACCCCTATGAGCTAAATGCCCAGGCTTTGGACTGCTGCTTCTACTCTTAGTTTTGTGTGATGTCACCGAGGGCTGATATTCTCGGGTCATTTCTCTGCACTTTGGTGCAGAAGACCCACCCACCCACCTGTGTTCAAAGCCTCTGTTTTTGAATGCTAGCTAATCAGAAGAAAGTTGACATAAAGGGTGGGTGGCCATGAAGAGAGCGGAGCTAAAATGGATTGTTTCCAACACTTGAATTTAAATGTATCAGATTATTCTGAAATGTGAATCATGCAATGCTACTTTGGCAGAGTCCTAAATAAAACAAATACATGGATCTAAAAATAAACCTCCTGTTTTAGAATCGCTTTATAAATGATACTGGGTAGTGACTAAGCTGGGTCTGCACCTAATTTTGACCAGCATGAGTAATAACCTACTTTTCTGTTGTAATTTCTTTTAAATGTAGCATTGAATGTTGGTCTCTCTGTTGGTAACAGAGAGAAGGGAGGGGCTGGTGTGATACTGAGCTCTTCTTTTGATATGTTTGCGTTTCTATTTAAGAAAATAAAGTTTAATCCTCCCTTTTAGATAACGATGACAGTTTTTTTTTTTTAATGTGTTATCCAAGGTGGCTACAAGTCAGCTGGCAAGTTTCTTCCTCAGCTGTGGCATTCTCACGATCAGATTTAAATTAATTACAGTCCCTCGACTTCAGTCGCGGTTATTTCCTGCTGAGAGAAACCGTCCCATAGATGCAGTACGATGTGGATAATGTTAAAATATTTTCTAAAACGAAACAACCACATCAGATGAGCTCAAAGCATCCTCCGCCGTGATAGGGGAGGATCGGGGGGAAATAGAAGCGCTTGAAAACAATCTAAAGTGATTCAGAAGTCAGCGTATGCGATACCTTACGTCAATGTATCGATTACTGAGCCTATATCACAATCACAGAATACAAGAGAAGGTGCACACACCTTACCTTTTTGTGTCCTCCACCGATATTAGAGAATTAAAGTCGCGAAAGCAGAAGAGGCGAGTACAGAAAGACACATTTCCTCTTTTTGTCTCTGGGTATAAATGCAAATTTTAACATGTACCACAGTCAACTTAAGAAGGTCTTGCATTACACGCTATACGTTACACGCTGACATTACACTGCCCATATAGCCTGCGGCGGGTATTAACGCGGAAGATAACGCCTTCCCTCCTTCACATATTTCACTGCTTCTCGAGTTTGATTCCAGGAAGGAGGTGTGGGTCAGTCACAGTCATTTGTGTGTTTTTATGTCAAACCGTGCCATTGGCGCACCAAGCGTTTTTCATGTCCTTTAGAATTGTGAATCGAATCTCATTATAGTTTAAATTCTTTACTCTAAAAATATAAAACAGTTTTTAAAAAACATGAATACATCTTGTTATCATGATACAAAAACATTAATCAAAGTACAACACTGACGCTGCAAACGGGAGAAAAAGTCCCACAGTAAGATCTATTTAGTGTTTAAGAATACGTTTTTGACATTGGTGAAATGTGCAAATTGATCTCTTTTATATAGCAAGATTTTAAAATGCCATTTCAATTAAAAAAAAAAAAAAGATGAAGTCAAAAAGTAGAATGTTGTAATACTTCCAGAAAGTTTCATGTCTCAGAGGAAAAAAAAGGGACCACTGTGAATGTTGTAACCTCTTTGGTAGTTGGGCAAAGTACTATAAAGCCCTTATAACTGCTTTATATGTTGAGGCAGAAGAAGTGTTATGGTCACTGTCATTTGCTCCATTTAGTCAGTTATAAGCAGCAGTTTTGCATTAAAAAATAGTGCAATCCAAAATGTACCAAGGTGTAGTACCAAAGCAGTGCCCATACTGTAAAATTTCAGAAGATGAAGATTAAGATGAAATGAATAAGCAGTAGTAACACAAGCTTGTTTATTTCAATTGTGTGGAATTAAGGAGGAAAGGTCATATACTTTTAATATAAGCCAGCATGTTAAGAAATAGAGATTTTTGGCACTCTCATTTACGTGATATCATGCACAGTTACAGGAACAATGGCTTTATCAACATTTGAAAGAGAACTCATTAAAGGTCACAGGAGTCTTAGTCATGCTGGGCTGTTACTAACGGTTTACACTTTAATCAATAAAAACCACATCACGCATCCACATAAAATCACATAAAGTCTAAACATACCTAAAATAATGATCTCAACACTACTAGTTTAAGGATTTAAGGTTAAATATCAACAGTTTATGAGTCTTTGCTCTACCAATTGCACTTTGCTTTTACAGATGAATGACCAATATTAATATTTTAACATTATCTATCCATGTATCCATTTTCTAAAGCATTTATCCAGTTCAGACTTGGGGCCCATTCCAGAGAAAGGGACAGCCAGTCCACTGGTGGGACTTGTTTTACTAAGACCAGCAAAGCTTTGCCTCATCACTGTCGGTGTTCAAACCTTTCAATAAATGGCTCCACCTTCCTTGCACATAACTGTGGGTTTATCCTGGAAACCAGTGCAATTCATTAACAGCCACCATATGTTAGAATCATTAAGGCCTTCATAAGACTTAACTGTAATAACATGGAAAGCAGCCACAAAACAGCTTCTTGAAGGGGTTGTTTTTATCAGATGTCATGGCATTATTCAGATAGACCTTGCCTTCCTGAATGATCACATCAGTATTTTGAACATTTTTCTGGATGTTTTCCACTGCTATGCCCTGCTCCTCCATGAGGATGGCCACATCTAGGAATAGTTCCTGGATCCCCTCAATTCTCTTCTCCAGCTCCTGCATCTCCCGGTGCCGGCTCTCAATCTGCATGAGGGCAGACCGGGCAGATTTCCCTTGTATCTGGACGCTGAACACAGTCAGTTCTTCACCCTCCATCATCTCCTCCAGCTCCTCCATGCTAACCTCCCTGCCCACTATCTCCATCTGTCTCTGTATCTGCCTTTTACAAGCTTCCCTGTGGTTCATCTCTGTGTCATTGTAGCTGAACATCACCTCCCGCAAAGCATTGGTCAGACAGTGGTACTGTGTTCGAGCAATGCGCACTGTAGGGTCCAAGCTCCCACGCTGAGCCTCCAGTTCATCTCTGAGGTGATTCAGCATATGCAGTTGCCGCAGCGCAGCTTCTCCTCTGCGCTTGATATCTGCCCCAATTGCATTGGAGTCCCGCTTTGTCACAGAGGAATCGGAAGTCCTATTCAAAGCCTGATAGTTCGCATCCTTCAGTTCACTGATATCATTTTGGATCTGCTGGATTTCCAGACGTATCAGCTGGGCGTCCTTTAGGACACCATCCAGGTCACTATTTCCAGCTGTTTCTTCTTGATGCTCTGGCAGGTAATCCAGCTCCACTGTGCTGAAACCCTCAGTATCAGTCTGCACCTGATGCAGGTGCCTTAATCTGTCTCTCATGGCTGGAAGGAAACAGGGAAAAGAGGTAGATTTATTCATCTGGAAGCAAAAATGTATCCAGCATGACAAAAATGTATCCAGCAGTTATTCCTAGGCTGGAAGTTTAAAGGATCAAAAAACATCACACACGCAGTAGTGTATTTATTAAGCAACTTTTAGAGACAATGAGTTACCTTATCATTCATTCTGAATCATGTTTCAGGCCAGTCTTAAGCTGCTAACAGAGATATTTAGCTCTTTGGCTGCTAAAAGTTTAAACGATAATGATCATGGGAGAGGTGAGTGTAAACAGAGGCCAAAAAATGAAAACATCTCCACAGTTCTATGAAGCTTTTTATTACATGTGGCCTGTTAATAATTTAAAAAAAAAACTTTCTTCTATGTCAGCTGCTATTCATTCATCTACAGCATTTTCTAATACTGTAGGTAACTAAAAATGATTCAAATAAAAGTTAAAGGAAATAATTTAACCTCTAACATGGTTGGATTGATCACAGCTAAACATGTCACCCAACCTTGTACACCTCTTATTATTGAACTGACTGATGCTGCCTGAGCTGGTCCAGCTGTAACATCGCTGAAGATAGAGTACAAACCTTTGTGACTCTAAGAAGAAAAGCACACTAAAGAAACGCCAAGAGAAAGTTCCTCATTAGCCTGTTTATACATCTGATGTTTCCCAACTAATGACTGAAAGCTTTTGTTCAGTCAAGCTCATCTTACAAAATACAACACAAAGGTTTTGTCATCAGCGTATAGCAGTTGTGAGCATTTTCTACGTCTCCAGTATCAAGTAATCTTAGATGAATTCTCCTGATCCACTGGGACACGTAATCTCCCTCAAGACTTGAGAAACAAGTTCTCAAACAGAAAAGTAGTCGGATTTGGCATTAGTGGTGAAACTTTGAATTAAAATGCTTTAAGCTGAGGTGCGAGTTTAGCTTACAAGTTGAACAGGTGAAAATGAGCCACAAGGCTGACTGTAGCAGCCCAGGTTTGATTGTGACCTGGGGCCCTTTACCACTCTTTCTCCCTGCTTTCCTGTCTGGCTTCATTGAACTATGAAGACACACAAAAAAAGCCTAGAACGTGTTTTAAGCTTAACTCAACAAAAGCACCAGAAGACACACACAACCCATGTTCCTGAACACCTTCATGCAAACAAGACATGAACTAGAGTCACAAGGAAGTCTGGTTGAGTTTAAATGATTTTTACAACAGATAATACAAATTTTTAAAATTATTATTGGCACAGTTTATCTATAATTTTGACTGCTAAAAAAAAGTTAGATTTGTGATTTTAATACTTTCTGTAAATCTTTGTTTTTATATTTTTGCTAGTACTGAACCTTTTCCTTCAATCAGTATTAAGTAACACATGATATGATTCAGAAGAATCTTTCTTTTCTATGGGGTGCAGTGTAAACTCACCTGTTTGTACTGCACCAGTTTTAATGTTTTGTAGCCTGATGCTGTGCTCAGTTTTTAGGGGTTCAGTACTGGCAACATTTACGCTAAAAAAGCCCCTCAGTCAAACCCAAAGAACATAAAACCTGTAAAACTAAAATGACATTTGATTGTTATACCTGTAGATGATTTTCAGAGATTTCCTTGTCCTCTGTAGTTAAAGCTGATCATGTAAACGGGAGTTCAGTCCAATGTGCAGTGTGACGGCTGCTAAAAGAACAAGTGATTTTTGAAAACTGTTAACTATTATCTCTGATACACCTGCCAATGAGGAAAGGTTTTTAAAAACAAAACTTTCTGCATTCCTTTTGTGTCACATGGAGGCATGTGGTGTTGTATGGTAGGACGAATCCAAACCTGTCATCATAAAGACAGCACCTGTGTTTACATTTTATCTCGATTATCAGTGCTCATACCCAAATACAACTTTAAAAACATAGTTTTCTAGGTTGGTTTTTTTTTTTTTTTTATGTCAACACAAATGAATATTGATTGGGGTAAATGGTTGTGCTGAAGCCTTGAAAAAAATAGCACATTTATAAGATAACATCAAAGATAGAGGTCATTGACTCTGGACACACAGCCTGTTACAAAAAATAAAGAGGAAACATTTAAGCTATGCTATCTTTCAGAGGGGTGTGACCAAAATGTTCTCATTTGATAACAAAACTCTTACAAAAGTCAGAGTGTGCCTTGACCTCAACAGTTTTTCCTGTTTCATGACAGGAAATTTAAGTGGAAGCTGGTTGTCCACACTGTGTGTAACCACCAACCATCAAGTGATTATCAGTCATGCAGCCAGAAAAAGAAGCTCATGTTAGAGAGATCAGTTGGTGCATAGGCAGCTGTATAATTTTGTAATTTCCACAGGCAGAAGTGGCATGTACGTGAACAGTAATTTCCATCAGCCTACTAACTTTGAGTCACTGGGATGTTTCTCAAGGGGGATTTTTTTTTTAATATAGCCATTCGGCTATATATGCATGCTACTCTGAAGCGTAACTGACACTTTACTCTTGAGACAAAAGAATAAATGAAACTGTCTGAGGTTAAAAATTCCCCGCTAAACCACAACAAACAGCAGCGTTTCTTTTCACTGTTTCTCTGTTCAGTGCATTTCTCAGTCACCTGGTCAGATGGGCTAATAGGAAGAGGAAACAAATGCAGGCAAACTGTTTACTGGCTAATATAAAGTTTAAAAAAAAAAAGGCCAAACAAAGGCCACAAAAAGATGACTAACAAAGCACGGCGGGGTACTGGACTATATATATCGCCTGTGGACTAACTGGGGAGTGACAAATGGGAAAAGGAAAAGACACAGGAAGTAAAAAGTAATGCAAGACATGATGGAAAACCATTAAATCTAAGGAAAAGACATCTAACCCTAGATACATGACTCACACTAATCATGATAGCAGTACAAGCACATAGAGAGGAAACACAGACAGGGAAACACTGAAAACTAGAAAAACAAGAACTTTCTAAAAACTACACAGGAACCAGAACTCAATTAATGCATCAATAACTAAAGCTCAACATCACTAGAATGATAAAGACACCAGAAATCCAAAATTAAACCTTAACACAAAATCCTGAAAACCACGAATCTCACAATAAAGCAGACGACCAAAAGACTGACCACCAGATGGCAGCAAAAATGCGACTCTCGCAATCGGAAGATCTCAAATTTTGAAGCTGAATTTTATTTTTCCAGTGTAACTGTTAACCGCAGTTTTAAGTAACTTGTACTGTGATGTTATTATTTTATATTATTTCCTCCACTTTGTTCATCTCATTTTATTTATCAACTGGACAGTATAGTGGCTCACCACCTTAGTAAAACGCCTTATGATGCTTTTTCTTTTAATTTGTCACCCATCTTTATTTGTGACAGCTGCGTTGGACCTCTTTACTCACCCGTTAAACATCACACAACCCCTCAAATGCACCCTGTGATCCACTGGCTGCTAATTGCAGTTTGGGAATTACCTGGACTAAACAAATATAATTAAAACAGATCTGCAGTCTTAGTGATTGGGTAAAGACATCAGACATCGTGTCGAAAGGAGCCAGCTGAGGCTGTTTGGACATCTGGTTAGAATGCCTCCTGATGCCTTCCTAACTAGGAAGAGACCCAGGGGTAGAACCAGACCCCATGGAGAGATTATATTTCTTGTCTGATGTAAGGCGTAAATGCTAATTTTGAACTGATCCATGAATGCAGAGACTGATAATGTCATACTGAGGTGCCATTTTCTGCATAACAATAAGTTTCACATTCAGGACCTTTTTTTTTTTTTTAATGTCTTTTAGATGTAAAAGAGGCTTCACCCTAAAATTAAACATGTTTTCCTCTGGCCTGTCGTGTTATTTATTCATCTAGATGGTTCTGGTGTGAGTTTCCGAGTTTTGAAGATGTTGTCTGTGTAATCTTGATTCTGGTATTGATAATTGCCTTATGTGGTGCTCAAAACACCAGAAAAAAAAAATACATCTGAAAACCTCTGCAGCAATATCGCTTTCCAGAAATTAGGACCACATTGTGGGCAGTTTCGTGTAGGAACTACTTTTGTTTCTATTGAACTCTAGACACGTGTATCACAATGCAAAGAGAAGTGTGCACATAACCGTGAGGAGAGACATGCCGCTGATGGTTGAGCTGCATGTTTCTTGAGGTTGGAAGTATACAGGCTGGAGGAAAACATGTAAATTAGATTAGAGGTGAACTGTCCCTTTAAAGGAATAGAATTACTTTTGACACATTATTTTTTTGTTTTTTTTGTTTGTTTGTTTTTTTGTTTGTTTGTCTGAGGTCTGCATAATCTATTGGAGTATTTATTTTGTCCACTAGATGTCAGTGATACAACAACCCAGCATGATGGCTGGACGCAACAGTACTTTCATCTGTCCCACCGAAGCTCATTAAGTCTTGTTTAAAAAGTAAATTTTATTAAAAAAAACTGTATCCATAACTAATAGGAGGAGGGCAATTGATTAAAGTCTCTAAGCTTTAACTAGTTTATCTAATATCATAATTGTTTTTAATACATTTCTCTTATTATATTTTGAGATAGACAATGATGTTGATAAGCATAATAATTGCTAATGTATAATATCATAAAAACAAGCTTATTAGACTTATGGGTCTTTATTTTTGCTGAAAGGTTGTTTTTGTTTTATATATTTTTTCACAGATGCTCTGGCTTTTTATAGATCGCAGTGCTTAACTGATTTCCAGCCCCAAACTCAGCTTAAAAAAAAAAAAAAATGCAAGATAAGGGTTCCAGTTCAAATCATGTAATCTGTTTTTGGTCATCTGGTTCTAATTCAAGCAGCTACTAATAAATAAACTGTGTATGAGTTTCACATGTACATTTCCCTGGTCACAAGTTGCAATCTGAACATGTGATCAACAAACTAACTTTTAACTTTGGACTCTAACGCTCACACTCTGCACTGTTTCTCTGAGGTCCAGAACTACCAGACTGAGGTAAAGAAACACTGGGAAAGTGTTCACTGTGAACTAGCCAAGAATTCTTATTCGTAATTAAAATCTGTAAATCTGCTAAACTCATTGACAAAGGTGTACTTTGTGCTCTCGGACAGTTGAATAAACCAGTTTTCCCTCAGGCACCACAATGACACGATGCCACATTTCTTTGCACGTTTCCTTTTTTTTTTTTTCTTTTTTTGGGATAAGAGTTTTTCCTACATAACATTTTATTACATAACAGAATTATATTCAAATGGGTCAGAAGACTAAAATAAAGGTCTCCTCTAAATTTTAGCTTTTGGTGATAAGATCCAGTAACTATAGTCTTAAAATATATTTGAACATCGTGCTTCAAGTACAAAATTAATGTCAGATGAATCAAACATTTATGTAACTGTGATGAGATGATTACCTCTGCAACACAACATGCTCGTGATATATTACAGTTGCAGCCATGCCTATAGTGTAATCTATAGTTAATCACATTTTAAGTAGTTCTCTAACTACAAAGACAGAAAAAAAAATAGCTATCTTAAAACTTTTTCTTTTTATCATTGATTTAATTTGGAGAACAAGAAATTTTGATCAGGCATTAAAAAAAAACAAAAAACTGCAGTCGTTTGATCTGAATTTCATACATACGCTTATATTTGATACCATAAATGCACAGATAGAGGAAGAGCACATGCACGCACTGCAGGCTGACTCACTGAGACCCCCTGCGCTTTTATTACATTATGCAGCATTAGGCCTCAACAGTTTGGTTCCTGTAATCAGTAGAAAAAAAACATCAGCTGTTTTCACTTAGCCAAAGTTGTGACTCTAATTAAGTCAGCTTATTAACTTTGTACCAAGGTTCACATAACAGCACCAGTGTCTCGGAGCATCTGATCAGATCAACATGAATGCCTGTCATGAGTTTGCAGGAGTTTCGTTGCTCTGAGCTTTCCCGAGGTCTCACTTTGTCCCACTCAGTGACACATCATTCTTGTTTTAGGTTAACCTACTTTTTCACTGAAGTAAAGAGAGGACATTAATACTCCTATTACAATACGAAGCAAAAATAGTGCACACATTATTTAATGCCTTTTAGGTTTAGAAGTGTAAAGGGAAAAAAAAAGAGTGCATTTATTTGATATCCAGCACATAGTGCTGGTATGAAGCTGTATAAAACTGAGCTACTAGACTCATAAAAACACACTTCATTATTGTGAGTTAAGATATTTTATGTCCAAAATAATCAGTTCTTTTAAGATGAAAATAAAATTGGACCTGTTTAAAAAAAAAAACAGCAAACATGTGAATGATGGGTTTTCATAAACTAATCAGCTAGAGACAAAAAAAAATCTACTTATGATATCACATCATAAAAAGACATTATGAAAGTTGTCTTTGATATTCAAACTAAATAGATCAAATATAAAAATACTGATAAACCAGGCCAGATGAACTTTTTAGCTGAAAAGATATTGAAACTGTTGGACTGTTTGCCAAATACAACAATGTAAACCATGTCTGTCCTGGGATTCAGTGCTCAGGAGGCCAATCAGACCAATCAGTCTGCTCCTTCAGAAAAGTATAAACAAGTTTGTTCTTTTCATGAAAGTTAAAATAAACAGGGGTGGGGTGGGGGGTATGGCCCAATATCCTGATTCTAATCTGATTAAAAGCCCCAAGCAATAAAAACACTCCATGTAAACACCTCTGTCAAAATAAACAGACACACTTCAGTTTGTTTCAGAGGGGTCGAATATACCTTATAGAAAAAGATTGCCCCATGTATATGAGTCAGCTGATTTCTTTATGTCTGCATTGTCCTTTACCACTCTCTGTGTTTTGCACTTATCTTGCATCTGCATTTCTAGCAATAATATTCACAATTGTAAAACCCAGAAACATTATAGGACTTATATAATTAATAATTCAATTCAATTTTATTTATATAGCACCAAATCACAACAGTCGCCTCAAGGTGTTTTGTATTGTAGGTAAAGACCCTACAATAATACAGAGAAAACCCAACAGTCAAAACGACCCCCTATGAGCAGCACTTGGTGACAGTGGGAAGGAAAAAACTCCCTTTTAACAGGAAGAAACCTCCAGCAGTCAGGCTCAGGGAGGGGCAGTCATCTGCTGTGACCGGTTGGGGCTGAGGGGAGAGAGACAGGACAAAAGACATGCTGTGGAAGAGAGCCAGAGATTAATAATAATTAATGATAAAATACAGAGTGAAATATAAACAGAGAAAATAAGGTGAATGAAAAAAAACAGTGCATTATGGGAACCCCCCCCCCCCCAGACCCACCCCCCCCCCCCCCCCCAGTAGCCTAGACCTATAGCAGCATATCTAAGGGATGGTTCAGGGTCACCTGATCCAGCTCTAACTATAAGCTTTATCATAAAGGAAAGTTTTAAGCCTAATCTTAAAAATAGAGAGAGTGTCTGTCTCCCAAATCCAAGCTGGGTACTATAATACTATAATAGTGCTTATAAGGATGTTTTCTTTTGAGTGAGCAACCCTGTGTCTCCAAGAAAATCTGCTTAGCAAAATATATTCTGGAAACACCACAACACGTACACAAAAGGTTGGTGAGAAAGTAAGCTAAAAACCTGAGTGAGTGGAGACAATGCTTATGCATTTGGTTGAGGAATAACTTTACCCTCAGTGTATACAATGTGGTACAAAAGCTTTTCTGAAGGCTTTCCTAAATGCACTCACCAGACACCTCATTAGGTATACCTTGCTATCACTGGGTTGGGCCCGCTTTTGCCTTCAGAACTGCCATACATTCAACAAGGTGCTCTTCTTCTGAGATTTTGGCCCACATTGGCATATCACACAGTTTCTGCAATCTTACCTCCATGATGCAATCTTACCACATCCCAAAGTTACTCTGTTGGATTGAGATCTGGTGACTGTGGAGGCCATTGAAGTACAGTGATCTCATTATTATGTTCAATAAACCAGTTTGAGATTGTTTGAACTTTGTGACATGGTGCGGTATCCTGCTGGAAGCAGCCATCAGAAGGTGAGCGCGCTGTGGTCACAAAGTGGTCAGCAGCAATACTTAAGCAGGTTATGGTATCGGATCCATGCTTTGTTGTTGTTCATGCCAAATTCTGACTCAACTATCCAAATCGAGAAATCAAGGCTTGTCAGACCAGGAAAAATTTTTTCAGTCTTCTATTGTTCAAAAATAGTGAGCCTGTGCAAACTGTGGCTTCAGTGGCCTACCCTTCGCTGACAGGAGTGTCACCCGGCATGGTCTTCTGCTGCAGTAGCCCATCTGAAATGGTCTTCCACATTCTATGGGTGTAACAAGTGGTTATTTGAGTTTCTGTTGCCTTCCCATCAGCTCAAACCAGCCTGACCCTTCTTCTCTGGCCTCTGGCATCAACAAGGTATTTTCACCCAAAGAACTGCTGTTCACTGGATATTTTCTCTTTTCTCTGACCATTCTTTGTAAATCCTAGAAATTGCTGTGTGGGAAGTAGATCAGCAGTTTCTGAAACACTCTGACCAGCCCAACTGGCACCATGCCACGTTCAAAGCCACTTAAATCACCTTTCTTCCCCATTCTGATGCTCAGTTTGAAGTTCAGTAGGTCGTCTTGACCTCAACAGTTATATGTAGCAAAGTGGGCAGTGAGTGTAAATACACCCGTTCACTTTCTCAATGATGGTAGCTTAGCATTCTCAGATTGGCCTGACATTACTTTAGTATCTCAGTCTGCAGCAAAAATACAGGCATGGCCATCGGTAGGATTCAGCTTCATAAAATGCATTTATGTATAATACTGAAATCAGAAGATATTAATCTAAGCAGAACAAACAAAAACAAACAACAAAATTAAAAACCACAATGAATCACCAACTAGCTTTCCTAAACAGGTTATATCATGTTAGGCCAGACACCACAGCGCTGCTGCTCCTGAAAGGAGTTTGAACAAAATGCTTTAATGAAAGAAAATGTAGCCTAACAGATAAAGCTATTATTAGTTTATCCTTCACTATCTGAAGTCAGAGTGAAGGGGGTCGAGCCTTTTAAACAGCCTGAAGTCTTTAAAATGAGTCTTGGACTTCAGACAGACTGTTGTGTGTCTATCTGCCCTGCTGACACGTCTCAGTTTAAACACCAAATCAAATTAAGTCTGTTTTGCTCAAGAGGCACATTTGAGCAGTCAGCTGATTTTCATTTTCAAGAAGGGTTTTTGCTTCATTTTAAAATATTTGATCATTTCCATAAGCTCTATGCTCTGTTATGAAACATTGTTCCTGTTGGCCCCTTTAAGTGACAAATCAGCTAATAAACACTGAACACCATAAAACCATTAAAACTGACAGATGTCGGCTGAAACGCTTTACTGCAAGTGTATCACACACGAAGCCTCCTGATGTCTTGTGCATCAAGCTTTCTGTTACTCTGCTGAAATTAAATCAACCAGTTATCCCACAGACTCACAACTTGAATTATATAAAACATAAAACTGTGTTTGAACATTTCTTATAATAGTATTGGTGCACATGATTGGTAAAGAAATGGTGAATTGATTTTCAGGGCAGGCAAAGTGTTATTCTTTTAATAACGCTTTGTGTTGTCAGACTGGAGGGACTACAGTAATTGCTGTAGTTTTGAAAGAAGACTTCCCCATTTTTAGGGTTCTTAGGATGGGATTTTAGTTACTCAGCACTTCAGGGTTAACTTTGCTGTCTTGACCTTAAGTTTTGTTTGAGCATCAGGGGGACACAATTAGCGTGGAAAATTTGAGCATCAGACACTTAATCACCAGCAGGCTGTTTCAAGTTTGCATCTTCTTGGCATCAATATGTGTTTTCAGTATCTTTAGTTGTGTAACGGAAAACACAAAAATGAAGCATCAGGTAAATTTTCAACATATAGGGGAATGTACACTCACTGGATACTTTATTAGATACACCTTGCTAGTACTGAGTTTGACTCACTTTTATCTTTTTTATTCAGAACTGCCTCAATTCTTTGTTATAGATTCAACAAGATGCTGGAAGCATTCCTCAGAGATTTTCGTCCATGTTGACATGTTGCATCACACAGTTGCTGCAATCTTACCTCGACCTACAGTAAACTGTTATGGTCAAGAAAACATTTTGACATGGCACGTTATCCTGCTGGAAGCAGCCATCAAAAGACGGGCACACATAGGTCACATAGAGCGGGCATGGTCGGCAACAATACTCAGATAGGCCGTGGTGCTGGGGATCCCTGCTTTCATGTTGTTTACATACAATTCTGACCCTACTCATCAGATCAGATGTTTTTCCAGTCTTCTGTCATCCAATTTTGGTGGGCCTGTGTGAACTATAGCAACAGTTTCCTGTTCTTAGTTGACAGGAGTGGCACCTGGTGTGGGCTGTTGCTGCTTCAAGAATTGACATGTTGTGCGTTCACAGATGCTCTTCTATCTTGGTTGTAATGAGTTCACTGAATATTTTCTCTTTTTCAGACCATTTTCTGTAAACCTTGTAGATAGTTGTGTGGGAAAGTCATAGTATGTAGATCAGCAGTTTCTGAAATACTCAGACCAGCCTGTCTGACACCAGCAACCATGTCACCTCAAAGTCACTTACATCCATTTCTTCCTCATTCTGATGCTCAGTTTGAACTTCAGCAGGTCATCTAGGCCATGTCCACATGCCTAAATGCACTGATTGGCTGATAGATATTTGATTTAATAAGCACTTAACAGGTGTTCTTAACAAAGTGGCTGTCGAGTGTTATGTGAGGAGACTCTCACACCCCGTTGAGACATTTAAAGGGATGATGTTTCCTTCTGTCCTCTTTTGTGTTTTCCTGGGTCCAGATGTGAGAGTCAGTTGCAGTTATAAATGCAACAGAGGGTTTTTGTAATAATCATTGATACAGTTGCACAAACGCACCTCTTTTCCCTCCTTTTCCCCAGACACTGACCTACAATGTTCAGGAGCAACTTTATAAACCAGTTTTAACTCTCATAAGTGTGTATGACATTTGCCATAACAAAATTTGTTTGCTCATTTGTTAGACTGAATGTGTTTAGCAATGACTTGCAGGTTGTTTTACTCGGTTGGGCAAGCACTTTACATAGGCGTGTGCCTATTAAGTAATGAAACAAATGCTGGTTCTGCTTAAGTCTTATTTATTAGCCACAGGCAGAAGTTAATTTTAACTTAACTGTTTTTTTTTTAATTCTATTAAATTTTTTTCTGAACTTTTGCAGAGTTGAAACAAAGAAAATTCTTAATTTCTCGATAATAAAATGACCACAGCATTAAACAGCAAAAACAGACGGGTTTGGGTACCCTTGTTCATTCTTATCTGATGCAGCATGCATTTGCATTGTTTCCCATGAGAATGTCTTTTTAAACCTTTAACATAGCCACTCATTGCTCAGTGCAGCATCAGTAAGCCGGTGAATCCTCACCCGTGCAGGTTTATGCTTGTTGCCGGGATATTCTCTTAGGTCATCTGAGAGCAGGCTGTTTTCTCTGCAGCTTTTTTTTTTTTTTTTTTTTATGCAGAGAGAGGCGGGCCGAGCCGGGCCGGGCCGGGTCGGGGCAGCTGGCTCAAATGGCTTCATGTGATTCTGCGGGGAGGTGTTAATCTAAGAAGAAAGAGTTTTTCCAACATCGAGGCTGCACCATTTGAGAGCCGACCGCCTTCCGTCGCTCAGCTGAGCCACCGGCCTGTTTTTCCTGGGGATATTTGTATCACTTGTGTGGCTCATTCCGGATAGTGACCCGCTGCAGTTCAGATAATGGGAGACACTCAGTCTGCGCAACGTGCGGGCAAAGATGCAGCGGCGGAGGAGGAGAGCGAAAAAGTGAATGATGGTCAAACTGTGCAGAATACAGAAGACGAGGTAACATCTCCTTATTTTATTTATTTTTTCTAAGTCATTATGTATATAAGAGCCCGCAAATCCTTCCTTGGTGTGCTAACTTTGCAGTAATTGTGTACCCCTTTAATGCTCTTAAAAGGATGAATTATGGTGACAAATTCGTTTTTTATATTATAAAGCTATATTATAACGATTATAAAGATGTACAAAACCAGTTAGTGCTTTGAAGCTGTAAAAATGCTGAGGCTGGGTTTTCTTGTTGTCAGGACAGTCCGCATGCTGCATGCCAGCACATCCATTAACGCCAGAAAAAAGGAAAAAGTCCATGTCCATTTAAAGTAGATGAGTGCATCCACCAACACTGGGACAGTAACACTGGCGAGTAAAGTAAAGGAAAATATACATATATACGTTTTCTTCTTAACCTTTGTTGTAACAGGAACCAATAATTCATTTATCTGTAGTGCTGGGTGCAGCAGCCTAATGCCAGTTTCTTCCTAAACATAAGGAAAACTGGAAAGAAATTAATTTTACTTTATATTTAAGTCTTATATGTAAGGCATTTCATATTTATATGTCCCACACTATGATTGACTCCATTTTGGTCACTTTTTTTTTACGCATTCAACAATGTTATTTGGTTGATTAATTCTTAATATTTCTTATAAATATCCTAAAAGAGCAACATGTGAAGAATTCAAGAATAAATCATAGCGTGAGACGTTGAAAAGAAAACAAACAATTTAATGTATTTTTTCTATTTCCTTTCCATATAGAAAGAACCACAAAAAAGTTGCTAAATGTGTGCAATACCTCTTCTTCTCTTGAGGCTACCTGATGACTCTTCTGCAGACCCCTTTTTTACTGTTTCATTGATGTTGCAGAGCTACTCATAAAGTGTAGATGGAAAAGGAAACAGCATGGAGGAATGATGACCTTTCATTCTTGGAGCGAACCAAATAAATCCCATGGGAGAGTTGGAATTTCCCTCCTGCTGGACTCAGCAGAAGGCAACACTGATTATTTGTGTACAACATCATTACAGCTCATGTCAATTAGCACTGTCCTGTAAGAGTGAGGATATAAATTAATGCACTTCTATTGGAGATATTGTGTTGAATCAATGATATATTAAACCTTGGGAGGGTGAATGTTAAGAGACATGTCACTGCTAGAAGAAATCATATACTTAAGTTTTGAAATAAGGTGTTACAAAGCAAAAGCATTTATCCCCAAAACACTACCATCATGTTGTGTTTAGACTGTGATAATGGGTCAGTTGTGTGCATGTAAAATGGTGAATAATCACCATCTGAAAAATCATTTATGATTATTATGTTTATGCTATGTTATGTTTAAAATTAGAGTGTTTTCTCTTTGGTTACTATTGCTTTCTGGCTTTTGGTGAATTTAGATCAGATCAGTCTTAAAATAAGGCAACATTATTACATGAATTATAAAGAAAGGCCAAACTCTGTACATCTAATAAATTGGTTAAAAATGTTGAAACAAAACTTGGTTTGGAAATAATATCTTTATAGTTATTTATTTGGGTGTCATTTCCACACTAGCAGGTGGACTTAAGTTTGTTATTTCCTAAATCCTGCTCAGACATTCCCGACTAATCTGACTCACGGATTTAGGATTGGTAAAATCAGGCGTGTTAACTCTAAGGCTGCCACAACACCCAGCCAACAGTCGCTGGACTATACTGTTTCTATAGGATTTTGGAGCCCCTTTAATCACAGATGGAAATTCCTTCTTTCCTTTCATAGAGGTTCAAGCTGGACTTGTTAAATTGTTCTCCTGCCACACACACACAAGCAGAGGTTTTTTTTTTTTGTACATTTAGTTTTGTGCTTTTTTTTTTTTTTTTAGCCTCTCAAAAACAATGGGCAGATCTCTGAGATCAATGGAAAAGCAGATGGCTCTATAGCAGCACTGAATGGTCATTGCGAGGATAAGATACCTGCAGAGGGTGGGTACTCATAATTTGTATATTTTGTAATAGAAGCACAAGTTTGAGGTGAAATAATTTCATATGTGCCAATCTTGTTGCAGCTTCTTGCAATCAAAAGTGTTTTAAATGATTAATTTAATTTTTGGTTCAACTGTCCTTTCTCCAGGCAATGTTGCAGAGACAGAAAAGCTACTTAAAGAAGAAGAAGAAACCCCACTGAAAAATGTTGAAATCAGTCAAAACAAATTACCAGATGAAGTTGATGCAAATGAAGTCGAACCAGCGGAAATTATCGAAATGGAAGAGAAGCAGAATGACATCAATGAAAGTTTTAGAAAATTTTTCAGCAACATTGGTTTGAAATTGACAGTTAAGAAAGGCTCTGGTGAAAACGGTGAAACAGATGTGCCTAAGGAAGGACCCAACATACCAGAGGAGGTCACAGATAATGTACAAGAAGTCAAAAGCGAGAATGAGGAACAGAATGTGGCTTTAAATGCAGCACAGGAAGCTAATGATTATGATTCAACAACATGTCCTACTATGACAGATGGCACCTCAGAGAATTTTCTGGGAAATGCAGAGACAAAAACAACAGAAACCACAGAGGAAGCTGAGTCTGACAGTGCAGATGCAGGAACAACTTCACCTGCTGTAAGTGAAGATGCACACCAGGATACCATACCTGAAGAGGAACCACGTCCAAAGTCCCCATTGATCACTGATGAAATTGTGGTTGAATCTCCATTCAAAAGGTTTTTTACAACAGGAATCTTTTCTAGTCTAAGGAAGAAAAAGAAGCTTGCAGAAGATGAGGCAATTGAGAAAGAACTGGTGGATATGGGGGAAAATGAACCTGCAGAAATAGCAGAGCAAGCATTCGAAGAAGAACAACAGGATAAGGAGGAGATTACTCTTGATACTGAGGCAATTACAACTGCGAAAGGACTTCGGGAAGCTGAGCTCCTGCCTGCAGTATCCATTCAGGTGAAGGATGAAGTTAAATCACCTTCCATGGATACATCAGACAGTATTGTGAATGAGGCTGAAATACTAAACTCTCAAGAAAAAGAAAAAGTTCAGGCCAGTCCCCTGAAGAAGCTCATGTCAGGGTCTAGTTTCAAGAATCTTTCCAAAAAACAGAAAGGAAAGAAATCAAGTGACGCAAAGATCTCTGACCCTCAACAGCAAATCTCTGATCAGCTCCTGTCATCGACAGATTCAGCTGAATATCAGAAAGAAGAAAGTCCTACACAACCCTCAGCACCGGCAGCAGAAGACGAGGACGGTGCATGGGCCACCTTCAAAAAACTTGTGACTCCGAAAAAGCGTATCAAGAAGTCTTCACTGAGCAATGAACAGGGACAAATCTCAGGTTCGGTAGATGAGGCAAAACTAAGTGAAGAACAGCAAATATCAGATCACAGCACCGATGAAGGGAAAAAAAGGAAAGATTCATCTGTGTCATGGGAAGCTGTTTTGTGTGGATCTGGAAGGAGAAGAAGCCGTAAATCATCAGATTCTGAGGAAGAAACACCCCAAACCAGTGCTGGTGATAGCAAACAAGACAGTGGACTTAAACAAGGTGCAGAATCACCACTAGAAAGATCTATTGAGGTCCAAAAGATTCAAGAAGGAAGTCCTTCAGAAGGCGATGGAGAGTCAACATGGAAATCATTTAAAAAACTCGTCACCCCCAAAACAAAAGCCAAGGATGAGGATGAAAGTAAAGATACCTCGCCTTCTGATGATCAAGTTACTCAGGCTGATTCCACCTTTTCCATAAAGAAACTCCTGCCAGGACGAAAAAAGAGAAAGCCTGCTGAAAAGCCAGACCAAGTATCTTCAGATGAGGCTGACAAGGATGTAGCTTCAGGTGATGAAGACTCTGAGACTCCAGCTGTGATTCCACTGTCAGAGTTTGATGCAGATGAGACAGAGGTTCACACACAAACTAAGACAGGTGTAGAAAGTTACGTACCAGAAGAAACAGACAGTGAACTCCGGCAGGAGTCTGCCCCACCTTGTGATAGTCTCCAAATTGAAACACAGAAGGTCCTAGACAATGAGGATGCTTTAGAAAATGAGGCTTCTACAACACCAGTTGAAGAGAACACAGTAGAAGAACCAGATGATCTTACAGAATTAATCAGTAAATACCAACAGCTCAGTGATATTCCAGAGGAGGGAATACTTACAGAGACCATGGCCACTCCAGCTTCAGTCATTGAAGAGGCAGCAAGAGATGACACTATAGCAGAGGACCTGGTAGAGATCACATCTGAAGCCATAACAGCTCCAGAGCCTGTTGATGCTACTGCAACAGATGAAACTGAGATGATCTCTGCAGTTTCCCAGTTATCAGATTCTTCAAAAACATCTGGCAACATAACACCTGTCCCTGCTGAATACAGTGTCAAGGACACAGAGTTGTTACTAGAGCAGGTTGCTGAAAACATTTCTGCAAGTCCACACACAGTCACAGTGACTTCAGAGGAGCCAAGTTCTGAAAGAATAGTTAGTTCTGCCTTACCTCAGATACTTGAAACATTTGAAAAAGAACAGCCAAAAATTCTGGAAATACACAAAGGATCAGATGAAGCAGTGATAAACACAGATCTAAATACTGAACCAATCGATGTAATCAATGAACTTGCAGCAACAGTCCAAACAGAGAGCGTGCCTGATGTTAACAAAGCTATTTCAACAGAAATTGTATCTCAGGTTCATACTGAGGAGTTTGACAATGCAGAAATCACTATAGATGAAGCTCATGAGGTCAGTGTTATACAGGGTCAAGAAAACATTAAAGAACTAGAAGCTACTGATGACAGCCAACATGTGCCAGAAAGTGTATCTGAGGAAAAGGAAGAGTTACCTCAAGAGACATCACCTGAAGGTAAAGAAGTTGTCCCAGATGCAGGTTCTCTAGTTGGGGCAGATCAAGTGGAAGAAGATACCTTAAAAACTGAGACTCAAGAAGCAGAGTCAGCTTCTTTTGAGGCAGATGAAAATAAAAACGGAAGCATGGAGCAGGAAGCCCAAACTCCGGCAGAAAAGAGGGATCAGATCATTCAAATTGTCACTGAGGAAAGTCAAGTTGAAGATCATGCTTCTGTGGTGGTGGTGGATGAGTTGGAAGCACCGACAAATGTAGAAAAGGATGCTATAGCATCAGAAAATGATTCTGTTCAATCACTTGAAAAGGAAACACCATCCTCGGAGGATATTCCACCAGCAGACGTAGTCACAGATGAATCCAAGCAGAGAGAGCATCTCAATGAAGTGACTGTTGAGCCAGAAAACACAGAAACACAGACTGAAGCTCCTCAAATAGACCATTATGAAGTGACAGATGTATTAGAAGTTGAGCAAAAAGCCACAGTAGATACAGAAGAGGATAGTGGTCAGTTACCTAAAGAGGAAGTACGATCCTCAGAGGACATTCCACCAGTAGAAAGTACAGATGAATCCAAACAGAGAGCAGAGTATCTCACTGAAGTGACCGATGAGCCAGAAACCAAAGAGCCACACCCTGACATTTCTGAGGTTACAGACGTATCAGAGGTTGTTCAAGCCACATTAGAATCAGAAGGAGACCATGTTCAAAAAGAAATTCAATCCTCAGAGGACATTCATTCTGCTGAACCAATAACAGATGAATCCAAACAGACAGCAGAGCATCTCCCTGAAGTGACTGATGAGTTTCAAAACAAAGAGCCACAGGTTGAAGTTCCAGAAGAAATAGACGTACAAGCAGCCACATTATATCCAGAAGAGAGGAGCATTCAGTCATTGGACAAAGAAGTTATATCAGAGGATATTCCACCAGCAGAAACAGATCAGCCCAAAGAGACAGAAATGGTACCTCTCACTGAAGATAAAGTTGAAGCAGTGGATGACTCCAAAACCGAGGATGTTCAAGAACCAGCAGTGGTGCAAGCCTTCACATTAGATTCAGAAGAGGACAGTGTTCAAAAAGAAATTAAATCCTCAGAGGACATTCCACCAGCAGAAAGTATAGATGAATCCAAACAGACAGCAGAGCATCTCACAACAGTGATTGATGAGATTCAAAACAAAGAGCCACAGGTTGAAGTTCCAGAAGAAATGGAAGTTGTACAAGCAGCCACATTTGATTCAGAAGAGAGGAGCATTCAATCATTGGACAAAGAAGAAGAAGAGGATATTCCACCACCAAAAACAGATCAGCCCAAAGAGGCAGAAATGGTACCTCTCACTGAAGATAAAGTTGAAGCAGTGGATGATTCCAAAACCGAGGATGTTAAAGAACCAGCAGTGGTGCAAGCCATCACAGATTCAGAGGCAGGTAGTTCTCAAGTAATTGAAGAGGAGGTAATATCCAAGGATATGGTGGTAGCAGAAACAGTTACAAATGAACCCAGACAGGAAACAGTTGAGCTAGAAAAAGTAGAACTGGTGGAAGCAGAAATATCACTACCTGATATTGTTCCCGAAACTGATGACAAAATATCTAAGGCAAATGTATTTGCTCAAAGTATTGAGGAAATTTGCACTCAGGAACTTGAAACAGAAACACTGTTAGAAGATGTTCCAAAACTAGACACTGACAGTGTTACAGATGAAACTGAAAAAAAAGTTGAGGCACAACCGGACCAGGATTTAGAAATAAACAAAGATAAGAAAACCGAAAGCATTCCACAAGGTGTTCGGGCTGAGCATGAAGACAGAAAAGCTGAAGCTGTGGAAAAAACAGTAACAGCTGCTCATGTGCCTTCTGGAGCAGAAGCCAGTCATGATCAGGTCCTTGAAAAGACTGTATTTTGTGAAGAAATCCTAGCACCTTGTGCTGAAAGTGCTGAAGTTTCAGAGGAACCCAAACATGAAGAGGATCTTAGCATAGACCAAGTCAGTGTTGAGGGAGAAAAAGCTGATGAGCTTCAGGGCACTGAGATGAACACTGCTGCTGCTGAGCATGCTGTAGAGATGCAAGTAATCACATGTAATCTCAAAGATGTTTCAGCAGCAATACCTGATGTTTTGATCGAGGAAACACCTGAAATTCAAGAACGCTCAATAGAAAGGAACGCAAATGAGATGGAGGTAAAGGCCCCAGTTGAGACTACAACACCATTAGAGAAGGATAATGTAAATAATACTGCAGGAGAAGGCAGCATGGTTGTGATGATGCATGTTCCATCAGTAGAGTTTGATGACAATCACAGGATCCAAGTGCAAGTGGTGGATATTGCTATCAAATCAGCAGAGAATATTGTTGACACAATGATTGAGGTAGGAGTTACAGAGGCCAGAGAAGTTATTGATGTTTGTCATGAAACTCTTGAAAAAGTAGAAACTCTCTCTGCTTCTCCTGCATTAGAAGAGGAAGTGAATAACGAGGAAAACAATTTAACCATTCAAGAAGTTATTCAGCATGTGAAGGAGAATTTACCAGAGACAACTCCCGAGTCTCCTGAACCTGATCTTTTGGAACAAGAAGTTATGAAACAAGCAGATGTGAGTGAGCTAGTTCAAAGTGGATCAAGTGAACTAGAGGATCAAAAAATGATGAAGGATAGCGCTGGGGCACACATGGAAGAAAAGGATGAAGAGCATGTGATCCCAGCTGAGCAGAAAGTGTCTGAGGCTCAATTGCAAAGATCAGATTTAAGCTTAGAAATCTCTACCCAGGATCGCAAAGAGGATCTGGAAGAAACTAAAGCTGAGCTTCAAAAATCTGAGGTATGTGTGACAACAGAAGCTGCAACAGCATCATCTGAAGAATTATCTAACAAGAAAGATGCCGAAAACACCACAGAAGCACAAAGACCACAGAGCACCCAAAGCCAGATTGTTACACCAAGTAACACGGGATTAGTAGCCCCCCAGAACACTGGTATGATCTCGTCAATAGGCAATGTGGAGTCTCCGTCTAGCCTTTCTTTGGAATTCAAACTTAACATACAGTTTGGGCAGCCAAAGGCACCAGCATCCCCACCACCTCCTAAAGAACCTATGAAACAACCTGACATGTCTGCAGTTGCTGTTCAGGCTGCAGAAGCAGACGACCCTACAAATGTAATAAATGCAATGCAAAGAGTTGAGAGCGAGAAACAAATTGAACTAATGGAGGCCGCTGTTCAGACAACAGAAATCACTGAGCCAGGAGCTGTGATTTCATATCAGCCTAAACTTCAGGATGGTGCTGTCCAAAAAATAGAAACAACACAACCGGTAAAACAAATTGAACCAATAATCCCAAGAAATCGGGAAGCAGAAACCGCAGAACCAGTGAAGCAGATCACAGAACCAGCAGAAAAAGCAGATTTAACTGAAAGAGCCGTGATGTCATATCAGCCAGTACCACAGGACATTGGCATCCAGGCAATGGAAACAATAGAACCAGTAGAACAAATCCAATCAGAGCAATCAATAATCCCAATTATTCAGGCAGCAGAAATAATAGAACCTGTGAGGCCAAAAGAGAAAAGAGGAGTGTTGCTCAGTCATCCTGCAGTCTTTGAGCCTTTCTTTGAGGCTCATCACAAAGGCAAAAAAGCAGAGGAGCCCATTAAACAAACAGATGAGGAAAATGATGATGTATGGCTGGATGCTGAGGAAGACATTTACACTCAAGAGGAAACAGAGGTGTCCCGTCTCAAGGTGGAGGAACCTACAGAGCCTCAAGCAGAAAGTGAACCTGAGTTTGAAATGGCACCTGATTCTAAGACAGAGGATGGAGAAAGTCACCAAAGAGTGCGCAAAACAGGAAGAACATGTGAACTTGAGAGTGAAGGTGAAGATTTTGCTGTTGCATTGGAGTATCCAGAAACCACGATAAGTGTCCCTCCAGTAGAATGGGACTAACTTATCCCGAGTCACATGTTATTGAGTGGTAAGCCTCTTCTCTTATTCTTTGCATTTTTATAATCAAATTCAAATAATGTCCTAATTCTTTTCTCTTTTTGTCTTTCTTTTTGTAGGTCGGACAATCAAAAAGCAAAAAGAAAGTTTCACAAAGCCATCAAAGCCTTTTATTTCACATTATGTTGCACCAAAATATTCTGATATTTATTAGAGAAACAAGCCTTAATTTGTAAGATTATTTTATTATTATAAAGTGTGTGATTTAAGAGAGCGTTATGGAAAGTGAAGAGTGGATTGAAAAAAAATGTTAATCTTCTCAGGGGGCATGAAATGTGATTTTAGAAGTGTGACAGTGAGCTACATCCACCATGCAGGGGCCTCAGCAAATTTAACTACCTGTGTGTCATGTAGTGCAATTTAATTACTAATTATGTCAGGTCTTTCACAACATTATTGTTTTTGAATAGAATGTATACGTCAATAAGAATATGATAATATATTTGTTAAATCTTTTCATCTTTTATGGTTAAAAAAAAAAGCTTAACAAACACTGTACTGGTGTTATTCACAAACCACATTAAATCATAACTTAACCGGTGACAGCACATATTAATGTCTTTTTATATACATTAGTAAATGTAGATATTTCACAGCTTCCACAACACATACTATTTTTTTCTCCATTCAGTATTTCACTTACATACATGTTCCTACAGAATTTGAAAACAGACCTGAACATACTGAGGATATATATATGTAGTATTATTATACGCAATCTTGTACATATTGACTGTTTTAGTGTTTAGAATTTTTACTGTGAGCAGATTGAAAATAAGAGCATGGAGAGAGCATGGCACGAAGCAAGATTTGACACAATGTTTCATTTAAGCTTAAATTAATCAGATGCATATTTAATCTTAATCTTCAGTGCCTTAAAAAAATCATGTTTACTCATCCTTTTTTTTTTTTTCCTCCAGCTGTTTAAGTATGGAAGCTTGTTCCTGCCAGGCAGTGCTAAGTCAGAATTTCAGCTTACTAAGTGTCTCAAAATCTTGAAATATTTCAGAACAAGTCTAAATTTCAAGTTATTAAACTTAAAATTCAAGATCCTAACTCAAAATTTTGACTTATGGACAGCAAAAGAAACATTTCTTCCATGGCTGTAACAAGCTTCCATAGTTCGAGTGTCTTATTGAGCTTGAAGCACCACTGATACCTAAAGCTCAGTAAGCAAGCTGTGGCAGAATGAGAGAAATAAGCTTGTGACAGGGTAGGTTAGCTGTATGTTCTTGTTTTAAATATTTCTTTCTTTTACTGTCTTTTATGGACAATACTTGCTTGTCTGACGTCACTAATGATGATTTATGTGTATTTATATATTTACTGATATATCTATCTGTGTTTAATTAAAAAAAAGACTTATTTGAATTGAACCTCTTGAATTGAACCTGTAAATTAAAAGATCTAATCACTTATTCATTTATTGCAGAAAAAAAAAAAAACACAAACTGGAAAATATTTAACATAAATACTTTATTCCATCTTCAATAACAGAGTTACAGTTTGGGCCTTAGTAAAACTGGATGTAGTCCTACAATTGGTGTCACAGGATGGGAGTTCCTGCCTTCCCATTCAAATAAGGCCTATTAAAAATTCAGCTTTCACACTGACCTGAATACATTTTTTTCTATTATATGAATGCATGTGAGAACATAAAGACAAGAATCTAAAGTCCAAAAACATAACAGTCAGATCATGGTGATTTTTTTTTACAGTAGTAAACAACAAATATGCATAAAATCTGGCTCAACCCTCCAGCAATGACCCTTAACAACAACTACATTTAAAAATAATTAACATTTTTCTGTAATTTGCTGATGTAACACATGAAGCGTAAAACACATTCAACATGCTCTAGGTCCCCTTCACAATTCAGTGCCTTTGCACAATGCAGCATTCTTCTTTCATAGCTGCTTGTGCCCCTTTTTTTTTTTTTTTTTTTTTTAGATTTGTTGCAGCATCAGAGGAGCACTTCAGAAGATCATTTTTGCAAGTTCAAACATAACCTACAAGAAAAAACAAATAAGAGATATGTATCATTAAACATTTACCAGGTTTTTATGATGAATAAAGGTTAAACAAAAAGCTGCATTCTTGGAGACCTCTTGCTTGGCCTCTTTTACCTCAATCGTAATCAGAATGACAATCATCCACTCCAACCTCAAGCTGTGCTTCTCACTCAGGTGGCTCCTCATCAGGTCCGTCAGCTGTGTGCAATGCTCCAGCTTTTCATTCACAACCTAAAATTAGACATATTATGAAGTGATGTGAGGAAAAAAAAAACAAGTCACTCTTGACTCAAAACTATTTTTTAGAGCAGCTTTTTTCCTTTACGTTGACTCTGCGGTTGATGCTGAGGAACTGACACGTCTTATCGTAGAGTTTTTCCAGGTTTTCTCGGTCCCAGTAGAAATCAGGTGTGAGGAGAAGGTCAGATCTCAGGTTTATACAGTGCCTGTCAAAGCAGAGTGTAAATAAAAATACTGCAGTACAGTAACAATAGAAGAGCAGACCAACAGTAATTCTTGCAGTTATGAAACCCCCTGTATAATTACACAAACCTAAATAAAGCTGTGTAACTGGAAAGTTTTACCTTGCTATTAAATAGTGAATGCAAAAATAGAAAAGCCGTGCCTTCCTGTGACCGAGCCAACAATTAGTGAAAAGTGAATTTACCTTAATGTGAAAAGCTCTCCTATCTTCTGCATAACCTCTGCAGAAGACAACTGGACTCTTTTCCCAGACTTCAGTGTCTGGGGAAAGTAAAAAAAAAATCCTATTATTCTAAAAGGCATCTCTGAACACACAACCATTACAAATACATTTTTCATTCTTGCTATTAAGTGTCCACTGTACCTCTGGAATTGATTGAATTGACTCTACAAAGTTGTCTAATGCTACCTCCCATATTGCCAACTTCACTGAAAAAGAGAGGAAGAAGGTAAGCAGCGTGCACAGGATCAAATCATTTTTTTATGATTTAGTCTTAAAGTGCAGCTTCTCACCAGACAAGCATAGTGCATTTGAAAATGCAAATTTCTCCAAAACTGCTTCCTCTTGATCCATCTTGTCACTCAGAATAAAGTTGCCACGCTCAAGCTTTGTATTTCCCCTGAGGTGGAAAATTTGTCTCTTTAGAAAAGTCACAGAGAGTATGAAAATGCTAACAAAACAAAGAGTGAAGCTCATCATACTCTCCCACAGTGTAGTTAATCTCCTCATTTTCCCAGTGGACTAATGCTACTTCATAAGGCTGGATCTCATGGCGTTCCAGTATTCTCAAAATGTTTTTCATCTGTAAAGACAGAAGGAAAATGACATGGTTTAACAATGCTACAGTACAGAAGAGAAATAGAAGTGAAATGATTTGCATTATGGTAATGTTTGCTTACCGTTTTCTCCTCAACGTTCCAGAAAGCTACTGAGCCTTCCCTGAAATTTAGAAAGTGGGACAAGTCAGTACTCAGCTTCCCAACCTCTCATGTTACAAAACAAACAGTTTTCAGGCAGTATGTGGCAAAAGAAGAAGAAGCTGTACCTAAGAAAAAGTATTACCAACTACAATGCTGAAAAAAATAAGGGAACACTTGATTTTCACAGTATGACACAAAGTCAGCTAACCTCCTGTGATATCAATCTGTCCAGCAGGGCCGGCCCGAGGTATAGGCAAGATACGGTGATGCATAGGGCCCCCTGACCACAAGGGGAACCTCAAGTTCACCCCCAAGCAATTACTATATGTTTGGTTGGCAAACAACGCCAAATGGTTGTTCAGTTCACTAGCTGGCTAGGTATGGTCTTTATCATGTCTCCAGATCTCTATCAAAAAAGCACAAACTTTTAACCTGTGTCACTGACCTCAGTGAGTTAATAAACGTTTTGCTTGGAGCTTATGGTTGTGGTCCTGGGTTTGTGGCACAGTGTTTTTAGTTTTTGGACTTTCAGTTTTCAGTTGTTTAAGGTTACTTACTGTTTGATTCCTAGTTTACTGTGTTTTTAGAGTTTTGAATTTTGTGCCTTGTTTCTGGTAATTCCTGCTCGGTTTCTTTCTTTATCTCCTCAGGCTTCTTGGTTTAGTTATCCAAGTTCTGTTCTTGGCTGTTTACTTTGCAGAATTGTGACGCTTATAAGTCAGGGCTGTTGAATATTTACAAGCTTCAGCAGACATGCTAACTGGGCATATCTTAGCTTTATTCATGCACACATGTTCAGACATAACTGTGTATTTATGAGCGGTGGTGGTTTAATTTGACTGATTTACTCACAATTCCTGTGGTGACAGCATTTTGTTGTTTTCACATTGTGCTCAGGTTGCATGGATAGACCAGTAGACCTTGCTTTCATGCCTCATTTGTGGCCTTGGGGTGGCACCACAACATTTTGTGGTATAGCAGCGTATTAACATATTTACGGCACTTCCTTTGGCACTGGGCCCAACTGCTGACCACTTGTATTTGATTTTATTCCATTGATGCTAAGCAATTCTGTATGCTGCATAATTATTCATGTATTACAAATGGCTTATTTACAACACTGTAAATAGGAGCAATTTGCAAAGCAGGTCAAACACCCAAATCAAATTTTGCCTAGGGCCCCTTCAAGGCTTGGGCCAGCCCTGCTGTCCAGCCACGAAGCATAACCAAGGTGCACTGGAGAGGCAATAAGAAGACAACCCCCAAAAAAGCAGATGGATTTGCATGTAGCTGCCACAGACCATTGTTCTCTCCTTATCCCTCTTGACTGATTTTTCTCAAGTTTTATCTTTTTATCTGTCGTCAATATTGGTAACATGAGAAGGTACCTGCAGCCCATCCAGGTTGCACAGATAGTCCAGCTCCTCCAGGATGGCACATCTATACATGGCGTTGCAAGGTTTGTGTCTCCCAGCACAGTCTTAAGACTGTGGAGGAAATACCAGGAGATGGGCTGTTAGACAAGAAGAGCTGGACAGGGCTGCAGAATGGAATCAACCCAGCAGCAGGACCAGTATCTGTTCCTCTGTGTGAACAACAGGAGGAGCACTGCCAGAGCCCTACAGAAATGGCCTCGAGTGGGCTACTAACGTGTATGTTTCTGACCAAACTGTCAAAAACTGACTCCATGAGGGCGGCATGAAGGTCTGACATCCTTCAGTGAGACCTGTGCTCACAGTCCAGCACTATGCAGATCAAATGGTACTGACCCAAGACCAACAGAACCAGAATATCCATCAGAGATGCCTCATTTCCCCCACAGGTGAGAGCAAATTCACACTGAGCACATTTGAGAGCTGAGACTCTGGAGGTGCTGTGATGAATGATACTCTCTCTGAAACATCGTCCAACATGGCAGCAGGTCAGTGATGGTCTGGCTGTGATTGGCCCTCACATTCCTCCAGATCTGAATCCAATCAAGAACCTTTGGACTGGTACTAGTCAGTCTGAGAGATGGTGGCACAGAATGTCCAGTAGATCATTGTTGCCCTGATCTAAATGATGGAGCAGATAACATTTGCCATCTCATCAGGAGCAGGCCCACTGATGCTGGGAGTGCATGCAGAGATGTCATACACACCACTGAGCCACATTATGATGCAAGCTGGATGAGCCTATGTATCAAAATTTTAACTTAGATTTTTAGAACCACAAAGGGTTAATCCTTACAGTTTACAAACTGCACAACACGTTAATAAAGATTTTCAAATGCCGATATATAATTTGAGTGTTCCCTTCATTTTTTGAGCAGTGCAGGTACTGATAAGCCCCATTTCTGAAAAATGTTTGAAAAGGCTGACCAGACCTTCCAACAAAAAAAAAAAAGAGATCATTAATATTGGAGACAAAGTCTAAACCAAAGCACTTCATTACTACCTGAAGAAGAAGATTTGAGCATTGTCATCTGGTTTTGCAGCCATGTCTGTGCTTATCACCAGCACATTCGAGGCATCTGAAAATAAAACGTGACTGTCATAAAAAGTGATCACAATGACTCTACTGCACAGCTGTAATATCTTTTCAATCATACCTCTGGGCAAATCTATCTCATGGAAGCCGTGGTTTATCAAGTCGTGAGAAAGCGTTGGCAGATGATACTGATCTGCTGTTGCAAAGGCAATGCACTGCATCATATCCTACAAAGACAAACCATCAAACAGATAAAACAATACCAACCAAGGCAAAAAAAAACAAAAAAACATTTCAATAAACTGAAGGGTAAATCACCTTGTCTTCACTGAGGGAAGGCTGGTTGGCTCTGGAAGGCTGCTTCGTCCGTGGTCCCTTGGGTGCCCTTTTCCCAGGCACTGTTGCTGGTTTTAAACCAGATTTTAACACTGACGTCACGAGGTTAGTTGAATAAAAACATGCCTGTCCACTTTTACAGTTAGTAAGTCTCCCGGGGTCAGTCAAACACCCACTGCTAACACTTTTAAATCCACCCAAAGCAGGCAAAAGATCATTTCTCTTCTGCTCGTGCTGCTGATGAAGAGAGTTTAAATAGCAGGTTCTGGAAAAGGGAGTCCTGGCCGAGGCCAAAATGCAGCCTGGTCTGCTCTCTACATGCAGCTGGGTTCCCAGTCTGGACCACAAAGTCCGGAGAAGCATCTTCCATACACACGTCTATAGGTAAGCTGGAAAGGAAAGGAATGCGAACGTTTAAGTGACTTGAAGACGCAGAGAACTAGTTTTACACATATCAGCAAGCAAAACCCTCTCATATCCTGCAGACCGGTTTATCATGAATGAAGTGTAAGAACAACACACTCGGCAGTACTGCGGATTGCATGCCTGGAGCTTCTTCTGTACACAAAGCAGTGAAGTAGATAAAGTAGCTTTTTCTTAGCTTACCAGAAAGAAAAATTCTCTGCGTCAGCAAACTACACCTGTCTTTAGTGTTTACAGTGTAGCACACGGTCAAAGGCGGTGTGTTTGTTCCTCGCCGCTTGTTTCCTACTCGAGGTGACGCAACTAGAACGGCCATGTTTTATCCCAAGTCCCGACTTGCAGGTTGAACCTTTCAGCTCCAAGCTGAACTTTCTTACTTATTAGACACTTCATCATATAATAGGGAGGGCTTTGACAAATGTTGACTGCTTTTTATTAAAAATAACTCAATCAATTTACGAGTGAACAATGCAAGTGGTAAAGCTCACGCTGGGACTGAGCGGAAGGGCTACCTGAAAGCCGAAACTCAGGGCTAAGATACTTATTGACTTTCCCACGTAGAGCGTCCGTACAGCGCGACTTTGGATGTTGTTTGTTTTTTTATGTTATTGTATACATTTGATTGACTTGTTCATATTTTAATATTCTACATTAGATAAAAAATAAATAAATAAATAAAATAAAATTCCACCAACTGGATAGTTTCAGATGCCTGACACGCTCAGCTACAGCGCCCCCCGCTGATTGAGCCTGGAATACCCTGTGTTTGCTGTTGCCAGGAGACTTCTTAAAACAGAGGCAACTATCTGCTTCAAGTTCACTTCTCACCTCTCATATCGGGACTGGGAGTTATGGAAAACTCTACTGAGGTATGCTTTAAAATAATAATAATAAATAATTTCAAATGTCTAATGACTTAAGTCATAATGGGCAAAAACTGATTCTTATTGCAACTTTTTTTAAGGTTTAACACACACACACACACACACACACACACACACACACACACACACACACACACACACACACATATATATATATATATATATATATATATATATATATATATATATATATATATATATATATATATATATATATATATATATATATATATATATATATATATATATATGGCTCAAAAATCTAACTTTTCACTGGTGTGTGTGTGTAATACAAATTTTCACCTCTGTAATTAACAGTCTAATGAGAAGGAGAGGCTGAAGATGAGGATTGCTGTTTTGGAAGAGAGTGTGAAGTCCAGTGAGGTGGAGTGCAAAGCCAGCAGAGAGATGGTGCTGAGGCTGGTGGCAGAGCTGGACCAAGAGAGGAGGAAGGCTGCCAGCAGTGCAGCAGCACTTGATTCACTCAGAGTGGTATATACACAACTTAAAAGCCTCTTAACTTATACGACAGAGCAGGTACTTTACAGGACAAGACTTCAAATGCTTGACCCACACCATAAGGAATTTACTAGTGGTGTGTAAAAAGTAATGATTTCTGCATCAAATTATTAGTTTCAAGATAGTGTGATCTTATTATCTTAGTATTAAATACTAAAATTGGTCTATAAAATACTTATTCATGATACAGCCTCATCCTCTATAATGAACTGCGCTAAAAATCTTGCATGGAAATAAATAATAAATAAAAATCTGACTTTATTCCAAATATTTGACATTGTTGTGATGTTTGTGTGTCTTTTAGGAGTTTGATGGCCTGGTGGTGGGGAGAAGAAGTGTCGAGATGGAGAAGCAGACACTAACTGAAAGGCTTGAGGCCAGTAAGAGAGTGATAGAGGCAGCCAGGCGAGAGTCGCACTGCCTCGAGAAACAAGTGGAGGAGCTTGAAAGAAGGACCCAAGCAGCTGAGGGCAAACTGCAGGCATTCTTGGAAAAGATGGTTGGCCTCCTGCAGGAGAAGTCTGAGGACATCACCCTACCCACAGAGAGCGATGTTCTACAGACACTGGATAACCTCTGCAATAAGGTGAGGAATAAGAGTGGTGATTTCCAATGCAAATGGGCATATGCTGTTGCTCCCCTTCTTACCAGAACCCGCAAGATGGAGCATATCTCGCCTGTTCTGGCCTCCCTTCACTGGCTTTCTCCTTTTTATGCAAAACCTAAACATGCAAGTAACCTTTGAATATTGCTACTTGCATCCATCCATCCATCCATCCATTTTCTTCCGCTTATCCGGGGCCGGGTCGCGGGGGCAGAAGCCTAAGCAGAGAAGCCCAAGCTTCCCTCTCCCCAGCCACCTCCTCCAGCCCATCCGGAGGGACCCCAAGGCGTTCCCAGGCCAGCCGAGATACACAATCTCTCCAGCGTGTCCTGGGTCTACCACGGGGCCTCCTCCTGCTACTTGCAGTGCAGCTAAATATTTTTAAATTTTTATCTGCAAAGAAACTACAACTGTTGAATAAGTGTGTAAAGTAGCAAATAATTTTTACTCAACCAAACCAGAAGTTCTAAAGCACAGCACTTGATTTACTCAGTTGTATCTTTCTCTCAACTCTTGCATTTCCACCTGCCAAAGGTGAACTCCACACAGCAGTTTTTGTTACTACACATTTTCACTGTTCTGGCCCTGCAGGGGTTGCCAGAGATGGAAGCGAGGCTGTGTTGTGTCTCTGATAAGCTGAGTGAGCAGACAGAGCTTTACCACAGCACACAACAGAGGGCTCAGCTTGCAGAGCAGCAAGTCCAGGACCTGAGAGGAAGACTGCAATGTCTAGAGGCCGAACTGCTGACAGCAGACATGCATCATGACCGGCTGCAACACAACAAACATCATGTGAGTAAAGTCCTGTGAGGAAGCAAATAAGTTACAGGTAGGTCAGTTCAGTGACACATTCCTATCATTTGTCTCTTTTGTTTTGTTTTTTTCTTTAACAGTATGACGAATTCTTGGAACAGCTGTCCAAGACAATGAAGGCTGAGGACACTGATATTGAGCTCGGCTTCGACATGAAGCTAAAACTCATTTTGTCACGTGCTGAACAACTTGTCAGACAAGAGGGAACTGCTTTGGTGGAGAGTAAAAGTCTGACTTACACCTTACAACGGAAGGTAGCCTAATCTAACATCTGCAAGTATTGGCATCCGGAAAATAATCATTGGAAGTTTTTTTTGTGATCAATCACGTTTATACAAATGCAGATATTTTCACCTAAATCTAAATGCACAAACAAACACTGTGTTGCTTGAAAAGTGACATACATCTGATTAAAATACTCTCATTCCTAATAGCTGAAGTCACAGAAGGACCAAATAGAGAGCAAAGGACTCCACATCCAGCTCCTGAGGAAAAAGATTTCAGAGCTGGAGGAGGAGAAGAGGAGCCAGTCAGCACTGGCCGTGGAACAAGATGATGCACGTCTACAGACCAGGAGGCTGCAGAAAAAACTGGAGCGTCTTCAGAACGAACTGAAAGCCATCAAACTTTCTAACACCGAGCTCAAGGCCCAGCTCTCTCATACTAGTGAGCTCAAGGTAGAGGGGAGAAGGATTTGAACTCAAATACACTCCAGAGGGAATTGCACCTCATAATGTTTTGTGTATGTGTGCTAATTTGGGGGTATAGGTTGGCGGGACATTGAATCAGTTATGTAGTTATGCAATTTGTTCAACATGCATCCTTTCTTAGTGCAATAATCTGACATAATTAAATAAAGTCTGTTTCACTAAACAACACACTACACTAAACTTGGGTCTCTGCTGTGCCTAAAATGCCAAGCTGAAAGTCACGGAACAGAATCGGACCATGCAGGAGCAGAAAAAGAAGCTGGATCAGCTGGTGGATGAGAAGGCAAAGGTGGAGAAAAAGCTGAACACAGTTAGCTCAGACCTGCAAAGCCAAGCGAAGACGACATGTGAGGCCCAACAGGAACTCCTTACCCTCAGACAGGGCCTGGCTCAGCTGTCTGAGAGGCAGAGAGAGGTAAGAGTCGAATGATAAAAGGAAAACTTGTTCACCATGCTTTCATCTGCATCTCGTGACCTTCCACAGGAGATCTTGGTTAGTGGTTGTATTTAATGTTTGTTGCCACAAATAAAAGGAAGGTCACAAGATTTTTTTTGAAAACTTTTGAGCCAGATAAGACAACCCTTGTGTTGATATTTTTTTGTAATGGTTCTGCTAATTTAATTCTACTCACCACAAATAAAGGTATTTTTTTTCTGGATCTCATCATAGGTGAAGGTGTGAGTCTCATGTGGGCAGCTTGTTTCTGCTTCCTTCAATTTTTCAATTAATGCTTATGTGCTCATTAGTGTCTAAAATGCCTCATTTGAATTTTTTTTAAATATATTTTTTCTTTTTTTTAAGTTGATGGATTTCCACATGGTGGTTTCTCAGATGCTGGGCCTGGACGCCACAGCTTTGGCTCTTCCAAATGATGAAATCATCAAATTACTTGAGACCCTTCTTCACAGTCACTGTCACCATCACCACCTTCACCATCACATTAATACGCCCTGGCACTGCTCTACTCACCAAAGGCCTCATCTGCAACAAATCCAAAACCTACCCGACGGCTCCACTTCCAAATCTGTTTGTCCAGAGGGTGCAGTTCCCCATGAAACTTAAAATCTATTCACTCTACCAAAGATAAGTTGAAATGTTGAGAAATACATATTCTGAGGTATAAAATAACAGTTTAAAAACTGTGCTTTTATATTTGTTTTCATCAATTTAACTATGACACACAACTGGTGAAATATTAAAAATGCAGACTCACAAATCAAATGACAAATATTAGAATGAAGGTTTGGCATTCATTGTTTTTGAGGATCGCATATACATACATTTCTCATATTTTCTTTTGCATTATATACATGTTAAATAATCCTGGACTGTTATACATTTGATATTGAACTCACAGTCATACAAAATATGCAATAGTTCTATGTCATATTTCTCAATCTTAAAGACATATTTAATATCTTGAAAAAATAAAACAGCAAAATGTATAAAGACCATGGGTGAATGTTAAAGGTTAAACTCCTGCATTGTGTCTGACTTTGATATTAAATCACTTGACTTGGCTGAAATGACTCTTGCATGAATCAATGTAGTTCAAGTTAAGAATGGACTGATTACCACAGACACAACGATGTTTGTAAGTAAATAAAAGCGAAGAATAAAACTGCATGCCAAAATACAGGTAAAAAAATAATTGCAATGTAAGATATATTAAACGTTTTTGTTGTTTACAAACTTTTAGTTACAAGCAAATTCACAGGCTATATTTCAGCATTTAACTTTGGTGCGATCCGCTGACAGTTCGCTTCAGAGAAGCTGCGACGTGTTCACACCACTGAGCCGACACGTCGTTTATCCAGCAGACATCCGCTGTGGGCAGAAACCACCGGATTCTCCAGTTTTGTTACACCAAAAAATGCAAATTAACTGATACAGCATTACACAGAGTAACATAGTGAGATGCTTGATCCTATGTGCTACACACAAAGATATTAACTTTAGATGGAAGCTGTTATTCTGCAGTAACAATGGATGACCAGGATTAGTTTTTGCTCCCAACATGATTAACCATTTCAAGGATATCAACATGATTCCCAGTGAGATCATACTGGCTCAAGAATACTGAACTCAAATGTTTTTATGTCCTTCTACACTGGAGGCGGTCCGTTGGTGTAGCTCAGCATCGGGTAGAAGGAATTCGCGAAGTTGTTGGACTGAGCACAGTAGTACTCCTCGGACATTGGCAGCAGAAAGGCAAAGACCACTAACAGGAGCAGGAAGAGCTGGAGAGGCAGTGCGACCCAGAAGACGCGCCGCAGAAACGAGGACCTACGAGCCGACCGCGTCTCCAAGTCAGAAGGGAAGGAAGCGGATCCAGCGTCGCTGTGAGGTCTGCTCACACACACACACAAGCATTCACAGCGCAGTACACACTGAGGATTAGTTCAACACATCTATGAATAAAGACATTCAAAACATCGTTCTCACCTGCGCTACTACAAACCTGTTTCCAAAAAGACTGTGGCATGTATGTAAATAAAACCAGAATGCAATGGATTGCAAATCAGTTGAACCCTATATTTAAATAAAATATATATTAAAAAATTTAACTGAATATAACTGAGTTAAAATGATCATTGCATTTTTATTTTTATTTTATTTACATTTTACTCATACTCCTTTCTTTGTTGGAAACATGGTTGTACTTTCACAGCTACATAATCACATTACACCACCAGTCTTACATGTACAAAACTGTTTCTCTTTGCTACAGAAATAGTAAAAATTACTTACAAATTAAATTAATCTAATCCAATAAACAAACTTCCATTTAAAAATCATCCTAATTTAATATCCTTCCCTCCATACTCTTCATTGTTTTAATGTTCTTTGCATATTTTCAATCCAAATAAGATCTCAGTTCAGCGACAGTGGAACTGCATGGCAGTGTGTTAATGTAATCACCATGCTGTGTTTGAAAGACATTGCCAACACAGTGTAAAGCAATGTTAGACAATGTTTCTACATGTGATCTACATGCTGACTGAGACTGGGTGGATAAACACAAGTACAAAGACAGTCACAAAACAATTTTCATGGCATACATTCTGCAATCCTGTGCCAGACAAAAACATTTAATACGAGAGCTTGCATTCCTTTGCAAAAGGTGTGAAGAGTAAAAGACAAAAGGCATGCTGCAAGTAACAGCTGAATTTGAGAATACTCTTTTATTTATATAACAATGCACTCTTTGAAAGTTTGTGTCCTGTTAAAAAATGCAAAGCATATTGAGGCAGGAAGAGCACGGCAATTAGAAACAGCTTCTCTGACCAGGTAGTTAGCTGCATCTTCTTAAAGGAACAGTTTGGGAAAGCCAATTCACTCTCTCAATTAGAGTTAGATGAGATGATTGACACCACTTTGTGAACTAAGATGTTAATATGAAGCTGGAGTCAGGAGAGAGCCTAGTTTAGCATAAACACTGGGAGGAGGAGGAAAGAGCCAGACACTGTTTCCAACTGCTTCCAGGTGTACAAAAGAAAAATAAATAAGCAAATTCCCAAAATGTCATACTATAAGTAGCAGTGTCATTTTTAGTCACCATCGCCCTCAGTGAAACTGTCTTCTTATAGCCTCAAAAGTTAGAAGACATGGTCAGTTAAAAGCAGTTACACAGAGGCTTACATATGTACCTACTGTAAAAAAATGTATTCAGAATGTATTTAAATTGAGACAAATCAGGCCTGCTTTGCTCTCTAAACATATTTTTTCCTCGATCTGAGAATGCAAGAGCAAACTGACACAAGTTCTGCTGTCTTTTTACCAAAAGTGCCCCGTTACCATTTCACGAATGGAGACCTGAGAGGCAAGACTGACAGATGACAGACTGAGGGGGGGGTAGGAGATGGCGGATACTCGGTGAGATAGCAGCAGCAGAGGAAGAAGAAATGTCACGCACAAGAGAGAGAAACAGCGCAAGAGAGAAAGAGAAACTGCGGCCTTTGCATTGTTCATTGCAGACATTTACTGGCTCAGCAATTTGAGAGCAAAGGGGTGTGTGTGTATGCTCAGTATCAGCGAAGGAGTTAGATGTAGAGAAATATTTGTGTTATACATAAGAAATGCCCTCTGGTTAGCGATATTAAGCAGCCAAGGACGTTGGCAGAGAAGAGGCCTTGCACCTTTCCTTGTGAAACTCTTATCTAGGATGCGTGGGCTGCCACTCACCTGATCACCTAGCCTACACAGAGCATCTAGACTTACAGAAGATGATGGAATTCACTATCATGAGCTGCTAGTCTGGCACAAGCATTAAAAGCTGAAATTCGGAATCTTTGTCCTTTAAATTTTTTATTTCAAAGTATCAACTGGTCTCCAAGTGCATCATGGGCTGCTGAGTTCCATTATCTTCTGGGTGTGCTAGAAACCAACAGAAAGGTACCTGTGGTGTGGACTGCTCACAGAGGGTCCAGGCTGTGACAGACTACATTTGCCCCGTTGCTGTTTGCAATGAACAGGGGGGGGGAGGTAAAAGAAAGAAAGTATGTTTAAGTCCAGGCAAATCAAGACAAAGCTATTGATGAAAAGAAAACCCAAAATGAAAGAAGAGCAGCAACAAAATCATATGTGAAAGTGATTGATTTTGTAACTTGTAATAACAAAGAATCTGGCTCTTCAAAGTGCACAACTACTTTGAATTGCTTCAGCTTGGGAGCGCAATAAAGGGACTGCAAATAGGATGCTACAATTATGCAATGTGATGCATACACAGTATAAGCAGGGACATGCTTATTTGGACTGATGTACAGTTGAGTAATGAGAAAATAATGCTTTCTCATTCTTGTTGTTGATGCCATGCTTGCTCATTAAACCAACAACAAGTTCTATGCTACATTTCAAATTTAGCAGCTGCATAATAGCCAGTAATCCTAGATATAACACTACAACGATAGAAACTTATCTAAAGTGAGAAGAAATATAAGGAAAGTAAAAAGTTTTCAGAAATACTGGAAGAGAAAAAGAAACAAAATGGGCAGAGCTGAAAAGCCTGCCAAGAAAAGGAAGTAAGAAATCGAAAAGTTAGAAAGAGGGGAATCTCAGGAGACTGTCTGGACACTGACAACATGCAAGAAGAGTAAAAGGTTGGAAAAAAAGTTCAAACTCCAGAGGGAGGGAAGATAATGCAAGTTGTGGAGGTGGAGAAAGATTTGAGGAGTGGGAGGAGAGATCTTGGAATGACAGGGGTGAATCTGGCCTTCATTGGGGCATTTGGGGCATTTACTTTACGTGTCTTAAGGGATACCAAACACCTGGTTCTCACAGAGCAGCATGTACAGGTAGGGATAAACATTACCGATCGTCTGTGACTAGGAGTACTCCTTCCTGATACAGGACTGAGGGAGCCAGACGTGTCCAGCTCATCAGCAGAAGACCAAGAAGACAGATCCTTGCATTAGAAAAAAATCACAGACACAAAGAGAGACAAAGCCGGTGACCACATGAAATCACAGGAAATATAAACTTGTAGCATTTAATGCTGCCACTGAGAGAAGAAAGACATGCTCACTGAGACTACACAAAGTAGTGCTTGACAGGTGATTAGTACTAACACAAGCAAACAATATAATGCACTCTATTTTACATCAAACAAGTATCCATTAAATCTAAACACATTTTAGCCTCTTTGTCCTGCCCTCCTCTCATGTGCAGCCAGGGGTCACCTAATAACTAAAAACATAAAATAAATATGGTCTTACAAGATTCTGGCAATCTGCACCTCCACAAGACAAATCCCCACCTTTGTTAATACTGCACATTAATAGTGTAAGTAACACATCTGTGACATTACTGAAGTACCAGTGGAGATGGATGAACTTGGGAATTTTTCAGCCCGTCAGTGTCTTGGAACACTGCCTGACACAGAACTCGCATTTATGAGAAAAAAATGTATTCTTTGAGAATATAGTTGCAAATTTATGATAAAAATGTGGGCATTTTATCCATTCTATCCACTAATCTTGAAAATTAGACGAGGTGGAAAAGGTTTCTGACACAAAAAGAAAATTAATTAAAAAAAAGACTTTTTTTTTTTTTTTGCAGAGTCTTTGCAATGATACTTTTCAAATGTAGGTGGACGTAAAATACATAATAAACATGAAAGGCTGCTTTTAAAATCTCAAAAAGGGGGTGTTCAGGTAACACTGGACTGGTACATAAGTGACTGAGGCTCTACCTGTTGACTGCTTGTGATGTCCAGAATCTTGGCCAGCTCTCTGAGGTCTCGGGTTACTTCCTTTAGCAGCAGTTTGAGACGGTTCCCAATAACATGAACCTTCTCCTTGGCCTCCAAGCAGTCACTGCCCTGCGAGTTGACCAGCAACTGGAGGGACATGTCTTGTAGTGAAGCAACTTTAAGCTGTGAGTCTAGCAGCTCCTGGCGGATTTGCTGAAGGGAATATTAATTTAAGACATAAACTCAAAAACAGTAGAAGAATTAGAAATATTTACATTTTCCTCTTTCTCTGGATTTGATCTAAATCAATTTTAATTCTTAAAATAAAACATGTAGAGATTTGTGATTTGATCATTTATAGATGGAAAAACAAAACTGCAGTTTAAGGTTGCTGCAGTTCAGTACCGTAAGTGTTTTGTGATGCTCGTGGAGAGTGTCACTGTCCTGGATTGGATCAATAGGAACCACCTCGTTCCTCCTCCGATCGATGTTTTCCAACCAGAGCAGCAGACCATGACTCATCTCATGAAATTCCTATTGATTAGATGTAATTCAAGAAGGTAAAGACCCAACTATTGTATCATAGGAGGAAATTCCTAATAATAAGCCAGTCGATCTATTCAAACAGTTGGACTTGACCAGCACTCACTTGGCATTGCATGAGAGCTTCCTGTAACAAAGACCTCCATTCCTCCAACGCGCTGCCTAGTTTATCCCAGTGGTTGTTCATGTCTTTCAGTTTGCCTTGTAGCTCTCGGGACTCGTCTGTCTCTGACTGCAGAAACTCAACACTGCACAAGTTGATGGAAAGCACTATAGCCTTGCGCTTATCATATGCCTTCTGCAGCTCCTGTAGACAAACATGCACACGTCAATAAATAACTGACAAGAACTAACATCATAGAATTTGGAGATCATACATAATTTTACTCCCTGGATTCCCAGTAGACCATTTTGTTAGAAATAACAAGCCTATGAAGGTTTGTTAGTCAGTTTATGTTATTTATTTATATATTTTTTAGATTTTTGGGCATTTTTAGCATTTACTTGACAGAACAGTTCAAAGAGCAGACAGGAAAGTGGGGAGAGAGTGGGGGAACAACATGCAGGAAATATTCTGGGGCAAATTCGAGCCTAGGCCCCTGCAGAACTTTCAGTACATGCGTCGAAAGCTCAGCACAAATTCTTTATTACATTTAAAATGCATTATTTCTGCAGTCTTACACTTCTAAAAAAAAAAAAAAGAAACAATAACACAGCACCTTGAGCTTTTTGATGCGCAGCTCAATCGTCTGGATGTCCGTGCCGAGGTCCAGTTTCCGCTGTTGCTCCAGCTCTTCCTCCGTCTCTCCCAGCCAAATCCAAATTTTGTTCAGGTCAGAGTTCAGCTGCTGCCACTGCTGCTCATTTTGCTTTGTTCTCATCTCCTTGCTGAGGTCCTGAGCCTGCAGGAGCTCCCAGCGCTCAATCACTCCTAGATTGAAGGATTTAAGGCAAAAGAAGGCATAAAAAAAAGGTGAGACAAAAAAAGATTGTGTAACCTGAATTTACCACTGAATAAAAGTCTGGAAATGTTCACATTTTTTCTCTACCAAGCATAAATCAAAAATAAAAATGGATGGATAAATTAAAATAAATACTAATACAACATGGAGGATAGTTTTAGGTATAATATTACCTGACGTTTGGGACTCTGAGCTACTGGGATCTGCCAGTCCAGACACTGTATCCTCTTCCTCCTTCAGCTCAGAGCCTATCCTCTTTACTGTGTCAATACTGCCACGACACTCGCCCATCAGTCGCAGCTACAGAATAGTTATAAGGCTGATTACTCCAAGCAATGTAATGAGATTATGCTGATTATTTCAGGATAGCAAAAATATTGTGAAACTCTGGAGCCAAGTGAGTAATGCGCTAAAAATGAAAATACAAGATTACTAAAAAATATGAGCAAAAATAAACAACAACTGCATCCAAATAGACAAAGCATTATTAACTGTGCTTTAACATTCAGTCCAGTGCAGGAACATTTTTATGAACAGGGTGTTCTGAACCCACAGTTAGCTATAAGCGTAACACATACGTATCCCATGTATGAGCCATCCATTTCTGTGCTTGTAGAAGTGCGGCTGCGGCTGCTGTCTGTTTGCTGCAGGTGTAAACGGCTGACATCCAGAGGGTGAATATGAGAGTCTGCAGCTGAAACCTCCCCTGTTGACACAATATTATCTGGTTATATTTCCATAATGTTCAATCAAGTATTCACTCATAACGTATTTTTGAAATATGCTTAACACCAGAAAAGAAGGTAAGGCTCCCATTTAGAGGAAAATAAGATGTGGAGAGCAAAAAATGAGAAGTAGACAGGAATGCAGATTGGTTTTCCTGACCACTTTTCTCCTGTGGTGCCTGTCACAGTCTAGCAAATCACAGAGTGCCCTTTGCACCCTTTGCATCGCGAGCTGCATCCTTTATTTGAAATAAGTACGTTTAAAAACTTTTTTAGGTGATGTGATGTCTAAACAAATCTGCAATCCCTTCTGTAAGAATCAGAACACTTCTTGTTTGCTGTAACACAAAAACCAACCCCAAAACAAAACGTGCGCATCAAAAAATCCAAACAGGTTAGCTACACAGAACACTCCAAGTAAAAATAAATAAAAAATGAAGAAAGCCAGTTAGAAAGAAGGGTTAGGCTGAATTCCATTTCTGTTCCACTGAATTAGAGCCCAAAGCAGAACAAGTGAACTGAAGAAATAAAAATGGAATTGACCCTATTCCCCAGTGTTAGAAAGTGTTGCCTTTTGTGCAGTGTGTGCCCAAAGTGTTAACAAGTGAGGAAATTAACACAAATCAAATTCCAAGCTGGTGAATAGACTACTAGTGTTTTATCACTCAGAGTGTGTCTGTTACTTCTGGCCCCAAACACATGTCACATGCTGGGGTCTGCTGTTGCCTACCAGTGGAAGACCTCAGTGTTTGTTCTGTTAGTTTAACATAGGCCTCGGGGCTCTCTGGGATCACTACATCTGGAAGAAACATTATACAGTACATACATTCAGCAGTGGGCTTCACACTGACTCAGTGAACTGATTAGCTTGGTACTCATCTGCACCAAGAAATGACTTGCTGACTGTTAAGTAATCAGTCACAAGAAAAACTTTCTTGTGCATTTTTTCCGTGATTATTCCTTTTCTGCTTTTTTAATTCTTTTTTTGGGCTTTGCAAAAGATGCACAACTCATGTACACATCAACTGACTCATGCATGATAACAGGAAATTGAACTCAGGTTAAAGATTTCTCTCGTCTAACTTCTTCTAACAGCTAATTGTAATAAAGAAGAGTTTATTAATCTGAAAAAATGTCTTCAATTGCAAACAGAAAATTGGACTGGCATGGAAACGTACCTGATAACCCTGAGGAAGGGCGCTGAAGGAATTCTCCCTCTTCACTCTGCTGCTCTCTGAGTGCCCTGCTTGCGCTCTCAAGCCCACGGCTTAAGTCGTAGTCGTGGTCCCACTCCAGGGGAATGGAGTCCACGCTTGCTGGTGTGTCCCTGCCTGAACGCTCGTTCCGGAACTGGGCAGCCAAGGAGGCTGAGCGGCCGGAGGAGGGCAGAGGTGACAGGAAGCCATCCCCCAAACGTTCACTCCATGGCAGACTGGACAAATCACAGTGCTCATCTAGCTCCAGCTCACGATCCGAGAATGACACTTCAGTATCATCATCTGCAAGCTAAAGATAAAGTTTTTTAGGACTGGAAAGATGACATTTGGACCCAAGCCACACATCGGTGAGATTCTCTTGATCTGAGGTCTTACAGGAAGACGAATGAGTTTCTTGTAGTAGCGCTCCACTCGACCAAACACCTCCTGACAGTAGCGCTGCAGCTCCTCCAGCTCTTCCTCGATGACAGCAGCATCCAGAGGCTCACTCTTCTCTATCAGAGCCTCGCCCTGGTGGAAGATGTGCTCGATCTTGGCTGTTGTTAGAGAAATTTCCTGCTGGAATGACTGTGAATCCAGAGGGTTGCACACACAGTTTATGAACATATATAACAGTCAGTAAAAAGCAGAGACATATGCAAGTGTTTGAAAATGTACAGTGGATTTTATGGTCTGAAGTACAGCAACAAGCTTACCCTGAGTTGTTTGATCTTGGCTTGAATGTCACATTCAGAGAAGTGCTCAATGTTGGTCAGCTGAAGGTCCATCTCTGTCAGCCAAACCAAAATGCCATCTCTGGCTGTCTCAAACTCCTCTCTCTGACTAATAAAGTGCTGCATATTCAAATTAGAGACAATGCTGTTTGAGTCATCTATGCTTCCACGCTGTGTAAATGTAATGCATGTTGTATATATTGATCTCAACAAAGCCTTTCCTGAGCTTTTATTTTATTATGGTGAACCCTCACAATCAATATACATCATATTGATCATAAAAGTTAAGATGTTAAAAAATCCAGAAATGCATGTGAAGACTGAAATTGAAATCAAATTTTAAAAAATGAAATAGCAATAATATATAAGTAGTAGAAACACTGTACCTTAAGCCTGCGAAGGATGGATGCCACCCTCTTCTGCAGGTTGTCCCATCGCTGATTGGCATCATGTGCCATCTCTCTCAGTTGGCAAGAAGAGTCAGTGCGGTTTTCTCTGGCCAGGCGGCGGTATTGCTTATTGATTAACTCCAGCTGGGTCAGACTCTCATGAACTTGTCTCTGGAAGGTCTACAGAAACACATGCATACATTTATCTCAGGAAATAACACTTTTGTCTTTTAGCTTCATGTAGTTTATATGTTTGCATCTGAGATATAGAATATTCTTATTTAGAACTAACGATCAGCGCTATCCTACTAGTCAAAAGAGTGGTCATTTTAATTCTTTACATAATTATAACATTTTGCAATACCTCAAATTTCTTTAGTTCCTCCTTGGCTACAGTGTACAGTACACCAGAGGAGTTGGGCAGAGCAGCAGTCTTTTCTGAAGTGGCCAGCCACTCCTCAAAACGTGCAAAGTCATCCAGGAATTTTTGCCATAAACGCCATGTCTCCTCAATCCTAAAAGAGGAAATAATTTGTGATAAAAATGTGTTTTCAGACAATAACAAAAATAGCCTGTTATCCATAATAGCACTCTATGCTATTTTCACTTTCATCCAACATCTAATATCCTACTTTAATCTCCTCTCCATAGACAAGGCACAGATGCTCCTCCAGCGGCGATCGAGGCTACGCGTTGCCTGCTGGATGGAGTCGCACTCTGCATCAGTGGCACAGGCGTCACAGTCGTGCAGAAGCACCTCACATAAATTCAGCACAGACGCCACTCCTGTACTGTGCTTCTCTATATCACGCTGAAGCTCCTAAGGGGCAAGAAAAGAGTGACAGAGTGGGTAATAAGGAGTGACAGACAAAGAGAAGGAAGACGATGGACAGAAAGTTAAAGAATGATTTTATGCAAGTGGTTGGAAACTTTACAACAATGGCTTTTACTAGTTAATTACAAAAACCTGCTTGCACAGGATTAATACAAATAGTTAATTTTCCATTACAGGATTACAAAAATATTCAATTATTTTCCATTAAAAGTTTTTTGAAATTGCATTTCAGCTGAATGATTACAAAGCCCTGATGCCTCTCTGCTGTTAAAGGGTCTGCATTTGATGCAGACTGAATGATCGCACATATGTATCTTAAGCACTGTACAGTATATTATGTCACCTGCTGCAGATCAAGCTTCCTCTGAATTTCTTGGAAGTCGCAGGTGTCATAGGCGATAGGTTTGGACAGCTCCGTTTCGATGTGGGCAAGCCAAGAGCGCAGGCTGTTCATGTTTTTATCTAGCTGCTGCACGGCCACTAGAGTTTCTCTTAGTTTCTTCACTCTGTTAACATAATTTAACAGATTAATTACACAGAAAATACCCCAGCAAGGGATAAAATCAGCAAAGCAGATTTGCTGCACAGCTGTGAGTGCATGCTGCCTCACCGTGCTCCAATGAGGTCAAGGAGATGCTGCCAGCGGTCACTGACTTTGTTGAGTTTTTGTTCAATTTCAGTGGCTTTGCTCTGGTGACTGGCCCTGGCCAGGCGCTCTCCCAGCTGATGCAACTGCAGCTTGTTCTCCTCTGCCACTGTGATCTCCTCCTGGTAGTCCTTAGACACAACGTAATATAAACAGGCAATTTGAAAAAAATTCAACCACATTTGTTAAAGAAACAGTTTAGTAACACAGAATATAACAGAAATACAACAAAGCAGTAATAAACATGTCTCCTTATAAGCAATGAACACGCAAAATGCACAAAAATGTGATCTCACGTAGAGTATACAGATGTAGCAGGGTTTATGTTGAGTGCTAATTTAGAAGAAAAGATTTCTTCACAGAAACATACTGTTTTCCTTAATCAACACATCATTATGATTTCAGCTACTAACTGTGATTTCACTAACAGATAAGGAGGATAAATATAAACTTCACTAGATGCACTAGAGGTTGTAAAAACAAATATTTAAATGGGGAATTAAAAAATAAAGAAAACAAACAGATACGTAGCTAAGGTTTGCACAGAGTGCATATCAGAGAAGTCTGAGGTGTGTATGTACCTTGCGGAGCTTCTCGATCATCTCCTCAATACTGATGTCACCATTCTGGGACACCTTGCTCTCCATGTTAGTGAGCCACTCGCAGAGCTCCTTGTACTTCTCGGTAAAGACAGTCCACTCATTCAGTTTTTCGCCTACCTGCTGCCTCCGCAGTGACAGCTGCAAAAGCACAGCAATATGTGAAAAGTTAATTACACCTCTGTGCAAAGCGCATAAAAAATGTCAATAAAAACATGGTCATTTAAAACAAAAGCTAATAAATATCAAGAAACGCTAAAGGAAGTAGTGTAGACACTGTTTCATTTGCCTCACGCAGTGAGCGTCTGCTTCTGTATTTCCTGTGTGTGCATTTTATCCGCTGCACACAGGATGCGACTGAAAAAACGAAATCAACTTGAGGTTTCAGCTTTTCTGCACTCACAGGACTGATTACATTAACTTGTCACATTAACTGTTCCTTTCTCAAAATTGTGGCAAAATGGCGCATTACACTAAATCAAACTATTTCTCCCACTCTTTTATATAAAGACACAAATCAATCCGAGAACAAAAGTAAAATACTGCATGAATACCAACTGTTTTCTAGCTTAAAGATGTAGATTTATATAGGGAGTATTTGTATTTGATGTTGATCAACCACCCATACGTGTAAGTGTACGCATTGTGTCTTATGATGAAGACTGACACTAGCAACACGATCTGCTGGGACTGAAGGACATACAGTAACAAGAGCAATTTACATTTGTAACTGTTACAGTTAATATTGTGTTACATATAGAATGTGCCTATAAAGCAATTTCTGCGAACCACTCTCTATTTGATTTCAATAATTGCCAAGTAGCTCATCAGACTTGCAGTACACAGTATTTTTAGACAATCTAAAATAGGGAGGTACTGTGCCAAGAGTTGTACCTGGTGGCAGATTTCATCCCACTGTCTATGCAGCAGCTCAATACGCTCTTGCAGGACAGAAAGGTCCTCAGCACTGATGTAGCAAGAAAGTGACTCTCTCAGTACGGTCAGGTGGGCCAGATCACCCGTCCAGCCATCAAACGTATTCTCCAAATCCTGGAAATAAAACAATACTAATATTAAATTTTGATTTGTATTTGAACAAGCACCTGAACAACGTTAAAAAGAATCAGCTTAACAGACATTTAAATAACTCTATGTATATGTCTTACATCAAATTGCACAAAGGAATGTTAATTTTAAAAAATAAAGAAAGAATTTAAAAAAATGTCCAAGCTGTTACCTTGCAGCGGATCTGTTCAGCTTGCAGATCCTCATTATGATTGGGAATAGGCTGAGAAAGCTGCTTTTTGAAGGCTCGAAGCTTTTCCAGCGATCCACAAATGCCTTTTTCACACCTCTCCCAGTCCTGCATTCAACAGATTACAAACACAGGTGTGACACAAACAATGGCTGGAAAACTACGAGTTACTCTAAAACAGCTGTCCTTATTTAAACTACAACTAGTAGGGTTTGGTGAAATACTATTATAAAGAAAATAAAAATGTACCAATTTATACGTACAAAGCCAATTGTACATACAAATACAAGAATTATGGTGCCCATCAAGGTATCCTGAGGTTCCCTGGACTACATAAGCTGCTAGCATTTTGTCTGTTTTACCTTTAACAAAGTGTAAAGTTCTTTCTTCTGTTCTTCCAGGCGTATGCTGGTTTGTTTCCATCGCTCCTGGATATCAGTCAGCTCTGCCTGCAGGGCCGCCTCTGCTCGGCTATCGGCCGACAAAAGCAGTTGTCTGCCAGCCTCCACTGTCAAGATATAGCTGCCCTGGTGACGCTGCAGGACCTTTTCCTTCATCTGAAACAGGAGGAAAGAATCCTTATCAAGCTACACAACCCAGTTAATTTACACAGATCATCCCCAACCCACAAATGCAGCTGCATGTTTAACACTGTCAGATACTATATTTGTGGCTTATTATATTAAAAATGTCACACTGCCATAGGTTCTTAATCTAAACTACTCTTTGCTGTAGCTGCTGTACCACTGTGTATTACAATTAAGTTTATTACTGTGTACCTGGACACCATCCAGCATAGCGCGAGCTTGTTGCAGAGGAACTGTATTCCCTGCCTGAAGTGCCTCTGTACGATGGAACACTTCCAAAAGCCATTTGCGCAGCTTGTCCACCATTTCTCTATACCGCTGCCACTGGCGGATGAGACCATCAATGATGCCCCGCCTCTGCTGAGCGCGTCGCACTACGCCCTGCCACTGGTTACTCAGGAGAGCCAACTTCAGGTTGAACTCATCTCTGCAGGAGATTTGAGAAAGACAACAGGCAAATAAAGGTTTTAAATTGAGTCTGGTAGTAAACAAAGAACAATAGAGTTTGTCTAGTCAAATAAATAATTGTGATTTTGTTACCTGTCATCTACCTGACCCTGCTCTAACATTCTCTGTCCATCACTAATGATAGAGTGGAGGATCTGCTGCCGACTGAACATCTCAGCTTGGAATAACTGTAAGATAAAATATGAATTATTTGTTAATATAATCAAAAGATGATATTTGAGGATATTCTTCTTCAAATGGACCTTAACCTCATGGGCTTTCTGCTGTTCTATCAAACTCTGGTAGTTCCCTGAAATTTCCACTGCCAGATTCTCTTCTGTTTGGACCAAGAACTCCATCCACGTTTCACACTTTTCAAGGAAGGTCTGCTGCTGCAGCAGGAATGACTGAAGTTTGCTGCAAGGAAAGAAAAAGTGAGCTTATCTCAGTCACATGGGGGACAGCAGCCATTTGCCCTGTTATTGGATTTATCTAACCTTGTTATTTAACAGTGTCCTGCATTAGGAAGGCTTTAAACCTTTTGGGACTGGCTTGTAATTTTCTTTTCATATCTTACCTGAATCTCTCTGTGGCCTGTGCTGAGGCTGTGGACCAGCTTCTGTTGAGGTTCTGCATGCGCTTGATCTCTGAATCGTTAAGAGGGAGCCGGTAACCAAGCTCATTAAGACGCTCTAACTCAGGGGCCATACTGCTGAATTTCAACATGAGCCTCTGTATGGGCAAAAGAAAATGGTAAGATTTCTCAGCTGCTGAACCTCTATATGGCATGATGTCATTTTGTTCACCAAATTCAGAAAGAAAACAATAAAACAAACCTTGAGCTCATCCATGCGGTCCTGGATGACTGTCAGGTCAGTAGAGCCATTAGGATCTTGCACCTTCAGAGCCTCTTCAGCTTCAACTACCCAGGACCCCAGTGATTCCAGCTGATGATTGAAGATTTCATAGTCTTGAACTCCAGTCTGGTATAGAAAAGAAATAGCACCCACAAATGTCATAATACTGACTTGGTAAATGACTACTTAAAAGGACAAAAAGTCTCATAAATCTTTTTTTACCTGTAGAGTGGTGAGCTGCCTGGTAAGTGCCTGTTCCACCGCAGCCAGCCGCTGGGTGAGAGAAAGGTGATCTGACTGGATAGCAGATGCTGCTGATGTATCCACCTGCTGTTTAAGCTGCTCTCCCAGTTCTTGGAGAACCTGAAGTGTGGCCTGGACTGGAGCTTGGGATCGGAGCAACTCCTGAGACAAAACACCCAATAGATTTAGGGCAAAGTATCTTTATTATTATAACTAAAACACAATATCCAACTGGATGGCACATTTGTGAGGACATTTTTAATGATTAAACAGTGGCTTTCACTATAAGGCATTAGAAGAGCTGTTCTGATGTCCCATTTGCAAGGCTGTAGCCTCACTCACGCTGCATTCTTGGATCCAGTCAGACACCTCATCGTCAGCAATGTCTTTGCTGCAGGTGGTCTTGAGGAGCTGATTAGCTTTTTCCTCCTGCAGCTGGATGCTGTTGCAGCTCTGCTCATAAAGCTCTTTGTAGCGCTGCCACAGCTGAAGCAGGGCTTTGCTGCTTCTGAGACGCTCTCCAATCTCCTCCAGTAAGCCAGTCCATCTATGTGCAAATATGACATGGACCAAGGTGATGATTAAAGATATGAACACTACAATATTTTTGTCAATAAATATCTTAAATCATTTAAAGAAGGACCAATAATAATAACAGTAATAAATAGTAATATGATGATAATATCATGCTAATTAGGATCACCTTGCATTGACATCTTTCAGGGCATTGTTGAGAGAATCTGACACCGAAGGGTGACACTCCCTCAGCAGTTGGTGGGTAACAGCACCAAACTTTCTGAGGCTGCTCTCCTGTTTTTCCAGTTCCCCTTGCAAATCCTTCACAGTGGCAAATACAGTGCTTAATTCACCAGCAGCTATATGATCACATTAAAAAACAGTCCCCTAATGTGAGCTGCATTGCTATAAGATTTCAGAAACTCATACCAATACAGTTAAAGGTTTCAGCCAGCAAACATGTAGAATAGACTGAATGCTCCTTTGTCTTACTATACCTGCAGACTTTGCACTTGCAGATGAACAGCCTCCAGGGAGCCTGTGAGGAGGCGGAAACGAGACACAGAGTACCTTCCCTCCATCAGGTAGCCATTGATCTCTTCTGAAGCGTGCTTGTATAGAGTCCACTGGTCCAGCACTGACTTCAAGCTGATCTTTAGTTGCCCAATCTGTTGAAGATGAAATGAAAATGTAAGCACATTCAGTAAATTGCAAAATCAGAGCACATGAGGGATGAAAAAGAGGACAGAACAAATGGGTCTAACCCAGGTAAAATAATGAAAAGTTAGAAAGAGAATGGGGAGATTACCAAGTGGTCCAGGTTAGCCCAGGTATGATTGACACCTTGGAGTGTTTCCATGACAATAGCACAGGCCTCATCAGTCTTGTTTTGAACAAGGGCACAGCCCTGCTCTTCGACTCTCTCCAGTTCTTTCTCTTTTTCTTTCACCAACTCTTCCATTTCCTTTGAAAAAAAAAATTCTCATTTTGCAAATTAAAAAACAAGATGACTGGACAGTATGAACATTTTAATCAGATCTATAGTACCTCGCAGTCTTTTAGAGCATTCTGTACAGATGTCAAATCCTCTATCCGATGTTTCCTCTTTAGCCTTTCTTCTTGGGTTGCCATCCAGGACTTCAGGGCCTGAATGCTGCTCTCATACTCCAACCACATCTCCAATAGGCTCTCCAGGAACTGGATCTTCAAGTGTTTCATGCAAAATAAACTGTTAACTTTCGATGTCACATTTGTTTTATTGTAACATTATCAGTGATTACAGCCTCACCCTCTCATTGATGCGGCCTTGTAGGATCTGCCACCGCCTGTTCATGGCTCCCAGACGTTCAGCAAAGTCTGTTTTATCACTGCGCTTGCTCTCCACATCCTGACCACTGAGCTGCAGCACTGACTGGTTAACAAAGTCCACAGTCAGCTGCTTACAGCTTAAATCTACCCTGAAACCCTAAAGTGAGGAAACCACAGGAGATTTCATGATAAAAGATTTGTAATTAGAACCAGTAGTTACATCACAATAATCAGGTTACTAAGACTCCATGTTTAAAAATCCGAATTTTAGATATAAACATATGCTCTTATTTACCTAGAAAAATACTTACTTGTACTGACAAACTACAAAAATAAAAACAAACCATTCACATCTAATTCCAAAATTGTTATACTTTTGCATTTAACAAGAGTTCACATCATACATGTAAACAAAAACTGCCATAAATCAATAAAAAAGCTCCACTACCTTATATTTTTGCAAATAGTCTTGAATCACACTTGACCCCACAGCACTCTTGAGGTTTTCTTCATCCTCCTCAATGACATTCTCCATCAGTGCTATCCAGTTAAACAGCTCAGAAATGGCATGACGGGATGCCAACTTTTCCATTTGGATCTTGAAAAGGAAAAAAAAAAAAAAATCCAAACCATTGGCTTGGCACATTAAACATCACAGAGAAAAACCTACATGTTGCTAGTTTAAGGATAACCTGCAATGAAAACTTCTGTATACAACTGAAGCAGTAGAAAGAGGTAATCCTATTTGGCCCCAAGCAGGTAAGCCCTTTTAGTCTGGATGCATGTGACAATACCTGATGCAGCTTCTCCTGGACCACTGGGATGCGTGTGAGTAGCTCAGCCCACTGAGTGTCAATCCGTGCCAGGTCAGAGCGCAATACCACCGTGTCCACTTTCTTCAGCCGCAGCAGCTGGTTCCCCTCATTAACCACTGAGCTCTTAAGGCTAGACTTTCCCTCAACTTCTTTTGAGAATTCCTACGACAGATAGGAGTGGAAAATCATGCAATCAAAGCTCTGTGGACCACACTGTAGCAACAGCACTACGCAGATGATACAGAATTACAGGCCCAGCACTATTTTCTTTACTTAGTTTAAATTAAGCATGTACAAAACTGGTATGTAAAAACTGCAGCATATGCTACAGATAAACGGAACAACAAGTTGAGCCTCAGCCTCAAAAAAAACACATTAAGTATTTCCACACAGTATGGGCATACATCTCAGGCAGTTGCTTGGGAAAAGAAAAGAAAAGAAAAGAAAAGAAAAGAAAAGAAAAGAAAAGAAAAGAAAAGAAAAGAAAAGAAAAGAAAGAAAAGAAAAGAAAAGAAAAGAAGTGATTGTTCTTGGCCTCACAAGGAAAGCAGAGAGATGGTCTCTGACAGTTTCCAGCTCCTGTGGTACTAACACCGCCTGCGTGTTCCAAAACTCCAGTCGCTCCAGAGCAGATTGCAGCCATTCACTCATCTCAGCACACTCCCTTTGATACCTATAGAAAAAACAAAGAATTAAAATTACACCATGCAATTATAAACATGAGTTTTATATATAAAGCCTAAAATGTCCTCATTTCAATTCTCTCTGACCTGGTCCAGTGTTTCAGGATAGCCTCAAGGCGTTGTAACTCCTTGTTGACCTTTGCTGTGTTATTGAGCCAGTGTTCCCCCAAGAGTGTGAGTTGATTCTCCAGTGCGGGGCAGCATACCGACAGTAAGAGATGTTTACCTTCATCCAATACCTGGTAGAGCTTGTGCTGGTGCTCTGTTAGTCTCCCCTTCAGACCCTTTACAGAAAAATAGAAGAAAGTGGGTTTGCAGTTTGTTGTAGCAAAAAATAAATAAATAAAAGAAAGAAAGAAAAAAAGAGTATCTCTATAGTTTCCTCCAGGACAGCAAGTCCATTTTGAGCTGAACTTCAAATCTTTAAATCCTAATTAGCATGTAAGTGAAAACAAGCAGCTTGTTCCTTTGTCACATCTAAACAATTAGTCCTATGCAAGAAATCAAAGATTATTTTGTTAGTTCCAAACATCTAAACTCATGTGACATTTTACCTGATACAGTGATATTCTGTCCATAAGCCTTTCTTCAGTTTCTTCAACCAGGCCAGCAGAAGGAATACTTCCTTCAACAGCCTCCAGATGTCGGTTCAGACTCTGGTAGTCCTGCACCAAACGGCACCAAGTCTGAAAATAAATAAATATTTAGTAAACCTTTGCTTTTCTAATAAGCACACGTGTTCCTATGTAACTATTTCTAGTATTTTTTTTATTTTACCATTTTTTATTTGAGATTCTTTTTGTTTAGAGATTTTGTACTAAATGCTTGCAAACTTGTTTCTCCACCTACATGTCCACCATCATCCCACAACTAGCAACTACTTTAATACTGCAATTTTTTTTATAGTGATTAAAAATGCAGTGATTTATTTGTATAGTTTGTGTCTTTCTAATATATGACATATAAACACTCTGTAAATGTTGTGCTTTCTTGAACATGTCATATCTATTATTTGTTATTATTCTTGTCCAGAAACCTGTAATAAGAATACAGTTGCTTGTTTTTTTTTCTCCACTGGTTAGCCTTAAAATACCTTCTGAACAAACCACTTTGCACACTTGGAGCTGCCCCCAAAACTATCCAGCATAAGACATTTTTTAGAATTTTTGTGCCTATGTTAACCTCCTTAAAAAAAAAAAAATATCACAACTGGCATAAATTGTGCCTTCTCTCTTACCTCTAGGATACACTCCAGTTCAACTCCTTTACTGTGCGCCTCTTTGAGGACACTCTGAGCCTCAGCCAGTGTCTGTTCCAAGGCTTGGTTTTCTTTGGGAAGCATCAAGCCACTGATCTTCCTGAAGTACGTTTCTGTTAGAATCATATGGGACTCTAGACCCTGGAAGAACTCCTGAACAGGCCAGAAAAAAATAATCAACTCTACTTGTTACCTGCATTATTACAAATTAGGTTCAACGTGCAACCTTGTTACTTTTTTAAGCCTAAGGATTTAGCAGAGTTTCAAGATGCCATACCTTATGTTTGTCCAGATGATTTTGGACTTCCTCCACCGAGCTGGCAATAATTCTTTGATCAGCAGCCATCTTGTCTTTAGCTGTGTCTACCAGGTCTTTCAGGTCCTGCAGAGCACGCTCATACTGCTCCTTCAGTGCCATGTTCTGGTTCAGCCCACTGCGCCGGGAACCCACTGTCATCACCAGCTCCTCATATGAATCCTGGAAAGATACACAAACCTTTTAATTTTTTCTGTTTTGGTTAAAAAAAAAAATAAAATAATTTCAGGCTGTGTATCTTTTAAATTTTATGGTAATTTCTTTACTGTGCACTAAGAAATGAAATCAAATTTTTGATTTCTGCAGGAGCCATGAGTCATGCTTGTTACCTGTAGTTTGAGCAGTTTGTTTACGGATATCTGATCTGCGTGTAGTGCTGCTCCTCTGGTTTTAAGTTCTGTGATTCTTTGTTCAAAGTCTTTCAGGCTCTCCTCTGCACTGGCAATGACCTGAGAGAAACAAATTACATGCATGAAAGGCATTCGCTGTAATGTTATATATATATATTTATATGTATGTATGTATGTGTGTGTGTGTGTGTGTGTGTGTGTGTGTGTGTGTGTGTGTGTGTGTGTGTGTGTGTGTGTGTGTGTGTGTGTGCGCGCATGTCTTAGTCAACTCTTGCATTACCTCAAGTTGTTTTGAGGCTGGTCTATCCATTGCTCCAGCTAGCGCTTGTAGTATCTGGCATTTGGTCTCAATCAAAGCAGTCTGAAGAAGTTGCAATTCAGTCTGTGATAGACAGAAGACAATTTAAAGAAAATGTATATTAATAAGCAAAGATATAAACATTTTAATTTTGTTTACTATAGGCTTTACTATAGTCTTCTTCAACAGTGGCTTGACATAATAGACAGAAACATTTCCTCATATCAGGCAAACCTGATAGGATGTGAGTTCATGCGCTCTGCTCCTCATTTGGTCACAACGTTGTCCCAGAGCACAACCCAGAGCTCCTAATCTCTCTTTTAAGCAGTTAAGGTTGTCTTCCAAAAGCACTCGATCTTCATTTCTTAACGCTGAAGATGAAGCAAGCAGAGTTTGGCTGAGCTTCACATCCTCTGTCACATTCCTTACATCGTTCTCCAAGGTCTGCAGAGGAGGTCAGAATCATTAGCTAGATTTATACTAAATAATTACAATGTAACATCTGTAAAATGGGAAAGCATTTTGATTGTCAGTTGTCAGATAACAGAATTATCTTTTTTTTATACTGCACAGCCAGGACAACTGTAGTCAAAAGAAAATTGTCTGTTCATCAACAATAATTTATATTCAGTGGTATGGCTCTGCTCTGGGACCTCTGCACATTTTCATACAGATGAGGAGATGCAAGACCTGCACCTTGACATTGTGCTCTGTCTGAAACAGCAACATGCATCCCATCCAGAACTTTAGCCACATACTCCTGTAGTAAGTATCATTTAACCTATATGCCGCTACTCATGTGATTTATTATTTGAAAATTCCTGCAATATTTAAATCTGCACAAATAAGGCCAATTGTACCTCTTGCTTTTGTAGCTGGGTCTCTGCATTTTCAGCAAGCAGCACTGAGCCAGAGAAGACGTTGTTCTCCACACTATCCAGCCAGGAGGAGGTGTTTGACACAGCTGTGTAGAGCTGTTGCTCCATCTCCGCCACCTGTATCTCACCACCACCAGGCTATATACACATATACACAGGAAAGATGGACATTTTCATTGAGACCACATGCTTAACTAAAAGTGTTTAATTTTCCAACGTTGTATTACAATATAATAACAGAAATGCTAAACCTGAGGGGTCATGTCTTCTACTGTCTGTCTGAAGCTATCGTACAGAGTCTTCAGAGAGGATCTCCCTGCCTGGGTGTCTCCTTTAAAGAGTGGCCCAGCTGTGGACACACGAGAAGCTCTCGAATAAACCTAAAGGTAAAAAAAAAACAAGAAAAGACAGAAAACAGTCATAAAAATCCTTTGGTTTTTTCCTCCATCGACTTTATGCTAACATTAATTAAAAACAAAAGGATCTGTACTGGCTGCTTGTGGTCCTGCTCCAGGGTTTTCTGCAGGAGCTGGAGTTTAGTTTTGAGCTCCAGTCTTAGACTCTCCCATCTCTGCCTCATCTGCTCCCGCCCAACCTGAGTTTCCCTCTCAGCCAAAGCTGCTGGAGAAAATGGCTCTGTTGTACTGCAGGATGATGGAGAATGAAAAAAAATTAGTGCTCCATTTATGCTCTGCTATAAAAACAAATTTCATACATCCACCTGACATTTTATTATTTACTTTCACTTGCATTTGTATACATGTATGGTATAACTGTTATTAAAAGACCTGGCGCTGCTGGGTGATGCCTGCTGGATGAGGATCTCCTCTCCTCTGCTAGCAACAGACTGAAGCAGCTTTTTCTGCTCTGCAAGCTGCTCCTCCAGTTCCTTCAGGAGAAAACAAGCAATACAGCAACCATGTTAGACAGTATCTGACATTATAAAGAAACATTTATAGTTATTTACAAAAATTTTGGTGACATAATGGTACTAACATGTTTTGTTTCATTATCAAAAGAGATGCTGAGAAATATGGCCAAAAATCTTACGTTCTTTCACTTTGTTCAATATTAATAAAATATTAATAAGTATCGCAGTGCACTGCCAGTACCATTAACAGACAGGAAACCCATTCAACATGTTTATTGGACTCTTAAAGATACACACATTTTGGTGTGAAACACAGTTTTTTAATCCTGTGGGGACAGTCGGCTTGCGCTCGTTCATTTTTACATGTAACTCACTTCGGCCCTCAAAACCTACTGAAGTACCTTAATAGTAAATATCTATTTTTGCAGATGAGGACTGGTCCAAGTATAAAAGAGATTCCTTTATCTTAAAATTAAAGGTTATCATCCACATTAATAGAATACTTTTTGTAACTTTTTTGTGCAGCCCTGGGTAATAGGAAAAGGAATATAATGGCAAATTGAATGAGAAAGGGCATTTAAGCTTGTACTTTGCAATACAGAGGGACTTAATCAAGGTTAAAAAAAGTGGGAAAATTACCCTCTGTCTCTGAAGGCTGTCTTGATGCTGTTGGGTTCGTGTGGTCCGAGCCAGGGCCAGCCAATCCTGCACACTGGGACTCTGAGAGAGGCTGGACTCTGATTCACTGTCTTCCTGTTCCTGCAGAGAACCCTGTAGAACCAGAAAGATCATAGAGATACACAATAATTAGAAATAAATTTACATCTACTTTTGTTAGTAAGCAAATACTAAAGCATGCATTACATGCATGCACACACTAATTTAAACCATGCAGCGACCTCACCTGGATGTTAACCTGTTTGTCTTGTAGCATCCTCTGCAGCTCCAACAAACCACCCTTCAGTGTACGTAACTTCCTGGCCAAATGTTCAGCTTCCTCTCTGGTGTCTGTGCGGCCCCCCCGCAGCAAGTTCTCACTATGCACTGACAGCTCTGAGAGGGCCAGCACCTTCTCTTCAATCTCCAGCAGCATGTTCTGCAGGAGTAGAAGGAGAGAGGCCAGGTCAAACATCGTGTCTCACCACCTACAGGAGCTCCTCCTTCTACACAACAGACCCTCCAGGTATGGATGAATCCCCTTCACCAGCAGCTTTCCCTGTCCAAAGGACAGGGACAGCTCTCATCCTTAGCCCACCTCTTCGGCCTTGCCTTCTGTGCAACATATTACCACTAATCCTTCAGGCTCTGTGCTCTTCGGCAGACATGCTCTCACTCAACTTCCAAACCACTTCTCCATTCTAAGTCCAGACCAGCTGTTGTTATGCCCATCAGTAAGTATTGTCCAAATGTCTGAAGAAACATTTGTTTTTTGATATTACTGACATTCCTTTGTCATCATTAGCTTCTGCAGGTTATTCTAAGGCAGAGAATACCTTCATACCCTGCTATCCTACTCTCACTGTACTCTAGGATTCCCCTACTTGGATATTCTAGCAGCTTTGTCACCAGCACCAATCGTGGTAGCAAATTCTGACTACTCCGCCCTATGCTTCTAGCACGCCCTTGTCACACAGAGACATCTGCATAATCTGCTTAAGACTAGTCCTACAGACACTTAGGTCCAGCCATGTGAAGGCCCCTATTACTCCACTAATGTGCTTGTTTACCCACTGAAAGGCCCCTGAAATGATTCATGTGTAATAAGGACAAAATATTGAAAGATAAGACATACTTAAATAATCCAATCCCAAATTTGATTTGCTTTAGTCTGCTCAGAAACAATCCCTGAACGCCTAGGAAACAGTCCCAGACATATGCCTGTCATTCCCAAAAATCTACTATGACATGCATTATTAAGTAACCATACATTCATATTCACAAATCTATTAATAAACTTAAGTAAGGTGGTGTTTGAAAATGCAGAACTCTGAAAGAACAGCAGGGGGAGCACTTACTTGACATTCAGCCAGTTGATTCTCCATATCTGTCTCCTCTTCAGGTTTAAGTTGAAAGAGGGATGTTACAGCACTGCGCATTTTGGCCAACCACCGGTCCAGTTCATCTGCCTGGGTGTGATACAGCTGTACGACCTGTTCCTGAAGCTGACCCTCCAGGCGGTCACTGACACGTTCCTAGAGGATGCCACAGCCCATTTTACTTAGTACAATAACTTTTGGCAATAAAGAAATAAAACTTGATTCATTAATAACACAAATAACACAAATATAACTACCATTTGCACTTTTACAGTTTACAGAAAAAAATACCTCCAGAACTTGTTGTTTCCCTGAGGCCTTCATGTGGATGGTGGCCATCCTCTCAGCTAACACAGCGAGGGAGGACTGCATGGCCAGATGGTCAGCCATGTCTGAGTCCACAGCGTCAGTGGCCAGATCTTCTGTGAAGCTTGTCTGAAGCCGGTCTATTTCTTCCTGCACACTTTGAATATCTTCTATCAGACCCTGCAGACAATAACCAAAGGTAAGCCTATACAGCTCATGCAACAAACAAAATCTGGGACTAGCAAGACAGTAATGTAATGTTTACACAAAATACCATTTTACTCTGATATTAAAGATTCAAATTAAGCTGATAAAAGTGGCCAAAAATACATCTTCCACAGACTTCACTTTCTGCATCTCAGCTCTCTATGCATCATACTATTCAACACCTTCCTGTATGGGACTCACCTCATGTGCCTTTATGTGGCTATCTGGACTTTTATCTGCCTCCAGGGGCTCACAGAGTTTGGCCTCTAAAGCCTCCATTTTAGAAGAGATTGATTGGAGTGAACCCTGGTAATGCTGCTGCTTCTCCAGAGCTTCGTACAAAGATCTCTGCTTCTCACTGATCTGTAAGTGAACACATCAGGGTGTAAGTTTGAAATACCATTTATACCACTAGTAATGATAACCATTAATAAGGATAAATCTGATTTATAGAGTGATATTCTTTGCTGTTTGAGAACTCTTCCAAAATATATTAGAATAACACAAGTTTTAATTATCTTAAACTGAATAAGATGGGTACTAGTAGCTGAAAACTGTGTTTTAATGAAAAATATTTTAATTAAAAAAGCATGAAGGCGAAGGCTTTCACATACCACATTTTTTAAACTCTCCCATGAGCGCTGTAGGTCATCTAAGTTGGCCACAGATTCAAATGTTGGGTCATACAATTCTTGAATGGGAGCTCTTGTGAGTGTCCCTCGCCCCATCTAAAAAAGATATTTAGAGGGTGTGATCAGCAGTTAGTTGTTAAATGGGTAGTAGCCAGATAGAAATACTTTTATAAAGTCCCAAATCTAGTGTTATTAACACTGGAGAGTGTTAACTTAACAACTTGAGAAATAGCTTCACAAAACTAGAGAAAGACTTTTGAAAAAGAAATCCCTGTGATTAAATCAGAATTAGCAAATTTCTCAAGAAACTGCAGTTCTGCAGAACTGAAAAGAAAATCAAAAGGAAGCGAGAAGGCAGAAACCTTGGTTACAGTTGCTTCTGTGTGAGTTATAGGAGAAGGAGAACGACACACAGGAGGTGAAGAGATCTCGCTGTTAGTGCCCTCTTCACCAGACTCCTCAGTTACAGGTGACAGCAGGGTGTGACAGCGTCCAGCCGTCATCTGGCACGCCATGAAGGAAAACAGAGGGGCAGACATGCAAAGTGAATTGAAAAAGATGAATCATAGAGAAGGTGTAGATAAAAGCAAAAGCGCCACAGTGTACCTTTCAGAAGCATATTTTTATTTCAAAAAGGCAGCCAAACAGGTTCGGTTAATGAAATTAAAGAACCAAGCTAAGCTAAAACGATAAACAGTAGACTAGGACAAATGGTTTGTTTATTATTCACCACAAGCTTTACAGCAATCGGTATATTATGTTGTTCTCTTACCACAACAGCTTGTGTGGCAGATTTCTTGGATTTCTCCCCATCCATCTCCTGGAGATCCTCAGGCAGACCCTCTACATCAGTCACTGTTAGCAGCATGGTGGCGTGCTTGGCCTTCACTGCCAGCATTTTGCATTTTGAGTTGAGCGAGGCAATTTGCTCCTGGTAACCTTTGATCTTTTGGGCAAGTTCCTATTCCAAAATACAAAATACATGCAGAATATATCGAGCAGTTATGGGTTACATATAATACTTATAATGCAGAACTGACATTTCCATAAGCAGACACCAGGATTTTATTCATCAGATGAACAAACACAGCTCCTGTTTATGTTGATTTCCTTCAAACTTATTACTACACTCAATATTTATGCTGTATTGAGTTCATGACATGTCCAGAGACCCTTCTCCTCAACTACTCCCTTCTCTTTGGAAGAAAGAGTGGTAAAGTGAAAGAATTAAGGTAATATACTTCATGGTGCAGGATCTGGGCTTGCAGCTCCTGGATGTTGTTTGTGGGGATTGGTCGGTCCTGAATGACCCGATGTGCTTCCTCTATCAGGCCCTGCAGATCTCTCACTTCCTGTTCATACTGCTCGTACTGCACCACTGCCTCCTTGAAAAAGGTGAAGTGAAATAACTTGTTAATATAACATGGTCATTTCAAACCTCAGAATGTAAAAATAGTAAACTTTTAAAATTACGTTAAGGTCCATGTGAGTCCACGGCATATTAAAAATTGAAAAACACTTTGGTTACAAAACTTGCATTTGAGATATTTTCAGTCATTTTTTTGTGGGCTCAAAATAAATCTTCAAGGTTTCAAGTTGCTTTCTACCAGTATCCAGTATTATTGCACATTTCCTTTGAAAGCAGGGGTGACATTACTGTGCTGCAGCAGTAGTATCCCTCCTGTACCTGTAAGATGTTGCACTGCTGAATGGCTACATGCTGCAGCTGACTGGCTTCTTGCTGCAGACGCAGAGCTGTGCGACAGATGGCAAGGTTAGGCATCACCTCCTCTGGGACCTGAAGTGCACTCTGACACAGCTGCACGGCCTGAACCTGCTGCTTGAAGCTCTCCATATCTGCCAGCAGACGCTGAAAAAATGTACAGTTAATATTGAGCGAAAATTTTTACAATATACGAGATGAAAAGTAAGCAATCGAGGTACTTTAAAAAAAAAATCTAGAAAATAAAATAAAATGTGTTCATGTCTTATGGTTACCTGTCTCTGAGCCAGCTGTTCTTTGAGGCTCTGTCGTGCCAACTCTGGTGAAGTCAGAGTCGCTTGGACCTGCTCCAGAGCAACATGTAGAGCCTTCACTTCATACTCCAGGGCTTCCATACTCTGAAGACAGAAATCAGTTACACATTTATCACAAAGTATGAGCTACAAGTATTATTACTCTTTTGTGGAAATTCTACTAGTAAAATATGATTCAAAACTGAAATAAAAAACATCACAAACAATTAAGTGGATACAAAATCTTTCATTTTCTCTGTACCTTGTTTGCATCCTGCAGACTCTGCAGTCGTGTCTTGATGCTTTGCTGAAGCTCCTCGGTATGTCGACTGAGCTCACAAACCTGCTGGCTCATAGACTCGACCTGCAGCACCTCAGACAAAAGTTCTACTTTCTCTGCCATGGATTCAAGGTCCCCATGTAGCTCTCTAGACTCACGCAAGACAGCCTGAGCACAGAGAAAAAGGTCAGTGGTATGGTGTCCAAACTGACAGCTAACTGTTCCTTAGACAAAGGACTGAGCTGCTCCTTAAAAACACACCGACTCACCTGATACATCCGTATCTGTTCCTGCAGATGAACAGAGGAGTTCCAGATTATATTTGCCCTCACTAGGCTTTTGGCTTTTTCCGACCACCTCACAATGAAGTCCAGCATCTCATTATACTCATCTAAATAGCAGACAGCCTGAAAAGCCAAGATAAGAAACATTTAACTATCTCTACCTATGTTACTGTGTCACACTATTTATTGCTATAGAAGGATCAATGCTTTAGTCGTGCTGTGTGAAAAGACATGAATAAACAAACCTTTTTGAGCCAGTTGTTCCTACAGTCTGCTAGTCTCGACGTGTGATGATGCATTTCCGACAGCTTGCTGATGGCATCGCTTAGCTGTTTGGCCAGCAGGGGGTTTCTGCGGCCAAATTCTTGTACAGCTGCATCGAGCTCTGCAAGAGTGCGACCACAGGAATCCAAGTCCTCAAAAAGACTCTGAGAAAAAAAAGCAATATCTACAAGTTTATATCATTCATTGTTCTCAGTGATGAACAAGCAATATTTCAAGTCTCTTGTATCAACAACAGTACACACATAAAATAAACCTAACAAAAAGTAGGTATTCTACCTTGACCTCTTCTTTGGCATGGTCAACATCAGGAGATTTTTCCTTAAATTTATTGGAGATAGCTTTGAGTTTTTCTGACATGTCATGGATTCTGGAGCTGAAGTCCTCCTTTATTTCTCTAGTTTTCTGATTTTCTCTCTCTTTAGAGAGAACCTGGAAAATAGATGAGAAAAGCAAACCAGTGCCTCGTGATAAAGTCTGTGACAGAAGTGAAAAAACAAACAAACACAAAAAACCAGGCCCATCAAGGTCTAATTTACATTCAAAGCTATTTGTATTATAGAGTACCTGATCCTCAATAGCACCAAGTGCAAGCGAGACCTCTGCTAGTTGCATGGAGATTTCTGAAGGGAGTATGGTGTAGAGGTCTAGGTACTTGCTCTGTTGTTGCTCTGCTAATTTATCCACATTCTGACGATAGGTGATCACATCTCCATGCACAACCTATGCACATTAAAGAGAAGACTGTGTTAGTTCAGGAAAAGTGTACACATGTATGCCAACAGGGTCCTTCCCTGATATAATATATTCATATTTCTCCATTTAGATGACAGATTTACCTCAAGCTCCTGCAACAGAGAATCAATGTCTGGAGTTGGATTAAGAAGGAGTTCCCTGGTCTCTTGAATCCAGGCTTTTACAACACTAAGTTCCTTCTCCACTTCCTCTCTATCCCTCAGTTCCTGAGCTGCCTGAGCCCGTTTGGTCCTGGACTGTGTCAAGAGGCTGGAGGCAAATATAAAATTAATTCCTCTTATATTTTTGACCAGCAACATGGAGTTAACTTAATTTTGAACAGCAAATAAGATTTTTTCAGTATTTCAAAATCATTACTACAGATGCACTTGTTTAAAATGTATCATCTTTCTACCTTTCCATTCGATCTTGTACAGCTCTGATCTCCTTCAGGCTGGGCAGCTCGTCTTGTCCATTGGTTGGTGAAGGCACTTCTACATCATGCAGCAGACTGAGAGCATACTGGCGCAGAAGTGTAAGGGAGGACAGTTCCCGCTCCAAGTCCTGGCTCAACAAGTCATGCTGGTCTAACAGAGACTGCAGAGTGGCTTTGGGAGCTTTCTCCACAGCACTGTCAGGGAAACGACTTTGGAGCTCATCGCAGACTGTTTTAACCTTCAACATCTACAAAAAATGATTTTTATATAAGTCTTCTACTGCAAAGCTTAATTTTTTTATATATTTAGCAATACATTATTTCTCCCCATTGACTGTCTGTGTACCTTCTCTCTGAAAGTCCTCCATTCCTGCGCAGTGTCCTCAAGTACTCTCTCCTGTCCCCGTGCTACACTACGTAATCGTGTCCACCGCTGCCACACAGTAGTCATGGAGCGACTGATGGTGGCCTTGCTGGCATCACTCCCCACCAGCTCCAGCTGAGCAGCTTGTTCCTCTAAACCACTCAGCTTCTCTTGGAAGCCATTCACCAGAGATACAAGGGACTGAAAAATTGAGAGACTATCAGTAACACGCAGCATTCATAGAAGCACTACATATTTTATAAGGAAATAATGTCATGGGCTATCATACTCTGTGACTACGCAGCTTATCTTCAGCTTCTTGGCTTGTAGCTGCCTTTGCAGTAGAAAATTCAGTCAGTTTCTTTTCAGCCTCATTCATAAGCTCAATGACAGTCTGCCTTGCCTCCTGGTACGACTTCCATTGGGCTACACAGCTGAGAAAAGCAGAATATATAAGAGTATAAAATACCACTATTAACATCAATAATAAACTGCAGATAGAGGGCAGACTGCATTATCAGACTCTCCTCTCATTACCTGTGAAGGACATCCTGGTGACACTGGAGCTGATCTCGAACCTCCACGCCTCTCTGCTTTGCTGAGTCCACACTCACCCGTAGCTGCTCTTTAGCTATAGGGTTGACCAGGTTCTCCAGCTGAGGAAGGAGGGTTTGCAATTCCTCCAGGTGGATGAGAAACTCCTGCTCTGTGGCCAAGATGTTGGCCTGCTGCCTCAGACATTCTTCATAGTTCTCTACATCCACACCCAAGCTAGCTTGCTGCAGGAAAGATACAGCATCTTCCAGCCATTCACAGGCTGCTTGCATCCTGAAGTGGTATTTCTGACACAACACCAAGGCTTCCTCCAGAGTAATCTTCACAAAAAGAAATCACGAGAAAAAGACAAAAATAAATTGTTGATCTTATTCATTTAACACATTTAAAAATGGAACAGTTTACATTCACTAAAGATTTTCCCACCTGTTTGGCAGTCAGTGCTTTCTGAACATCTGCCTGCAGCTTTGCCATTTCTTCAAGACTTGTATCTACATGGGCTGGGACAAGCTCATTGGCACTGATATACTCGTGTTTTTCCCTGCTGCTGAGAGCAGCCACAATTCTCAGTCTGGACTGCACTTCTTCTTGCATGATTTGCTGCTTCCTGATCTCCTCCTGGACCTTCTCCACTCTGACATCCACAATCACAGCACAGTCAAGATCATCCCTGACTTGTTGCAGCCAGTCCAGGGTCCTTTTCATCTCTGTCTCAAAGTCTTTGCTTTGGATAAACCTGTTCTCACATTCTTCGATCAGCTCCCCAACTGCAGCTTGTAAAGATCGCAGCTCCTCTTGCCAGAGAACCACTTGCTCTTTAGAGGCATCATGAGCTGCTTGGTCCACACGAGGAGCAAGGGTGTCCATTTGCTCCCTGAGCCTTGACAAGTGAGAATTGGCACTCTGGAGACTGCCTGCCAGAGCATGGTAGTTCTTTAGCCTCTCCTCAGCGGACTGCGTCTCTGCATTAACTTTAACCAGCTGCTCTTTTGTGGCCTTTAACTCAGAGTCAACCTGCATAGCCATCGCCTTGTGGTCCTCAAATGACTCCAAGGTTTCATCCAGATGCTCCACTTTCTGTTCCACCAACCTCTTCAGTCCGTTGTACAGGCTCACAAGCTGGGTCATTTCCTCCGGGCGCCACGGCTGGCCAGTGCTACGAAATCCCTCTTTCTTCTGGTTCAGTTCACTCACAGCAAGACCCAGGTTACTCAGATCTTTCTGAATTGCTTTGTAATCACTCTGCAGGCTGACAACCTCTTCTGTTTGCAAGCCTACAGGCTGAGTTCCCAAATTATTGAACTGTTCCTCAAGTTCTTTCAGTGCTTTGTGAGTGATGTCTATGAAAGACTTGTACTCGTTCCTTGTAATAATGGCCTGCTGGATTTTCTCCTGTTTTTCTTTGGCTAGTGCTAATATGCTGTTATATTGCTGAGGAAGGGTGTTAAGTTTTTCATCCAAATAGCAGTGGTCAACTTCATTCAGAGTTGGCAATATTTCCTGGCCAGCTCGCTGTACAATTAGGAGGAGGTTCTCATATTCAATTGCCTGCTCAACTATCTGTTGATACTTCAGCAACTGTGCTTCCAATTCAGCATCTCCAACCATCAAGTTTATTTCAGGAAATGTAACTATATCAGCTTGCTTTAACCATTGGCATATTTTCTCTAAATCAGTCTTGAAATACTTCCTAGAGATAAGTACTTTTTCAAGTTCTTGAAGTTTCTGGCCACATCTATGAAGGGTTTTGTCAAAGATACTTTGCAACTCCTGCAACTTTGTCAGAATCTCATTCCTTTCTTCCTCACTTGCATCCCTCATCAGGTCTCTCCCCTGAGACCACAAGGATGTCAGCTCACTCTGATAGGCCTTCAGACTGCTCTGGATGTTTCGACAGGTTCTGACCTGCTTGGCTAGGTCATCAGGTAACAGAGCAATGTACTCCTCTGCCTGGGCCTTCTTCTCATTTTGCTGGACCCAGGAGATGGACTGACTTACAGCCATAAGGAAATGTGTTCTCTCAGTGAAAGCTTTGCTGAGGTGTTTTCTGCGCTGCATCACCTTCACACTCAAAGATTCGACCTCAGATTGTGTGTCAGAAATCAGCTGCTGCAGATGCTGTCGTTCACTGAGGCCCAGCCGTGCTAACACCCTGTCAGCATCGGCCATGGCCTGGGCCAGGAGGAGCTGCTTCGCCTCCAACTCACTGCAGATGCTCAGGTGGTCAAACAGAAAGCTCTGAGCTAGCTCAGGAGGAGGACTCATTTTCATGGCCTCAGACAGAGCAGGTTGCTGCTCTTCAGCCCAATCCCGAGCTTCTTTCAGACGGGCCTCCACTTGATGCATATCCTCTAGGGTCACCACTGAGTCTTGGATTTTTCTTTCAATTAGGCTTTGCATCTGAGACCACCGCTGCTCAAAGTGGCTGATCTGCTCTTTAACCAGCTCTTTGTCATCCAAGTTCAAATATTGGATGACTTTCTGTTTCTGATCCTTGAGGTCCTCAAGAGCACCTTTTTGTTCTTCGAGAGTTATTGCAAGCTTCCGTAAGGCCTCCAAATGTTGAGATGAACTTTCAGCATCCGTTCTGTGACACACACCCACACACACACACACACACACACACACACACACACACACACACACACACACACACACACACAAAAACAAACTTAAATTTGTGGAGGACTTTCAAAGACACATAAATATGACATTTTCTTGATTTATGTAGCTGAACTTCATCTCTAGGAGAACATCTCAGAAACAGCAATGTTTGATTAACAAATGTTCTTGATAGTTTGTGCCCAGGGACAGATATTTTTTTCCCAAGTCAAAAGTTTTTTCAATCTTAACAACTGCCTCAGCATCGGCCACGGCCTGATTTTGATCTATACGTCATGTACAAACACACCTGGCCAAATTGTCCCACTCTTTGGACACCTGTTCAAACAGCACCTCCACTGCAGCGATACACTCATGGTATTCCTTAGACCTCTGCAGATCTTCCTCTCTCTGGCTCTGAAGCTTGTTGGCCTGGTGACAGAGCTCGAGCCAAGAATGGCTCAGACGGTCAAGCTCTGCATGTTCTGGAGACTCTTGGCCGCCTGTTAATCTGCTCACAGTCTCAGTCATTTTAGTCAGGATACTTTGTTTGGACTGAAGTTGCTGGCTGCATTCCTGAGTGATAAGAAGTATAGTGGATGGTCACCGGAAATGCTTCCAAATGCTAAGCAGATCTCACTTTAATCCCATCACAACCCAGGCCAAAAATGTTACATTAGCTAACAATGACAAAATCACAAGCAAAGATCAAGATTCAATATACTGTACAATTAAAAAGCAAATAAAAACATAACACATAACCTCATTTAGAAAGATGTACAGAAGCAAAGGATATTTGATAGTTATTACTGAGGAAGACTAAGTCTTTGTGTGTACTGCTGAAGGACTGATATGATTATGATATTGTATCCTACCTTGGCTTGTGACAGCATGTTTTGTGCTATCTTGGTCTCCAGCTCTGCTGGTCTTCTGGAGAGGCTGAGAAGCTGCTGCTCCATGTCCTGGAACAGGCTGGTTAGGTCCTGCTTCTGTTCTTTGATCTCTCTCCAGCCCTCTGAAAGCTCTTGTGCACTGGACATTCGTTCCTCTATCTGCACAAATACACGGTAAAGAATTCTACAGTCAATACTTGCAAAATCATGCATTATGAATAAACCCTTGTTGATATATTTACACATTATAATTTCATACATTCATTTCAAAGTATACGTCTACCTGCACTAGCACAATGCATGTCTTATTAAAAGCATATATTGAGTTATTACTTAATTAACAGTGCTCTAGTACACCACATTGTTTTGCACTTGGTTAAGGTCTGCCAACACAGAACAAAACTTTACAACAAATCCTGTTTTATTCATTTTATTGCAAAATAGAGTGACTATGATTTTGATTATGATGATATTATAACAAATCTAGAATCATACAATTTATCTTTTATGTTGCAGCAGGAGGTTAAAAATGATACTGACTGTGAGTTTGACCTGCTGGACCTCAGCAGCTGTCACTCTTACGGCATCATCAGACAGGTCACACACAGAACAAACCAGGTCTAGGTAAGTGCTGGCCTGCTCCTGAAGTGCTCTGTAGTGCTTCACCTGTGTTTGCACAAGTAATAATCAAAAGAAGTTACAGAAAAATAACTGAAACAAACTGTCCCATTCCACAGCCTGGCAAAACCGTGCTGTGCTAATTACCTGCTTCAGTGCTTCCTGCAGACCGGATGGTCCCTGATCATTGAGCTGAAGCTCCTCTTGTACAGTAGAAAGCCATGTTTGACACTGCTGGAGAGTGTCCTGATGATTAACATGTTTCTGCAGCTCCCGGTCCAGACTCTGGTAAACCTGTTGAACAAGGTGAATATTACATACTTTGTCCTTCTGATTTTTTTCCTTTTTCTTCCTCTTCTTCTTCTATTTTTTGTATATAAACAAAAAATAAAGAGGTATGGTCATTGTCTTCTATTACTCACACGTTGGGCAGTACTGCAGATGGCAGAGTAGCTATCTCTGGTTCCCTGTATATGAGCCTGGACTTGCTGACTGATCTTAGTTTGAACTTGGTCTGTACAGCTGGCAACAAGACCTTCTCCCTTCTGCTTTAAGCTGGAAAGACGCTCCTCAAAACTGGCTATTTCCTCCATAATAGCCTGAAAATAATGACATAAGAATAAAACAGTTGAGTTAAGGAAGCACTTTATTAAACTGTGGATGACTGCTGTACTTTGGAGAGTGATATTATTAATATTATGTTAAAACTTTTACATTTTCAATAGAAATATGAAGTTGGTTACCTTGTGTCTGGCAAGTTGTTGAGTGGCTATCTCCATACTGCTAGTCTGCATGGAATCTGAGGTCACCAGCCTACTGGACATCTGCAAAAGCCATTTCTCAGCTTCCTGCAGCTCACTGTTGTAATCCTCATGTTCTTTCACCCACTCCACAAGGTTCTGGACCTGTGTCTGAAACAAAAAAGCAAATCTGTGTGATTAAAAACGATTTTCAACCTGTACAGCCCCATAAAAAAGGATAGGCTGTGGTCCAAAATTAACCTATTTTTTTTTATGTTTGCTCATTAAATATAATAAAAATAGCATAAGCAACAATTAAAATAATATGGTATTGGACTTATTTCAGACTCTCCAGTTATATCTGAGTGAAAAACAGTTCAAAAATACCTTAGCCGCCAGACAAAGGTCTTGATGGTCAGCCTGCAACCTTTTCATGTTTTTGCTGATTGTGGGATCATTTACTGTATCAAGCAGGGCCTCTCCTTTCTCAATGACAGATTTCACTGCTGACTCATGAGACTGGACCGTCTGCTGGATGGTCTGCATACATAACAAGGAGGAAATATATCGCGCATAAATCAAGTAGCTGTCTCTTTCACTTTCAAGTCAATGTCTCACTGTTGCCAAGCCAAAAAAGATTTAGCAATATGAAGTTACCTTGTACTTTGCTAACTGAGCCTTCTTCTGGTACAGTTCAGCTTTAGGTTCTACATTTGAAGCTAAAAGGTTCTTGGTCTCCATCACCCACTGTGCCTGGGCCTTGTACTTATCCATAAAGTCTTTGGAGAGTGAGATGCACTTCTCAAGGGAGCTATGCTCTGTGCGCAGAGCTGCCATAAGTTCCTCAAGTTGGAAGAGTTGAATGTCCACCTCCTCTTTGAGCTGCTCAGCTTCAGGTTCTTCCAGGAATGCCATTGCTCGCTCTGTCTTCTCCCTCATTGTTTTTAGGTAAACATGACCCTGCTCCATGTCAGCTTGAAGAGCCTGAAATGAAATGGACTAGTATGACTTATTGATTTCACTATTGTGTTACAATATTTCCAGCCAGAACATAGCTTAGAAACAACTTAAGTTATTATGTAAGTAATAAGAATTATAATATGAAAACTAACCAATTTTAACTTTGCCAGCACAGCACATCTATATTCTTAACTCACCATCAAATGCTGAGCAAACACCAGATTTGTCAGTATGATTGAATTTTTCTTGATAAAACCTATCTTTATAAGTTCAGCACTGAACAAGCACATTGCTAATTGTTTAGGCCTTCATATCTGTATCTGTATGAGGCCTATTCCTGTGAATGTCGTTACAGACATTATAAGCATAAGATATGCATGCTATGTTATACCTCTAGTTTCTTCATCTTTCTCTCCATGGCAAAGCGGTCCACTATATCAACACTTATAGCCACAGTACTGAAGTTATTCTGAGCTGTGCTGAGCCAGTCTGAGAACGTGGTGAAAACACACTGTGCCTCTTCAATGCAAGACACCTCTTCCTGGAGCTGTTTGATAGTCTCCTGCAATACACAGGCAAATTAAAAAAAAAAAAAAAAAAAGCAAAAGAAAAGAAAGTTAGGGTGCTTAGGGTAGCATAACTGATCAAATCTTTACAATTACCAGTAAAAAATATAGATTTACAATATTGATATAGGCATATTTTAATGTTTCCAGCTACAGTAGCGGTTACTGTGATGCTGTGTTCAAGATCATGTTACCAGTAAATGCAGAAGCAGGGCGTGGTAGCGGGCTGTGATCTGGGTGGCTCTGGTACTGATCCTGCTGCTAATATGTGTTTCATCAAGAACCTGCTGAGCCAAAAGACTAAGGCCCTCCATTTCGTCTTGATAAACCAGCACTTCCTCCTGCCAGCTCTAATTAAAGAAGCATGCTATTAATGTCAGGACAAGACCTGGATAATTAGATTTTATTACATTCATTACGTAACTACAGAACAAATTAATTCCTTCAACATAGAGCCATGAAAACTGAAAAAACTAAATGACTGGATAGAGAGACAATACAGACTCATGGGTGACACAGTAATATGACAAAATTATTCAGCAACTAATTACTTACAAATCACTGTGCAGATTTGCACAGCCTGGAAAATGTTTTCATGAGTATACCCTTTGTGCATACTAAACTAACCTTTATAAGCTGCAGCTGAGCATCTTTAGTGGCACGGTCAGATCGCCGATGATTGCGCAGTTGTGCTTTGGTCTCCATGCCCTTTAGCCAGCTGTCAAGACGCTGGAACTTTTGCTCCATCTGCCGAAGTTTGGCTAGAGCACTGTTGAGTTGGGCTCGGGTGTCAGACAGCTGGGCCTGGTAAAGCCGCCACTCCTGCTGAAGTGTTTCTAGAGCTCTGTCTTCTAGCTGAGGCAGGCCCCAGGGAATGACAAGTTCTCGACTGACCAGTAGGGTGTTTAGCAAAGCCTGGCCCTCTGTGCAGTGAAGCTGCAGTTCCTGCAATTATATAAATGCTTTCACATAATATATTCACTGACTACAACTTATGACTGTGTAATGGTGTTTTCTCACAGCATTTCATGCTTATTGAGTGATAATTTCCACAGTAATAATTTTCAGACCTGCAGCTTTTGAAGAGTCTCTTCCAGCATATCAACATCACCCTCCAGCTGGGTGTAGCAGCCAAGCTTCTCTTGTTCCTGTTCCAGCCACTCCTCAAATGCATGAAGGCCCCGTTGATACTCTTGGTGGGCTTTCACCAGCTCCTCTGCTTTGCCAACTGCCCTCTGAAGAAGTGGACAGTGATAAAAATTCAGCTTGAGTTAGTAGTGTAATATTATTTTTCCTAAATTAACCCACAGATGAGTCTCACTTCTTATTTTTATAGAATGTATTCTTTTGCAAACATCATTTGGTTAATTTTTTTGTAACAAGTAGTAATACTGAAAATGAACCTGCATAAGATTCTAGAGCTGTTCAAATGTATTGTTTATTACCATTGCACTGTCTTTGACAGTGTTATAGCGCTCCTGCAGATCTTGGAGCTCCAGTTGAGTGACATAGTTCTCAGTGATGCTGGCACTCTTTGCTGTTATGGTGTCCAGAAGGGTATTGTGGCTGAGGACTTCCTCATACAGTAACTAAACAACAGAATTAACAGTTAATTGTAAAACTCTGCTTCTAAGCCTATTAGAGTGGATGTAGTATGTAGTAGTCATATTAGTAGAAGACCTTAGCTTTGCTCAGATTAGCGGTTTTATCTCTTATCTCTGGGCACTGTTTATCAGCAGGATCGAGAATCTCCTCAACACGCTCGATCCAAGCAACAAATTGGCGTACATCTTCCTGGTAACTGGTCCACTGAGACAGGGAACCCTCCAGCTGACTATTGAAGTTAAAAAGGAAAATACTGTCAGTCAGTGTTTATAGCAACAGCAGCAATACAAGAAAGCAGAAGCAGACTCAGAAGAGGATGCCTACGCTTTCCATAGAAATACATACTGAAGAATGAACTATAAAGCAACCAAAGGTTATTTGTTGTTACTTTTGGTAAAGAACAAACCTTTTGCATTGAATAGAAGCAGAGAGCAGGGCATCCCAAGAATCTTTAAGGTCCTGTATTTGTTTTTGGACTGCAGGTACTCCCTCAGCTGAGGTGTTCCTCTGAACTGACTCTCCTCTTGTGATCAGCATCTTTAGCTGGATCTCCTTCTCCTGGCGTGCAGTTAGCAAGGCCTTGTGCAAAATTCACCCATATGCATTTATTAGAATCCTGTATTGATATGTTTTACTTTAGAAAACTAATAGTGACTTTATATACCTCCAGCTTGATCATCCTGCTGTCAAGAACATTTTTGTCAGCTGTAGGAGCACAGTAAGTCTGCAACATATGGCTGGTATCAACCACCCAGTTCTGTAGCTCTTTTAAACCTTGGGAGAAAAGCTGGTGTTCAGTGACTATCCGATCAATTCGTGAAGCCTTTTCCTGCAGAACCATTAAGGAAACACAACCAGAAAGTTACCAATACACGTAGGTTTGACCGATGAATCCACAGCAGCTTCAAACTGAAGTGTACATGCAGATCTGGATGTCTTGTAAGGGTTTATTACATAAGAAATAAATGCAATTAGTTTGTATTTCCTCATTAAAAGAGCTACAATAACAAAAGAAAGGACTCAGTGTTTAATCATGGTGAGTTAGTAGCATCACTGTTTATTATCTGTAAAACATTATTAAGTCCGAGCTCTGTCCAGTCTAGTGCCTCTGTCGTCTCTCCACATCTACCCAACAAATGCCCCAGTGCACAAGCAGTTTGGTAAGCATTACTTTACCTTGGTCAGGTTGGTTAAAGCTAGGTACTGAGCAGAGAGTTGCGACACATGGTGCACAAAACCCTTGCCGGCAGCATGTTCATCCCACAAGAGCTGGGCCTTCTCTTTCAGCCTGCTCAGCTGAACCTCCTGAGAGGCTAACTCCTCAAGCACAGACTGGAAGAGCACAAGCAGGTTATCAAAGACGCATGCAAGCTGATGCACAGATATATAAGACAGTTTAATTCAGACACACAGCAGGGAGTTACAAATGGGAACATGTCAAAAAGAAAAGCAAAAGAGATATCTTGCCAGTGTTACTCTCAGTAACGCTCTTGGTCATGACATGCAGTCAAGCCCTCAGAAAATAGTTGGTGGACAGGGTTAAAGAAAGAAAGTATTTCAAAAGCAATTTTTTAAAACGCAAGTTGAGTATTAACTCATATTAAAGACAAAAGTTAAAAAGTGTGAGTAGCAAAGAAGAGCAGAAAGCATTGGCAGTTAGCTTAAGCTCTTCGCAATGCATCCAAAGTGAAGAGCAGCAATACTACAACTTTGTAACTTAGATGAAATGGACAGCGTGTGTGAATGGAAGTCAGGTTCACACTATGAGTGTTGAGTGTTGCTGAACTTGAGCATGAGTGGCTTCTGTGGGTGGTCCAAGTGTGGTTGATTTTGAACATTAATACCTGTAGCTTATGAAGCTCCAACTTCTTGGCTGTGAGATCATGAAGTCTTGTGCTGCTCTCCTGTACAGCCAGCTCTGTGGCATTTAGGAACTCCTGAAGAGGTTCTGCACTTGCCTCAAATTCCTTCATCTGTGACAGAAGGTTCTGAAACACACAGATGGACTGCTGTAGAATATCCCACGCCATTAAACTGATTTCTACACTAAAGGTTTTAGGGAATGAGATGGTCCCGGTTAATGAAAAGAGACATTTGAATGCTCACTTGTAGACATGTCTCTCTGCTGTGCAGATTGGACATCATGTTTTTCCAGTCCTCTCTGGCAGTGTTCATTTTAGCCCGAATGGCATCAACTTTATCTTTAGCTGTAACACTAGAGACAAGCTCACCATTCACAACCACAGCATTCAGCTTTGACTGACCTTGTTCCCTATCACTTAGAAACTCCTGTGAAGAAAAAAAAGGAGATGAGCAATAATTAGTGATCAATTATTAGACTGACATATCTGCCAAAACTCTACAGATGGTAGGTCATTTAGTTCCTTTCATCTATGTTACATCTAGACAATGAATTTTCATGGCATTTGGCTGTAAGTGCTGTACCTGAATCTTCTGCAAACTAGACGAGGCCTCATTGAGATTTTGAGGTACGTCAAAGCACTTGGCCGTGTTGATTTTGGCATTGACCAACCATTGCTGGAACTCTCTGAAGGTGGAGCGGAAACCTTGTTCTAACAGCTTCTCTTTGCTCTGGCACTCCCTGGAGGCTTGGAGACTCAGACTAGAAACATGTCATGAAGAATTTCATTAAAAAATTTCTCTTTAATCGTATAATGTTTTCTGTCAATTCTGAAAATGTCAATCGTATTGTTTTACTGTCATTTGCGAGTGTCTTGGTCTGTATTTTTTTAATACATGAAAAAACTAAAATGTCACATTTTCCAATGTAAACAATAGTTTTCATTGAAAAAAAAAAACATGATTACTTTGACTCACCTGTTGTACTCCTTAATGAGAGCAGACACTCTCTCTGACTGTGTGCCCATTTCTCTGGAGAATCGGCACAGGTCGTTCAGTTTAGTCTTCAGACTATCAGACATGGGCTCAGCTTTGACAAGTTCCTCCAAAGTGTCCTAAATAGAAAACAAATATGAAGTGATGAACCATCACAAAATAACTGTTAATTAATATTAACATCATTGGAACCAAACTAAGCCCACACTTGCCTTTGCTATCTGCCAGCCTTTAACAGCTTCCTCTCCATCAATTTTTCTCTCTGCTTGGGTCAGCCTTAGTCGCCAGTCCTGTAGCTGGCGGCTAAAGTCCTGCAGGTCCTGCTCCAGCTGTGCTGACAGGCTGTTGAACTCCTGTTCAGAGCTTGCTATCTGTGAGAGTGTGGTCTCTAGACTTGCACGTGTCTGCAGTGCTGCCCGCTCCCACTGTTCCCATGATGACAAGAGGGCTGCTTCTTCTCGCTCTATAGCCTCATATCCCCCTGAGCCAGTATAGTCTCTTGCCACTGCTCCGCATCTTTGAACTCGGCTCAGCCTCTCTCTGCCTCGCTGTTTAGAGTCAAGCAACTCCTAGAAAGAGCCAAAGGAATGGCAAACAAATTAATTGCAAATTTCTACCAAATAAATTTGTAAACAGCAGCACTGGATATAACCAGAAGAATATTAGCAAAACCTGTAAACTCAGTTAATGTAGCCCACTACACTGAACATCTTTTGTATTTATCATTCGATATTTGTTAAGTTTTCAGGATAAATCCATGCACAGTGTGCCAGTTGTATGCTCAGTCGCACTCATGGTCTGACAAAATGAACAGTGTACTAAATTCTTCTGTTTGATTCTGGTATAAATATTTTTTCTGCCACACAATCTTTGGGACCTTTTTTTATCAGTTTGACAACCCCACTCCATACTTTTGCCAATTAGAGGCTTTTACAAATAAATGAAAAAGTAAGTTTCTTAGGTTTAAAAAACAGAGGGGGGCAGTTTGATCGGTTTAAACATGCCTATGGTTGTCTACTAAGTGCCTCCTTGTGGAAGTTTTCAGGCTATAGCTGGAAAAGGAGACATGCACCACAGCAGAAAAAAAGAAACTGATGGGACATCAGGTAGCCTCAAACATTTTTTGCTGTAAATATAACCTATTATGATTATTAAGCTTCCTCACCTGCACTTTGGAGAGCTTTCTTTTAATGGAGACTGAGTCTCCTGACAGGTCAGACCAGCGCTGGAGTTCCTCTTTTGCTGAAATTAGCCAGTCGTTGAAGTCTCTCACAGCATCGAGATACTGCTCATGCTCAGAAACAATGTTTTGCATGGACTGCACTTTACCCTTTGGAGAAAAAAGACAACATAAACACCTAATGTTGGATATGTATGCGGCACTGTCTGTTTAGCTGTCCCATTTTCCTGTATTGATGATCAATAATTCAATAGTTATTTGTAAGCACCATTCAACCTATGCTTGAAGTTAAATCACCTTGACAACAGCCGAGATATCAGCAAAGTGTGCATTAAGCTCTGCCCTTGACTCTGGTCCAAAGGTCTGGTCGCCAGTTTTTTCATGCAACTCCACCGCTTTGTCTGTTAGGCGTGACAGGACTGCTGCATGAGCGTCCACATCAGCCTGGATGGCTCTGAGGCGCTCAAGTAAAGCCGACTTCTCTTTGAGGCCTGGCTGCTGAGGCAGAGTAATCCCCACCTCCTGCTCCACTGACTCCATCCACTGCTGCAGCTGGCTCTTGTTTTCCTGATAGCTGGTCCACTGGGCTACTGTCCACTCCAGACGACTACAAACAATGACAAAATCTTATTAAGTAATGAAGACTTGTGCATAATCAAACAAATTCTTATTATCTTCTACTAAAAATTATGATGTAACTTTTATCAGCCCTCTACCTGATAGCTCCCCTGTAGAGGACACGTTTCCTACCTGTGACAGCTCATAGAAGTCATCAACATGTTAGCCCAAGCATCCTTCAGGCTCTGGAGCCGCAAACAAATTACTTCTTGCCCCTCCATTCTGTTGTGCTTTAGAACCTGTTCACCTTTTCCTACTGTCATGTTGAGTTTCACCTCACCTTCACCTTTCATTAGCAGGATATCCTGAACAGAAGAGAAAACAGTAAGCAACATCTATGAGCCAACTCTGTGATCACTTACGCACTTCAGAATGTGTCCAGACAACACCGTGAACCAAATAACTGCATTTTCAGTGCACATTTACTGACCTGTACAAGACCTAGTCTTTTTTCCAGAGTCTCTTTATTGCCAACTGTGCTGTTGAGTGAAGCCAGGCGCTCCTGGACACCATTGAGCCAGGCCCAGGTAGCCTGCAGTGTCTCTTCAAAGGCCTGTTGCTCTTGTAAAGTGAGCTGGCAACTGCGCAGCCTCTCTCTCACACGCCTTAGCAAGGCCTGGTGTTGTGATTGAAGCTGAGCAGAAACTCTTGTTTCACTTCCATCACCTCGCCCACCCTCATTAAGTGCCTGCCCCTCCTGACAGAGACGCTCAAATGAATCCCTGTATGTAAGAAAGTAAGATGTTTAAGTACTTTGAATCTTTTGGCCACATTCAGAAACAATAAAAATAACTACACAGTTCATTTCTTGGTAAATTAACATATATATTTAGTACCTTTCTTTGAGCACTTCCTGCTGATATTCCTCCACTTGCTCCAGGACAGCTTTTTCTGGACCACGCTGTTGGGCTTCAAGGAGATCTGTGGTCATTTTCTTTTCCATATGTTCCAACCACCATCTGAGCTTCTTAAGGCGACTCTCAAACCTACAAAGAAATCAAAATGCCTTGCTTATAAATGGTAGACTTACAAAGGGCTGGCGCCTGGGTGGCTTAGTGGCTTGAAGCCGGCGACCACATACACACGCCGCGTTGACTTGCGGGTGGCGCGGGTTCACGTCCCAGCCTGTTGCCAATTTGTATCTGTATCTTTCCCCCATTTCCTGTCTCTCTCCACTGTCACAAAAAGCTGCTGTGGCCAAAAATGCAAAAAAAAAAAAAAAAGACTTACAAAGGGCTTGACAGAAGCAGTTCAGCAGAGCCACTTACCCTTTCATGAGGGATGCACTGTCCTCCAGGATCTGTTGGTTCTGTCTGCACTGCTCCACAAAGCTGTCCCAGTCCTGCTGGATGGATGAAAGATGCTGCTGGACCTGCCCAGCGCTGGCTTTGGGAAGATGAAGTAGGAGCTTCTCTCCTTCCTCACAGACTTGAGTCAGACGTACCTCACCTTCTTCCACACGATCCATGGCACCCTGACAGATAATCGACATCACTTTAGTTTTGTACTGCTTTACATGTGATGCAATTATGCCTCCACACTGGCAACACCCACAGCGAGAGGAAAGGCATTATGTTTTTAACCACAGGTGCTGTACCTATGCTGTTTAAATGATGAAGTGATCACAGTTTATGTCCAAAAGTTTTACTGGAAACATCACTGTAACATCCTGTAAAAACACCTCTCTGGCTGTTAGTCAACACCATAACATAAGTGTTATATTACAGAAGTGGAGATTGTGACCATATTTTGCATTTGATCACATATTGAATTGGTAACACTCATCTTTGATTTTCACCTATTTAGTTCCTTTGAAGTTTTCACTATATAATTACATTAGTCTGGAGAAATACCAATATAAAAAGCAATATAAATGGGAGGTAGACACAACTACATGTTAATGTTAGTTTTTCATTTCAAAGATTAAGAAGAAATGACTTGAAGAATTTTCTCTCACTTCCTTCAAAGTTATTACTTCCAACAAAGTTAAAATCATTTAATGAATCATTTAAAAAAAAAAAATCATTTACTGAACTTCAGCTACTTCAGCTGAATATTTAAGCTAGTAGCCATACCTTTAGTTTCTGCAGTTTGCGTTCCACAACCTGAGTGTCTCCTGATCGATCAGAGCATTCTTTCACTATCTCCCTCTGCTCTGAAAGCCAGCGATGAAACTCCTGAACTAGGTCTGAGGAAGAGATGGGTAAAGACAATTAATATCAGGTGTAGATTTAGAGAGAATCATTTCTAATAAAATTAAGAATTTTCTTCATGTCTTTTACTCTGGTCATTACATTAGGCATAGAAAAGCTATATTTTTGTACATTTTTAATCAGCCAGTCTTCTTACCATTGAACTGCTGCTGAAGACAGTTCTGTAGGGAGGCAAGTGTCCTGGCAGAAAGCTGATTTGCAGACTCATAAGTCTTGATAAGATCAGTGAGAGCTGAACCTAAACCAGCCAGCTCCTCAGATGGATATTTTCTGCACAACGTGTTGAGGCTCTCTCTGGTGGAGTCAATACTCCCCTGCTGATTTTGCAGCTCCTTCTGAAGGTCCTTAAAAACATGTTTAAAATGTAGTTTTGGTTATTAGTATACAGCCTCCTTTCTGCCTTCTGCGAGAAAAGAAGGACTGCATGTCTGTAATGCAAAGAACCCATAATCCTTTGACAGCATAAATAAAACTTTATTTAAAATATTTGTTCTCAAATTTATAGAAACACACTGCATTCTTCATGCCACGTTTGCAAGGGCTTTAATTTTAAAGTGACTAAAATTAGTATGGTAAAAGTATTTAGACTGTACCTTCACTCTGCATATATCCTCAGGATCTGATCCAGTTGGAGAAGAGACTAGAGAATCTTCCATACTTTTTAGCCATGCAGACATCTGTGAAATGTAGTCTTCTAGCTGTTTCCGTTGGGAACTAAAGTCCATGAGGTTTCCCATGGCCTGCTCATGTAGCTTCTGGACAGTGCTGATCTTTTTCCGCAGGTCATTCTCCAACACCTAATGCAATCAAAGTAAGCTCCTGTTGTGTTCAATGAAAATAATCATACCATAAATCCACAAATATGACTAGACTCATATTTAGTACCTGTAATTTAGCTGGAGTCTCTTGACTTTGACTGCACTTCTTTAATTCGGACACTTTACTTTGCAGGGCTTCAAGTTTCTCCTCCTTCTCTCCAATTTCCAACTGCGGATATATCAAATGAGAAAAGCATTTATAACAAACCCACAATCTCACCTGGTCTCAATCACCAAACTCAGATAAAAACAAATGATTACCAATTTTCCTAGTCATCGTAAATGTTACTATACCTGCAACTCTGAAAGCCTTGCTGACATCTTCTGACTGTTGTTTAGGTTGTTCAGGCTTTCATTTAGCTCAATCACACATGTGCCAGTCCAGCTCTCAATATTTTCATTGATTTTACGCACATTGTCCCACAGCCCCAAACACTGGTTTAGGCGATCAATGTTGTCATCTATCCTCTCAGACACCTGGGAAGTAGAATACATTTTACCATTGTTGAAGTGTGCGGACAGTAAACTTTAATCCAGACAGGATTAAAATGTACTCTCTGTTGTATAACTTGCAGAGTATAGCTTGCAAGGCTCCACACTGGCACACACAGAAGTCTAGTCTAGACTTCATGTCAAACTTTTTCTTCTCCCATTAAAAAAAATCTAAAAATGAACAAGTATTGCCTGTGCCCTTTATTGATAACAACAGCATATCATATTGATGCATCAGAAATAAATTCTTAGTCAGGCTTACATCCAACCACTGATCAACAAGTGTCTCCATATCCTTTTTCATCATTTGAGAGTCACACTCAGGGATCTTCTTCAGTTCAGTCACCAGCTGTTTTCCTTTGCTAGAAAACTGATCTAGTTCATGCTGCTTGGCAGCCAGATCCACCTTCACTGCTTCATGCTACAAATGGAGTAAAGGCAGCAAAGTATTTAAGTAATCTGATGAATAAAGGGGAAAAAATCTCTGAACAGAAAAGGCAGAAAAGTAACATTGTGAGAATATTTTTTGTTCTAACCTTGGTTAGTGACCTCTTACTTTCCTCATGGTCCTTCAGAACAGAGGCTATCTCAAGCAGAGGTTCAGCACTCTCAATAATGGTGCTGAGAGAGGCTTTCAGGATTTGATATTCTCTCATAAGCTCAGCAAGAACACTGCACTGCTCCTGCCTGTCAAAGGAAATTTGTTAATTTTTACTGTAAATTAATTGGAAAATGCAGCAAATTGCAAAAAAAAATCTATTTAAAGACATTCAAACACATTTAACTTGTTAAAGAGTGAAGTACCTCTCTGTGATAAGCCTCTTGGTGTCCTCCCATGTAGTCTCTAGCAAGCTGATTTCCCTCAGTACCTCCCCAGCCAACTCTGCATCTCTCTGGGCCAGCTGGTTGCCCTTGTCCCTCAGCCACTGCTCCTCATGCTGGTGTGACTGGAGCTCATCTTCAAGCTGATTAAAGAACCGAAGTCTGACAAACAAGGGGACAGTATGCAGTTACTGAATATGTTCTTATACCCATCTATGGTATCAGCCCATAATTGCAATAGCCCCACTAACTCCACTTCTGAATTATATCAAATATTGCTGTAATACTTTACCGCTGCTGTAAAGCATGGAGGCTAGGCTCTTTGAGACTCTGGCGGTCTGCTTTTTCTTCAATATCTTCCACTGCTTTGAGAAGCTGTTCTTTCCGCTGTCTAAATGAAGTCCACAGAGCCCCGAGGGCTTCGGCTTCACTCTGCTTAGTACCAAGCAAGTTCCTCACTGCATCCAGCTCAGCACTAAGTGAATCCGCCAGCATGCGACATGATTTGGGAGAACCCTCATCAGCCCCGATGTGAAGATGACTTTTGCATAGACTGCTGTCCAGATTGATGGCTAGAGTCTCAAGTTGACTAATGTCTGGAACAACAGTGGTCAGCTCTTGCTGCAGCTCCTCTACTCTTCCACGGTCCCAGCTCCCAGCACTTTCAACTGTCTGTCTCAGACCCCGTAACACTCCAGCCACCACACTGTGGGTCTGCAAAAAAGCCTCAAGCCTTTCCAGACTCTCTAACTGGAGCTCGGCTATGTTTTGGGCCTCCATGTAGGGCTGCAGACAGCTATCTGCTCTGCTACGTAGGAGCTGGGCATCACTGGGCTCACAGAACTGACAGAGCTTTTCAGTCTGCTGCTCCAAGCTCTCTCTCACACTGGATTGCTTCTGCAGGGCTGCCTGCATCTCCTGTCAGATGCAAGTTTTAGAGAATCAGTTGTTGCTCTGAAAGCTCAATTCCTCTGTGTATTTACTTTAAATTATCCTGGAGAAAAGCAGCCCTTCCAAGCACCAGACATACTTGGATGTTGGTTTTGTCAGTCATAGTCTTTAAAAAGATGTTCCTTTACATGTAAATTTAGCAAAATGCCGCTATTTCAAAGACTTAAATCCAAGATCATTTCAACAAATCACCAATAATTTATATTCACCGAGTCAATAAGAACATCTAAATAGTAGATTAAGGTTAAAAATCAGGTTTTTTTTTTTTTTTAAGAAAGCATCTGACTGACATTTATATTTCCACTGATGTGTGTGCATATATATATATATATATATATATATATATATATATATATATATATATATAAAGGGATATTTGTTTAGGCAAAGTCAGCTTATTAGGCATGCAAATGTAGGAAAAACGTTTTCTTGCAGTTCTTACCTTTACTTGCATTGCAGCAGACTGCAGGTTGCCAATTTTGATTTGAGGAGCTGAGTGCAGATTTGAGAGCATGTTCTCACTCCACTGGCAGAACTTAAGCAAGGCCTGATCAAACTGCTCTACCAATGAAATGTGGCTCTGAAGCTCTGAGATTCTGCAGTAGAAAGAAGCTCAGATTTAACTCCACAATTTAATTACTGCAAGACATGCTTTAAAAATATGATTTTCACTTAGACTCTTTTACTATACCTTTGAGGGAGAACTTCATTTTGGACATGCAATCGCCTCTGCAGGGTCTCAAGCTCATCTTTCAGCTGAGTAACTCTCTCCTCGGGTGCAGTGGGATACAACGATGTCCCCACAGATACCAATTCAGTATGAGCCCTCTCAAGGGACTGGACCTCAGAATGCAGGGCCTGTAAGGAAAACAATATTCATCCATGTTCTCATAATAATATATTATTAATTCAATGCTTTTCTATAGGTAAGAGGTATAAATAGTGTCTGTATAAAGTGTACCTGCAAATCCTGCATCTCACTGCGGAGCTTGGCTTTGTCAGCTGACAGAAACGGACTTTCTGGTTTGGATGCAGATTCACTTCTTTCCAAGCAGGAAACGAAGTTTGAATGCTGTTTCTCATACCTGAAGGACATCAGAGACACTCAAACTGTAAGATTTGTTTACTTTACTTCAAGTGGAGAAACTTCTCCATTTTCTATTGTTTATATCAAATTTAACTTCAGCTGACCATTGAACTGCTGCAGCTTTTCTTAATTTCATCCTAAACCTGTTAACATTATTGTGTGCTAAATAATTAATACTTTTGCCAAAGAGAAAGCAGGTTCTCCAAAGTGCTCTGTTTGTCCTTTGCTTCCTGTACATGCTGGTCAAAGGTGGTGTTTAGCTTTGTCACAGTCTGCTCTGCTTGCTCTTTGTCACTCAGTCGCCGGGCACCAGCTGACAGCGCCAACAAGGTTCCTTTCAGCCGGTCGAGACACTGGCAGACATCCTGGAGAATAATAATACATGGCAGTGACCAACAAAGCATCAACCTGCACTATAGTACCATTATTTTGAGGTTCACTTCTAAAATGAGAACTTGTAGAAAGAAATGAATACCATGTGGTTTTGAAGGGCTTTATAGGTCTCTGATGAGGAGGTACAGGATTTGATAGGATGTTCCAGTTTTGTATATAACTCATTAAGAGATGCTTGTACCTGAGAGGAAATTAAGATCCAATGAACTGTATTCCCATATCTTTTCTAAATACCATAGTGCAGCTGTATCAGTCAGTATATGTACCTCTTCCAGGCTCATTTTGAACTTCTGCTGGTGAGAAGAGCTTTCCTCCAGCTGTCCATCAAGCTGCTGAACACTTTCCTTCAGCTCCTCCCAGTACCTGCCTATTTGGGTCAAGCGAGCCTTGATGCGAGCTGCCTCCCCCGAAGACACAAACTGAGCCAGGGCCTGGGAGTCTGTCTCCAGCTGAGAAAGAACCTCAGCTCGAGACTGAAGTTCTGCCGCAACAGCCTGAGAAAGAAAACAATTAAACTGTAATAAAGTCTAAATAAGGTTTTCATTACTCAGTCTGTATTCCCCATTCTAAAGTGAGGTCCTGCCCACAATTAACTCACCAGTAGTTACTGTTTATTTTTCAGGAAGAACTGATTAGGTGGTTAATGAGGGAAAATTCTTTGTTGGTCTAGTAGTTGTAGAAAGTGGTCGAGCAGAATAAGGCATTCATTTTTATATTAAAGCTAATAAGTGACTGGTTAATGATGTCCAGGAATGTTTTATTAAAAAAATGTAATTCATCACACCAACCATCTTTTTCTATTGCTCCATCGTTCAGATTTTACCTTTACCTTTTTATCTCAATGACTTGCAGTCGTTTCCCCTCATATGCAGTAATCTGTTATGCAGTGTGTGACACCTTTCTATGATAGCAAGCATCAGATTTTTCTGCATTTTAGGATGCAGTAGCTCTTCTATGGGATTAGACCACAGAGTTACACTCTTATTCCATGGACCACTTTTTTTAAGAAGCCACTTTGTAGATACTCTGACCCCATCTTGCCATCACACTTTGGCCCCTTGTCAAAGTCGTTAAGATCCTTAACCTCAGCCAATACTAAACTTCGAGAACAAACTGATCCGTTGTTGCCTAATATATCCAAACAGCCAAATACTTTCTCTGTGTTTCTCTGCCTAAATGCCTTCTTGCAGTTTTACAGGAAATATAGGTTTCACACTCGAGGCAAATTTGTCAAAACTGTGACAGCTTGAGGAAGCCAGACACAAACCACACACTCCATGAGTAGCTCTTTCACTCATTTGTTTTAAAGACTTCTTAATACAGCCTTATTGATTTTAACTTTAGTGTTTAGGCTTTGTGGTCATTGCTTGCTGGCTAATATTACTCTTTAACATGGTTTAAGAGGGTTGGAGCTTTAGAATACACACTACTGTACCTTGACCGCATCAATCTGTTCCTCAAGAGGCAAAGTAGAAGACTTCATTGCATCCAGCTGTTTTTCCTTTTCAGATATCCATAAGGAAAAGCCTTCAAATCCAGCTCCAAATCGATCCCACTGATCTTTCATTTCTTCTAGACTCTTGACACTAGGGCAGTAAAAAATGATACATCATGTAAGCTTTAGTTGCAAGCAATCTCTGATATTCATGTTAGGTGCGAGATACCTAAATTTACTACTGCACAAGTATTTCCTTAAAATTAAGTTATTTATAACAAAAAAAAAAATCAATCAACTGACTTTCAAATGCGCCAGTGTATGTGTGTTTACAAACAAAATAAAAGATTAAATGAATTAATCCATCTTCTTACTCTTTTTTCAGTCCAGCCTCTGCTTTATCCACTTGTTCGCTGAGGGAACGAGCCTGCTGAACAAGCAGAGTCTTGTTTTTTGGACCCAGCTGGATTTCTGTTGCTCTCTTTAGCAATGTGTTCATATGTAAGGCCTCTGCTTCACACTGCTTCAGCAGCACCTGTTCACAATATGGCAACATTTAGTACTGTCCATCCATCCATCCATGCAGCCATCCATCCATCCCTTTTCTTTCAGTTATCCAATTTAGGGTCACTGTATTTATCTAATCCACACCTTTCAGTCTAAATGTTAAGAGCTAATTAAAAGATATTTTCTGTTAAAGTAAACCTGAGAAAAGAAAAACTGAAAAATAAAAGAAAATGACTTACTCTGGCCTGGTCGAGTTCAACCGCCAGACTTTCTGGGCTGCTGAAGTTCAGGTCTCTCTCCATAGTCGAGCAGGCTTTGTTAACAAACTCATGAACTGCTTCCTGTTGGCTGTCAAACTCCTGCCAGGCTGCCAGTGTGACCTGGGGATGGCAATTGTCAAACTCATTAAGGCCAGATCAGCATTATTTTTATATCCATTCATTTATATATATAAAAGCCAACAGCAGTACACAGCGCTCTGTGTTTCTTTATCAAGAATCCATATTGTTCATTGCTGATATCAAACCTTCATACTTAAATGGAGCACAAATATTAGAGCAAGAAAATAATTATCACCCAGTGGCAGAAAAAGAAACATATTAAGACCATAACAAAAGAACGAACCAATACCAAACCTGCTCGCTGTATGCAAATGACATTGTAATGTTAACACGTATCATCAGGGCATTGCTCACAGAGGTAGTACAGCTAATATACCAACAGCCTCACCACACAGGTCAATAACTGCACACACACATTATATTTACTGGTGCTCACATTACTTATGATCTTTTAATGACCTCTAACATAAAAAAGGAAGAACTTAAATTTCCATTTCAAGACTACCCCCAACTGTCAACAGCCTGTACTGGCACCATTAAGAATAAGATATCTGACTCACTGCAGTCAGGCATCCTTACAGCTGTAATGCTTCACAAAGAAAGATACTCCATTAGAAAACATCACTCAGACCTTTCAGTCCTCTATGCATAACATTTTCCTTTACTACTTCACATCATTCATTTATTTATAAGCAGCAACACACATTAGTTTGTCAATGCAATGTAACTGTGTCAGAATTAGCCAAAAAAGCTCACATACTGGAGAGGCTGATGTTAAAAATACAAACAAGCTATACAAAAAGAAGGCAACACAGTATAAAAAGACATGAAGGAGAAAGTAAGCTTAATAAAAAAAAATTAAAGAACATCAAACTTCACAACAACAGATACTGAACAACACACAGGACCATAAAACAATAGAGAATATTTTACAGCAGAGAGGCAATGAAGAGAGTTTTGGCTAATGTCATAAAAAACTTCTTACAATTAAACAAAATAATATGAGAGGAAAGGGGTTGTGTAATAATACATGCTGCCACCTGGCAACCTTATCACACAGTATAACATTTGTTATAGTTAGGCAGATGATACACAGCTATATGTTTCTAAGAGACCCAGATGATAATGATCTACTGATCTCTCTAGCACTGTGTTTATTCTGATAATAACAAACACATGACTGAAATCTTTTTAAAAATTGAATGAAGACAATTATTATTATTATTTTATTAACTCTAAAACCAAATGCAATCAGCCTTTTCATAAGTTACAGACATCAGCTGACAGGGTACAGCCACAAATGAAAAGTTCTGGGCATTATTTTAGATTCTGATTTGAGCCCAAATTGGTTTCATCACAAAGAAAACATTCTTCCAACTTAGGAGCTTTCCTTTTCATGACTCATGCATTCATTTTTCCAGTAGAATATTTTTCAGTCGGCTACAACTTATCCAGAACTCTGCTATGAGGTTATTAACTAAAACAAATAACAGAGAGTGCATGACTCCAGTTTTAGCAGAACTACTTTGGCTTCCAGTTTCTTACTTATATAGAAAATCCTAAATGGTCTTGGACCATCTTGTATTTCTGAAAGTCTGTCACTTTACGTCCCAGCTCAAACTCTCTCCCAAATTGTTAGATCACCATTACTCCTCACAGAGAAAAAAATTGGGTTGCAGCTTTTACACTTTATTCCTCCAAACTCTGGAACAGCCTACCTCAGAGAAGCAAATTCTACTGATAATTTTAAGAAACACTTAAAAAACACACATTTTTAATCTGGCATTTAATTAGTGCTTCCACTTAAAAATAACAATACCTCTGTACAGCCACACCTACTATGAGGGGTGATTTGTGCAGAAAGATAGTAGCAAGAGTGAAAGGGAAGGTTTACAAGATGGTAGTGAGACCTGCTATGATGCATTGTTTGGAGACAGTAGTGCTCACAAAAAAGACAGGAGGTCGAGCTGGAGGTCACAGAGCTGAGGATGTTAAGAATTTCATTGGGAGTGGCCAGGAGGGACAAGATTAGAAATTACTATATTAGAGGGCAGCTCTGTTTGAGTAATCTGGAGATAAAGTTAGAAAGCCAAGGCAGGGATGGTTTAGACATCTACAGAGTAGGGAGAGTGAATATACTGGAGCTGCCAGGGAGGAGGAAAAGACAAGAGTCATGGATGTAGTGAAGGAGGACATGCAGAGGGTTGGTGTGACAGGGATGGAGGCAGATGATTGGCTGCAGCAATCCCCTGAAGGGAGCAGCAGAAAGAAGAAGAAGAAGACAGACGTCCATACCTACTAGTGAGTTCAGTCACATTTAGTAATCGGGTAGAAAACATGCACACTTTTTCATCAATATCATATCCATCTTCTGCTTCTTCTACTTCCGAGTTTGGTTCTTTTTTCATATTTCTGTTTGAATTTTACAGGAATTTACGTATGATTTATTTTGATGTATTTTATATGTCTGATTGGGTGTGTATGTACAGTGTGTATTTTTGATGGCCTGCTTGTTTGTTTAAATGTCTGTTTTAATATCTAAGTGCCCTTTTTTCTCTTCCTCCTCCTCCCCCAAATGTTTCTTAATATGTTACACCAGTAAAGCCCTTTGAACCTCTCTATGTGGCACTGGGCTATACAAATTGAATTGAACTGAATTGAATTGAATAATACAGTTGTTAAATTGATCGCTTAAGCTCAGATTCTCACAGTAACTTTTCACACCATATGTGCATTTCACCAGACTTATTCAGAGCACAAAGTCAAAAAAAGGTAACCTTATGACTTCTGTGGGTGGAACATTGTGCAGCAAAATCACTTTTTCATCACTGTAGCTTTGGTAGTGCAGGTTAATATTCAAAGCAACAGTGTAGATGTTAACTACCAGTGTATCAAGTGTATCAACAGCTATGAGATCAGTCTTAACATTACTCACCTCAAGGCTTTGCTCCTGTGAATCCATATTCTGTTCCATTTTGCTAAGTGTGTTCTCTAAGCTCTGCAGGTCCTGCTGCAGGGTCTCTCCCAATCCCTCCTCAGCTTGGAGTTGCTGGCCTCTGGTGAATAGGTGCTGAACATCCTTTCTCTTTAGTTTCAGGCGTTTTAATAGTTGCTACGGGGACATATTAGAAATGTTTGGTTATTAAAGTAAAAATTTAATAGTAATGTGCTGATTTTAATCAAGCAAAACAAAAGGACAAAGAATAGTAATGAGGAATTATGTCTAACAATACCTGATGAACAAGTAGCAGTTGTTGGGCTTCTCTAGCAGTTGAGCAGTCCAAGATTTTGGTAACCTCAGCCTGAGCCTCTTTCTGCCCTTGAACCAGGTCTTCCAGTGTAGTTTGTACCTCTTCCCTAAACTGTACACAATCACCAACAGCCAGCACCATCTTCTCAGCCTGATTTAAGAGATGACAGAGAAAAGTGCAAAGCTATCAAAAACAATAATTACTCTTGGATATTGCAGTTCTTTGCTCTAAACTTCTGTTGTCTGGAAAATGATGTCAAACAGCTGTGCATGACAACTGTAATAATATTTAATAATATGCATTCATATCTTAGACTGTAATTTCTGATTTTCTAAAATTGTAGGGAAGTTATTAATAATTCCAGTTGTAATTTTTCCCCATTCTAAGTTACAAGTTGTCTGAATCAAATAAAGAAATAAAATATGATCCAGCCAAAGAGAGCTCAAACTAGGCCAATTGTAGCAAGTTAACTAAAATGAGTTTCACACCCTTGATATATCCATATTGACAAATTCCTTTAAAATGTGTGGTCTCCGGATTGTTTTTGGCACCTTAAAAAAATGTGATAACATCACTTACCTCTAACAGAGAAGCCAGAAGACCCTTAAAATCAGTAGAGAGCTTGCTCAGTGCGCTTCCTTGCCTCTGGGCATCGCTGTCAGCACAGATTTCAATCAGTACAGCCATACGGCTTTTCAGCCAGCCAAGATTCCCCTCTTGTAGCTCAGCATCATTCCGCAGCTCCTGCACACAACAATAGAGTGTGATACGACCCATGTGGACAAGAGTCACCTGACTCGAAGTGTTTTTACAGACATCTCCTCAGACGTGGCAGTGAGAAGTCTACTCGATATCAGGTGTGACACACCACAGAAGAGAGGGAAATGAGAAAGGCAGTAAACAGTCTGGAGCTCAGGAAAGGGAATAACTCACCGTGATGGTTGCCTTCACTTGGCCATATTTATTGGGGTCGTTAGCTCGGTTTCTCAGCAGCCTCAGTTGGCTTTCTTTAGATATAAGCCAGCAGGAAAGTTCAGCATACCTGTTTCACACCAAAAACAAAGGATAAGTGGAACAATCTAATTAAAAACATTATCATTTTCACACCTTCACACTTTCAAATTATGTCTATAGACATAAATTCACGATCCTTTAAAATATTTGTCCCAAAAACTGAAACAGCTCATAACTCCAACTCCTACAACTGTTGCTCTTTATTTCAAGTGAATGAAAGAATTTTAACATGATTATATTGGGTATGCCAAGAATGTGCAACCCAGCCTGACAATGACCAACACACAATTTTATTGCTGCAGCACCACAACACACAAGGTTAAATTCTAAACACAGCTCAGACCCCTTCTTGTTATGTGGAATGTAACCACTACAACACCTTCACAGAAAGTGTTTACACTGAAAGAACTTTGCCAGAATGACAAATGTTATAAAATGATCGCACCTTTTGTTGTACTCCTTCCATTTATCTTGGTGCTGCATTAGCTTGTGGTGAGTGTTCTCGATTTCCTCCCGGACCTCAGCAAAGTCCTTTCTCACCGTCTCCAAGGTCTGGTGAGCTGGGTCACCCTCGGGGAGTTTTTGACAATGTTCCTCCATCAGTTGCAGCCTTTTCTCACATATGGACTGGGGACCCTTTTCCCTAAAGAAGGCCTGAAGGCCATTTATATACAGCAGAAAAAGCGTGTAAATCTAAAATGCTGCTAAGCACAATATTTGGTAGACACAGAAAGCAATTCAGTTCTCCCCACACTGTTACAGTGCAAGGCAGCGAACTGATTCACACTGAGTTAATCAATACATGTAACCAGGACAGCATCCATCTACACTGTGCTTACCCTGTGCTCTTTAATGAGCCTCTCGCTCCCCATGCTAGCCAGGTGGCGGTTTTCTCTGGTCAACTCTGTCTGGCACTCCTGCAATGACAACATCAGCTTGCTTCTTTCCACCTCCACCTTCAGGTGCAGGAGATGAAAGGGGGTATCGGTCTGTATATCCTGAAAAAGGAGAAAGACATCAGCAAACAAGTCAGAGTTAGAACAGCACAGTTTGTTTTTGACAACTTTTTTGGAAAGATGCAAAAATTGTCAATCATTTAAGAATTTCTGTCCATCTTATTAAAGTCATATTTAATTTAAAAACATTATAAATTAATTGATGAAACACATCGTTGGCGCCAACCTTCCAGTGTTTATGCAGCTTTCTAACTGTTTCCTGCAGTGACTGCTGCTCCCGCTCTGGCAAAATGTCTGTCAGCTCATCACAAGCTTTCAGGAAAGTGTTCAAGACCCGCTGATCCAGCTGTCCAAAGAATTCCTGCAAAAAAACATTAATTGTTCATCACGTTTAACACTTTAGGCAGATCATGCTACGTTTCATTACTGTGCATCTTACTGTACATTTTAGTGTGCATTTTCACAAAAAATAAATCTGTATGATGAAAAAACATCAAAATCTTGCAAAGTACACTCACAGTGTGCTTCTTGAGCAGCTCCTCTGGGTTGCCTCTTTCTGTCAGAAAGTTCTGTGCCATTTTAAGAACCTTCTCCAGCTCTACCCGTGACTCGTCAAACCTCTTCATAAGACTGCTGTTAGCCTCCACATGCTTTCTCCACTCTGTAGATTCCTTAATCAAGTTCTAAGCACAGAAGAAGACATTTTTAAGTACAAAAATAATAAAATCATTGATTGGGAGGGAGAACTGTAGCAGAGTTTGATGTTTACCTGTGACGAGGTCTGCAGGTCTGCTACTCGTTTCTGCAGAAGACTCATATCCATATGTTCAAGCGTTTTACTGCTGTTCATTATTTTTTGGATGTTCTGGTGGTCTTTCTCTATTACTGTCAGACACTTCTTACAGCTATGTGTGAAGGTTGCCAGTTCCTGCAGCATTAAATGACAGGTAGTGTTTTAGCCATTTAATCCGATCTTGTGGATTTAGGCTAAAACATACATAAATCTGCTCAAAGTCAGAAATTAAAAACACCTCGGTGTATTTAAAAGTAACTCCTTTTAATTAGTCACCTGGCATTTCTGTTTAAAGTCTACTGGTCCCTCCGAGTCAGTGGTGCTGGTAATATGACTAGCCTTCTCCAGAGCTTGGTAGAAGCCGGTGATATTCTTCTCCATTTCCTCCAGTGGAGGTAAAAGGGATTGAGACTCCCGAAGCAGAGGCAAACATCTCTCCCTTATCTAATAGGAGGGGAGTGTATTGATGAAAGTAAAATGCAAGTGATGTGTTATTGCATCACAAATGCCATTTTTTTTCAGATGTGCTCAAACTTCACTAGTCTTACTTTCAATATAGGTTATGCATTTTAAAATGACTGCATTCTTTGAAAAAGTGTGTAAAAACTAGCCTGTTATACCTGCTTTAAGACAAAAAGTTTGTACCAAAAACAACAAATAACAAATACAAATCAGGAAATACAAGTTTCAACCACCCTCAAACCACCCACACACACTGGACATCAGTATCAGAAACTCACACATTAAGGTGACTTGTACACACCTTACTCAGCTGTTCTTTGATTGAAGCCATCACAGTCATCATCTGTGAAACTTCCTCTTGTGAAGTGTCTTTGGTTAACAGCTGAGCTGTGCGGCTTGCTGCCTTACAGGCTGCTTCCATAGCTGGCAATTTGTGCTTAATTTCCTAAGCAACGTTGAAAAAAATATGAAAAATGACTTAACAGAGGATAAATAGTAAAGATTTGTCTAAGTTGAGGAAGCAGATCAGAGCATGGGCTATTTACCTCAACATCTTGGACAAAGGCTCTGACATTCAGAAAAGAAACTTGGATAGGAGCTGTCATCTTCTCATTGGTTGCATCCATGAACATCTTAAGCGTATTAATCCCATCTTGGTAGTCTTGCCTCAGCTTATCAACCTCATCTGCTCTTGCATACTGCCAATGAAATGGAAGATATCAAATTATTTTTGTTTAAATTAAAAAAAATATTGCTGCTGTTTGCATGCAAAATATAATTAGATATTTTTTGGCGGTGCATGTACTGTTCAAAAGTGTGTTGCATTTACATGTTTGACTTTGACAAACAGTTCCCTCCATCTCCCATTCAGCAGCAGAAGCTGCTGCTTTAGATCCCGTGAGACCGTTTCATCGCATGTCTCAATGAGAAAGTTCCCAGCGTCATTCATGTCCATGTGCTGCTGGATCCAGTGAGAGAGATTTCTGAAAAAATCCTAAAACAAGGAAGAATAACAAAGACCGCACAACTTTAACTGTACACTCTGTGGCCAAAGAGAAAGATATACTTTTAATCAACTATTAAAAAAAAAAAATCAACATAAAATTAATCAGCACACATAAAAGATTTACATAAAATATGCTAATATTGATTTTTCTATTATCTCTGAATGCACTTACACGTTTGGCATTCTCTGACTGACTTAGCATCTGCTCGGCATCCTCCAGCCAGGCCTGCAGAGCTGCCACTGTGCTACTATACTTCTCCCAGTTAGTGATCACCTCCTCCAGCATGCTGCGTACACTGCGCACCTCCAAAGCCAGGTTCTTCCACTGAGCTGTCGTATCACTGAGGAATTTACTCACTCCCTCTGCTTCATCAACTTTAAACAGAGAATAGTAGTTTGGTTTAACCAAAATCAGAATGGACACCATCTGTATACAAGACATTTGATTGTGTCTGCTGATGATTTGGCCTCATGGTTGATGCTGGTGGGTTAGGTCAGAAAAATCATGCTAAGAAAGCGTTCAAACTATTGTTATTCCATGCAGTATGCAACATGATTTGGCTCTTTAGGGATTTTAAATACGAGAAGTGCAGCCCCCTATATACAGACAGAAATGGCTCGGGATCAAGCAAAGTTTTGACTGTTTTTGGACTTACCTCTGTTACAGGTCTTAGACCCTGTAACATGAAATCAACAGTAAGACTGTTTACTAGGAGCCCACATGAACACTTGTGTATAGTATGCACAAATAAAAAAGAGCTTAGGAATAAAAGAGCAAAGAGACTTACTCGAACTGTCAGACTTAACATAAACCTCTGCAGCTTGCTTGAGATCCGTGAAGATTATCTCATACTGCTCAAAAAATCTGTGGCCTTCAACAAATGTCTGAAAAAGAAAGACAAACATAGAGTGGTTTGATAGACGTGGAGCCATTCAAATACCTGGAGTACAATTCCTATGATTTCAACTTACAAGGTAGCTTTGTAATAGAAGTTCAACTGAATCCCGTCGGCCATATTTAATGATCCAGGACTTGAGCTTTGATTCAGCCAACATAAGAAATGCCATCAGCCGATACTTCATTTCCCAGAATTCCAGTTTGATCAAGTGAGCGTGTGATGACGTAGACACAAAGTTGAACCTGCAAATTAAATAAATGGTCTATTATCTTCTCAAAAAGGCCAAAAGACTAAACAAAGAAATCATCATATGCCAAAACATTTTTACCTGACAAAGATCTTACCGTTCTGCCATATCTTGGAGCTGCTCAGGTGGGACGGGAACCCCATTCACTGATCTGTCCCTGTGGATCTGCTGGAAGGTTTGCCTGTGAGACTCCAAGCTTTTTAATACCTCCTGCAAAAGTAAACACACTATCTGTGCTTCATACTGTCCAAAACAGCTAATAGCATGACAGGTAAACACTGAAAGCCATGCTATGCTACCTTATGTTGCTCTAGCTTTCTGTGAAGAACATTGGCTGTCTCTTCATGAGCATGTTGGATGGGAATGTCCTCTCTCAGAGCCATCTCTGCTCTGTGCAGCCAGGCACCAATCACTCCCAGAGGCCCAGGCAGGGACTTGTCCAGATGGATGTGCCAGTCCAGCAGCTGCAATTGACACTGATTAAACAAAACCACTCTGCCAAAGGAAGATCCCACCAAAGAAAAGGCTATGCTGAGGATAACATTTCCACATGGTCACAAGTAATCAGGCTACAAAAGAGTTTTATGCAAGTCTAGCCGAGCTGTGGAGGTCTCGAGGAGTAGACTGCCCCATGAACAACATCGCTTCTGTTCCCATCTCCTCCCCCTCTGAATAAACTGATTCAAACGCTTACACCCCACTGAACTCTCACTGGCAACAAGTAAATAGATGAACCCTGACTGGTGTTTCTCAGAGCTTCCAGTGCATCAATGCAATTTTTTAAGATTATTATTAATCAACAGATTTTCTTTCATTTATCCATCCATATACTTTCTTCCACTTATCTAATTCAGGGTTGCAGGAGGGGCTGTAGCCTATCCCAGCTGCCATAGGCTGAGAATCGGGGTACACCCTGGACAAGTCACCAGTCTGTCACAGGGCTAACACAGAGAGACAGACACATTCGCATCTACGGACAATTTAGAATCACCAATTAACCTAACCCCACTAACTGTATGTCTTTGGACTGTGGGAGGAAGCCAGAGAACCCACACAGATACTGGAAGAACATGCAAACTCCACAGATAATGGATTCAAATCCAGGACCTGCTTGCTGTGAGGTAACAGTGCTAACCACCACGCCATGCTGCCCTTCTTTAATTTATGTATGATTAATTATCATAATTTATCCTGCTGTCTTTGTGGTTGGTAATGAATTATTCATGTTGTACAGAAGTATGCAGTACAATTACCCTGGCAGACACACGGTCCCAGGCCTGCTTGACCAGAGCTTGATCCACAGAGAGCTTGCCATCCTTTTGGACTGGCTGTAAGAGTGGATCTGTCTGCTTTTTCTTCATTTCATACTGCACACGGAAGTTCTTAAATGCCTACAAAAAAAAAAAGGACATACATGTTGATAGATGATCTTTTCAAAGAAGAATGCTAGAGTTTCCCACACTTAACTAACCTGATATTTGTCAGTGAGGCTTGCCTCTGTTCCTTGGGCCCTCAGCACATCTCTCTCCAGCTGATCTAAAAACACCTTTAGTTCTCTCAGCATCTTCCGTTCCTCTCTCTGTCATAATTAGGAGACATGTAGCTTACATTGGGAATAGACCTAATTCTTTTTCATTATAAGCATCCCGATGGGAATCTCAAATAGAAATGACATGCCAAAAACATAAAGTTAAAGATTAAAGAATCAACTTGCTAAAAGATTCACACAAATAAAACCTCTACATTTAAGGACTGATTAGTTAAGGTAGAAGAAAAATGGGTAAGAAGATGGCACAGACACTGAAAATATCTTCTTTAAAGCTCTGATTTAGTCTGTCAAGTTAAACATACCTCAAGCATTTGCTCTATATCTTGGGGACCAAACTATCCAGGAAGGCAGAAAGATGCAAATATGTGATAAAGGCATTAGAACAGCAAGGGGAAACAAAGAAGTAAAGTGGATAGAAAATGGAACAAGACCTAGATGGGTATTCACTCCAAACACAAAGCATGCAGTACTATGACCTGAACTCTCACCTGGAGTACTGGCACTGACAGTGCAAAAGTTGGAATTGAGCCAAGAAGCAGCTTAATATGCCCAAAAAAATAAGTAAATGAAGAAATTAAAAGAGTCTGTGATGATGGAAAACTATGTTGATGATTATATTTCTGCTGTGATCATGCAATGATTGCTTTTTCTCATTTAAGCTTAACATGACAGAGTATCAAGAATAATAGCAGGCACAGATAATTAAAAGTTTGGATCAGCAGAAGATAAAGCAACTCTCATTAAGTGTAGACTGTTCTCTGCATGTGGGCAGGTTTTAGAAAAACTAGACACATTATGTGCAACTTTAAACATAATAACAAATGCAGTTAAATAGTCATTCTAATCCCATTTTACCCCAAACTGCCCAAGTATCCCTGCCTACATGCACTTGAAATATAAGTAATAAATTTAAGGTTAGGTACCTCATCCTGCTGTCCGTCGGTCTCAGAATGTTGGGGGTTTGGATAGTGCTTCAGAAACTGAGCTACATACGTCATGATGGATTTCTCATCTGGCTTGTCTACGTCCACATCTGCAGATCAACATAAACATTGCCCACTGCAATTGATGAAAAATTTCACACCAAGTATGAGATTATCTTAAAAAATGGGTGCAAATAAATTAAGACGTTTTATAATCTTGTTGGAATTAAAGGTAAAACATGCCATGATGCCTGTAGAGGTGATTAGAGTACTGACAGAGCCATTACTTTTGGTATTAAGTCAGTATGACACACAAATACTTTGTGTCCTCGGGATAACGCTCCCAAGGCTTTGCAGCTAATTATACATGTCTTTTTTCACGTCAATCCTTGACCTGATGTTTCTAGAAATCAGGGTCAAACTCCTGTAAAAGCAATGGCATTTCAGTGTGTAGCTGCAATAAAGCATCACGACTCTGCTAAAGAAGACAGGACTGCAGAGCCACTGCAGACTGCTTCTCCACAGACTGAAACTCTGAGCTACAAATAACACAGAATTTTAATCTTCTGTAAGGTGCTGCTTCCAGCACACAACTGATGTAGAATGGACACAGAAGCACAATTTCATTAACGTTTCCTGTGCTTATGTCTAAAAAACTAGTAAATATCCAAACACTCAACAGTTTAGGACACATATTCAATACTTCTTGCAGCACTGGAATGATTAATGCAAGCTGTTGAAATGGTCAAGGACACCTTCTGGATCCAGCAGACGAGGAATGCCCAATTCATTTTCTGCGAGTGCAAAGGCCTCCTCTAAATTCTCCCTGTTGCTTCTTCGCCGTACCACCTCCATGTCCACCAGGTCAGGTCTGATTGCGTGCACCACTGACTGGAATGCAACCCCATCGCGCCAGCTGGGACCAAAGTCCTTCACCTCAATTCCAAAATCCCTGAAAAACATGCATGTAACATTTTTCATTTTACAGAACTTGCATACATAAATGTGTATTATGATAGAAACCTTATCACAATGATAATTTAAAAAGGCAATTAAAGTGACATACTTGGCCGCTGTACACTGCACCCATTTGAGCAGGGCCTTCTTGGCATTCCCCTTGAATTTGTTAACCACCTTCCTCTTCATCGGAGGGCTTCCTGTTTCAGAGCTGGTGATACTCTCCACAGAAGAGTTGCTGTTGGACAGAGCCTGGAGGGCTAGCAGGTTACTGGTTAACTCTTCAATCTAGTTGAGAGACAAGAAGAAAATAAGGAGAAAGTGGCAGTATTTCTTGGCATTCACCTACATTGCTAATGTCCAACATCACCTTTAAGCTGCTGATGCTTTACTTACACTTTGTCCTTTGTAAAGGTTAAAAAGCACAGATTAACAATGGATTAAATCTTGAGCAAAAAAATATTTGAGCAGGGAGGTTTACTTGCAGGGCTGCAACTCACCTTGGAGAGAGAGAATGTAATCAAACATTTGGGATTTAAAGAGAGATGAAGCATTACCTGGAAGTAGAGGATAATGGTCCATATCAACCCAAGGACAATTGATGGTCGGCCATCTGCGATGTCAGTCGCATGAATGTTAACAAGTTTGATCTGAAACAAAAGCCAAGCAAAAGATTATTATCAGAACCAAGTCATATTCAGGCAGTCTAGAAGTGAGAAGTTTAACTCAGAGGAGCCCTAGCAGTAACACACAGTCCAAAATATGTGCAAGCTTGTTTGCTCAAAGTCATCAAAGCCAAGTCTTTGATGCAGTTAAGTATTATCACTGGCAGAAGGCACAAACAGCCACAATGGAAAGTCAACCAGATGAAAAAAATAAGAGTGTTCAACTCAACATTAACAGAAAAGCAGATGCAACACAGCATTTCAGATCTTGCACTGAAGAACTGCTACAATTTGTCATGTTCGCATCTCTGTTTTTAAAGAAGTCAGAATTTAGGGAGCCAGACACACCAGTAATCAGTGTTATAGTCAAAATGCATTAAACACACCTCAGTAGAAAAGCTTAATGACTACATTTATAGAAAACGAATGACTGTATCCAAGCATTGCATAGTCTACATCGTGCATCAAAAGAAAAGGATGCATACAGTATATGATCACACAGGGCGTTTACTGGCGACTGACCGGTGATCCTCGATACACAGACTGAAGGCACACATGATGGAAAAGAGATCACAACAATGTAAGTCTCAGTCCTCAGGGAACTCAGATGAAAGTGGGACACAGGCTTCATAGAGCCAAGAGATTTAGAGATGGCTTATGTAATCAAGAAGTCCCATTTCCTGCTTCTTTATATGTAGTGTTCTACAGACAGTTACCGTATGCATACTAATAAATAGCCAATCAAAAGCTTTTTCTCAGGCATTCTTAATCATACCTTGACTTCTTGAAGACATGTCACTTCTTTCAAGTATTATATTCAGTTGTGGAAGAAAAATACTTCACAACATTCACAGTGAAAGGTCAAACTGTCATTATGACTGCACGCTTACCTTCCTGCCTTCAAGGAATTTGAGTGCAGTGCCGATGTTGGAAACCCAGTGGATCCTCTTCAGCTGGCGGCCTTGCTCACAAGGCTTAAGATAGAAAGGGCAGAAAGTAAAAATTAGCTAGCTGTGGAAGCCATATCATGAAAGTTAATGATATCTTCATACAACCATCTGCTGATTTGAAAAATAGTAGGAATATAATTGCAGATGCAAATTTTTTCTACTGTCCACTTTGCCAGTTGGGAAAAAAAAATCATCATAGTTGCTACTAACTGCACTGTAACACACAGAGTGGTCTGAGAGAATTAGCTGGGCTTTTCTTACATAAATTAACAGCAGAGTGCCAAAGTTGCAATCCTGTGCTACAAAACACGAGCTGGAACCAATCATATCTGTCCATGTTAAAAATTTTGGCTGACACGAACCAGCAAGGGTGCACTTGTGAAAGCAGTAAGTGAAAACATGAAACGGTGTTCGCCATGAAGTGCAAATGACTCATTTGGCAACCAACAGCTTTACAGATGGCATGGAAGTTTGTATCAAGACAGGTCTAATCAGAAATTGCAAAACATTATCTGGGTCAGTGTGTGTGTGTGTGTGTATTTGTGTGTCAGGAGAAAGAGAGTAAAATAGAGACACTGTTGTACTAACAGCTCCTCACAGCAGGAAGGCTCAGATCAAAATTAAGTCCATGTACAGTAATCCATGACTAAATGTTTACAACATTTTTGACAAAAAATTATTTTCTGAGTTTACAGTATAGTATATACTACCATAATTACGTGTTGCTTTAAACAGGAGAAAATACAATCACTGAGCAGGTTTTGCTCGGATCTTCACTCCACAAACTAATAAAATAGACTAGATAATAGATAATAATAGAAAAAAATTTTGGTCCAAAAATTGTACAGAAAACACAAACTAAACATCTCCATGTCTGAATAGAAACAGTTATTTGGTCAGTATGGCTCAAAAATGTGTAAATTAAAAAGCCAAATGACTGTATTTCAAAAACTAATGTACTAACTGCACTTTTCCTTCTGTACATCATGAAAAAGTTAATGCATTGTAATCTAAAGGTGAAAAGATGTGCCTTGACCTGCATAATCATTATTTTAAGTGAATATTATATAGGAGGATGGACCCCCTAAATTAAAACCCCACATACAGTCCTGTGAAAAACTAAGTACATGCCACTAAGTACAAAAGTAGTGCTTCCACATTAATTAAGATGGTAAATAACAGCCATGTGCTGCTACTCAAACGCACTTTATTAACTGATTAAGTGTGGCCACCTCAGTAAAAACAGATGTTTTGGCAGTTTGCAAGTCTGGAGCATTCAGGTATGTGTTAACACAATGTCAAGGAGGAAAAACATTAGCAATGATGTTAAAGAAAGAATTGTTGTTGCCCATCAGCCTGGTAAGTGTTATAAGGCTATTTTGAAACAATTTGAGGTCCATCATTGCGCAGTGATAAAGATTATTCACAAGTGGGAAACATGTAGGGCAGCTGCCATTCTTATGGACACCTCTACAAATTCACCTCAAGGTTCAGAGAAACTACAAAAAACCAAAGAGTTACATCTCTGATGCTGCAGGCCTCGATTAGCATGTTGCAGTAAATGTTAAAGTTCATGACAGTACAATTAGAAAATAACTAAACATGTATGTCTTGTTTGGAAGGGCTGCCAGGAAAAAACCTCTTCTCACTAAAGAGAACAAGGCAGCACAGCTTAGGTTTGCAGAGTTGCATCTGAATAAACCACAAGACTTCTAAAACAATGTATTTTAGGCAGGCAAGACCAAAGTGGAGATGTTTGGCCATAATGCACAAAAGCAAACACAGCATATCAGCACTAACACCTCATACTGCACCAACTGTTAAGCATGGTGGTGGAGGGGTGATGATTTGGGCTTGTTTTGCAAGACCTGGGGCACCTTGCAGTTACTGTGCTGACAATGAACTCCTCGGTATAGTAAAGTATTTCAGATGTGAGGACATCTGCCCAACAATTAAAGCTTGACTGAAAATGGGTTGCACAAAAGGACAATGATTTCAAGCATATCAGCAAATCTACAACTGAATGGCCGAAAATAAAAGAATCAAGGTGCTGCAATGGTCCAGACCTCAACCTGACTGAAATGCTGTGGTGGGACCTTAAGAGAGCTGTACATAAATGAATGCCAACAAACCTCAGTGAACAGAACAAACATTATAAAGAAGAGTGGGCCAAAATTTCTCCACAACAATGTGAGAGGCTGAGTCATTGCTGCTAAAGGTGTTCTACACGCTATTGAACTGAGGGGTGTAATTTGTTTTTCACAGGACTGCACAGAGTCCTTTGCAAACTTTCATTTTCACATGACTGTAAATTTATGTCTACATCCTGTGCTACTTACTAGTCTTTGGCCAGACAGGACCTCCAACAGTGCCAAGAGCTTCACCCCATCTTTGATGTCCTCAAACAGGTCATTTACCTCTAGTGGTGGTTTATGCTGGAGGATAAAAGACAGCTTTAATGTGCAGAAGCAAAATGTCAAGAAAATCTGCAGTAATTAGAAACTAAACCAACAAGAAATGTATTTACATTGTTAATTCTACAGTATCAAAGGATATTGATATACTAGCACAAAGAGACGAAACCAAATGCTGTTTGTGAGAAACAGGCTTGTTAGTAACAACCACACAGCCTCCCTGCAGCTGAAAAGATGGTGCCTTTTCCTCAGCAGTGGCTTGGTGCCCAGTCCTGAGGCGATGGTACTCATTTAACCCTAACTGGATACTGTCTCCTGATATCATATCCACACATTTACAGAGCTACAGAATCCCCAACATGAATGACAGCGTTATGACGTACTGTTTTACACATTCGGCTCAGAATAAATAAATGAAACACATGCTTATTTATGCAGTACAATGAAGCTGTAATTAAAAGCAAAGCTCACCATGGGAATTCTTTATTTGGCACGGTATACAGGCCATTTCACAACTCAACATATTCCATGACAGGATGCTGTTGGCTGCCTATTTGGGGCAGAGCAGCGTGAAGAAGCAAGCTTCTATCTTGTTATTAGATACATATATTCTTTTGTCTTTTTGTCATATAATAACATTAGATAATCTGTTAGTATGGTCAGTTCTGCGATCTCTATGCAGATTCATACAGGTGAAATAAGCAAAAGTTTAGTAAATACACCCACGGTTTAACAGAGCCATCAGATCTCTTGATTGTAGGAGACCAGCATTCAGGTTTTTCCTCTAATTCTTCACCTGTTTTTACAGCTTAATTAAAATGCATATTGTTCCTTCAACACTGCAGCTTAACTTCCACTTTTAAAGTATGACTGTGCATAGATTAATGTGCAGCTAAGGCACAATTTTAGGAATGTAAAATAATGTATTTTATCTCCATGTAGTGATCTATTCTATTCCTGTTAGATTGAAAAACTGAAGGGCTGCATTTTTATTTAAATGCTAATATAAGTACAAAACAGCCTTTGTCCTTTGGAAAATTACACCAACCCTGGAAACTTATAACATTCTGAGCTATCAGCAAACACTTAACAGTGGAAACACAGTGACAATCACTGGAAAGTTGCTTAGTAGCGCAATATCACAGGAAATGGACACAAAGGCTGAGGGGAAGTGTGAAAACTTTAGGAAGTTCAAACTTTGATAAACTTTCAGCTATAAAAATAAATTTCATTCAAACTGACATTTAATATTTATGCATAAACACAAAAATATTATATAGAATTTTTCTCATCACAGCATCACAGCATCACAGCAACAAACAGAAAAGCTGGCACTGGAAATTTTCCTGTGAAATAAGGTAGTCACTCAGAAGCTGTTTGCAGTGCAAACCTGACTGTGTGAAATGTCTTTCATGATGTGGCTTATGCTACATTAGTCCTATTGGTATGCACAGTGAGTGAGCTTGAGCGCAGTGCATGAATAATGATGAATAGACCAACAGAGCGACCCAACTCTAGCCCACCACATTACTCAGATTCTTCTAAAGTTTTAGAAGCCAAGCTTTGAACTATCGTGGGCAGATCAGGCTCAACAAAAGACCCCTCTAAACTAAATCCTTTGCCAGATCCCAGACTGAAACCCTGTAGTGTTTCCTGTGTTGTATACTTTGCTGTGTCATCTGCAGTTACATAAAGATTCCCAGCAAGTTATTTATATTTTGAGCAGTTTTCTGGTATGCAGTACATCAACGGACACAATCTAATTCAGTTCCTGACGCTTTCGAGTCCCACTGTGACGTAACACAGCATGTGGGCATGTGTTATTGTTGTCCACTTAGTGCCTTGTAATTTACATGCATGAACCTTAGAAGCAGACAACTGCCTGCAGGGAACAGTCCTCACCGTCTTGCTCTCCATCTGCACACTGCATCACTGTCCCTGCCAATCCTCTCCACAAACACACACATACGCCGACGTGCACATACAGTACATGAATAACCGAACGCCAAAACACATACTTATGCACTCGTAAACACCAGACACACAAACACTAAATAAACAACAAATTCACAGCCCAAACACCAGTTTTGAGTTAATCCTTAAATCCACCATATGTACACAGGAACAAACTCCACACCACTTTCACTATAAATGCCCCAAGTGCGATTCTTTAAAACTGAACTGCCTACGAGCTTTGTCAAGACCTCTGATAATTCTATTCATGAAATAAGAGACCTGAAAAGCACAGGTTTGCAAGTGTATGGAGTCTGTCCCTTCCCCTCCATTAGATTAAGCAAAATCCCATTACAAACAACAGCCCAGTGTCATTAAACATGATTTCATTTTGAGTACTTAAGTATCATAGTAAATGATGTCATTATTTACAGTTAATTGGATAAATTAAATTATCTTGTGAGGTGTTATCAAGGCTGGTATTGTTGCATGGCAAAAATCTTCTTGCAGTCACTACTTTCTACAGGCATGACAGGTCAGCAGCCTGAGAATAGAAGCTACAAAATCATGACAGGTTTGACAGTTTGTTTCAAGTGCAGCTGATGAGCCTGTAAATTTCATCTCCAACTGTTTAGAAGTGATTTAGGTTAGTGAAGTAAAGTAAGCAGTGGATTGCACTGATGGAAACTGACACTTACCTTGGCTAAATGAGAATTGATCCATTTTGTAAAGGTTCTCTTCTGGACTGCCTCTTGCTCATCTAAAAATTAAAGGAACACAGTCCATGTCAACACATGATAGTCAAATCGCATGCTCTGATACACGACTAAGCCCTGTACTAGAGAAACTGGTGATATTCACAGAGAACGCACAACCAAATGGAGAGAACACACATAATAAAACCTGGTGATCAGATTTATTCATGAAAGAAGTGACTGTTAGTGGATTACAGCTACCACAGAAACATAAAACACATAAAATAACAATCTCTCACTAAAACCTTTGTCAGTTACAGCCTTTGTAGGACTTTCACAGTCAGAATACTATTTTATCATAACTCACACTACATAATGTCAAGTAGTATTGGAGTAGTCCTGCACCGCAGATGTTAGATAATTTCTGAAATATTTAAATGTGTGCAGATGATTACCAGTGCTAGTATTAAAGATGCTCCTGGGAAGAGCACTCCAAAAGAGGTCATACTAGATTAGAGGGTTAGCAGAGAGCCAATTTCTCATCTGACAAACCCCTGTGTTTCCAGTGTTAACATGTGCGATTGTTTAGGTCACCCCCAGCCTCTCTTGTGGTCTATTAATATATTCATTCAAAATGCCTCATGCATTATGCGGGATGTATACTAAAACAATACATTTCTTTGCTTTGTCACGGTGATTTCTAACACCCTGTCAAACGTGTCAGTTGGCTAATGCTGCATGCCACAGAGTGGCCATTTTTAAATATCCACCCTTGGAGATATAGACAGTGATCACGTGTTTAAGTAGGCAATGCGAACACTATACAGGGAGCAAAGACATCAAGTTAACCCACAGGCAAATGCTTCATCACTAATGCACCAGGGATGCCCACTGAAGCATAGCAGGCACATACAGATGTGAACATACACGGATGCAACACACAGAGCTGTGTTTGTGCAGCATGACAACTAGTTCTCAAAGCAGGGATTCACCTACAAAGCATTAGCATATGTTATGCCCCATATAAGCCATACAGGTCCACACAGATGAGAGATGATGCCCTACTTACCACGAAGATACTGAAAAAATCCAGTCACCAGATTTAAAGAAGTCTTCCTGACAGATACATCCTTATAGTGAGCCATTCTACACCCCACTCTCCAGCACTCGCCCTGTGCATTTCATGAGTTCCAGTGCACATATATGTGTGCGTGTGTGTGAAAATAAAATCCACAGTGGAAAAACTGACACAAAAACACCCAGATGTCCTTGCACCCTTTTTCCAGCAGGAAGCAAAACAGATCAGGCTGTCTGGTTTCCCAGTGAAAGCAAAAGAGCTGCTGGAGGCTGTGATGAATACGTCCCCTCCTCCCTGACACCCTCAACTTGACATACACACGCACGCACGCACGCACACACACACACACACACACACACACACCCACACACACAAACGGAAAAGCAGAAAACTAACAGAAAGGGTGATTTAAAATCCCATCCTTCCTTCTTCCTGTGTTTTTCCCATCCAGAGGAGCCATGCCTGTGTGGATGTGCACAGCCCCCGCTGTACTGCCTCGCTGTATCATCGTGCCATCTGAGGCTGTAGAGATCTCAGCTAGAAGCATGGCTCCACCAATCAGCATGCGGGAGGTGGTGATGTCACAGCCCTGGCTGCATTATCCCGATTTAAGCTTGGTGTGTGTGTTTGTGTGTGAGTGTGTTGGCCTGTATTTGCCTATAAGATTTGCCTAATCTTCTATGAGAGTGACACATTTAAAAGCATTAAAATGTCCAATACAAAGAAAAAAAAAACAAAAACTTAAACTTACTATTTTTTTCAGCAAAAATAAAGAAAGTACCCTTAGGTTTATTTATTAAAGAACAAAATTAAAAGACTTCTTCACAAAGCTCTCCATGCTGCAACAAATCTTAATAATTAATGCAGTCTGGTGAGTGATGTCTACCACCTGCTCTCTCTCATTGTCAATGCTGTTGTGACGACAAAGCAGACACACCCACAACGGGATCCCCTTTGTACAAAAAGAAGCTCTAAAGCATGTCTATATTGTTCTATTAAGATCTAGAAGAACCCCCTCTGACCAGTCTGTTTTTCTAAAGGAGTACTACTCAACTCTTCTGCATATAGCACACAACAGTCAGTAAGTGTGTTACTATAGCTTCTCATCTCCTGCTGAAAAATTCATTCTTCATTCTTTCAAGACCACCAGCATGCTAAAAGCCTTTCTGACATGTTAAAAATAGGCCTGAGGTCGCCGTTCTATTATTATCTCTCTATAGACTGCTGGTGGAACCGGCCCAGAAAAGCTATTTGGGTGAAAATGTTTTCCCACTTTTATACCAAAACAGCAAAAGGTCATCAGTACCATTACAATGACACTGAAAGCTATACACACTGAAAACAATACACTTTTAGAGATACTGACGATATTACTCACAGCTATTTATGACAAGCAAGTTGCTAACAAAAAAAAAGGTTACACTCCCCTCCAAAAGTATAGGAGCAGTGAGGCCAATCCCTTTATTTTTGCTCCAGACTGAAAACATTTGGGTTTGACATTAAAAGGCTAATATGAGACAAAAGATGTCTGAATCCACCCATTTTTCTTGCGAGAAAAAGTATTGGAACAAATAACCTTAAAACAAATACAAGTGAATAAGCCTAAAAAATTAGTTGCATGTCCGTTGATTGCAATCAAGCCTGTGACCCACTGACATCACTAAAGTTTTGCATTCTTCTTTTGTGATGCTTTTCCAAGCTTTCACCACAGCCTCTTTCAGCTGTTACTTCCTTCAGTCTCCTCTTTAGCAGGTAAAATGCTCTATAGGGTTTAAGTCTGGACATTGACCAGGCCAGTCAAAAACCCTCCTCTTGCTGCCCCTGATAAACTCCTTTGTTGTTCTGGCAGTATGTTTTAGGTCATTAGCTTGCTGCATGATGAATGATTTCCCAATCAGTTTGGTGAACCTTTATTTAAACTGACAAAATGTTTCTGTAGACTTCTGAGTTCATTGTACTGCTGCCATCATGCGTGACATCATCAACGAAGATTAATGAGCCCATCCTAGAAGAAGCCATGCAAGCCCAAGCCATGACATTACCTGTTTCACAGATAAGCGTGTATGTCTGGGATCATGAGCAGACCCTTTCTTTCTCCAAACTTCAGCCTTTCCATTACTTTAGTAAAGGTTAATCTTTGTCTCGTCAGTCCATAAAACTTTCTCCCAGAATTTCTGAGGCTTATCTCTGTACCTCTTGGCAAATTCCAGCCTGGCCTTCCAACTGTTATTTCTAATTAGTGTTTTGCATCTTCTAGTGAAGAATCTGTACTTTTGTTCACAAAGTCTTCTGTGAACAGTAGACTGTGATACCTTCACTCCTGCAACCTTGTTGCTGATGTCACTAACAGTTGTTTTAGGGTCTTTACAGCACTTACAGTGTTTCTGTCATCAAGTGCTGTTGTTTTCCTTGGTCTACCTGCTAGTACACCAGCAACGACTTTCTTCTTCAGGACATTCTAAATGGTTGCACTGGCTATGGCTAATATTTGTGCAGTAGCTCTGACTGATCTTCTAACTTCTCTCAGCTTTGGAATTGCTTGTTTTTCACCCATAGAGAGCTCACTGGTTTTCATTTGGTTACTCCTCTAACTATAAATGCACAAGTCTCACAGGCAAAACCCAAATCTGAAACAGAGCGTAGCGATTCAGCGCTATTTATTGTTTGAATAATCAATGTAAGAGGACACACCTGGGCAACAAAACCCACCTGTCCGTCACGTTCCAGTACTTTTGCTCACAAGAAAAATGGGTGGATTCAGTCAAAAGGTGCCATCTTCTGAACTGTGTATCAGATCCAGATGTAAATATCTGGAAATAAAAGCTGAGATGTTGATCTTTTGCCTCTTATTCATATTTTTATTATTTGTTTTTATTTTTCTATAAATATTTATGAATGTAATTATTATAGTGAAACAACTTTATTAAAGCATCAGAGGTTTATATTGAGCTAGTGATATTAAAAGGCTATGCTTCTTTGTTCATAATAACAAAATCAGCCTTCATCCCTATCATAACATCTTTTATTTTTCCTTTCCCAAACTCTCCATATCAGATAGGTCCAACCCAGGAAAAGACCTCTGCTACAAAGGAAGTGATTAGTTTTTGTTTCCATCAGAGGTGACTGTGGCAGGAATCATCTAAAAAAAAAAAAAAAATGTGAGCTCTTGCATCAAAAGCAACTCAACATATGAATTCATCTAAAATCCCTTAAATTTTTGTTGCTTTAAGGTGCTGTGTATGAACCCCTGCTTAAGTAAAAGTCAATCAACAGTACAATTTTTAAATGAAATCAACTTGAAACAAAGCAGCTGCATCCTGTTAAGCATGTATCCATGTGTGACCAATATAATAAAAAAAAACACTAGCAGGGACCCCACCTCAACTATGATTATTTAGTGAAAGAGAACAGCAGATGGAGTGAGCAAAGATTTGGGCCTGAGACTGAGGTTTGAGGAAGGTCTTAGTGAGAATTTGGCAGCAGCTCCCAGGCCGGGTAGACCAACAACAGGAGGTGAAAAAAAACAGCCTGTTGGGCAGGAAGGTTTGTACAGACATACAACCAGAAGAGAAGTATGTGAGGTGTGGTCCTGCTACTGACATTTAGATAAATTATCTCCAGTAAGTTAAAGGTGACACTGTATTCTATAGCAAATTCTTGGTACTCTGGACAAGGGAAACAAAAGTATTGATGTTCAATATCCTGCCCCAAAATATAACAAGAACATCAAAATGAACAAAAATACCACATGAACTTAAAACTCACCGAACTTTTCCTGATGTTCCAGGTGTTCTGTTCAATGATGCATGTTATTAGAGAGCTGTCCAAAGTCCTGAACTTTTGTTTAGAAGGCTCATTTTGTGTAATAAGATAGATGTATATAGGTCAGACTGTATTAACTGGAACTGAAATCCTTATGTAAAACAGCACCTAATCATGAGTCATTACGTTTGTGTCAAATTACCTAAGTAAGCATGACATAATACTAATAGCCTCAAATGGAAATACCGCACAACATATCAAACCACTAAAGCACCTGCAATTCATGTGAGTAACAAGGTATTTAAGGTGATCTTAGGTGAGATTATACCACTGAAAATACTGTACAGTAGGTGCTTGGCTTCAGTGGCAAAGGGTGGTCACCTGTGAGCATTGTCAAAACTCACTTTTCTTCCATTTAGTTGACAGCAGATCTAATTGAGCTTCAACAGGCCAACAACAATCAAGCAGGACAAAAAATGCTTCTGCAGCTGGACTCAAGCCAGCCCCATATGAAATGCATAACAGTGAGAATGTATTACTTAGAATGGCTTACTTATCTTCATAGTAATATGACAACAATGTAATCTAATTAAAAAAAAAAATACATACAAAGAAAATACATGGCACCACAGAGAAGATATCACTCTTTTTTTTAAATAAGAAGCTTCTACAATTTAAAGAATCTCAAACAGTCTGATGCACCTACACTTCATGTAGAGTGATAATAAGATTCTCTGTTCATGAGGTAATATTAGTGCGATGGCTGTGTGTTTATACCAGCTGTCGGTGACAAAATAGAGTAAAAGCATCTCTTACAGCTGACAATCTGCATGCTTCTCTTTCTTTCCCTTTCATTTACTTGCCATCACTCCAGTGATGATGTAACAACAATCCACTGTGGCACACACAATGAGTGCACTCTTCCACAGAGGCTATCAATGTTTTTAGCTTGTGACCATTTTCAACAAAGCTTGTATTACTGGCTGCATGTAGGCTATGAATATGTTTTAGCAAACAGCATGATTTTTACAGCTCAAGCACATTTATTGAAAGCAACAGACAATAACCAAATATTGTTTTAGTGTCACTCACTGGTTGCAGTTATTCACATGTGAGGTTTCACTTTTTTCACCCCCGTCAAAGACTTCCTTACATTATATTCAGTAAGAAAATAATACTAGAAATGAGAGCATGACCTATTTTTAAAAACCAAGACTAATACTGATATTCTGTTATTTATAGATCTGATATATGGGCCTTTTTTTTTCTTTCAGATACACAAAACATAAACAGAGCTCCCTAGCATTTGTTATGTGTATTTATGTATATGTTATGTTATGTTATGTGTATTTGTGTATATGTGTATTTATGAGCCCTTAGTAAGATAATGTGACAATGGAGTTTTAAAAAATCTTGTTTTATTGTCACAAGTCATGGATTACTGACTCTGGTCAGATCAGCTAGTTGTTGTGTTTGTGGCATTTCAAACACATGCTGCTAACAGGGAAGTTGCAAAATGCCCTTTGCAGACAAACTATCTCACGTCAACACCAAACTCGCTTATTCATGTCTTTATGGACCTGCTTTGTGCACTGGTGCACAGTCATGTTAGAACAAGAAGCGGCCATCCCCAAAATGTTCCCACAAAGTTGGGAGCATGAAATTCAAAATGTCTTGCATGCTGAAGCATTAAGAGTTCATTTCACTGGAACTAAGGGTCCGAGCCCAACTCCTGAAAAACAACCATACAGCATAACGCTCCCCACCAAACTTCACACTTGGCACAGTGCAGACAGACAAGTATCATTCTCCTGGCAACCGCCAAACCCAGACTTGTCCATCAAGTCTGGGTTTGCCAGATGGAGAAGTGTGATTTATTACTCCAGAGAAGACATTTCTACTGCTCTAGAGTCCAGTGGCAGCATGCTTTACACAACTGCGTCCAACACTTTACATTGCACTTGGTGATGCAAGGCTTGGATGCAGTTGCTTTGCTATGGAAACCCATTCCATGAAGCTCTCTATGCACTGTTCTTGAGCTAATCTAAAGGCCACATGAAGTTTGGAGGCCTGTAGCGACTGACACTGCAGAAAATTGGCAAGCTCTGTGCACTATGCATCTCAGCATCTGCTGATCCCACTCTGTCATTTTACATGGCCTACCACTTCATGGCTGAATTGCTGTCATTCCCAACCACTTCCACGTTGTTTTAATACCACTAACAGTTGACTGTGGAATATTTAGTAGAGATAAATTTCACAACTGGACTTGTTGCACAAGTGGCATCCTATCACTGTACTACGCTGAAATTCACTGAGCTCCTGAGAGCGACCCATTCTTTCACAAATGTTTGTAGAAGCAGTCTGTATGCCTAGGTGCTTGGTTTTATACACCTGTGGTCTTGGAAGTGATTGGAACACCTGAATTAATTGATTTGGATGGATGAGTGATTACTTTTGGCAATACAATGTATCAGTCAGGGTGTACTAGACCTCATAGTTAAAAAATATAAATAACTAAATCATTAAATCACATTAACAGGCTTATTTCTGTCTAACTGAGAAGCCATTCATTAAAGTCCAAGACATCACTGCACAATTCAATTAAATTTTATTTATATACCGCCAAATCACAACAAACAGTCACCTCAAGGCACTCTGTATTATAAGGTAAAGACCATACAGTAATCACAGAGAAAACCCAGCAATCAAAACAACCCCCTATGAGCAAGCACTTGGCGACAGTGGGAAGGAAAAACTCCCTTTTAACAGGAAGAAATCTCCAGCAGAACCATACTCAGGGAGGGGCAGCTATCTGCCGCAACCGGTTGGAGCTGATGGGAGAGAGACAGTACAAAAAACACATTGTGGAAGAGAGGTAGAGATTAATAATAACAAATAATTAAATGCAGAGTGGTGTATGAACAGAGTAAAAAGAAGTGAATGAAAAGAAATACTCAGTGCAACAAATGAATTATTGACAGCATGGGAACCCCCCCCAGCAGCCTAGGCCTATTGCAGCATAACTAAGGGATGTTTCAGAGTCACCTGATCCAGCCCTAACTATAAGCTTTAACAAAATGGAAAGTTTTAAGCCTAATCTTAAAAATAGAGAGGGTGTCTGTCTCCTGAATCCAAGCTGGGAGCTGGTTCCACAGAGGAGGGGCTTGAAAGCTTAAGGCTCTGCCTCCCATTCTACTCTTAAGTATCCGAGGAACCACAAGTAAGCCAGCCGTCTGAGAGCGAAGTGCTCTGTTGGGGTGATATGGTACTATGAGGTCTTTAAGATAAGATGAGGCCTTATTATTCAAGACCTTGTAGGTGAGAAGAAGGATTTTAAATTCTATTCTGGATTTAAAAGGGAGCCAATGAAGAGAAGCCAGTGTGGGAGAAATCTGCTCTCTCTTTCTAGTCCCTGTCAGTACTCCAGCTGCAGCATTTTGGATCAGCTGAAGGCTTTTCAGGGAGCTTTTAGGACAGCCTGATAATAATGAACTACAACAGTCCAGCCTAGAAGTAATAAATGCATGAATTAGCTTTTCAGCATCACTTTAAGACAGGATGTTTCTAATTTTAGAATATTGCACAAATGCAAAAAAGCAGTCCTACATATTTGTTTAATATGTGCAATGAAGGACATATCCTGCTCAAAAATTACTCCAAGATTTCTCACAGTGTTACTGGAGGCCAAAGTAATGCCATCCAGAATAAGTATCTGGTTAGACACCATGTTTCTAAGATTTGTGGGGCTGAGTCCAATGACTTCAGTTTTATCTGAATTTAGAAGCAGGAAATTAGAGGTCATCCAGGCCTTTATGTCTTTAAGACATTCCTACAGTTGAACTAATTGATGTGTGCCATCTGGCTTCGTCGATAGATAAAGCTGAGTATCATCTGTATAACAATGCTTTCTAATAATACTGCCTAAGGGAAGCATGTATAATGTAAATAGAATTGGTCCTAGCACAGAATCCTGTGGAACTCCATAATTAACCTCAGTGTGTGAAGGAGACTCCCCATTTACATGAACAAACTGTTGTCTATTAGACAAATATGATTCAAACCACTGCATTGCAGTACCTTTAATACCTATGGCAAGTTCTAATTTCTGTAATAAAATGTTATGGTCAACAGTATCAAAAGCTGCACTGAGATCCAACAGGACAAGCACAGAGATGAGTCCACTGTCAGAGGCTCTAAGAAGATCATTTGTAACCTTCACTAATGCTGTTTCTGTACTGTGATGAATTCTGAAATCCTGACTGAAACTCTTCATATAAACCGTTCCTCTGTAACCTACTGAAGTTAACTCCAAAAGATCAATTGGAGAGAGAGTTTAAACAAATACCAGACATCACCGCACACAATTCACTGCACACAATTCACCACATGCAATTCACCAGCTGTGTTTCCTCATATCCTGCTTGACACACAGTCTCAACAAGAGTGAAACCCACAAGAAGTCAGTGAGCATATACTGAGATCAACACGCCTGTCACGAACACTCCACCCAGCCACCAACAGACATCAATTATGCCATGAGGGCATTTAAGGCTGCAAGGTGCACCATTGTAAAGGTTTTAAATCAAAGAGACAAACAATGAAAAACCATGAGAGAAGCAACACTTTCTTAATCTACCTTATTACATAATGGCTTTGCTGTCAATAATTCATCTGTTGCTCAAATCAAAGTGAGTGTGCAGTAATGCTCTCTGTAGGATACTTTTATTGACAGGAAGCTGCATATGATTTCCAGTTTAAAAGCTGAGAGCACCTTGCTGCTTGCCATCTAAAGCACCTAAAATCGCTGGCACGCTAATGTCTTCCAGATGTGACTAAAATACACTTCCTGACATGAAACACAACAGTGGCTGGCACTGTGTACTGCAGATTGTGCCATCTGTATACTGCTCATGTGAAATTTTATAGAATTTCTATCTTTTTTTTAGTAAGAGATTTGGCTTATATTTATCACTCTGCAATACTGAATTAAAAAGAAACAATCTAAGTATGTTTTAATAAACTTTGTGTGAGCTCATAGTCCTTCTCATTAGGGCACCTTTCAGCCAATGTGAACATATAAAAATGTCAAAACACCCACACAAGAGGTGCTCTTTGTCATGCATAAACCACCTCCATTTAGTTAAAAGATATTATCATTAAGCAAATTGAAATAGTTGTGCAACACACAGGAAATGATGATGCCTCTCTGCAGCAGGAACTGGGCAGCACTGGCACAACCACAGGCAAACCTTTCATAACAGTATCTATGGTAACACACCATAAGGTGTGAAATTTCCTGGTATACTGTATATCTGAAAACTAACTAAACCAATGCCAGCCAGCCTTTAAAGGCTTGTGAAATGATGGTTGTGGCCTAAAGCGCTGGTAGCAAAAGGGGGATGCCAACAAGAAGAGACTCCCATTATTGACCTATCCTCTTACCAAGGACAGAAAGGGTATCAGGTTTTAGTCTCGTTCAGTGCGTTGTCTGTGCACTTGTGAAGGCACTGTTGTTATGACTCAGTATCTCGTGTCAAGACTTAAATGTTATTTACAATCATTAACCTGCCTAAAAAAAGAAAACAACAGCAATAATAAAAAAAAAAACTGGCCAGTTGATTGAAAGAACTTTTCTGACTACATAGCATGAAACCACTCACGGAGCATGTAGTTATCTACACTGCTGACAAGACTTGATATTACTTGGATAATGACATGATGCAAAAATTCGTGCCCCTTTGCTAAGAGTTTGACCTACTAATACCTAAACAAAATCTAATATGAAGATGTGAAGGCAAATTGATCAAAGAAATATTCTGAATCATGTGTTGCATTTCACATTATTCACAAAATAAATCAAATCATACCATATCAAACCTCCAAATAACTTCTTATTTTCCCAATCTGGGTCGCCAAACAGCGTACTGTGTCTTCTTGTAGGTTGGTCACAAGATTCACAGGCATTAACATTATTTTTTCTTAATATTCTAAATACAATTATGTGCTAATTTTTTGGGGAAAAGCCTTCTGACAAAGACCTACCTGACAAGAGACCATGTGCACACTACACCAACTTAGCTAAATGTGTGAATCTATTATGGTTTCAAAGGTTACGAATGCTTGAGGACAGGTCAGCTGCAGTGTAGGGTTTCAAATTAGTATTGAAGCACATGCTTTATAGTGCCATCTTTAAAACAATTTACATCAACCAGCAACACAGTTTGCAGAATGTCAAGGCATTTATTTTAACAGTCTACTAACTGTAGGCATACGTGCTCACATGCTACTTTTTAAATGTGTGAGCATGTATGAATGTGAGCCTGCATGTGTAAGCATCCTGGATTGCAAATGTTGGCAAACTTCAGATGGGCGTGCAGCCAGGCTTTGAATCAGCACAATATTACAGTGCAGCAGCGCAGGAGCAGAGGATGTTGTGTCCGTAACCAGCTGAGCAAAAGCGTGCCACTTACCCTGCAGTCTTTGCATCACATTAGCTATGTCCACAGACGATCGGCCTGACTGCCTTAGAGAAGCCATGTTATCTCCCTGTAACTGTAATGGCACAGAGGGTCACTGATGCTGAGAGCAAAAGATCCTTCACAACTGTCCCGTGTGGGACATCCCCTCTGCCCCTCCCACCTCCTCTCTGCTTCTTTCTAATTTCACTGCAGGACCCAGTCCAATTGAATCTCAGGTTTCATGCAGGGACAAGCAGGTCTACTGTCCAATAGAGGCACGTCTTCCATTCATCACCTGCAAAAAAAGTGAAGTATGTTAAGCAGGTTTGAATGGAAGGCCAGGTAATTATTTTGCTGTATCTTCTTTGAGAAGAAGCTCAACAGTTAGATCCTTTTACGTTCTTAGTAGCCTAAAATACAGTATAACATTTGCAACAGATAAGTCAATGAAAGATTGTGATCAACAGTAACTGGTATTTACTGTAGATCTAACTTTAGTTTTTATCTTTTAGTTTCTGGTCTTCTGTTTCCATGTCCAAATACTACTTACTCCTTAATACTATTCAAATATCCTTCATGACAGGCAAACTCCTTCAAATTATTGTTTGATTTCATTTCATTTCCTGTTTTGTTTTGTTTTTAAATAACTAAACAAATTAATGTGTTACAGCCAGGAAGGCACAGGTGTAAGTATAACAGAGCCATGGTTTATGTTATTAGTGACACCTGTGCTTTTCCTACACTCAAGAGACTACATATACTAAAACTTGGAAAAGGTGACACCGGATAAATGAAGGTATCTAACAGTCAAATATTTGCTTGTATGATAGGTAAGCTATATTCTACAGAATAAGAAGAAACATTCAAGACATTTCATTGAATTTGGCTATACTTAGAAACTGGCAGGAAGTCACAAAGACAGATATAGATATAGTTTGGGGTTTTTTTTAAGAGAAGAAGCAATCATGTATGTACCAACAAAATGGTGACTGAGTAGTATAACTACAAAAAACAAAGCTATGTTAAAATATAGACAGAAACCGTTTCTCCTTGGCTGATGCCGTCAGTTATTTAAAGCAAATTTTTAAAAAGGAAGTTAAACTGTCGACTGAGAACACGTAAATGATAATTAGCTCAAGCACATGTTGAATTTAGCTGGACACCAACCTTTGCATCAAGGCTCCCATATTATACTGCTACTACTACAGTAACTTTACTTCACACTAAAACTAGTATGTATCAAAGTAGAGCTGCAGAGCTATCTGATAGCCTAAATTCGACACGAAAGGAAGTAACTAAACATTACAAAACCAGCACACACGAGCGAGCACGAAGACATAAAGGCAAATTAAACAGGGATGCACCGCGCAAACATAAACTATCAATGAAGCCCACTGCTATTTCTTGACATTTCATCTTACCACAACGAGCACTGAAGAGCGTGATAACTTCACAGAGGAAGTGTGCCGCGCGTGTGTGTTGCCTGGTTGCCATGGGCAACCCCGAAAATGAAACGTGGTGGCGCGCGGAGCTGCAGCGGCGATAACTTCGTAACCGCAAGAAGCGCGTACTGGTGGCAACAAGCTGCACCACACGCTGGGGGGCAGGGCTCGGGAATATGTGGTCAAGTTTCCGTCACCCCTATTTTATTATTATTATTTATGTATTTAGGAAGTACCGATCCATTCTTTCGCAGAACACAGAATCCCGGGTATTTATCTCTATAAATATATAAAGTCATTTTGGTAGTAAAAAAAATAACATTTTAAAATGTTTAGCAAGTATTAATATGTACAGGGGATAAAAGAAAGAACGACACTATGATGGCTTAATGCAATGCATGCACATAAAAAAACTAGGCTATTAAAGATCCTTTGTAATCTGTAATTAATTACTTCATTAATATTTAATATACCGTGCTTTATAAGCCATTGAGAGCTATTTTCAGGTTGCCAGATTGTTGAAAGTCCTCCTCCAGCATGACACTTTGCTTCAAGCTGGCTCTTTAGAAGGACCTCAGTCAGTAGACTGTTTAATCGCTTATCTTCTGCAGAAGGACTGCTGATTAACATTTACAAGTGACTTAATACTTTAAAGTCTGAGCATGTATCATGTGTTCCTGATACACACACAAACGCACACAGACCTCATGACATAGATTTATGTTCATTCTCTGGAGACTAGCATGAACCATTGTTTGCCAAGTCCTGACCAAGTGCTTCTGCTTGCTTTGTGTCCCCACAGGGGGGAAGGACACAAGGAAGCAAGTCCTTATAATATAATGCCTTTCGAAACTTTAAGGTATATACAAAACTAGTGGGGTTTATTGGCCATCATTATACCCAACAATTTTGTACCAAAAATACATTTTAGAGCTGTCTTTAACTGTAGTACTACCAGCTTAACAAATTTGAATCACTTCAGGCCCTGTAATATTTTCCCTCAAGATTACGATGTGCAGATCAAGTGCTTGAAATGGCAGTGGTTGCACGTTCTCTGGCGCCACCTACTGGACTTATCTGTGACATTACTGTCTATAAGACAAGTGTGACCGCCATAAGCTAGAGAAACACTTTTGTATCTAAATGAAAGCCCTCTTTTATTCTAATGTTGTTAAAGACAGACGTTCACAGAAATGCAAAGAAATTAAATACTTGTATGTTTTATCAGCTGTTGAGTTGCAGAGGGCTGTGGATTAGGCAGTGCTGTTGCACTGTGCTACCTCAAAGTTCTTAGGGCAGGAATGAAGTGGGAACAGCAACAATTGAAGGAAATCCCCACAGAGACTCAGTGCTTTATACCCTGCAGACTCTTAAGCGGATGGTTAGGTTTTTCATTATCCAGAACATTGTCAAGACCCTTGAAAAATTTCTCAGGCACAAGACGAAAGGCTGTTTATTCTTACTTACCTGAAAATCCACGAAAAACTTCTCTATACCATACTGAATGTGCTGGAGATAATTTTTGAATAAGTAATACATGTCTTGAATATACCATGCTTTATAAACAAACAAAAAACAAGTGCTAATAATCATTTGTTTAAAAGTATTGATCCCAAGGAAATGATGTAAAAGGAAATGAGCTTGTTTCCCTGTGTTATGTCCCACACAGATAAGCAATGCATTTGCTAATTTTAAAGACAGCGAGGGAAGGAAGCATGACAGCAAAGTTTCCGCCACAGCAAACACTGTAGGGGGGTAAAAGCAAAAAAGCCTGTATTGGATAAAGCTCAGTGTTTCTCCGTCTGTGTGGACTCAAGCTCCAGCTCATGGTGGAATAATGGCACAAAATGAAACGGATACCTTTTTGGAAATACTCAAATCATTTAATCTGGGTGAGTGTATCTGTATTTCGTACAGGGCCCCAAAGCTTTAGCCTACACTGTGTAAAAGTAGTTTTGTATTGTGCAGTGTAGATGTGACAGTTCTTCACTTGATTCAACACATGCACTTTCACATGAAAAAAACTGCAATCCAAAATTAGATCACTAGAAACTACTGAAACGCACATTATTTTCAGATCAGTGTCAAATTTTGTTGATGTAAGAAATAAGCACCGAATAGTTCGGGACCAAAATAGGGTCTTGCTGCTACTTCAGTACTATTCAGGCATCTTGGACACAATGCCTTACTATAGAGAAAGTCAGAACAGCTAATATGCACACATAAAAAAAACCCTTCAAGTTCTATAGTTGCCTCTGCCTTTTGTCTTTTTTGTTTTTTTTTTTAAGTTGGATGCGCATTATATTTTTTTCAGTGGTAGAAAATTCTATCTATAATATGCCTTGTTTACCATATCTGTCTAGATGTCTTATGTAAAATGTGTTTAACCGCTTTGATGTGAAAATGTACCATAGTATAGTGCTTAAAGCATATGCAGTACTACAAACAGGCTCTCGGGAAACATCTTTTCCTGACAGAGTTTATAATTAATGTCCATTTTCAGTACGTGATTTTAAAAGTTTGCATTGTTTCATGATGAGCATGATGATGATGAAATGATGAGAGTTTTTTCATGCATCACATTAACGAAATGTTCTGTCTGTGCTTCATCACAATGATACTACACAGACTAAGAACCCACACACCAGGTATGATGTAATGTTTTATGTAACATTGTGCCCAGTATAGCGTTTCCCAAAAACAATAAATCAATACAGCAGAGCAAAATTTCCAGGCAACTCTAGCACATATGAAATCTTGTTTATGTTAATAAGATTTTTAGCTGTTTCTCTCTTGAAATGCAGTTGAAGCCAGCATTCGGGGACATCATTTCCCCATTTTTAGAACAACACAATACACCCTGGCTCCCTCTCTGCTAAACATTTCCAACCATTATTTTTGCTCCCTTTGCATTTCCTTTTTTCTGAGACTCTGCACTGATTTTTCTGTTTCCAGATGATATGATTCTAGCCTTCTGTTTATCTGTGCTTGTGGGCCTGCTGCTGGGTGCTTTGATCTACGTTCTGTTGACCTGGGCGTCCAGGCGCCGGGCTACAGCCAGGATCACCAGGCGTTCCAAAAAGAAGTCTGGCGCTTCACAAACGAATGACCCCATGAGCAGCCAGCTGGGCCTGTACCGCAGCACTTTTCTGAATGTCTACAGACAGCCCTCTCTCGAGCCTGTGGGTCCCCTGGGGAGTAAACCAGGTGCAGACACATCCACATTTCGCCCAATGCCCAAAAAGAGCAGGCCTGGCCTAGATATGGGAGATGACACCCAGGTGTCTGAGGATGCAGCGCCTTCAAACTCATCCGATTCAGCATCGCTTGTGTCAAGCAAGAGGCATTCCTTCTGGCTGGGCAGCAACGGACTTAAAGGCTTTCTACCCTCTCAGATGCCCCCTCCTGCATATGACACTGTAATCCATGCCTTTGATGAGACTTGCACTTGAAAATGTCCACATAAATATGACAAGAGCTGAAACAGTTCAGTGAATAACAATGGCCTTCTGGCTTTGTATTGTCTTTAAAGGGGCAGCTGTCTGTGCATGATTCACTTTGTAGCAGTATGAAGTGAAGGGGATGCTTTTAGAGACACGAAGTGCCAGCTCAGCATTTTTTTTTTAAAGATATGAATAATGATTGCAGTTTTTATAAATGGCATATTTGCACATCATTTTCTTGATCATTCACATTTTTTTTTATAAAATATCAGAGAATGACAAAATAGTAAGTGCCATCCTATTTCATGTTCAGCGAATGCTATATATACATTTATTATTACCTATAAATGGACACATAAAGCATGCTTGCACACTGAGGAGCTGTTTTGCTTTATCTTGGAAGCGGCCCACTGATTAAAATATGATCAAAAATAGTCACTGATTGATTTTCTTTCAACTGATTAATTGTAACAGGGCCTCTCATAATCTGTAAACTACCAGTGGTGGTAAAGCGAGTCTGAGGGCAGATTTTTCCATGAGTGTGTGTCCATAAAAGTCAATAAAGAAAAAAAACAAACACACATAAAATTTTTATTTGTGTGAATCTGTTGGCATAGAATCCATACATGTGAAATTAATGAAAATCATATCTCTCATTTATGATGCTGAACATGAGGCAGAAAGGTAGGACACTGGGTTACCGTCACGTGTATTACGTCAAGGTGTTGTGTCAAAAATGTCACCTCAACTTACATTGCAAAGATGGGGTGCGCCTTGTGAGGTTGCCATCGTGAAAGAAACACCCTTTTGAAGTGCAGCATTGAATCTAGTGTTCATTATAGGCTGATAACCCGTGGACGAGACTCCATATGATAATGTATCTAAATGAACCGTACGTAGTTACCTCCAGTGCTTCTTAACTATGGGGCTATTATGGGTGTTTGTGCTTTTGTTTTCTCTGCACTTTAAATTTTCTTTTGGTCTATTTTACGTGCTACCTGCCTCATGGCAACCCGTTTTAAAGCCACAACCCCTAAGTGCGCCAGCGGAAAAGTGCCTGGCAACACTACCGCACTGTGCGCCGACTACCTCTGGATTAGTACGTGATTACAGCGGTGTCAGGTACGTACAACATATAGGATTTTTGTTTTTTCTTCACAGGGTCGCTTTTATAAAATAATTTATTAATTTGCCACCGCATTTTTTTTTTCTGTCTCGTAAGCGCTCAGACATTCAGACTACTGCATGCGGTGAGACGCCTTTGAATGGGAAAATCATTTGATGTAATGTGTCATTTAGTGGGAGACCTTTATAAAGGAGATGGTGGGTAATTTACTTCGACTCTAATCGGGTGTTTAGGTCTCAAACAAGATAAGATTTGAATCAAAGAATGCAACTGTGTTAGCTGCACTGTAATATGTTTTAGGTCTGTTTCGTGTAAAATATTGGGCATTTTAGCTCTTATGCTTGTCTGGCTGCTGCTGCTGCTGCGGTGGTGGTGGAAATGAACAGACAGTATCAGTACCCATGGAGACTGCGAGTGCCTTGGTCTCCAATGCAGTGTTGCTGTTGCATAGAGACTGAGAAACACTGTGAATTTCAAGGTTGATGCACTGAATGACAAGGATGCTATTTAAAGCAAAAACCACCTCTCTTTCTCTCTCTCTCTTTCTCTCTCTCTCTCTCCCTCTGATTACCTTACTTGTTGAATAACAAGCATTCCTCTTTTCCTATTTTTTCTTCACTGCAACAGGATTGCACAACTCTCTGGAGCCACATCAGGAAGACATGGGATGGGCTACTGGCAAAGAAGGCTCAAGTCATTTAATGGCAAACTCTGGACTGTAGAGCTGCTTGATTTGGATGAATGTAGAGCTGGACACCATCTGGCTGTATGATGCATTTTACTTCCCCGTAGATTTTATTGTAAGTATCGAGAGCAGAGCAGCCACAACCCTTCAGTGCATCATCTGAATGGAAATATGGACACCTACAATGGAAGAATTTTGACTCAACATGTCCAGGAACTATGAGGTATTTTCATTTTCTGTCATCCTGCAACTGCAATTTTTCACTTTATTTAAGCCATTTTATAAAATGTTATTACCTATTATGCAGTCTACTAGCCAGTGCCCAATGGATATAAACTGTACAGACACAGATCTTAATTTTAAATTGTAGAGGAAACACAAACAAATTCCAAAAAGAAACTGGACTCAATTTGAGAGAGATGTGTCTGTCTTACTTGTAAAACACCATGTTCAATGAAATTAATATTATAGAATAAGATTGTTTAAATCTAGTTCAGGGGACTTAAAAGGGCATAACTGCATTTTAAAGATGCTCCTGTGCTGATGTGGGAAATATGGGGGTTCTGCTTTAAAATTTGGATGTGAGCTCTTTCAGACATTTTCATGTAAATCATGTGAGTAGGTAAGCTGGAAATGAAAAATGTCTAACCTACGCTGTGGACTCAGTATTTAAAAATACACTGTGGTTTGCATATTTGTGCCCTAAATATGTTTCATTTATGCTGCTCTCGTTTTCAGTTTGTGAATATGAAGAAATAAAAATCACAGACTGTCGTGATGATGTAATCTAAAGACAAATCCTGGAGCCGCTCCATGGACAGTGAATAATAGAATAACAGCTAGAACACTATGAGCAGCAGCCATCGTGATTTTACTGGTGTCAGAGTACATTTGGTGATTCACTTGTACTTGTGTAAAGTCTGTTCACACAAATGAAATTCATTAGGATGGAATTTCTCAAAGAACATGTAAGTTGTATTAGAACCTGGCTTCACTCACTAATCCGGTACCTGTAAACTGGCTCATTAACATGATCCCCACTGACAATCCACGTATTAACTGGGTATTGTTTTAGGGGTTTTCTTTTAACAGGCACATTTTTTTGCCTTGGGGAAGCAAAATTTTAAAGCTGAACCAACTCCCTGCTCATAACTTGATAACATAGGTAACTCACCTTGCTGATCCTTGTTTAAAAGCAATAAATGGAAAGCTATGTTTTAATTTTTGAACCAAAAAATCTCACCCTATCTTTTGAATATGTGATTATTCCTTTAGTTATATTTGTATATAGTGAAAATCCTGTTTTTCTTCTCACTTTAAAGGCTTCTTTCCAAAATCGACCTTAAAGCTGATGTTGAAAGTTCACTCTTTTGCTTGGATGTGGCAGTGGCGCAGTGGGTGCTCGCCTTGCAGCCAGAAGGTTGCAGGTTCAAGCCCCTGTCCCTGCGTTGCGTTGTGTCCTTGGGCAAGACACTTAAACCACATTAACCAGATGCTCGTCTCTGGATGAGTGATCTGGAACGATCATTTCGTTGTGTGCCTTGTGTGCATAATGACAATGAGTTGAATCTAACATCTAAACTCCACCCCCAAAAGGCCTTTGAATGAATTGCCAAAGTCCAGAAGTGCTCAGAAAGAAGGAAATTTGTACTGGGCAAACAGCATCTGCTTATTAAGATTGTGTAATGTGACTAGAAGCATCGGGAAAGCTTGGATCTTGTATTGAGATTGTTTTGTCATCTTGTGTTTCAAAGGTCAATAAACTTTTAATCTAAAGTATTTCATATTTTATATTAGTAACCACAGCCGAGCTTCCTGTTGACCATCACAGTGTTCATACCAGAATGTCCTGAGCTTCACTGAGAAGGCAGTTTTAAGTAAATGCAGAGTCACACATTGGCATAAACTGAAACCGTTCATTATTTAGCTTTATTACAATTGAAAACATGGTGTTTAACTCTCTTTCTTTGCTTTGCTTTCAAGCCTGGTCAATCAGTAGGGATGTTGGCCGCCGTGGAACATGGTCCCATCCTCTGCAGCGACTCCAACATCCTCTGCCTCTCGTGGAAAGGGCGGGTTCCCAAGAGCGAGAAGGACAAGCCGGTGTGCCGGAGACGGTACTATGAGGAGGGTTGGCTCGCCACAGGGAATGGGAGAGGAGTCGTTGGGGTAACGTTTACATCGAGTCACTGCAGGAGGGATAGAAGTACACCTCAGAGAATCAATTTTAACCTGCGAGGACACAACAGCGAGGTGTGATTTTCTCCTTTTTTTTTTGCAATCAGTTAAATGTGCAACAAAGGATTTGACCTTTGCGCTTTCATTTTTGTCTTCTTCCTACTGATCTATCCCACTCATAACAAATACTGCTACGGAACTGCTGCAACAGCAGAGTAAAATCAAGATGTTTGAACTGTTTGAATAAGTAAAATAAAATAAAAAATCCTACATATTACAGAACTAAATTGAACCAAATGTGCACTATAGTTACAGAGGTTGTGTATTAGCATACTTTGTAAAATGATTCATCTCACTGAATGCAAATTTTGATTAAATTTAAATAAATTAAAATGCTATATGAATAGAAAAAGTCACACAAGTGCATTTTCATTTTTGTCTGCCTGTGTCATTAATATGAAAACACATTTACTGCTGTTGAAATTATTATTTTTTTTTGTTGATTTTTCTGTGAACTACTTTAGCCTTTTCTATCACAATCTGCCTAAAATGCATTTTTAGCTTTGTCTTCTTGCTGGAAATGAAAGTTCTTCTGCTGATGAAAAAAAGTGACAGTGTTTGGGGCATCTGCAGGTAGTCTTGGTGCGTTGGAATGAACCCTTCCAGAAGCTGGCCACTTGTGATATGGAAGGAGGCATATTTGTGTGGATCCAGTATGAAGGAAGATGGTCCGTGGAGTTAGTGAATGACCGAGGAGCCCAGGTAGACAATTTTTTCTACAAACATAAACTAACATTTTTTTTCACACATTTATTGTATTATACTAGTGTATATATACTTCATATATATCAAAAAGGCCCAATCGTCTTGGCACTGGCCTGTAAGCACACAAATGTTGGAAATCTTTTTGTTAGGTGAGTGACTTCACTTGGTCCCATGATGGCACTCAAGCCCTCATTGCATACAGAGATGGCTTTGTGTTAGTTGGCTCGGTGAGCGGTCAAAGACACTGGTCCTCTGAGATTAATTTGGAGAGTCAGATCACCTGTGGCATCTGGACTCCTGATGATCAGCAGGTACATAATGTCTGGCTGAATTTGTATTATTTAAAAGATTTATGTATAATAAGAAAATGTAAAGGTGGTATGTACTAATTTCATAATCTTGAAATGGGTGAAATTGGGTTTTTTTTGCTGAGCTTTTTATTCAAGGTACCTATTTAGTGTTTGGTGAGAGTAAGTTCATCTTGTCCACTATTAAAGTTTCATGTGCAATGCCCCCTCAGGTCTTGTTTGGTACAGCAGATGGTCAGGTAATTGTGATGGACTGTCACGGAAGGATGCTTGCCCACGTTCTGTTACATGAGTCTGATGGGATAGTGAGCATGTCTTGGAATTGCCCTGATTTCCTGGTCGAGGACAGCACAGAGAGCGACACAGACACCGATGAGAATATTCTGCCTTTAGGTACAAACCCATTTCCCCTTCAGCTCATATAGCTCAGTTAAAAGTGTTGCCTGAGGAAGACTCTTATGTGTACTTTTCTTTCTTCATCCAAGTGCGGCGAGTTAAGCCTTTGTTGACGGTCACCTTCTTATCAGGAGATATCAGTTTAATGAATAACTATGATGACCTTTCTCCTACTATAATTCGCTCAGGGCTAAAAGGTATGAACTCTGTGCATAAGTATGATCTCATGTTATATTTGCAACTTTGGTGATGTGTACTGTTAATCACATGAGACAATTGTGCTTTTTCTTTACACCAAAGATGTTGAGGCCCAGTGGTGCTCCCAGGGGGACCTCCTGGCTGTGGCTGGTATGGAGAGACATGGGCTCCCTTCTGACTCAGCTTGTGCATCCATCATGAGGAATGCCCTTGTTAAGTTTTATAATGTCCAAGGTGAACACATCTACACTCTGGAAACACCGGCACAGGTTAGTCTTTCGTAAATAAAATGATAGAAGTCTCGCTCAAAAAAAATTAACACAATGAACCTTGTGTCCCATTTCATGAAATTCACAGAAGTGAGTACCAAACTGTAGAAATGTCTTTAAATTGTTAGCCATTCTTCATGAAAGTAAATTACTGCAGAGATTAGGATTGACACTTTGCCAGATAAAAGGGTGTAGACTGTTTATTTTGTTATCTAACCTAAAGGGCGTCACCTTTTGTTTCAGCTGCAACTCCAAAATAGGAAGCAGCATAAAACAGAAATTAGTGAAGCGGATCTGGTATTGATGCCTAAGGGAATTCTTTTATTGTTAATGGCTCTTTTTTTTTTTCAGAGGCCCATCACCACCATTTGTTGGGGTCACAGAGACTCCCGTCTGTTCCTTGCATGTGGACCAGCTCTCTATGTGGTGCGTGTGGAGCACAGGGTGGCCAGCCTCCAACTCTTATGCCAGCAAGGCATCGCCAGCGCCCTGCGAGAGGAAAAAGACGTTGGGAAACTAAACATGCCCTCACTGCTCTGCTCTTATGTCACCACTGCTTTTATCCCTACCATCAAGGTATTAAAGTTTAATGTGCAATGCCACATCAGGTCTTTTTTGGTACAGCAGATGGTCACATGATAGTGATGCTTTTCAAGGCTGCTTTTCATATACACCACTGATCCCTGCTTCATTACTGTGCAGTGACAGAGACAATTTCTTACCAACTTTATTGCACAGCAACTAATGGGAAAAATCGCTGATGGTAGCATGTTTTCACTTGAGTGTCCAGCAGTCCTACAGCTCTTTCCTTTCTTTGTTCTAGCCCCCAATTCCTGACCCCAACAACATCCGTGACTTTGTCAGCTATCCCACAGCAGGGAACGAGAGGCTCCACTGCACCATGAAGCGAGCTGAGGACAGTCCTGAGGCAGGCGGACCCTGCTACACGCTCTACCTAGAATATTTAGGAGGACTGGTACCTATTCTCAAAGGAAGGCGCATCAGTAAACTTCGACCCGAGTTTGTTATTATGGATCCAAAAACTGACGGCAAGGCAGGTGGGTTTAGACCTTAAAGAAATCAGTTCACACAAATGTTTTCAAAGTGGCTGTTCATTCAGTTTTTAGCTGCACTGAAAACTTTACACAGTGTGGAACGTGCATGAACCAAAGTAACCACAAAATGCATTACGGGTGGAACAGAAAATAGACCTGCCCAGGGTCATCTTGTATGCACCTTGTTACTGTGCATATTTGTGCTGTGCAGCCATCATTCACCTTGAGGAAGAACAAGTACAGAGTGTGGTGATGAGTGTTATTCTCTGATGTAACATGTTCTGGGGCCTGATACAGGAATAGCCCGTGTCACGACCTGGCTGCACTGGTGTTGCATTTAATAATAATTTATGCATTTAAAAATAATTTATGCAGAGGGCAATTTAACGTCACGTTAGTGGGTTTACTGTAGAGATTCTGTTCAGCCTCACCTTTATTTCTTATTTTTCTTCATTGTGTTTCTTTCAGAGGAGGTTTGTGTTAATCCGATGATCTCATACACTGACAGCTGTAACTGCTCTGACTCCAGTGACATTGAGCTGAGCGATGAGTGGGTCGGGAAGAAGTCACCAAAGTTATCTCGGGGAAACAGGTCACCAAAACACGTCTGAAGTTATATAAATGAATTCTTCGTTTTGTTTTTTTTACACATCACAGAGGTCTGAATGGAGTTTCTGAACATTTTTCATTTATTATGCATGTCTTTTTTTTTTCAAAATTAGTTTCATCTTTGTTTCAAAGGTTGAACATGGAATCAAGAAAATCTCCCAAACTTTCACGTGCCAATCAGGAAGGCCAACGATCACCGCGGTTACTGACAAAGAAGCCTCCCGTTCGGTCCCCCAGCCTGACACGCCGTGAGTTTTCTATGGATGGAATTACAGAGGTAATGATCTGCTACCAAGTACAATGTACTACTAAGTATACCACAGTTGCTTTCATTAGCTAGTAATACTGTAGTACCTGCACTATTCTTTTGTTTTATTTGACAAAAGTATCAAATTTCCCCCACTGAAGTTACAAGGTAAAGTGTTTTAATTTTCCTCATTCTGTTTGATTCTTTAAAATCAAAATGAAAACAAACAAAATTTACATACATTTTAACTTCTGTAAATCCACCCAACCTATTGTTACTCAAAATAATTAATACTCGACAGTCTAGATAACTGTGTTGTTCACAAAATAGTTTTCTTACATTATTTATGTAAAAAATGACACTGTGTAATTTACAGCAGCTTATGTTGCAATATATATATATTTATGATACAGTAATCATTAGTACCATAGTGCAAATACTGACTTTCAATTTAAGCAGAAAAATAAATAAATACATAAAACTTGACAAGAAAAATATTTAGTTTAGGTAGCCAGTCGCCATAATGAAGTTCAGCACTCAAGCTGATGATGGCCACTGTGTAACAAATGATTTGACAGTAGATTATATGCTGTGAGAGCTCACCTGTCAGAAGTGTCGAAAAGTACAGATTGATCTTGTCTCTACTTCAGTAATATTTATAGCTGGCAATATTAGTTTCTGTTGTGCCAAGTGAGTAGATGTGTGCAGCTTTCTCACTTTAAGGACTCTGCTGTAGTTAACTCTATGAAGCTGCAGATGATTAAACTCCTACAAACAGATGTAAGGAAAAAACACTAGCTTCTATTAAAGTTTTCTTTACTTTCTTTACTCGATTATCTCTTACACATAGGTGTGTGTTTCCATCATGAGCAGGCAACAGGGCAGGACAAATCACAGGGAAATGAGTGACTTAAATATTGCCCTACCATGCCCTACCATGTGATGCACATGTCCTTAGCAGCAATGCTGTCACACTGATGATTCATCTTTTGTCTTCCATTTTCTGCTTCACAGCACAATTACCTTGCACAAGTGACGTCTAACATTTGGGGGACAAAGTTCAAAATTGTGGGACTTGCTTCTTTCCTCCCCACTAATCTTGGTGCAGGTAAAACCCAACAACAACACATACACAGTACTTCACATAACTTAACAGTTACTTTACTTTTACTTATTGAGTCATCTGTCTTTTCTTCTGTTTCAGTCATCTATAAGACCAGTTTGCTTCATTTGCAACCAAGACAGATGACAATCTATCTGCCAGAAGTGCGAAAGATTTCTCATGACTTTATGAGCCTGCCTGTATTCAACCCCAATGTGTTCAGTGAGGATGAGGATGATTTACCAGGTGTGAAGGAAATCAACATATTTTGAATCCAGAAAAATAATAAATTAGTGTATGTGTCCATCAGTTTATTACTATGTTTAGTCACTATACTGTTCTTCTCTGTGTTCTTATAAAGTGATGGGTCCATCTGGAGTGGCAGGAGACAATCCTCCTTGTACTGTCAACATTCCCATTGCTCCCATCCACAGTCCGGCTCAGGCCATGTCCCCCACTCAGAGTATTGGCCTGGTTCAGTCCCTTCTGGCCAATCAGAATATTCAGCTTGATGTTCTGACCAACCCGACCGCCACTGCTGCAGCAGCAGCTGCAGCTGCAGCAGCCTCTGTCCCTGTCACTGATCATGGCCAGGATGCTGTTGCATCACCATATCCCGTGCCAACTAGATACACCAGCCCGGGTCAGGTGATCTTCAATGGGTTAGAGATGGGTCCTCTTCTCCCTGGTACTCTACCTCCCCCACCTCCACCTCACCATCTCCCACCGCAGCCTCATTCACAGCGTTCTCATTCACAGCAGCCTCGCCAACAGCCATCTAAACAGTCACAACAAATGCAGACTCAGCAGCAGCAGAAAATGCACCATCATCAACAGCAGCTGGGGCAGCAGCAACAGCTACAGCAACACCATCATCAGTCCCAGTCACAGCAGCAGCAACAGCTACAGCTACAGCAGCAGCAACATCAACAGTTACAGCAGCTGCACCACCAGCAGACGTTGCATCAACAACAGCAACATCAGCAACACCAAGTTCAGCAACACCAACAAATGCAACAAACTCAACACCAAGTGACAAACCAACACTTTCAGCAACAGCAAATCCAACAGCAGCAGCAACAGATGCAGCTGCAGCATGAGCAAATGCAGCAACAGCAGCAGCAGATGCAACAACAGCAGCAACAAATCCGACAGCAGATCCAAGAGATGAGGCAGCAGCAGCAGCAGCTTCAGCAGCAGCATCAGCAGATCCAGCAGCAACATCAACAGATGCAGAGGCAGCACCAACAAATGCAGCAGCAACTGAAGATGCAAATGTCATTGCCCCCTCCTCCAACTGGATATCCGACCATTTCTTTACAACAGATTCATCTTCTGCCCCAAATCCCCCCTCCTACCACTGAACCGGGGCTTGACAGGGGAGACCACGGCCACACTCTGAAGCCAAGCCTACCACGTACATTACCTCCCTCTTTTAATGACACAGATGGGTCTATAGAGATTCAGATGAGGAAGGTCAATCCTCCTCCTCCATACCCAGGGACTGTAGTGTCTGCAGCAGCAGCTACAGCTGCTGCTACTCCTCAAACTCTTGTCACAAACTGTGATAGCCCAAGTGTCCTGGCACCAGACCCCTGCCTGAAAAAAGATGAATTTTTGCTTCATCCTGTCACTATACAGTACCCAACACCTCTGGGGTATGAAAGGATCACGACCTTTGACAGCAGTGGCAACGTGGAGGAGGTGTGTCGGCCTCGCAGGCGCCTCATTCGCAACCAAAATGCATATGCTGTCCATGGCATTGGGGGCTCAGCCACACTCAAAGTCACTTCCTCAGAGAACAAAAAAATTCAACTTCCATACAGCTCAGCAACATTAAGTCGTCTTTCTGTCCCTCGATACACAATACCAAGTGGAGACCCCCCTCCTTATCCTGATCCAGCCAATCAAGTAACAGCTACACTTCCTCCTCCCCAGAGAATTGATAGCAGCCTCATTCATGCCACTCTACGTCGTGAACGCAGGGATGTGGGCCTCAAAGTGCCACAGATGATGGAAAGTTCAAGAACACTTCCCACTAAAGCTAAAATGAACAGTGCATTAGCCCTTTCCTACCAGCAGAGGGTGCCCACTGCCTTGTACACATGCACACAGTGCAGCAGTAACAGCAGCAGCACCAGTGTCAGTGTTAGTGGAGGTGGAACTACCAGCAGTGGTATTGCAGGTGGAACAGTGGTGAGGCAGGACTTCCCACCAGGGAAAGGTGCACATCACAGTACCATTATAGTGCACTCCAAAAATGCCTCATCAATGGCATCTCAGTCATCTTACAGTCTGCTGGGTGGTGTTGATAACAGCCGGGACAGAACAGTGTACGTTAACTCTGCTTTTACTGAGGATGAGACTTTAAATCAGCAGTGTCACCTTGAGAAATCTGTACGTCAGCTGACACTTGGTGATGTCAGTTTGGCAGTAAAACGCCCTCCGCCTTACCAGTGGGACACCTCCACCACAGAGGATTTCTGGCTCACCCCAGAACAAACAATATTAGCTCCCCCACCTCATAAACCACCTCCACTTATTATCAGTCAAGCTCAGCACCTGGATGTGACTCGGCTTCCTTTTGTTTTAACGACTAAACCTCCCACTAGTCCAAACACAAGCACTCTAACTTTTCCATCAGGTTACCAGATATCCCTATCACCTTTTCCTCCAGGCGTGGGTCACAGTGGACCCCCACTTCAGACCTTGCAAAACCCTCCACCACAGTGTTCTCCAAATGAAGTGGTTGCTCCTGTCCCTTTTGCTCAGCAGGATCCTAATTTGGTTTTGCCACCAGGCTACCCTCCAAATCTGGCCAACTTGGCCTGCTGTCCTCTCCCTCCTCTATACCCAGGAGCAAGCTCATGTGCTGGACTCCAGCTGCACCCGGTCAGCCTCCACCCCTGGAATCCTTACCCCTGCCCACCACCTATGCAAGACCCTCCAGCGCCTCCCCTCCCTACCAAAACTCACCAGATTTTAGAGAAGCCAATACTGTCCCCACCTCCTCCTACTGCACCACCTCCACCACCTCCTCTTCCCCCTCCTCCCCCACCTACTGAGTTGCCGCCATCCAAAAGTGCTACAGAAGATCTTGCAGAATCTGCCAGCAACTTTCCAGAGCCATCATCCCTGAATGAAAGCCCTGTTCCTCAAGAATCAGAGCGTTTCAACAAGAAGAGCCGCAAAAGACTTGACAGCCGGGCAGAGGAGGCCAACATGCCCACTGTGTCTGAGGGCAAATCCAGAAAGGAAGGGCGTGCGCTGTCGGATTTCAACACTCTCATTGCCAGCCCAAGGCTTGGTAGCAGAGAGAAAAAGAAGCCCAAGGGGCAACGAGAACAACTTAATAAAACAAAAAAAATGAGCAGGACCACAAATGAGTTTCAGGACAGCTCAGAGAGTGAACCAGAGCTGTTTATTAGCGGTGACGAGCTAATGAACCAGAACCAGAGTAATAAGAAAAGCTGGAAGAACAAGCGGAGCATGCGTATGGCAAGTGAGCTGGAGGAGATAAAGTGCCGCAAGGCAAATGAAAGAGAGGACCGTAGTTTAGGCAGCCAAGGGTTCGTCTATGTTATGGCCAATAAACAGCCACTGTGGAATGAGGCCACCCAGGTGTACCAGCTTGACTTTGGAGGTCGAGTCACCCAGGAATCAGCAAAGAATTTTCAGATCGAACTAGATGGTAGACAGGTAATAATAAGAAAAATGAGTGATTTTGGATGTTTTGGTTACTGCATTCTTTCTGAAATGTCTTCTTCTATGTGTTTGTTTTTTAGGTGATGCAGTTTGGACGAATAGATGGGAATGCTTACATCTTGGATTTCCAGTATCCTTTCTCAGCTGTGCAGGCATTTGCTGTTGCCTTGGCCAATGTGACTCAAAGACTAAAGTGAACAGGTCCTTTGGTGTTCCTTTACACTAGCTCAAGAGAGCCCAGTGGTCTTACCCTCCAGTGTGTGGAGTTATGATGGAGTAAATGTACTGTTTTTTTAAAATAAGAGATAAATATATGTACAAGTTAGTCTTGCACATGCAGAGAATTTACAATCAGAGTGTTGAGGACAAAGTCACTCCAGGTCAGTGTTGATGAAAGAGATATAAGTTGTTCCATAATTTCTAGTTCATATATTAAATGTTGTCATGTAGTCAAACTATTATAACTATCATGATATGCTATATATTAGAATAAAGAAAACAAACCTTCTTCTGGGACAGAAAAAAGACAAACTCATATTGCAATGACTTCTAAAAGCAGTCTGGAGGTTTAGTGCCACCTATAGAAACAAAGACATTATCCGGCTCTTGAATTGCAAATGAATAACTTTGTGGTGTTTATAAAGACATAAGCACAGCAAATATATAAATCTGCAGTGGCGTTCAAAAGTTATATACACATTCGCTAAGCCATACCATAACGCTGCACTATTTTAAATCAGTATTAAGAAATAAGTAAATATATTATACAGTTTTCTTATATCACGCCTAATGTTATAGGTATTTAATTACACTTATTTGTAATATCATTTCAAAGTAAAAGTTAGATTTTTTTTTCTGTTGAATGTCTTCAACATTATGTTCAATTTGCTGAACATGCAAGAGAGGAATATATGAATTTGGTAACTGCAATATAAAACGCTGAGTACAGTTTATCATAGTTTGTATATTTTCTCTCCATGCTGCTTCCATGAAGTGCTGCAATGAACATAGTAAATCATATTATTTTGGCCGCTGTGCAAAACATTATACGGGAGCTGTCAAAACCTGACGGCGTGTTCATTTTCCGCTTGTAAATTTAAACACATTTTGTTTTAATAAACATTCTCTATTCCTTGTTGATTTCAGAATCAATTGTTGTGGATAAAATTGTCAGTAATGGTGTACAGTAACTCTATGGGTGCCATATCCAGCCAAATGTATTTGGCTGAAAGTATGTCTGCTAGGAAATTAGCAGAAAATGATGTCACGTAGATCTCATCCCACCCAGAATAAACCTGCACAGTAATGATTAAGATCTTTTCAGTCAGTCTCATTGGTTGACTTGGTTTTGTTTCCACTGGGTGTTTAAGATGCTACTTGAATTCTGCATTTGAATGTGAAGTACAGTAGTTTGCCTATTTGGAAATCAGTGCTGCTTTAGATAGAGCTTGTGTGCAATAATGCTACCGACACAGAACTTAATGTTGTACCTGCAAAAGAAAACACAATGCTGCTTGCTCTGTATATTTAGTGACCTAACATTATTATGTGCTTAGAAAAATGTGTGTATGTTGCAAATTTGAATCATTTTGTACTTCACCTTCGCTTTAATATGAAGTTGATTTTTTTTGTTTGTTTGTTTTTTGGGGTTTTTTGATTGATGTTACAGAAAAAAGAACGAGAACATAAAACATGCAAAAGTATTAACTACAATGTGTTGATAAGTTGTTGGAGATGAACCGTTAGTGGGAGTGAGATTCATGTAGATTTGGTGCTACTGTATAAAGAAACAAATGTGATCATACCTGGAAATTTGTCACTCGTTTTTAGAAGTTTATTTTACTGGGAAAATATTTTGCAAAATTTAGAGCAGGTGTTTTCATTTCAGCTTTTTTTATTCAACGCAGCTTTAGAGATTCTAGCAACAGTGCGTGTCAGTTATTATAAGCAATACTGCCTAATAACTGAATAGTTTGCTTTTTTTCTCTTTTTTGTGTGATGGAAACAAAAAATTATATGACTATAGGTTTCTGAGGACCTATAGGGTGGCCAAAATGGAATAAAACTATGGTTCAAATGTTTTTTTTGTTTTGATTTTATTTTATTTTCCATTTTAGCTCTTTTACTTTCTAATGCAAAAGAAGTGATTGCAAAATGCTTCCTCTTCACTTTCAGTTTTTCAATAAACGTGGGGGAAATGTTTAATGTTACTTTTATATTCTAAATAGACCTTTGTGATACTGATGTTCTGTAGTTAGTGTAGTTCATAAAATGCTATTTATTTCAGGCAAGCATGTTACTGTCAAAAAAGAAAATATTCTCATAAAAAAAAAAAGAGTAATTTATCCGTAATTATAGAAAAAACAGTTTTATTATTATACATGTAGCTTTTTCCTGTTGACAAATATGTTCCAGGCATCTTGGTCACTGATAAGCTCCACCCACACACCCTTTTACTTCCAGTTATCCAATTCAGGCTCATGGTTGGGCTGGAGCATTCCAGCGCTCATGGAGTGAGGGCTAACATGAAGACACAGACACACCCATTTGCACAGAATCACCAATAAATCTAACATGCATGTCTTTGGACTGTGGGAGGAACTCCCCAAAAAACGGTGTGAACATGCAATACTATACATATACCCTAAGCAAATGTTTGAAATAAATCTGTATTGCAGTTAGTGTTATAACGTTGATATAACCATAGGAAATGTAATTTTTTTTTTTATACCAGAGCCCTCGAATACTACCATAACTATTAGTACTGTAATAGTACTGTCACTCAGCTAGTCCGCCATATTGGATGATCTGCGCTCTAAACTAATACAAGGAAATGGACTGAACTTCATAAAGTGCCTTTCTACAAAGTTGTTTAAGTTAATGTTTCTCATTCACACATTCAGACATGCATTAACATATATAGGGAAACTGACAGGCACATAAACTAACCTAACTTTCTCTGATAATTATAAATGTTAAATACTTCATGACCAGAAGCATGTACAAAAAGCTTCAAAACCCCAACTCCAACCCTGGAGAAATTAACCCTGGACCAGATGAGGGGACTCCATCAGGCACTGTCAGACCCAACATAAGAAATCAGCAGCAAAACCCAAACCCCAAACAAAGAAACCCTGTACCAGGTGAGGGGACTCCATTGGGGGCTGTCAGACCCAACCTAAGAAATGTGCACCGAAACCCAAATCCCAGAGAAAGAAACCCTGGACCCAGCAAAGGGACTTGGCATCATCAGGGCAATCCCAACTTCAGGCCCAATGATGGCAGACCTCCACAAAATGGGAAAGAGGAGATCGATATGCTGAGATCCCAACTGCAGCAGGCTCTGCACATGCAGCAAACCACTCACCAGCAAATGGTAGCTGCAAACCACAAAGCTGCTAAGAATAAGGTGCAGCTGAATTGGCTTCAGCTGCAGTTGGACCGCTGCAGAAAAAATGCACAGAACGCAATTGAAGTTCTCCAAGCACAGCTGGAAGAGGCTCGCAGGAACGGACCCGAGTCTGACACGGAGGAGAACTTCACAGCTCAGCTGAGTGAAGCTCCTACTGAAGGTCCTGCTAATGCAACGGATGTTGCAGGTAAGAGTCCCATAACTGGCGAACCAGATGAGACCTGTGATACACTGGAGGAACTGAGCAGCCACCATGCTACAGAGTTGCGTGTGGAGGCCTCAACACAAACCATGGAGGCTCCACACGCAGACTCTGTAGAGCTCAAGGCAACCAGAGAAGCTGCCTTAGAAACCCAGTGTGAGAAACAGCAGGAGCAGATCAATCAGCTCCAGGAGCAGCTCCTCAGGGCTCAGAAACAGCTTGAAGAGGAGGCTGAAAAACGCAAAGAGGAAGAAGAGTGAGCCCGCTGTGAGATTGCAGAGCTGAAGGCTAAGCTCTGCACCAGTGAGGCCCTTCTTGAAGAGAATGATTTGAAGGTACAGAACTTCAATCAAGAGCTGGAAAACATCATAGCTTCCTACATGGAACTTGTAGAGAAGCAGGAGAGCATGAAAGATCCTGAGGCCCAAAGTGAGACACTGAAGGAGACTCTGGAGACCCAAGAAGAGAAAGAGGCCGATGTTAACAACCTAGATGGTCCAGAGATCCAAAGTGAGACACTGCAGGAGACTCTGGACACCCAAGAAGAGAAAGAGTCCAGTGTTAACAAACTAGAGGGTCCAGAGGAAATCCCTAAAAAGAAGAAGAAGTGTGGCTGGCTGTATAGACTATTCACTTGTGGTTGTGCAGCATCCACATAATCTCCTACATAATCTCATTAGTATACTTATTTGACTTATTTTCAGCTATATTTTAATTGTTTTAAAGGAGTTCAAAAATAAATTTTTATCACAAATCACAGCAGTCACCTCGAGGTGCTTTATATTGTGAGGTAAAGACCATACAATAATTACAGAGAAAACGTCAAAATGACCCCTTATGAACAAGCACTTGGTGACAGTGGGAAGGAAAAACTCCCTTTTAACAGGACCAAACCTCCAGCAGAACCAGGCTCGGTGAGGGGCAGCCATCTGCTGTGACCAGTTGGGGGTTGGAGGAGAGAGACAGGACAAAAGACATGCTGTGATAAATAAGTCTTATTTATCTTATAAGACTTCTTTTGAAATGTAGGTTCTGAAGAAGTTCTCATAAACCTGCAATTTGAGTACATAAAAGGACTTAGAAACAAATGGGATGACCGCAGGGGGATTGAGTGAAGAAAGAAAGGAATAAAACCAAAGGTTGACTAACACCATTCATGAGAATATAAGACTACAAATAAAATAAAGGCAACTCCATGACCAAAACAAAATGCAGAGCCGCAGCACCCTTGCCACTAATGTGAATGAACAAAGGAAAAAGTGCAGCGCATCTGGATATAAATCTAAACCCTGCTGAGCCCCAGGCAGTAATATGTAACTTGAAATCACAATTAACTAGTATCTGTGTACAATCTAGCAGACTATCCACAGAATACATCCTCCAAGTGTCCGCTTGTATCTCTCACAAAGTAAATCTGTTTTTAAAGAGGCACAGAAAGTGGACTGCTCACATTGAGTGATGTTTATGCTGGTCTTAAATAGGACAGCAACCAGGCACAGATACTAATGGGTGGGCTAGACTGAGCTCCTCTCCAGTCAGCAGCAAGTGCAGCCAGAGAGCAGAATGATTGGGACTGGAGTCACAGGGCTAAACACATATAAGGGACTAAAAACACTAAAAACACATGGGGGCAACACTGGCTATGACCATAACAACGACATTTTCTCATTACCCTGCAGCAATGCCACTAGCAAGGTTAAAATGTTGGGTTTTGTCCCTGTGGTCTGTGTTGGAATATTCATAGTATATGCCACATACATTTACTTACGTATGTTTACTTCCCTGAGAAATTTGTCTGGAAAATAACTTAACTGATTAAAAATATAGAAGCTTATAATGTTCTGTGAACTTTGTGTTCTGACTGTACAATGAGCCACACTGATGAAGACTACACAATGATAGAAATGGAGACTTCGAGGTCACCCTGTTGTTGAAATTATCTGTTTTCCACATTCTGTTTTGTAAATGATGTAATCAACACTGATATGCTCTGACTATATGACAACTGTAACTTGAATTAGAAAGGGCCAGTTCTTCATGCCATCTCACACGAGTATGGTATGCAGTTCTGACCCGGATTAATCTGTAAACTGTTTGGAAATGGCTTTATTAAATTTAATATTTGGACTCCTTATTCCGTTTATTTGTATGTCATTCCTGTTCGAGAAACGAACACGCAGAAACTTAAAGGCTTAAACAGCAACAGCACACTCTTCTTATTATTATTTTAAATTCCTTCATCTGTTAGTGTATTAATCTACCCATATGGTACTAATTATGTGAAAAGCCACAGTAAACCAGAAAACAGTTTGCTGTGATAAAAAAAAAAAATATATATATATATATATATATATATATAATATACACACACACACAGGTTACTGGGGTAAAGGTAAGGCCTGTTATAGCCAATACTCATACATGCTTGAGACCTTGGTGGTTGGATGCAGGAACATCTTTGGTCACATGACTTTGTAACCTCATGTTGTATTTTAGGAAGTTTTATGAGAGGCAGGCTCCAAAAGCGGAGTTCTGCAGACCCACCTGTGTTTTTGTAACATAGATAAGCAAAGGATAAATTCTATAAATTCTTCAACCAGCATTTCACTGTGACTGATTCTTTTACTGATGAAGCACAATGAATGTAGGTAAGGAGACCAACAGGAGAGAGAGAGAATGAAACCACAGTGAAACATGGCTGGGGGAATATTTAAAAGTCTGAGGATGTTTTAGTAGTCTGAAGTTCCATCCTAAAGAAGCAGAAGCAGCAGCGCTCCATGCTCCATCCTCCATCCTCTTTTTTTCTGGTTACCATGGCAAAACTATTTAGGGTTTTTTTTCCCCTTCCTCTGTTTGCCTTCAAAAACATGTTTCTTGTGCACTTTCATTTGTTCTTCTGCACCATAAATGTGTACGTATAAAGAAATTTCCCATTTCCTAAGATTTCAATACATGTGGCCAATCTCCAGCAGGAGTGAGACAAAAAAAACCCAACAACTGTTCTCTCTTGCATTTTTTTTTTTTAGTTTATTTATGCAAATTGAGTTTAAAACAGCAATTTCCCCAAGCCTCTATAATACTGCGGAGTTCCAGCAGTATCATAGAGGAATCCAACAATCCAGTGATCCCCTATGAGCAAGCACTTAGCGACAGTGGGAAGGAAAAACTCCCATTTAACAGGAAGAGACCTTCGACAGAACCAGGCTCAGGGAGGGGCAGCCATCTGTCGTGACTGGTCGGGTTAATGTACTTGGGGAAATTGCTGTTTTTGGTTATATAAAAACTACATCTTAAAATTTAGAATACAAATCAATTGAAATAGTTCTTCAGCTACCAATAATATAAATACAAATTTTAGCAGCTATTTTGTGGTCTTCTGGAGCCAACAATCTGGCCATGGAAGATTTTTGTAGAATTGCAGTCCCTCAGTTGATCCATGGCCTCAGGATAAAGATTGTTCCTCAGCCAACACACAGGACAACAGCTCTGGCTCCAGAAAAAACTTTTTAAGGAGCTTCTGTTTCAGTTAGAAAACTGTAGACTGTAATATCTCCTCTAAAACATCTGGGAACAAGCCTGAGGTCAGGATTTTCTTCCTCTCTTCTTCTTTGCTTCTTCTTTCTTTTTCCTTCTTTCCTCTTCTGAATTTCATCTGTCAGAGAGGATGTACTCCTAGAAAGCTCCTGTATCTCACAGGCATTTCTTTCAGTCTCAGAGATGAGTTGGTTTTCCCTCTTCTGCTCAGTTTTCATCAGGGACTTTTTCAGATCGTACATAGAATATGCTGCCTGAGATTTTCCCCGTTGTGATCTGAAGACCTCAAGGTTAGTTTTTTCTGGCTGTCTACTTTCCTTCTTCTTTCTGTTTTTTCCTTTTGTTTCCTTTTTTCCTTTTGTTCCGAGTTCCTGGGCTGCTTTCTTTTTCTGAATTTCAACTGTTCGAGAGGCCAAGGATGTACTCCTAGAGAGCTCCTGTGTCTTAGAGGCATTTCCCTCAGTTGCAGAGGTGGGTTGGTCTGCCATGTTCTGAGTTTCTCCCAGTTGTTCCAAGCCTCTGGGATCAGGATGGTGATCATCTAACTCGGCTTGCGGTGGCTCAGATTCAAACACCGACAACTCAGAGACATTTCCCTCAGTTGCATAGTTGGGTTGGTCTGCCATGTTCTGAGTTTCTCCCAGTTGTTCCAAGCTTCTGGGCTCAGGATGATGGTCATCTAACTCAGCTTCAGATGGATCAGATTCAAGCCCCGACAACTCAGAGACATTTCCCTCAGTCGCAGAGGTGGGTTGGTCTGCCATGTTCTGAGTTTCTCCCAGTTGTTCCAAGCTTCTGGGCTCAGGATGATGATCATCTAACTCGGCTTCAGATGGATCAGATTCAAGCGCCGACAACTCAGAGACATTTCTCTCAGATGCAGACGTGGGTTGGTCTGCCATGTTCTGAGGTTCTCCCAGTTGTTCAAAGCTTCTGGGCTCAGGATGATGATCATCTAACTCGGCTTGAGGTGGATCAGATTCAAGCGCCCACAACTCAGAGACATTTCCCTCAGTTGCAGAAGGGGGTTGGTCTGCCATGTTCTGAGTTTCTCCCAGTTGTTCCAAGCTTCTGGGCTCAGGATGATGATCATCTAACTCAGCTTCAGATTGATCAGATTCAAGCGTTGACAACTCAGAGACATTTCCCTCAGTCGCAGAGGTGGGTTGGTCTGCCATGTTCTGAGTTTCTCCCAGTTGTTCCAAGCCTCTGGGATCAGGATGATGATCATCTAACTCGGCTTGCGGTGGCTCAGATTCAAACCCCGACAACTCAGAGACATTTCCCTCAGTTGCAAAGGTGGGTTGGTCTGCCATGTTCTGAGTTCCTCCCAGTTGTTCCAAGCTTCTGGGCTCAGGATGATGGTCATCTAACTCAGCTTGAGGTGGATCAGATTCAAGCGCCGACAACTCAGAGACATTTCCCTCAGTCGCAAAGGTGGGTTGGTCTGCCATGTTCTGAGTTTCTCCCAGTTGTTCCAAGCTTCTGGGCTCAGGATGATGGTCATCTAACTCAGCTTCAGATGGATCAGATTCAAGCCCCGACAACTCAGAGACATTTCCGTCAGTCGCAGAGGTGGGTTGGTCTGCCATGTTCTGAGTTTCTCCCAGTTGTTCCAAGCTTCTGGGCTCAGGATGATGGTCATCTAACTCAGCTTCAGATGGATCAGATTCAAGCCCCGACAACTCAGAGACATTTCCCTCAGTCGCAGAGGTGGGTTGGTCTGCCATGTTCTGAGTTTCTCCCAGTTGTTCCAAGCTTCTGGGCTCAGGATGATGGTCATCTAACTCGGCTTCAGATGGATCAGATTCAAGCCCCGACAACTCAGAGACATTTCCCTCAGTTGCAGAGGGGGGTTGGTCTGCCATGTTCTGAGTTCCTCCCAGTTGTTCCAAGCTTCTGGGCTCAGGATGATGATCATCTAACTCGGCTTCAGATGGATCAGATTCAAGCGCCGACAACTCAGAGACATTTCCCTCAGTCGCAGAGGTGGGTTGGTCTGCCATGTTCTGAGTTCCTCCCAGTTGTTCCAAGCTTCTGGGCTCAGGATGATGGTCATCTAACTCAGCTTCAGATGGATCAGATTCAAGCCCCGACAACTCAGAGACATTTCCCTCAGTCGCAGAGGTGGGTTGGTCTGCCATGTTCTGAGGTTCTCCCAGTTGTTCTAAGCTTCTGGGCTCAGGATGATGATCATCTAACTTGGCTTGAGGTGGATCAGATTGAAGCGCCCACAACTCAGAGACATTTCCCTCAGTTGCAGAAGGGGGTTGGTCTGCCATGTTCTGAGTTTCTCCCAGTTGTTCCAAGCTTCTGGGCTCAGGATGATGGTCATCTAACTCAGCTTCAGATTGATCAGATTCAAGCATTGACAACTCAGAGACATTTCCCTCAGTCGCAGAAGGGGGTTGGTCTGCCATGTTCTGAGTTTCTCCCAGTTGTTCCAAGCCTCTGGGATCAGGATGATGATCATCTAACTCGGCTTGCGGTGGCTCAGATTCAAACACCGACAACTCAGAGACATTTCCCTCAGTTGCAAAGGTGGGTTGGTCTGCCATGTTCTGAGGTTCTCCCAGTTGTTCCAAGCTTCTGGGCTCAGGATGATCGTCATCTAACTCAGCTTCAGATGGATCAGATTCAAGCGCCGACAACTCAGAGACATTTCCCTCAGTCGCAGAGGTGGGTTGGTCTGCCATGTTCTGAGTTTCTCCCAGTTGTTCCAAGCCTCTGGGATCAGGATGATGATCATCTAACTCGGCTTGCGGTGGCTCAGATTCAAACACCGACAACTCAGAGACATTTCCCTCAGTTGCAAAGGTGGGTTGGTCTGCCATGTTCTGAGTTTCTCCCAGTTGTTCCAAGCTTCTGGGCTCAGGATGATGGTCATCTAACTCAGCTTGAGGTGGATCAGATTCAAGCCCCGACAACTCAGAGACATTTCCCTCAGTCGCAGAGGTGGGTTGGTCTGCCATGTTCTGAGTTTCTCCCAGTTGTTCTAAGCTTCTGGGCTCAGGATGATGATCATCTAACTCGGCTTGAGGTGGATCAGATTCAAGCGCCCACAACTCAGAGACATTTCCCTCAGTTGCAGAAGGGGGTTGGTCTGCCATGTTCTGAGTTTCTCCCAGTTGTTCCAAGCTTCTGGGCTCAGGATGATGGTCATCTAACTCAGCTTCAGATGGATCAGATTCAAGCGCCGACAACTCAGAGACATTTCCCTCAGTCGCAGAGGTGGGTTGGTCTGCCATGTTCTGAGTTTCTCCCAGTTGTTCCAAGCCTCTGGGATCAGGATGATGATCATCTAACTCGGCTTGAGGTGGATCAGATTCAAGCGTTGACAACTCAGAGACATTTTCCTCAGTTGCAGAGGTGGGTTGGTCTGCCATGTTCTGAGTTTCTCCCAGTTGTTCTAAGCTTCTGGGCTCAGGATGATGATCATCTAACTTGGCTTGAGGTGGATCAGATTCAAGCGCCCACAACTCAGAGACATTTCCCTCAGTTGCAGAAGGGGGTTGGTCTGCCATGTTCTGAGTTTCTCCCAGTTGTTCCAAGCTTCTGGGCTCAGGATGATGATCATCTAACTCAGCTTCAGATTGATCAGATTCAAACATTGACAACTCAGAGACATTTCCCTCAGTCGCAGAGGTGGGTTGGTCTGCCATGTTCTGAGTTTCTCCCAGTTGTTCCAAGCCTCTGGGATCAGGATGATGATCATCTAACTCGGCTTGCGGTGGCTCAGATTCAAACGCCGACAACTCAGAGACATTTCCCTCAGTTGCAAAGGTGGGTTGGTCTGCCATGTTCTTAGTTTTTCCCAGTTGTTCCAAACTTCTGGGCTCAGGATTATGGTCATCTAACTCAGCTTGAGGTGGATCAGATTCAAGCGCTGACAACTCAGAGACATTTCCCTCAGTTGCAGAGGTGGGTTGGTCTGCCATGTTCTGAGTTTCTCCCAGTTGTTCCAAGCCTCTGGGATCAGGATGATGGTCATCTAACTCGGCTTGCGGTGGCTCAGATTCAAACACCGACAACTCAGAGACATTTCCCTCAGTCGCAAAGGTGGGTTGGTCTGCCATGTTCTGAGTTTCTCCCAGTTGTTCCAAGCTTCTGGGCTCAGGATGATGGTCATCTAACTCAGCTTCAGATGGATCAGATTCAAGCGCCGACAACTCAGAGACATTTCCCTCAGTCGCAGAGGTGGGTTGGTCTGCCATGTTCTTAGTTTCTCCCAGTTGTTCCAAGCTTCTGGGCTCAGGATGATGGTCATCTAACTCGGCTTGCGGTGGCTCAGATTCAATCACCGACAACTCAGAGACATTTCCCTCAGTTGCATAGGTGGGTTGGTCTGCCATGTTCTGAGTTTCTCCCAGTTGTTCCAAGCTTCTGGGCTCAGGATGATGGTCATCTAACTCAGCTTGAGGTGGATCAGATTCAAGCGCCGACAACTCAGAGACATTTCCCTCAGTCGCAAAGGTGGGTTGGTCTGCCATGTTCTGAGTTTCTCCCAGTTGTTCCAAGCTTCTGGGCTCAGGATGATGATCATCTAACTCGGCTTCAGATGGATCAGATTCAAGCGCCGACAACTCAGAGACATTTCCCTCAGTCGCAGAGGTGGGTTGGTCTGCCATGTTCTGAGTTTCTCCCAGTTGTTCCAAGCTTCTGGGCTCAGGATGATGGTCATCTAACTCAGCTTCAGATGGATCAGATTCAAGCCCCGACAACTCAGAGACATTTCCCTCAGTCGCAGAGGTGGGTTGGTCTGCCATGTTCTGAGGTTCTCCCAGTTGTTCCAAGCTTCTGGGATCAGGATGATGATCATCTAACTCGGCTTCAGATGGATCAGATTCAAGCGCCGACAACTCAGAGACATTTCCCTCAGTCGCAGAGGTGGGTTGGTCTGCCATGTTCTGAGTTTCTCCCAGTTGTTCCAAGCTTCTGGGCTCAGGATGATGGTCATCTAACTCGGCTTGAGGTGGATCAGATTCAAGCGCCGACAACTCAGAGACATTTCCCTCAGTTGCAGAAGGGGGTTGGTCTGCCATGTTCTGAGTTTCTCCCAGTTGTTCCAAGCTTCTGGGCTCAGGATGATGATCATCTAACTCAGCTTCAGATGGATCAGATTCAAGCCCCGACAACTCAGAGACATTTCCCTCAGTCGCAGAGGTGGGTTGGTCTGCCATGTTCTGAGTTTCTCCCAGTTGTTCCAAGCTTCTGGGCTCAGGATGATGATCATCTAACTCAGCTTCAGATGGATCAGATTCAAGCGCCGACAACTCAGAGACATTTCCCTCAGTCGCAGAGGTGGGTTGGTCTGCCATGTTCTGAGTTCCTCCCAGTTGTTCCAAGCTTCTGGGCTCAGGATGATGGTCATCTAACTCAGCTTCAGATGGATCAGATTCAAGCCCCGACAACTCAGAGACATTTCCCTCAGTCGCAGAGGTGGGTTGGTCTGCCATGTTCTGAGTTTCTCCCAGTTGTTCCAAGCCTCTGGGATCAGGATGATGATCATCTAACTCGGCTTGAGGTGGATCAGATTCAAGCGTTGACAACTCAGAGACATTTTCCTCAGTTGCAGAGGTGGGTTGGTCTGCCATGTTCTGAGTTTCTCCCAGTTGTTCCAAGCTTCTGGGCTCAGGATGATGGTCATCTAACTCGGCTTGCGGTGGCTCAGATTCAAACACCGACAACTCAGAGACATTTCCCTCAGTTGCAAAGGTGGGTTGGTCTGCCATGTTCTGAGTTTCTCCCAGTTGTTCCAAGCTTCTGGGCTCAGGATGATGGTCATCTAACTCAGCTTCAGATGGATCAGATTCAAGCCCCGACAACTCAGAGACATTTCCCTCAGTTGCAAAGGTGGGTTGGTCTGCCATGTTCTGAGTTTCTCCCAGTTGTTCCAAGCTTCTGGGCTCAGGATGATGATCATCTAACTCGGCTTGAGGTGGATCAGATTCAAGCGCCGACAACTCAGAGACATTTCCCTCAGTCGCAAAGGTGGGTTGGTCTGCCATGTTCTGAGTTTCTCCCAGTTGTTCCAAGCTTCTGGGCTCAGGATGATGGTCATCTAACTCGGCTTGAGGTGGATCAGATTCAAGCGTTGACAACTCAGAGACATTTCCCTCAGTCGCAGAGGTGGGTTGGTCTGCCATGTTCTGAGTTTCTCCCAGTTGTTCCAAGCTTCTGGGCTCAGGATGATGGTCATCTAACTCAGCTTCAGATGGATCAGATTCAAGCCCCGACAACTCAGAGACATTTCCCTCAGTCGCAGAGGTGGGTTGGTCTGCCATGTTCTGAGTTTCTCCCAGTTGTTCCAAGCTTCTGGGCTCAGGATGATGATCATCTAACTCGGCTTCAGATGGATCAGATTCAAGCGCCGACAACTCAGAGACATTTCCCTCAGTCGCAGAGGTGGGTTGGTCTGCCATGTTCTGAGTTTCTCCCAGTTGTTCCAAGCTTCTGGGCTCAGGATGATGGTCATCTAACTCAGCTTCAGATTGATCAGATTCAAGCCCCGACAACTCAGAGACATTTCCCTCAGTCGCAGAGGTGGGTTGGTCTGCCATGTTCTGAGTTTCTCCCAGTTGTTCCAAGCCTCTGGGATCAGGATGATGATCATCTAACTCGGCTTGAGGTGGATCAGATTCAAGCGTTGACAACTCAGAGACATTTTCCTCAGTTGCAGAGGTGGGTTGGTCTGCCATGTTCTGAGGTTCTCCCAGTTGTTCTAAGCTTCTGGGCTCAGGATGATGATCATCTAACTCGGCTTGAGGTGGCTCAGATTCAAGCGCCCACAACTCAGAGACATTTCCCTCAGTCGCAGAGGGGGGTTGGTCTGCCATGTACTGAGTTTCTCCCAGTTGTTCCAAGCTTCTGGGCTCAGGATGATGATCATCTAACTCAGCTTCAGATTGATCAGATTCAAGCATTGACAACTCAGAGACATTTCCCTCAGTCGCAGAGGTGGGTTGGTCTGCCATGTTCTGAGTTTCTCCCAGTTGTTCCAAGCCTCTGGGATCAGGATGATGATCATCTAACTCGGCCTGCGGTGGCTCAGATTCAAACACCGACAACTCAGAGACATTTCCCTCAGTTGCAATGGTGGGTTGGTCTGCCATGTTCTGAGGTTCTCCCAGTTGTTCCAAGCTTCTGGGCTCAGGATGATGGTCATCTAACTCAGCTTCAGATGGATCAGATTCAAGCGCCGACAACTCAGAGACATTTCCCTCAGTCGCAGAGGTGGGTTGGTCTGCCATGTTCTGAGTTTCTCCCAGTTGTTCCAAGCCTCTGGGATCAGGATGATGATCATCTAACTCGGCTTAGAGTGGCTCAGATTCAAGCGTTGACAACTCAGAGACATTTTCCCTCAGTTGCAGAGGTGGGTTGGTCTGCCATGTTCTGAGTTTCTCCCAGTTGTTCTAAGCTTCTGGGCTCAGGATGATGATCATCTAACTCGGCTTGAGGTGGATCAGATTCAAGCGTTGACAACTCAGAGACATTTCCCTCAGTCGCAGAGGTGGGTTGGTCTGCCATGTTCTTAGTTTTTCCCAGTTGTTCCAAACTTCTGGGCTCAGGATGATGGTCATCTAACTCGGCTTGAGGTGGATCAGATTCAAGCGTTGACAACTCAGAGACATTTCCCTCAGTTGCAGAGGTGGGTTGGTCTGCCATGTTCTGAGTTCCTCCCAGTTGTTCTAAGCCTCTGGGATCAAGATGATGATCATCTAACTCAGCTTCAGATGGATCAGATTCAAGCGCCGACAACTCAGAGACATTTCCCTCAGTCGCAGAGGTGGGTTGGTCTGCCATGTTCTGAGGTTCTTGCAGTTGTTCCAAGCTTCTGGGCTCAGGATGATGATCTTCTAACTCAGCTTCAGATGGATCAGATTCAAGCGCCGACAACTCAGAGACATTTCCCTCAGTCGCAGAGGTGGGTTGGTCTGCCATGCTCTTAGTTTCTACCAGTTGTTCCAAGCTTCTGGGCTCAGGAAAATCATCATCTAACTCGTCTTCAGATGTATCAGATTCTAGTGAGCCTCTAAAACAACAACTGAACAACTGAAAGAAACTCAGTGACTTGGCTTGAGATGAATCAGATTTTCTCTGCGCCGATAACTCAGAGGCATTTCTCTCAGTCGCAGAGGTGGGTTGTGTAGCTGTGTTTTGCTGAATTTCAGTCTGAGACTCCAAACCTTGCGTAGGGTCTGGTGACTGAGATTTTCCCCGGTGTGATCTGATGAACTGTGCAGCTCTTCTAAAAATCCTGTGTGGCATCTTTTATCTTTTATTATATCAGAATCAGAATATTTATTTTATACAGAATACTATATTTTATCTTATATCAAGCAAGTCCAGATGATATAACACTAAATCTGCAATTGAATTCTTTGGTTACGCTTTACAAGAGTGCGCCGTGCAAAACAGGAGAGATTCTGTGGATGTATTATCAAGATTCAGGCCTATTTAAAGGATTTAAGAACAAAGGATTAAAGAATCAAAACATTAAAGCAAGGCCTTTGTGATGACATTACTGTTTAGGTTTGAATTGTGGTGACATTCCAGAGGACTGTGACATAGATTAGATTAAACATAGATCTAAACATTGTTGCTGCCATGGCAATTGTTTTCTTTTAAATAACAGCTGCAGTGCTTGCGCCACAGGTGCAGTAATGGTCGAACGTTTTGGCTCTAAGAGCTGGATCTTTGAAGTGAATGACAGGAGCTTCACTGTGAGAGCCGTTTTCATCAGGAGGGGCTACAAACACAACAGCCCAGCCAGCACACCACAGGCTTTGCTGCTCAGCTTTCACTCTCAGTGGCTCCACTCTGCATCCTACTGCAGCTTAAAAATATAGAACAAATTATCATTATTATTATCTTTTTGGTAGATTTGTTTGCAGTGTTTTGTTCATTTATTTTTGTGTTAAATAAAAAGTGAAGCTTTGATTAAAATATACAAAAGTAAGAACGACTGCTTTCGTAATAGAACAAATACATAAAATCAAGCAAGTCAAAGGCTTCTCATATAGGGAACACTGAATGCAAAAAGGATTTATCTTACAAAACATTCATATTTGCCAAGTTAAGCTAAAATATATGAGGCTGCACACAAACAGTTGTTTTAATGCTGCGGGGAAAAAAACAGTGTTTTTATAATGCAAATAAAGTTCTCTTGCTTTAAAATTATGGTTTGTCCGTTGTACGATTGGATGAAAGGCCTCTCCAAACCAAGCTCCCAGGCTGAATTTCAACCCCAGCCCGCCCCTGACTTCACGTATGTTAGGGCGCAGGCATCAAACCAGCGTATGAATTTCTAATGTGTTTACAGCTACCAATGTTTGTAACGTTGTTACTCTGATGATAAATGTTTATAATAACCAGATCCAGACATGTAGATATAACACCTGCATGTTTTCTGAATATAAAATTTTATATTCAGCGATGTTTATCAGTTAAGTATTATTAATGGCAATCTTAAGACATAAAAATGTTTTAAAAAATTAAAAAAAGACACTGCAATAGACAGTGATCTACTTCATTTTCTTTTAGCAATGAAACTGTATACAAACATTATGGATCCATGTTTTCTTGCATACAATATAATTTTATGGTAAAAATGAAACCAAAAAAGAGCTATTGTCAACTTTCGTAAAGTGCTTTGTAAAAAAAATGTGTTATTATTATTATTATTATTATTATTATTACACAGAAACAAAGGGGCCAAGAAGCAGGCGTCTGTGTTTACGTTTGCCACATCCAATATGGCGCCGACGTTGACGTACGATTCAGCGCTCGATGCGGCGTCTACGTATGTTTGTCTATGGTGGGTAGCCTCTGCCATGCCCATGACTGTAGCCACTTGTAGCGGAAGAGGCTAGAAGGAGGTGTTCATTTCGCGACTGGTGTTGTCAGAAATTAACCTTTGCTCTCTGTGTGGTTGGCACCGTCTGCATTTCTGACTCGGACCACTGGAAACAGACCCCTGAAAATTAAAAACTAAGGACGTGGATCTTCTGACAAGAGGTTTGTGACCTTTTATGCGCTGCGTAAAAAAAAAAAGAATAAAATAAACTCTGGGAAATTGCCGGCAGTCAATCAGCTCCACAGCTGACTCACCTTGACTTTATTCCTTATCATTGCGCTAAATCTTACCACGAACTTTATGCTCTTTTTCAACATTCAATATGGCAGAATCTCATTATCCTTGTTTCTGCTCCTTTTTCTCTTCAGAAATGTCAGATAACAGCGCCACAGCTGAATCATCAGAATCTCCTCCGAGGTTCACAAGAAAAGAGGTTCTCACCTTAATATCAATGGCGTCTGTCAACTTCAGCTCAATGATATGCTACTCAATATTAGGGCCATTTTTCCCCACTGAGGTAAGCTGAAGGCAGCCCACATCATGGGGTACAAATCACATGTTACAGAATTAGAGGTTAGAGGTTCAGTAATAAAAAGTAAAAGAGAAAAGAAAGAGCTTATGAATGCAGCTTTTCATAGAAGAAATAACAGTTAGTGGTTGTTATACTCTATCTTATTGGCTGCTTCTTTGCTGTTGCTGCTGTTGACTCTGTTTTACAACTTTTGCTCTATTTTGTAAGTGTCTCTTAGATATTGTGGCCAGAAAGATCATTTAATTCTAAATATAAAATAATATAATTGCCACCTCAGTAGCTGCTGTGGAGGCTACCTTTAATTGGAAATATGGATAATAATTTATCAATGTAGCGATCAGTTACAGAGAGTTATTTAAGAACTATTTTCAAACTGTCAGATAGTGGAAAAAAATCTACCAATTATAAATATAAATGAGTAAGAGAAACATTTTGGTATGTGCTTTTTATGTATATTTACAAAGATATCTAATAATTGGCTTTCGGGTAGAATATGTGATACCAAGATTTTTTTTAGTGAAATAAATCTAAGTGTGAAAAAAAAACAAATAAAAAGGAGACTCTTTTGACTAAAACGGAACCTGAGTGAAATGACAGTGAACTTGCAAAACTAAAACTAAATAAATTTATACAGGAAATGTCTTTTGTCTTTATAAATTTGGTCAAAACCTGAGGAGGTTTTGGGGCATCTGTTTATTAAGACTTAGGTTCAAATTAATATGAGTCACAGTGTGTTGTGTTTGTACAGTTGGGGAAATAATTATTTGGTCCCCTGCTGAATTTGTAAGTTTGCTCACTTACAAATAAATGGTCTTTCATTTTTATGTTAGTTTCATTTTAATGGCAAGAGACACAATATCAACCAAAAATCCAGAAAATACACATTATATAAAAGTTTAAATTGATTTGTATGACAGTGAGTGAAATAAGTATCTGATCCCCCAAAAACATGAGTCAGTAGTTGGTGGAGAAACCCTTGTTGGTAAGCATAGATGTTCCTTGGAGTTGGTCATCAGGTTTGCACACATCTCAGGAGGGATTTTGGCGCACGCCTCTTTACAGAAACTCTCCAAATCCTTTAGGTTTCTTTAGGCTGCTGCTTTCAGCTTCAGATGCAAAGATTTTCTATAGGACTGAAGTCTGGAGACTGGCTAGGCCACTCTATGACCTTAATGTGCTTCTTCTTTAGCCACTCCTTTGTTGCCTTGGCTGTATGTCTTGGGTCATCCTCATCCTCACACCCATCTATGACCCATCTTCAGTGTTCTGGCTGAGAGAAGGAGGTTCTTGTGCAGGTCTGCAATCTTGTCACTGATGTCCTGTAACAGCTCTTTGGTCTGGCCCGTGGTGGTGAAGCTGGAATGGACAGGTGTGCTTTATACATACTGAGATGAGATTGGGAGTATCTGTAACTGCTTGATTGATTGATTGTAATCTGTGTGCCACATTTCCACACAGCCAATATATGGAAGCCAGAATTCTTATATGAAATACTTATTTTACTCAGTAACATGCAAGTCAATTTATAACTTTTATGCAATGTGTTTTTTTCAGGATTTTTGATTGATACGCTGTCTGTCTCCATTTAAAAACGACCATAAAAATGAGAGATTCATTTATTTGTAAGTGACAAAACTTACGGATTCAGCAGGGGTTCAAATAATTATTTCCCACACTGTTTTCTAATATCGGTTCTGAAATTGTGAAATCTTATAGCCCCTAAATTATAGTAGTTAAAAAGCCTAGTAAAACTAGTAAAAGCACAACTAAACCTAGATCTTTTTTAAGCAATGAACACTAAATTGAAACAAGCAAATCCACTTTGAAAACTAACTGAAATTAAGCTGAATGAAACACCAAAGAAAAACTAATTTGAAAATCCAAAACAGTGATGCTCTCAGCATTAACATAGGTTAATGAGCAGGTGTGTGTATGTATGTATGTATGTATGTATGTATATATTTAAATAAATATTATATATATATATATATAAAATATATTCTTCTTCTTCCAAGAACAAACTAGGACCAAGTGTCTCCATCTAGTAAAACGTATTTGTGCACCCCTGTAATTGTACAGTGCACAGATTAGACTACTGTTTACCTTAAGAACTCCGTAGTAATATCTTCTGAAGGGAATGAATGAGTAGTCATGTGCTGCCGTCAGACAGCCTCCCTGAAGGCCAGTAAACAAATGGCTCTCTTTTAATCATCTGGTCAATGTAAGGCATGTCATGAGTTAGAAATGCAATTGTTGGAGGAGGGTGGAACAATAAGTCTGACAAGTTATTGGTCATGTTTTAATTCTAAAGAGTCTATTTTTGATCACTGTCCTCCTTTCACTTTTCTGTCACCTTAATTATCTCTTGTCCTGTTTTAATATTTAGGCAGTGAAGAAAGGAGCCAGTCAGACTGTTGTTGGTCTCATATTTGGGTGCTATGCTGTCTGCAATTTAATTAGTTCATTGATACTGGGAAAATATGTAAGTATAGTCTTTGATTTCATGCCATATATGCACTGTGTTACACGTGTAACCAGAGACATTATAAGAGTGCAACTGACTCACTCTTTGTGCATCAGATTGTCCAGATTGGTGCTAAGTTCATGCTTATTGCTGGACTTTTTGTATCATCAGGCTGCACTATTGTATTTGGGTAAGTGACCTGTGTTTCATATTAATTATGGTGAGCATGAGGCTGAAAAAAAAAACAAACTACATTTTCTTATTCTCCTTTCCCACAAATCTCCTGAAAATACCAAGCTAACAATGTAACAGATGTTCTTTGTGTTGAGTGAACTGAATGAAAACACATCCATTAACCACCATGTTTACACACAGCTGTGTATTTTGAGTCATTTCCATACATGTGTAATGCTGCTTTAAATACTCATCACTGCAACAGGTTTGTATTAATATTAATCCACAGCAGAAAATAACTCCCAAATTCTGTAGCCAAATCTGCTAAAAACTACTTTGCTAAACTGCTTAAGAGAAGTCCAGGAATTCATTAAATATTAAACTACACAAATCCATTTATAACTTAAGAATGCTGACTGTGAGCCACAGACAGACTATTGACGTTGTTAAGTTTTAAAAGAAAAGCTGATGCATTGTTGGTTTTAATGACTATTAATAAAAAGGCTTAAAAGTTAATATTCTTCTTAATAATGTGTTTAGTCTGTCTGCATTTCTTTTAATCTTTCTATTTTATTTGATAGTAGCTGATTGGCTCTTCCTTTCCTTTGCAGATTACTTGATCGGGCTCCTGAAGGACCTGTATTCATTACTCTGTGCTTTGTTGTGAGGTCACTTGATGCTGTGGGCTTTGCCGCTGCTATCACCTCCACGTTTGCCATGACAGCAAAAATATTCCCAAACAATGTGGCAACTGTTTTGGTGAGAGCAGATAAACTTGTCAGCCTGGCATGCTGTTTAGACATTAGAATCACGAGAAAACAAAATAAGCATTATGGGTTTGAGTTGTTGTGTATATCTCTGAAAACAACTAGCCCTTGACATGCCATGATATAAGAGCATTTAAGCTAAAAGAAATTCCCACAGTATTTTGATATCTTTGTACTGTGTTAGGGTAGTTTGGAGATTTTTGCAGGACTTGGCCTTATCCTGGGACCACCTGTGGGAGGGTGGCTCTACCAGTCTTTTGGATACGAAGTCCCTTTTTTGTTTCTTGGATGCTTCCTGTTCATTATGGCTCCTTTCAACATTTACATCCTGCCATCCATTGGTAGGTTAACACTTGAGATTTCAGTGTATTATTTGTCCATTTGAAAAAGCCATTTTAATTCTTAAAAAAGTTCTCAGATTATAACTGAGCCATATTTGTGCTTCCCTTCTCTCAGAGGCGGACCCATCGAAGGATTCATTCTTTCGACTACTCACCCACGTGAAAATAATCCTGCTCTGCTATGTAATATTCACTCTTAGCGCAGGTCTGGGCTTTTTGGATGCTACTTTATCACTATTTGCTATTGACAGGGTAATGTTATTCTTTATGATAAAGTCAGCTTACTTTTGGTAGAATTTGTTGTGCATTGTGTGAACAACTTTTTTGCTATATGTTATCCTTAGTTCAGCCTCTCAAACGGCTACGTGGGACTCGTAATGCTTGGTGTTTCTTTACCGTATTGTCTGGCATCACCGCTGATTGGGTATTTCACAGATAAATATCCAGTATGTATCAAAGCAACCAAAATGATAAAATATGGGTGAATAGTTTGTCTTTAATGTAGATTTGATCTTGTTGTCCACAAGGCCACTAGGATGGGGTTTATGGTGACAGGAAGCCTCGCCGCAGCAATTGGCTTCTGTCTGCTTGGTCCCGCCCCTTTTCTTCACATCCCGAGGTGAGCATCTGCTTCAGGTGAAAGTAACAATTCTCTATTTCAAAATTATGGACATTTTAAGAAGTGTATCCCCTTTTTAGCCAAGAGTGATGTTAGAGGAGTGATGCTATTCGACTTTCCCAGCTTCATTGTTACAATAATGTCTGAGGTGTTTTCTAAAAGTTATTAAAGATATATGCTGTAAAAAGAACAGTCTGAAGAAATCATTAAAATCCCCAAATTACCATGACATTCATTCATCTTTTTTTACTCTTGCCTGGCAGCTCCATCTTCAACATCGATTGTCTAGTATATCCACTATCCCGCTTCTGCACGTCTAAACCATCTCATCCTTGCCTTTCTAACTTTGTTTCCAAATCTCTCAACATGAGCTGGCCCTCTGATATTCTTATTTCTCATTCTGCCCCTTCTGGTCACTCCCAGCAAAAATCTTATCTTCAACTCTGCCACTTCATTTTTGTTAGTGCCACTGTCTCCAAACCACACATCAGCAGGTCTCACTACCATCTGGTCAACCTTCCCTTTCACTCTTGCTTCTATCTTTCCATTTCAAACCACCCCAACACTCATCTCCACCCACTCTGCCTTGCCTGCGCTCTCTTCTTCACCTCTGTCTGTGGCTTTGGATGTTTAAACTCTAATTAAACTCTACAACACTGCTAGGGAGGGATATTAGTGGGACACGTGTTGCTTCAAGAGCTTATAAACAAAATTATTCTCTGTGGCTTATAAGCCTGACTTCTGTAGTTTTTCTGTATTTTTGTTTTGATTTTTGTGTGTTTAGTCAGCTGTGGTTGCTGGTCATCATGCTTGGTCTAATTGGGTTTTCTCTGGGAATGACTGCAATCCCCCCGTTTCCTGAGATCATCACATGTGCATAGTGAGTGGCTTCACATAATGCTCAGCATTCATGAGCTGTAGTTCTGTTTTGGTTTTTCATAAATGCTGCAAGATGAAACAAATGTTCTACATTCTCTTTTTTACCCCGGCCCCAGAGGGGGGGAACAGGGTATTGTTTTTGGTATGTCTGTCTGTCTGTTAACAATATTACAGCAAAACTACCACTCCAATTCATACCAAATTTGTGCAAAAGATGGCCAATGACCCCTAGATCACCCGATTAAATTTTTTGCTGTAATTGGTCAGAGGTCAAGTTTTAAAAAATCTTGTGAATGCGATAACTCGACACAATGTCACACTATAGATGCAGCTACTAAAAAATCTCAGATGAGTTTGAATCTCGGCAATATTGACCTCAAGGTAAAAGTCACAGGAAAATTATGGGCATGGACAATAGGACCTATGTGTTATCTCGATGATTCAGTGTTTGGAGAGTGACATGTTTGTGAGATGGATAATGTTCAAATCAACTAAAACGTCTGTCGGGGGTGGGTTTGCTGTGCCCGGCACCACTTGTTTTCTTTGTAGTGAAAAAGGATTTGAAGAGGGGCTGAGTACACTTGGAATGGTGTCTGGGTTATTTGGTGCAGTGTGGTCCACTGGGTAAGTCCCTAAGACTTCCTGGCCTTTTGGTTTTTACTGCTGTGATTTGGATTCTAATATGGAAATTTGTTTTTAAGGATGTTTTATGGTCCAATTGTGGGTGGAATTCTTGTTCAACATCTCAGCTTCGAATGGGCTGCTGCAGTCCAAGGGGGCTTGGCGTTTTTGGGTGTAAGTATCAGTTACTGCAGTGTTTAGGTATTTCATGTCAATACACATCTCAACGACCACTCTGTCCTCAGGCATTTCTCCTTGCTGTGTATTCGCTCTGTCAACGGCCACAACAAAGGTAGACATAACTGTTAAATGAACACAAGATTTGTCCTATATTTAAGTGCCTGATGTTTTACATGTATTGTCTACTACAAAGAAAACAATTTTACTTTTGAGCAGTCTGCAACAACAACAAAAAAAGTGTAACACTTTTTTTTTTTTTGAATGCTTGAATTTAAGGGTCCAAGAGGACAGCCGACAAACAGATGAAAGAACCCCTTTCCTATGATCCTATGTTCCAGCTCCAAGTTACACAACTTTTAAAACATGTTATCAACCATTTTTTTTTTTTTTTTTGTCTGATATTGTTTTAATGTTGTGACTATATGGGTTATTTTTTTGGACCTATAGCACATACTAAAGTTAGAACTACTTAAAAAGGTGTTTTAAGTACTTTGCCAGGTGTTTATATGTCTGTTGTTAATGAAACAGTGCTGTGCAAGGTAAGCGCTTAGATTGATCGTGTTATGTTTTCATGAAATGCTTAAACCAGAGACAGTCATGGAATGGGTCCAGCTGCAATGCCAATGAGTTCCCAGATACACCAGATAATTTATATGGGGAGCAACACGCATAACAAAAGTGAGACAGTAAGTTGGACTACACAAACGTGATTGTGATCGAAGTTACACTCCTGTAAAGTTTCCTAACTGTACGAGTATCAGTGCTGTCACATTGACAAAATCTGTCCACAGACAGACACGCAAAGACCTGCCAAAGTACTTAAAACTGACTTGTAATAGTTTCTCCAGCAGCGTCGTAATGACTCTCGCACAATAACACCAGCCATGACTGCATGGCTCCTAAGTTTTTAAGAGCTTAAAGATAAAATGGTACAAGTGTACTGACTTTAGGTTGGTGTATCAGAATGTAAATGTTTCATGCGGTGGAGTAACCTTCAAAGTGCACTGACTAGATTAAAACAATGCAGTTCACAAGACAGCCACAAACTGGTGCAGACCACAAATGTGCCTTTTGTTGAAATGCTCTTTCTACATCACGACTTGGATTTCATGTTGCATTGACCAATATCAAGAGCTACTGACCTCATTCATAGAAATATGAAGAAGACTGTGTTATATAATGTTATCTTTGAAAAGATAAAATTATACAGGTCATAATGAACCTTTCCATACTGTACAATTTAATTAAAATCCAATGCAGATGTTGAATGTTGTGCCTTATTTTCTGCCGGCATTGTAGATTTAAATGAAAATGTTCACTATTTAACATTGACATTGAGGTCTGTTTGCTCGTTTGCATTAAAATATGACAATGCAATGCTTATTTTAGACGTTGCATACTATATGTGCTGGAATAAATCTTAAAATATCAGCTGTATATTTTTGAAGTTTCTCACACTAAAATCTATCATGTTCTAAATCCATTTTAAAAACTAAGCCATTTACATTTCTTGTAAATTTAGTTATTACAAGCTAGTCAAAGTAATGTAAAATTATAGGTAACAACACTTATTAAGGTTGACCATGGGTATGTTCATTAAACATTTTATACAGTATAAAATAAAAATATATAATTTTTTAATGCAGTAAAGAACATATAAACATTGAAAATCTCTTACAGGATTACCAAGTAGAATTAAATATATAAGATCACAATATGATCTGTTTTCTAACTTAGGTACGTTATTCAAAATATTAAATGTACAAAAAATACAGTTATCAGCATTATACAATTTAAATATTTTTATAAACAGTTTTTACCAATTCAATCTGTATTAAGTGCAATACAAACAGTGACTTTTCAAAGCTAAAAAAAGGAAAGTTAAAAAAAAACAAACATCACAGCTGCAGTAGAAATCATAATAATGATAAAGCAGATGTACTGTTGCTGTTTGTTTCCGTGAGTTTATGGATCAGGTTCAAAGGCACTGTTTGTGTGGGCCGTCGGCCTCTTTGGTAGAGGTCGGCCTCTCCTCCTGCTGCTGATCGACGCTGATGCGTCTGCATCTGAAAACGCGGCCTGAGACGAAGCTGCAGGCATTCCTGGCTTTTTCACCTTCTTTTTTCTTCTAGTTCTGCGGGGAAAACATGTTTCACAATCAGTATCAGTTCTACACCACAATAAACCTGTGTACCTTTGCTTTTCCTTAAAAGAAGCAAAACCTCATGCTTTCAGTAACCCCGTCCCCTGTAGATGGGAGCGAAGCAAAGTGAGCCACTTACCTAGCATCTGCCACCTCAGGTTCGGTGTCAGAAAGCGTCGGCTCAGAAAGAAACCTAAGTTCCCCAGAAGAACTAATTGCAGCAGATACCTTGGAAATATGAGTAAAAATGATGAACCATGGAAACAGGAAAATCAGGTGGAAATTCAAACAGACCACATTCATGCATTTATGCAATGAAAAGCACTGAAAGTGACACCTGCATGCTGTAGGCTTTAAAGTGATTCATGATTTGTCATAGTTTCACCAAAATAGCTCCATGCAACAGAAAATGGAAGTTGTAGCCAGAGCTAAATTTACATCAGAAGACTGAAAAATAGAGAATCTCTGCTCTTATATTTCTGACAATCTTTTGACCAGATAATCTTTCTTGAGTGACTCAAGTAGACACAAGCACAAAAGGTGGAATGACAAAGACCACTGCTGTTCAAAATGCTGTTGTAGCTGCAGTATGCAGTATAAAGAACTGGGAACCACAGAGCAGGACATAGATATTTTTCAGTCTTAATTTTTTTTTTTTGTTTTAAGTTGGTGACATGAGCTCAAGCTGACAACTTTCTGACAAAAGGCATGCAGTGGGTGTAAAAAAATAAATTAATGCAAGCATCTCTTTAAAAAAACAAAAGCAGAGACACCACAGATTGTTTGGCATGGAAGAAATGTGAACGCCACCCCATTCACATTAAAGCTCCAATACATTAATGAGAAAAATGACCCACTAAATTGTTCTTACCCTGGTAGGTGTTGACCTCTCATCAGTCCCTTTAGGCAAAGGCATGTGAGTCACCTCTTCATTGAGATCTCCTACAACAATAACATGTTTTAAACATTTTTATATATTTTTTTCCAAAAGTAAATCTACCACAAGAAAATAAATCCACTTACTCTGATCTTCTACATAAGAAGCAAGAAAATATCCCTGCTGTCCATTTTCAAGGCGTCCAAACCACCAGTTCTCGTTGTCTTTGTACAGTACTTGGATGACATCACCACGGCAAATGGTCAATTCATCAGAGCGATTCGCTTTGTAATCATAAAGAGAAACGACCTAGGAAAGCAGCAGAGAAGTAGGACAGTTGAAGTGACAGGCAAGGCTGTGACTGTGCATGAAGTTAGAGTGGACACTTACTACTTGCTGAACGGGGGCAGAATCTGTTTCCATGTGGATGCCTGAAGAGATCTGGTCAAGGAGACTCTGACAAGGAAAAAAGGACATTATTTAAGATGCTACTTTGCGGTCCTTGGCTATCTCAGTAGTAAGGGAATGCACAAAGAAAGGAAAAGGAAACATCACAAAATCTTACCGTCTGTAGCCTAAAAGACGAAGCACCTTTTAGGTGACCAACAGGACTAAACCCACCTAAAAGGATAAGAAAAAACAAGAAATAAAACTACATAAATATTTTACGTATTACCACGGTATATATTAAATATTACTGCAGTATTAAAATCCAATGACTTTAGTTTGTAGTAAAAAAGATGGGTAACAGTTGCAAGCAGTCCATCTGTATTTCTGTTCATAGTGTACATGCTACTCAGTGCTGCAAGGATTCAGCTCAAGTCACTCCATGTTATATATGGTGCAGTTATAATCTCTGTAACCATTTGAATTCACACGTTACACAGCTACAGTGAAGCCGTTCACTGATTAAAGGCTAATAACTGTGTGATTAACTGAAAAAGCCACTTACGGTGTTGAGTGCTCAGAGATGCCTGTGGGATAAGCTGCTCTGCCAGAGCACCAGAGAGCTGCAGCCTGGAGTGCGGTGACAGGAGAGATGGAGGTGGGAGTGGTGCATTTAATCCTGTCTGTAAATAATAAAAATAAATAAACATAACACTTGAGATGAAAATAAAACCAATATTGACAGAAAGAGCTCATAAAGCCTCCTCACCATCTATGACTTCAGCAGTGTTTCAGTATACAAAGGTGTGTTAATAAGGTATTGATAAAAACTCACTGTGCCAACATCTGATGTGAAGCTCCGACCTGTGTGAGTATTGCCTAATTTATCTGGAAACCAGAAAAGTAACTTAGAATACACAAATATAATACAGTTAATTATGCTAATTATATAAAGCTCTTCTCATCTCAACTGCATACCTTGATCATAAACGAATCCAGAAGCAGAAGGTCTTTGACGTGGTTCCTTAAAAAAATTAGTAAAATGCTTTTCTAAGTATTAAAAGTCATTTAACAGTGCAATTAAAAATGAACACACAACAAGCATTTACCAGAACTGAGTCCAGTTGTTCCTTCACACACTGCATTTTTAGAGCAAGTCTTGTTGCTTGAGCAAACTGATCCACAGCTGCAGAGACAGAGGTGTCCTGCAACGCTAAGGGCTCAGGTGTGTTTCTGACAGTTTTGGTGTCTGCAGAAGCTGATCTGCTTGCTGCTTTTATACTGTGCACCTCCAGCTGGGAAACTAGTACAGAAAAGCAATGTAAAGATCTAGCTGAGCAAGTCTGACTACTAACTCTTTGTTCCTTTTTTTTTTTTTTTGTCAATGAAAATACTAACCTTTGCGATCATATAGGTACACATGGACAGGCTGGCTCTGACCAAAGGCACAGAAAGCTACCATGTTCTCGTGAGGGTGAAATGACATGCCATGGAGAGCAGTGGGATAACAAAGCTCAGAGTATACTGCAACTTGATCACCTGGGAAAAGAAACAGCCAGAGCAACTATGCAGAGTACTGTGAAAAACGTTCAGAACCAACTAGTTTCTTTACTACAGAAAACATGATCCTCACCTGTATCAGTATTCCAGACATACGCCATCCCATCCTCACTCCCGGAAAAGATGAAGTTCCCACATGGTGTAAAAGTGCTGTAAATCCTCTCTCTGTAGTTAATGGCTCCAGTATACTTCTTTACAGCCAGACTTAAAGAGGATAAGCCCAAACACATTTCCGAACATATGGTTGATATAATAATCATCATATTGGTATAATATTATATTAGTCTTTGCTTTATTATATTTCTATTTCCTAAAATTTCACATGATAATAGTTTTGTCTTACATTCTCAAATCCATCATCCTCAGTACACTGTCTTTGGCATGTATGAGCAGGCACCGCCCATTCGGATGGAGCTGCAGCAAGTTGATGGGGATACCACTGAGGTCACTCTCATCAATTTTCTGCCAATAGAAAATGTTGGATTTTAAAATGACCAAAAAATAAAATTTGACAAATCTATAGAACAGAATGAATAATATCAACTCTTGTACCCTCTCTATACACCAGTGATGACATGGCTGCTGCCGCTGCCTGCCATCATTTACTGAGGTTTTCCACACAATGATGAGGCCCGTGTTGTCTCCCGAAAACATTCTCCTACCTATTTACAACGAAAACAACATCAACTATAACAGAAGGTGTACAAGCCTTATACTCAGTACACAAAGTACCACAATTTGATTTAAAGTAAAGATGGTGATTAGCAAAAGAGCAGCAAAAGTAAATACCTTCAGAGTCGAAGCAAACTGCATTAACAAAACTGCTGTGACCCTCAAACTCCTGCAGCAACTGGCCATTCACATCATCTACATCAAGTCTCCACACTCGTATCAGACTGTCATAGCCCCCAGTTATCACCAGGTTTTGGGCTGTGGGATGGTACCGAGCACAGTACACAAACGATGGATGAGGGAGCACCTTCTGGGCTGTTGCTTGAAGCCTCTCTACATTCCACTCTCTGAGGGAGACAACATAAAAATACAAATTATTTTATATAAAGAAAAATGTGTTTGTTAGTTTTTGTGTCGAACATAACCAGCAGTGTTGTGGCCATTAATCAAACAAAAAGTAATGTATTACAATTACTCATTACTTTTCTTTAAAGTAATTCATTACCCTACTCGTTACATTACTTTCACACGACTCCATAGAATGACCTGAAATTCATTGTCACATAATTATCAAGTAACAATATAAACTTTAGGCTACAGTTCCACACACCAACTCAAATCCCCATCCTAATGAGGACACACATAACAGTGTCCTTTTAGTTTTTACATAAAACTGACAAAACAAAGCAAACTTGAAAACCAGCCCAAAGAGCCTTCAAAACAATCATCACAGTGATGCTACTGTAGAAACATCCTCGGGCAGAAATGGAGGTTAGGCTACTGTGCTGCAAGCCTGACTGCTCATCGCTGCCTCTGCTACCTGATGAAATACAGGGTCTGAGTGCTGGGCTGGGGTTGGCATGCACTCAGCTTTAACACCATTCTTGGCTAACTTTGTGTTAGCATGCTCTCTGTAACTGACTTTAGCACAAGTGCTCAGGAAGAAAAAAGATGTTTGTCTATTTAATCTCATGTGGCACAAAGAGGAACCTACCTGACAGTTCCATCAGAGGAGGCAGATAAAAGGCTACGATCATCTCTGGACCAGCAGAGATCATACACTATTTTGAGATGACCATTGAAGGCAGCCAAAACTTTGCCAGAGGGAATCTCATACACTGAAACAATGACAACAACATGTTATTTTTTCCCCTGCTTTTTTATGTGCATAGACATGGGAGAATCCAGAAGTCATCAAAGAGGTGTTCACGGCATATAAACAGCACAATAAGTAGCTGGCGGGAACCCAACAAAGCATCAGGAGGGGGACTTTTACACCAATGAGGTGTGACCTACCTACAACAGGGAACGCATCTTTGTCAGCACAAGCAGCAGCCAGTATGGTTCCAGCGTGAGAAAAGAGCACTGTGAAACAGCCCATCTGACCGCCGCGAAATGCCAACATGGGCTTGTTAGGAATCCGACAGATCTGCAACAATAAAACTCTCTTTAGGTGTTGAACTGCCTGGTTAATGCAGCCACTCTTTGCTGCTGTACTGTGAGTACAGGCTAAAAAAAAATCAATTATTTGTAAATACTATTGATCAGAGCAGTTTATAACCCATCTACTAACCTGACCAGGCAGCCTATTCCATCTCAAGACTGGAGGCTTGCTGTCTAGAGGTTGTGTCAAGCTTCTTTTTGTGACCTCGTTCTGCAGTTCACTGTAGGAGGTGCTACCTCTCTCCTCCTGCAGTGCCATCATAGACCGAATACTAGGGTCCACCTGAAAAACAAAACCAGCTCAACTAAAACATACTCTTGAATCCACAAGCAGCTTGACTTTATCGTTACTCCAAAATATCTAAAATTGTATTATCTACAGTGTGACTAATACACAGCACGTCAAGCACTCGTTTTCATCCACATGACAGTAGAAACATGCAAACACAGACTTATTCACCTTCCCACAACTAGACAGTAACAGCTAACTTACATGCTCAGGGAGTTTAATGCCTTTTACAGTAATGTAAAGGGTAGATGCGTATTTGGTTCTTGGATACTTCCTCCACCATTCAACCACCTCAACTGTTTTGGACTGTCTCTTTGCCCGATGTGGGGGGCAAAAGAGCTGGAGTCGAAGTTTACTGTCAATATTCAGCACGCCATTTGCGCCAACAAGCTAAAGAATAGAGAAAAACAAAAAATAAATATTAACAGGAGCAATTAAAACACTACCAGACTGAACTTTCCTTTCTAAATGACCAAGCTATGGACATTACCTTAAGAAATCCCCAGGCAATCTTTCGGAAACCTCGCTCGTGCTTGTCAACATCAATGTTGGCTCTTGCTTCTTCCATAGTCACAAAATCAAGGATCTTTGCGAAACATTTCAATAAAAAACAATTATTGCTGCACGTTAGAATATGGTTCAGTAACTGTTAATGAAATATCTCTTACTTCAAAGAACAGTATGACTCTGGGGCCTTCGTCATGTTGAACAAAGTAGCCAAAACGTTCATTGAAGATGATCTGTTCCTGCCACTCGGGGATGACTGATTTGTTCTTCTTGAAGTCATAAGGCTGGGTCATGATGGGGAGGATGTGGTCAACGCTTTCCTGCTCATAAAACGAGGAAACGGGGCGATGGCTACAAAAAAGAAAAAAAAAGTTAAGCAAATACCTAAAAATTCTGAAACTAAAATCATACAGTTGAAAAAATGTGTCATAATTCAAAGGTTTTATCACCAGCAAGTGGCTTATAAATAACTGTAGATGCCTAGATTTTATTCAAAAACCAATGACTGTGGTCCAAATATTTGAGATAAAGTGTCTAAATAAAAAAATGTACCCAGCAATTGAAGCACAACCATGTAAACACTGAACCGAATAGCAGGAATGTCTCACCAGTCTTCTTTCTTGGCATACTGCCCTGTGATTTCATCAACAACATGGATCTTCACCATGGGATGTGAAATCAGTAAGTCTGTCTTGAGGCGGTCTGTTCTGTGGATGTACACTCCAAGAACAAGGCTGTCATCAAACACTGGTTTCTGTGGCACTTCTGGTTCTGCTTCACTCTCTTCTTTGACAACTAAAAGTGGAGAAAATAAAATATGAAATGCATCACCATCAACCCCTTTTTACTGGAACTTGGTGAATCCTGACAATTATTGTGCAATCACCATGCTTCTTCTTCTTTTTCTTCTTTCCCTTGGATTCTGTTTCATTTTCCACATCGGCATACGCATCTCCATCTTCATCTTCATCTTGATCCCTGGAGGCAAAAAATAAACAAACAAACAAACCAAAAAAAACGATCAAATGTTGTGATGCTACTAAAATGGCACTGTTCACCTCAGTAACATATTGATAGTTCTACACACCCTGCATCTGACTCTGTGACTACAGATCTCAGCTTCTTCTTTTTCTTCTTCCCCACATCATTATTCAGTGTAACACTTTGGGAAATAACACTCTTTTCTTCTCCCTTGACCCTTGTCTTCTTTGAAGTCCTCTGCTCCTCCTGTACTATCTGTTGCTGGTATTCATGCAATAGTTTATCTTCTGAGTCCTCCACCTGGCTCTCTTCTTTAGCTTCTGTATCTCCTTTGCTTTTTCCCCTCTTAGTTTTATGCTTTGGAACCTTTCCACCACCAGCATTATCTGCGTCCAATGTAATTGCAGACTTGGAAGCATCAACATTCTCTTGGATGTAACTTCTGATGTCCTCAGGCACAGGGAGAGAGGGAAGGTCCCGGCCACTCTTCCTTTTAGATTTTGATGTTTTAATCTCCTCTTGGTTTCTATTGTTGTTAAAATTAACCTTCTCTGCTATTTCTCTCTCCCTCCTTTTATTCTTGGTGTAGCGAGGGCTGCCCTGTTCTGGGTCATATGTGTTCTGGAGGATGGTCTCAGCATCTTCTGCGTCCTTCTCAAGGTTGAGATTTTTTTTGAGATTCTGAAGCTAAAGAGGAAAAGGGCAAAGCAAAGAGGTGTCAGTGCATAAAGTCTACTTATTTTGTTATTCACTAAAACTTCAGCAATTAAAACATTTTCAGTCAGTATGTTTTGGAATAAGGGGATCATGAAAGCTTTTTTCATATAAAATGCAGAATCCACAAGGATGGTTTAGAATTGTCATGAAATGTCCTGCAAGTCCCATATGCTTCTGCAAGCATTTTAACACAAAATTATTAGATCTTGGATGTCTCATGTAAAGTTCTCCACCACTGAAAACAGAACTGCTCGTATTTAAACACATACCACAATAGTCTCCTGTGTTTCAGTGCTTTTCTTTTTCAATTTTTTCTTCTCAGATTCCGTGTATTTCTTGAACACTTCATTGAATCTTTCCCGAGTTTTTGCCCGGTCTTCACTCTCACCTATAAAAAGGCAACATTTCATCAACAGATCACATGAAAATGCTGCTTAGATTTTACAACATAAATAAGAGTAATCCACTGATATATGTTGTTGATAACACTCATAGATTTCTAAAATCTTTTTACAAAACTTTTAATTGCACTTTTACATTTTGCTTTACTACCTTTACTTAGTAGGAAAAAGTAATAGTAGTAGTGCAATACATAGTGCACAAAAGGGTTGAAAATAGAGGGCAGGCAGGGTGGAGACAAGTGTCAGGGGTGATTTGTGACAGAAGGATAGCAGCAGGAGTGAAAGGGAAGGTTTACAAGATGGTAGCGAGACCTCCTATGATGTATGGCTTGGAGATGGTGGCACTAACAAAAAAGACAGGAGACCGTGCTGTATGTAGCAGGGCCAAAGATTTTCATTGGGAATGAGCAGAATGGACAATGCAGAGGACAGATAGTGGATATATTGTACAAAGTGGAGCTGCCAGGCAGGAGTAAAAGAGGAAGACTACAGAAAAGATTCATGGACATACAGAGGGTTGGTGTGATAGAGAAGGATGCTAGGGATAGGGTGAGTTGGAGACAGACTATCATCTATGGCGACCCGTAAAGGGAGTAGCAGAAAGAAAAAGGCATTACTGCTTTTACTTCAAATATCCCCTTCTATTATTGGTGTGATGAGGGGCCAGCAGCAAACTCACCTGTTGGCATCCTCAGGCAGCGTGATGTTTCTCATTCCGAGCGCAAAAAGAGAATAATCCAGGAAGTAAGGCTCTCGTTCTAAAAATACAGGGCAAGGACAACGATAAAGTTGGTCAAAACATAACCTTATCTTACTGGGTAAGGTACGTTTAGCTAGCCACGCGCTTTATTACGGTTTAGCATCCCGGTAAACGAAACAAAACAAACAAACAAACAAGAACAAAACCGTATTAAGTGTTACGTGGTATTTGCTTAAAGTAGCTATCAGTTTATAGTCGCTTTAGCAGCTAGGTTGCTAAATGCTTCTGATAGCCCACTGACTTTGTTAGCTTATTACATTTTGTCCCATAATATTGAAGAGTTTCAACACATAGTCTGAGTATTAAATCAAACCTCGCTCCACAGAAGCAGTCCATATAAGTGTATATAAAAATAAGAACAGGAGTTAGCTGAGAGTTAGCGCACGTATCTACCATGCAGTGATTGTGCTGTCCTCCATCTTCAACAACAACGCTTCGACGGTTTCCAAGTCAACAAAACTGAAAAAGAGGGGCGGAGCCTGACAAACGCATTCTGACGTCCCATAGACATGTGACATCCATCCACGACAACAAATTAACCAATAAAATTTGAGGACAGAATTTCGTAATAGAACTATATTACATGTCTTATTTTTGTATATTTCTTATGGCAGGCCGTTTTAACATAAAATCCGTTTGTCTGACTATCCGTAATTACATTTCAGATATCTAAAACTGCATTTTGACTAGACAAAACTACATTTTGACTATCCAGAATACATTCTGACTAGTAAGAATAATAATTCATGATATCTTCAATTACATTTTGACAAGTCAAAATTCCTTTCAAGATATCTCAAATGACGTCACCGGTTTCGTCATTTGACGGGTCACACATCCGTAATTACCGTAATTTAAGATATCTCAAACGTAATTATGACCAGTCGAAATTACGTTTTAGATATCTGAATTTAACAATTGCGTGAAGGCCCCCTTGTGCTGTACTGAGCTGTCCAAACAATTGCCTGTGTAGAATTTCAGGTGGCTGCAATGCCGCTGGCCGTTATGGACAAAATTGTAATAAAATATAACAATATAGAATATATCTTTCATTAGAATTATGACTAGTCAGAATAAAAAACAAGATATCTTGAATTAACTTTATGACTAGTCATAATTTAATTGTAGATATCTGAAATGTGAGTTTCAGATAGTCAGTAATTCATTGAAGATATCTTGAATTGAAGCCGCCATACAAATGAATGGTAAATCTGCCGTCATTTCGACTAGTCAGAATGTAATTAGAGATATCTCAAATAGGTATTTTGTCTAGTCAAAACATAATTAGAGATATCTGAATTTACTAATACGTCTAGTCATAAATTAATTTCAGATATCTGGAATGTAAGTGTGGTGAATCGGATTTTATGTTAAAATACATTTATTCAAGTACTTTAATTGCCGTTTTAAGGTACTATCTGCGTTTCACTTTGTGTAAGCTGAGCAGTAATTTACACAGCTCACAGAAAATACCATACAATTATAATTCACAGGCTTGCCAACAAAGAAGCAGCCTAGAACAAAAGAAACACAAACAAAATACGACTAAACTAATATGAAGACTCAGACTCACCCAGCTCTGAAATACCTAATATATTTAAATAGCTATAACTCTATAATTAAAATCTTAAAGTGTCAAAATGACTTTTACTTTTAAAATTGTGTAAAGATGCAAAAACTTAGCAAGAACCGCAATTTACCGCACAGTCACGTGACACACTAGTAGGCGTGTCCACGTGCGGGCTGTGTAAAATAGACAGGTGTCAGGGCCTTGTGCAGGATGCAGTCATGGCTTCAGGTTTTTGTGACAACTGCTCGAAGTTGCTGAGGGAATTTGCTGATAATTTGCTGAGAGTTTGGAGAGAGCTGGAGCTCAAAATAAAGGAAGTTTTCAGAGAGGTCGGACAGTGCAACTGCTTTAGGATTCCACCTGAGGGGAAGACGGCTTTTGATTTGCCTTCCTTACACTTCATCTGTGGTAGGAACATTGCAATCATGCGTTTTTGTTTGTGGACATCCTTGTAGTAAGGAAATAACGGTGGCAGACTGTCTTTATATAATTTTATGCATCAAAGTGAACGTTAAGGCAGCAAATTCTTTAACTTTGTTTCATACTGCCAGCATTATTATTCTTCAGATGTATACAAATAATGTGCACAAGATCATACCAGACTGATCAACTCCTTAGTTTGTAAGTTTATTTTTTCCCCCCTCCCAGACAATGAAACTCAGCTTCTCAGCCAGGAAAGTCTACAAACACTGAATAAACTGGCCTCAGAAAACACTGATCTGCAAATGACTGCAGCCATGTATTACCTACACCTCAGTCATCATTGTGAGTAAAGATATCATGTTTTTATGTTTTATCAATTTTCTTGATAACAGAGACTTGCAGGTGATCAGCTGTTGTTTGCACTTTCTTCAGTGAGTGATATAAGGTTTATATCAGGCATATCGGAGATATGTTCTCTAACGGGTATGACCAGTATGCAAATTGCCAACTGTATTTTTTTTTTTCCAGGGTTGTCAGATAAAACACCCTCTTTTGCACCCATGATAAGAGGACTGAACTGTGAAATTCCACAGTAAACTCTATTATACTAATTACTTATTAGTATAATAGAGTTTTATTTATTATTATTATACTAATCTACCAACCAAGAGATCTATGGCACATATTAGTTAAGGCTGCTTTTTTCAGTGTCCTGTAGTAGGTAAATGAGTCACCACCTGTTTTGTGTATAGGTGGCAGTTGACAGATTGCTGTGTTTAGATGTTTGAGGTTAGCAGAACACAAGAGGGATATCTCTTTTTGGTCCTTGAATTTGTAATCAGCTACTGTAACCTTTTAGCTTTTGCATGCAAGACTGCCATATTACATATTAAATGCCCTCCTTTGTTGCAGTGAAATTTCCTTTACCAGATGACTTCATGGAGCCCATCATGGCTCTGCTCTTATCATCTGACCTTGATGTTCAAAAGACTATCTCTCTCTCCCTTGTTAATCTGTTACTAAAGAATAACGGTAAGTGATAACAATAGTAAGATATTTCAGATATTAAGTTCTCTGTGTGTGTTTTTTTTTCTTTTTTTTAATTTACTGCGGTTGTTTATTTTAAATAATCCTGAACTTTTGTTTTGTAATGGTGTGATCTTAATAGTATGATGGCTTCCTTTTGAAAACTCTTTGGGATCAAAAGACTTATTTATGATTTGCATCCTTAAAATTTGATTTCAGTGTGTAAAGAATTGGTGATTGAAATGGGGATGCTGGTGCCCATACTTGAGCTGTTCCAGTCAGGTGATCCCACTGCTCAGTGTCACTCCTGTGCCTGTGTTGCTATGTTGGCCTCCTCAGGTTCGTATAGACCTTCATTTTGTAAGTATTTTTCTAGACTGTCTAGAACTAGTACTAGAAGTACTTTATTTTGAAACCGCAAACACTATAGTTTATTTAATTCCTATTTATGTATTGTTACAGTTGGAGTGAGGATAATTGTTTGTCATCGTTTCTGTAAACCTACACACTGCTACAAAAACTTTACTATGTGCTGCAAAATAAATGGGAGGACTTGGAGGATGGCAACTGAATTGAAGCCTTATGAGAAAGTTATTTTTGAAAAAGAAAACCCTTTGTTTTGTTCCATGCACTTCTAGCACTCCAAAGTTGTTCTTGTATGTATGATTGCTATTTCATCTTTCTTTTTCAGAATCAAATCGAGAGGCTCTGATGGTGGATGGAATCATACCACTGCTGGCTTTAGCGAAATCTTTTGATCCAAAGGTTCAACGGAATGCAACTTGGGCTATTTTACACCTCACACGGTCAGGTGGGATCATTTCATTTGAATGTCACTGTGCACATACAGTTGTGGTTGGAGGGTTACATACACTCATCATGGCCCTGAATTTTTTCTTTTTTTTTGTTTGTTTGTTCTTTCCAATAGAGTTGAGGTTTGGGCTTTGGGAAGGCCATTCCAGAAGCTTAATGTTAGCATGCTTTATCCATTCCAAAACCAGTTTTGATGTGTGTTTGGGATCATTGGGCTGTTAGAACACCAAATTGTGTTCAAGTCTCATCCACCTAGCTGTTGATTTGAGGTGAAATAGAAGATATAGTATTTCTAATTCATTATTCCATGCACGTTGTGCAATGTACCAGTATCACTGACAGCAAAAAAACCTCAGAGCATGATGCTACCACCGCCATGCTTATCACTTACAGTATTCTTAAATTTGAAAGCCTCACCTTTACTCCTCTAAAACATACCTTGTCATTCAAACTTCTTGCTATGAGGCAACAGTGCTAATCATCATGCCACCGTGCTGCCCTTTCTTAACTTGTGTAAATCTGCAATTCTCCTTCTTAGATCTTCACTGAGTTCCTTGGACTTTGCCATGGTTCTGAGTCTTGATCAGTCCAATTAATGCTGTCAAACAAATCCCTTTTATGCTGGCAAAGAGAAACTGCTGGTTGTTGTCGATCATGATCACTAACAAGAAGTTAACTGGTCTTGACCTTGTCAACTCTACAATTCTGCCAGGAAGAGTAGTCAAATATGCAGCTGGAATTATGATAAAAGCTTGTTCTTTGCTACCAATAGCATCAGGTCAAGGTGCACCTTACTAAGGGACATTTAACCAAATATTGGTCAGGATGTATGTTTATGTTTGAGTCTGTATGTGTACTTTTGACCCTCTGTGGATTAGAGAAAATCCAAAATAAATTAAAACTTGTGCTCCCAATTCTGTTTTTTTTTTTTATTTAAAAAGTCATTAAAGATGCATGCTGTGTAGTCTTTCCACCCTGGAAAAAGAACAGTTCAAGTAAATAATTAAAAGCCGAGAATTACCATGACATTCATGCCCATGATGAGGGTACATAGACTCCTAACCACAACTGTATTTTCCAGAAACTTCTCCATTCCTTCCAGTGTTGCATTTATTTCTTTTCACTCTCCAGATTGGTCAACAAGAATGTTATGCCAAGCGGGAGCGATTCCTGTTTTGCTTCTTCTCCTTCAGTCCTCAGATTCAGAGGTTCAGTTTTACAGCTGCACTGCTCTGTGCAACATTGCTGCTATGCAAGAGCATCACCCAAGGTTGCTCAGAATTGAGGGTCACTATTTATCAAGGTGCCTTTTGACTCTCATGTCTTCACCTGTGAAAAAGGTAATTCTTAACCTGAGTGGGCGATGACTTAATTTAAAGTAGATGTCTGTTTAAAGAAAAAAAAAAATCTTCCTTTTCAGAATTCAGCCCAAGCATGCCGGTGCCTACAGACTCTTTCAAAGAATGGTAATTATGAGTAAAACCAGAAATTTTATCATGCCAGTGGCATGTGCTGTTTATTATTTTTATGTGTAGTTCTCATCCAGGACCAGCTGATGGAGCTTGACTGTGTGCTGCCTCTGAAAGCACTGTTGAAAACTTCTACATCATTGTGGATTGAATCAGCCCTAACACTACTGTCTACACTGTCTGCACACCCATCAAACACTGTATGTTAACCTAAATAAATGACTAACAATAAAGCTGGGAACTATTTTACCACTGTGAAGTGGTTAAGTATGATTTTTATTTATGTATTATGAAAATATTTATTTACTTTGCTTTAGGCACCACTGAATTATCACTTAAGCAATTGCACACACTTTCTATTGAAATCCTAATATTGACAATAGTCTTTAAATTTGATTCCAGGAAATCCTGATAAGTGAAGGACTGTTGGAAGAAATTGGTCAGCTGCTTCATCATCCCAGATCAAACTCTGTTATAGTCACACACAGCTGCAAGATAATCACTGATCTATGCAGTTCCCACGTGGGTGCGCAGGTACGCAAAGACTGCAATTCATGGTTTTGTGTCACGTCTGCTTTGTCTGATACTAAAGTCACACTAAATTCCATCAATGTAATCTAGGCTGTGATGGAAAGTCTGTGCTTATCAGGACTCGTCTGTGCACTTCTGTCTCACGCCCTGTCAGATGAGACTCTGCTTCATGTGACATCATGCTTACATCGCCTGATGGCCTGGGGTAAGAGACCTTGACTTGAAATAATATGGCTTTTCATGCTGAATGTTGGCTGATTGTAATTTTAAAATGGCTAAAAACTTTTGCCTGTTTAACTTTTTAATAACCTATTATTTCTCACTATTTTTAGATCTACTCAGGGCAAAGTTGTCAGCGACCGTAACATCAGGAGAAGTTTCAGGCTTGGTGAAGCTGTCAGAACAAATCACAAATTCCCAGTTGTCGTACAACTCTGCGGCTATCATAAGCAAATTAGAAATGACAGGTAATGCAATGTGCCAGTTCTGTAAAGAGAAAAGAGTGCCCTTTTTTTTACCATTAGGTGTATTAAATGTTTCTGTTTTTATTACAGAGGAGGTCATCCGTTTGTTGAAGCCACACTACACTGCCATGTCCAATTACCTGTTGAGATTTCTCAAACAAGATGTGAAATTCCAACAACTTGGCATAGCTACCATATTAAACCTCCAGAAAGGTTTACATTTGTTGTGCATTTATTTAGGAACTGAAAATGCTGCAGCAATATTGTTATCACTAAGCAAAATTATAATAATCTGCCATTGTAAGAGTTATTTGTGTGCTTTGTACGGTCTTCCTCTGCAGATGGAGACTTTTCATCTCTGTTGGCTAACAGTGAGCTGGACGTTCAGCTGTGGAAGGTACATGAGCAGACAGAGGAAACCAGACAGCTGCTTCAAATGATTCAGCCCCTTTCTCCATCTCCTGTTAACTCTTGATTTTTTTTTAGTACAATTACACAGGAATGCACACAATATTGCCTTTGCAAGGCTGTTACATTTATGCACTCTAAAAGCTGCATTTTTATATTAATTTTTTTTAAGCCTGTTGAGTTTTAATGTATATATTTTACTTGCTAGTTTTTTATGTTTTACAGTTTATGCATATTTTATGTTTACAACTGAAAAATGAGGCAGAGATGTAGCATAGTATCAACTTTAATCAAATATGGCATATAATAGGCTAACGTGATAGTCATAAGCAGTACTTAAACTATAAGATCAAATATTGCAGATCAGATACAGCTTTTTTTTTAATGCTTTTATATTATTAAACTCTTTATACTCTATGCCTTGGACTTTGCTTGTAAAGTGATTATGCAATATCAAACATAGCAGTCAGTGAAAGAAATGCTTTGTGCATTGTATTCTCTAAATTGCTGCAAACACACACACACACACACACAAAATGAAGCAGAATCTTTGGAAACTATGTTCCTTAGCAGCTTTCAAATACATGTTTGCTATACTTTACGAAACCCAGGGTTAAGGTACAGTGGGAATGCAGGAAGTCATCTTTCACTAACACATTATACTCTTGTATTGTCAGTGCAAACTGCCACTTGAGCTATTCTAATTCCACAGTGACAAAACCGAGGAAGGAAAAGTGCTAGGGTGGCAAGAAATACCAGGAATAAGCAAAAAAGCATACGGCATATTGTGACTTAGAATTGCTATTCCTAATATTTCGACAGAGGCGAAGTCTCTCCTTAATTGATACACTGCATTTGCCTGCACAAGTCTACATCTACTGCTTTTTGGATAGTCATGACTAGATCAGAAAACTGCTGTACTGACAAAGCTCATATATGATTTTTGCTTTATGTTTGTGCCACTGGTTACACACAGACAAGTGACCGAATGCTGACATCCTCTCTGGGAGGCAAGGCTGTAATTTTACATGCTCTTTCAAAGTGCTGATGGTGCGCAAGATAGCTGTGCTGCAGTAACTCTTGTGCCTCGCAGGTCTCCAACAAAGCTTTTTAAAGTCACACCGTGCTGCAGACATTCAGATGACCTCTAAAAAAAAAACAAAAAAACAAGCAAAATAAGACAAATGATAAATTAAAAATATTAATTTAAGAAATGAATACAACATTTGCAATGCATTGATAGCTATTTTGAAAGAGGCAATACTAGTTTAGAAAACCTCTTCACCAACTTGAATACTAATTTTCAAAGCTCATAGTTTGTTTAGCTTTTCCACTCTGAGGACAAGTGCCTTTAAAATATATGTTGGTTGTTTCTCACCTGCACGTTGGTGGGTCTGGATTTCCTCCAGGCCAGTGAGCGTTCTAAGAGACCTGCGTTCTTTGAAGGCCACAACAGGTAGCATGTCCTCCTGGTTGTTCAGTCCCAGCTGTGTGGTTTTAGTTCCCACTGGCATCTTGACTGCATCTCCTATCATTCCATTGTGCACAGGCTGTGTGTTTTCCTTTGGTTGAGCTTCGTTTGACAGAATCCTCACTGGAACAGATTTCTGTCATAAAAGAAATTAATCATTTTAGTCAAGGACAAGTTGTGTGGCTTTTAGAAGTGAGGACGATTGCTTAATAGCTCATGCTGGATGTGCGTCATGAGAGACCCAGGGCAATGTACTTTTTTAAAAAACTGAGCACTTAATCTCACCGTATCTGGAGAATCTGTCCTTCTGGTTCTCCGCATGATCTCCTCAAGTCGCTGGCAAAGAAAACAACATTCACTGAAATGCTTTCACAGCAGACTTAGAGAATACAGTCAGTGTCTAAAATAAAACAGATTTTTTTTTCCATGATTAATTTGAAAATGCTGACAAGTTAAAAGGAAATTAGTAAAAGTCTACTTTTTAATTAAAAAATAAATCGACTAATTCTAATATTTATGCCATCAACATCATCAAGATCCTTCTACAAACACTTGGGAGATCAGTTGTTACAATGCAGTGCCCTCCATAATGTTTAGTTTTGCCTCTGCACACAACCACAGTGGATTATAAATCAAATAGTCAATGGCCCGGTTCCAATGGTGACCATACAAACTCATGCCATATCGCTGCCAACATCATGTTGGACAGATCATGTGGTATGCTTTGGATTATGAATAGTTTTTCTCCTTCTCCATGCTTTTCTCTTCCCATCATTCTGGTACAAGTCAACCTTGGTTTCATCTGTCCAAAGATTTTTTTTTTTTTTTACAGAACTGTGCCAGTCTAATCTAGTCTAATCTGACCTTCCTGGTCTCGAGTACAGTATAATCAGTAGTTTGCACTTTGTTGTAAACCCCTCTGTATCTCCATTCACAAAGGCGTCTCTTGATTGTGGATTGTGACAGTGATACAACCAACTCCTCAAGAGTGTTCTTGACTTGGTTAGACATGGAAATGATTCTGTCATCATGTACTTCATTTGTCTTCTCTGGTCTTTCAGGTCTTTTGGTGTTACTGAGCTTGTCAGTGCATTCATTCTTTTTAAGAATGAACCAGACTGTTGATTTGACCACTTTCTAAAAGTTTTTGCTATCTCTCTGAAGGGTTTATTTGGGGTTTTCAGCCTAACAAGGGCCTCCCTCACTTGCACTATCGTCTTTTTGGGCCTCATATTTAAAATTACAATTACAGCAAAAAGCTATAAAATACAACATTTTGATTCAACTTCAGCTAATATATCTGCTTCATTTGTCATAAAATAACAAGGAAGCAGATCTCACCTGGCCCTGAAAATACTCGTCAATCAACTGTCTCAATAATTTTAAACCTCTGAAAATGGGGGACTGCGTATAAAAATGGCGGTTCTTATTCTTAGTGTCTCCTGATGTTCCAAGGAACAAGGATACTGATTTTCAGCCTCATCCCTTGTGTACAGAAATTTCTTCAGGTTCTCTAAAATTTGTAAAGATTTTACGGATCACAGTGAATCAAATGTTTAAAATTATAAAGGTTATTCTTAAATGGTTGAAATATTCTGTCCATGCAGTTTTTCACAGAGTGGTGAACCCTAACACAGCTTTAAGTCTCAGTTTCTCTGAGATGCTTTTTTTAAAATACATATTGTGTTTCTTAAACACATAAGTTGTGAAATGATATTCTATAGAATGATAATCTTACTTTTAAATCATGATAACTGACAAATTTGTCACCTTTTTCCTTGCTTGGCGTTCTGCCTCCTCTTTCTGTGCGAGCATTTCCCGCTCTTGTTTCAACTGCTCTGCTCGCTCTCGTTCTTTGGCTAGTTCCTCCTCTCTCTGCATAGACAGGTAAAAAACATTTAGTAAGAATGTGAACAGGAATAGAAAGCCAAGTTTGTTTCCCAGTATAATGCATGAGTACAAAAGACATGTTTCTATTGCCCACCTGTTTCTGCAAGAGGGCTGCTTCCCTCATAGCCTGAGCTCTCTCTTCCTCAGCTCGTCTCTGTTCTTCTTGCTCCCGTCTCCTCTTCTCCTCTATGAGACGCTGAGCCTCAGCCTGCTGTCGTGCTCGCTCCTCTGCCCTCCTGCGCTCCAGTTCTTCACGGCTTCGCCTGGATGTGAAAATGACATTCTCAAAAGCTTGCTAGTGCAGGATTTTTGCATTGTACTTGGATGTGCTTTTTTACCTTTCGGCCTCCTCTCTCTGTAAACGCTCCTGCTCTTCTTTCTCCCGCTGTAGTCGGGCCTCTCTCCTCTTTTCAGCCAGGAGACGTGAGGCCTCCTCTGGATCTGTGGTCCCAGCTGAGGGGCGGGACACGACTTCAGGCGCCTGTGGAGCTGAACAAGGCGGTATTTTGGAGACACCTAAAGAGAAATCATTTACACTTCAGTATAAATATACCTGAAACACATTTAACACGCTTTATGCTATAAACATTTGTCTAACTTACTTCCATCTCCTGTTGTTCTGGGTAATCCCTCTTTCTCTTTGTCAGGTAGGTTTGAACTTGGAGGCTCTGGTGGATTTTCCTCCTTCAGTTTCTGTTGCTGACCTTCAGCTGATGTCCTGACAGGCCTGGAGTTACCAGGAGAGAGGGCAGAGTTGCAAACAGCAACATCTGCTTCCTCAGGGACTGATGGGAGCTCAAGCTGCAGCAGGGTCGGATGTCTGATCACTGATCTTTGGGAGGTCCTTTGAGATAAAGGAGAAGGGAGCAGATGTCCCACTTTGTTCACATTACTGCTGCTCTGTTGTGGATGTACATCTCTTGTTTTTTTACCTACCGTTCTGCAGAGGGAGAGGATGTTCTGCTTGGTGTCACGGTGGCTGATTTTACACTGGTGTTGACGGCATTTGATTGACTACTTGAGTTCCTCTTAATGTCTTGTCGCCTTGCTGCTTTAATCTAAATTAAAACCACATTTTTTTTCACTCCAAAAATATGGCTGAAAAATGAGACAGCTGACTGATTGTAAAGATTTTTAATGAAAAGAAAGAGCTAGCTATACCTGTGCCACACTGATGCTTCTGTGCTGGCTGTTGTTGGTACTCGAGGAAGCAGATGGCCTGTTGTGGACTGAACCAGAGTGGTGCTGGGGTTTGTGAGTGGTGGTGGTGGTGGTGGTATTCATGGAGTGGAATGAAACTGCACGGCGACAAACATGGACAACTGAGCCAGTGTTTTGCGCCATAATTATGGTAAATTGGAGAACAGCGCACAAATGGTGGGAACAGTGAAGAGGATGGAAATATGAAACAGTACATCAACAGAGAGGAAAGGAGCAGTGTTAGAGATCACTGGGCCTGGAAATGTTAGTAGTTGTAGCAGAAATAGTGCCTTAATGTTAAAGGAAATAAGTACACTCTGGTATCATGGGAGAGAGTACCTTCTTCTCCTGACTGACAAGCAGCACTCTTGCTCCTGGCCAGATAAGAGCATGTGGGGGTAAGGAGGCGACTGACCAAATTCTTCTCCCATGTTGTCAGTGGCAAGCGACGTGGAACTATTGATCAGTATGAAGTTTTAAATGCAGCAAAAATAAAAGATAAGGCGTGCCAAGAATGGTTGTGTTAAGATATTTTACAGCGACAACAGAGCAGTTGTTATGAGTTTAGAAAGATTACTGCATGCTAAAAAAAAAAAGCACGAGAGAAGAGAGAGCGCGTTCATCTAGCTTACCATTTTTAGTGAGCTTCCTTCCTCTTCCATTTTGACCGAGGTTCTGTTGGGCCCTTTGGCTTTTCTCCAGTGTCCTACGCACTGCATATTCATACCGTTCCTTAATTCGGAAAATACACAAGTTAATTTTACTTATGCAAGTTGCGGAGCCTGAACAGTAAATTCATCTGCATCACTAGAAATAAAATGCTCGATATCCACCATCAAAACTCACTCTCTCCTCTTTCAGCCTCTGCTTCCGCTTCTCTTCCACAGCAGCACGCCTCCTCTCCTCTTTGAGCCTCTGCTCCAGAAGTTTCTTCTTGCGTTCCTGCAGTTGTTGTTCATAGTAACGCCTGGCCCGCTGCTCCCGCTCTAACCTGCTCAGCTCCCGAGAGGCTAAGGATGTATGAAGCAGTATAAATAGATTTTTATGTATGTAAATATTGTTAGAAATTAGTGTCACGTGAATAGCACCATCATATAGGGGCCCACATACCAAGTTGCTTCTGGTGCTCTTCTCTTCTTTCTCGTGCTGCTTTCAGTCTCTCGTCAACATTTAATCCATTACCTGCTAGAATGTCAGGATAAATTATAATAGCAGGTTTAATTCCATTAAGCCACAAAACCCTAACAAAGGTAGCCTACAAAAGTAAGACAATGTGGCCTGATACCCTAAAAATATGACAGCAGAGAGTGAGTGTGGCCCCAGATAAACAGGGTGCTCTCACAAACCTGCGGCAGCCCGTGGAGTAACCGTGTTGCAGATTTGGGCCGATTTGTTGACAGAACAGGTTGCTGTTTTTGTCACTGAAACTGGTTTGTGGTGAGAGCCATTCTCTGTCAGGGAGGAAAAAAACCCCTGAATGTTATTCAGTGAAAAAATTCTCTCATCAAGGTTTCACTTCGAATGAACTGATACTGTTATTACCCAGATACTTGGATTTGTCTCTAGCTGTAAACAGATACAAGATTCTAAAGCTGAATTGTTTGAAGTGGCTCTCGCACATAAATCCAAATCAAATCAGCTCGAAGACGCTGTCCCGAACAGTGGCTGTTCAGGACTGTTTAGCCTCAGGATCAGCTCTACATGAAAGAGCCATTATGAAGTGCCTACATATAAAAGCCTGCCACCTGATCAGTCCTAATGAATACAGCTGAATCAAAACACTGAAAATGGTCAGGACAGAGACTGAAGAGTAACTGGTATACAAAAATGTGTTTCTTTAGGGTTATACAGTATCTGGAGTGGTTGGTCTATGTACGTATGTAATCTGTACAAACAGATGCCCCGTTATTTTTTTTATGCTCATTGCAGCCATGTGCAAAGATTTCCCAAGAGGAGTCTATAATCTGTATGATCAATTAATACATCATCAATATGGTCAAATGATACTGTGGTTGTAAGCTACAGTGTCTGCCAGTTCTGATAAGATAATCTACGCAAGCATAGAAAAAGGCAACCAACCTCCTGTTCTCTCAAATCTGTTTCCCTTCCTTTGGCTTTCAATGGTACGTGTAGAAAGAGGTCCCTGCGATGGAGGAATGACACTCTGTTTCTTCTGCACAGCCATGCTAGGTACTGAGCTTGGCATACCAATGCTCTCACTCAAAACCTCCTTCTTTTCTCTCCTCCTGCTCCTCCTCCTCCTCTTTTGAATTTCTATTTCAAGATGCCTCCGGGTCCTCGCTTGAGTGTGCTGCGTGTGGAACTGCCTCCTGCATCAGCTGCTTGCCCATCTGTGCCTCACAAACAAACAGAGAGAGAAGCAAGAAGACAAAGCATTTAGTTATACCCGTTTCCAATAGATTGGAAATGTTTAAGACAGGGTTATTCACAGTAAAAATTTCCTCCAGTCTAATTTGGGCTTATGAAGGTCTGAAGAGATTCTGAGCCTCATCTATAAAAAGGCTACTCCCACTTTAAGGATTTCACCCTTGTGAGCTGCTCTGCTTTACTTTCGCGTAATATAGCTGTGTCACTTTAATTCCCCCACCTCACTGCCTGCTTGCTAGATGGAAGCAGGCAAAGGCGATGCAGCATTTCCTGGAGGCTGTAAAAAATAGAAGCAGACCTCAGAACCTACCATCATGTATAATTACCACAGCATCACTGCTGCAATATCCAATGACATATATTGCCTGGACATTAATTCACTGTGATAGAGTTAGTGTGCGTAATAGATGAGGCAAAAATGTTTTGTTTTTTTCCCCACCTGATTTGTCCATAATGAATGAAATAGTCTGACCACTAGATGGAGGGCTTTCTTTACAGACAGCTTCAGCTACATCCACCCTATTTTGACAGAAATTTGATGTTTTTAATCAAGGCAGTTAACAAACAGTCAGACAAAGTAAAGTAAAGTAAAACAAAATTAATCTAAATATTGTTAATTATTTACATGACTATCAACCCATCAGCCACATGAATTTGGAACAGTACATTAGGACTTACGTAGCTGACAAATAGTCCATGTGGTACACTTACTTTTAACCTTAGCCAATCACTTCCATGTTTTTTAGAAAAGTAAAAAAAAAAATAATGGCACCATTGAATAAATTTCCAACAAAAATGTGTATACTTCACATGCATATTCGATTGTAGTACTACAGAATAATTTAAGTGCAAAGTTCAGTGGTTAAAGCTTTCAAATGTCAAATGTATATTGTAATATTAGCTCTCTTTTTTCTCCAATTGAAAAATTTTACTCATCTGATAAAACACAATGCTCAACAACTTGACTGCACAACAAGGAAAACAGTTATGAACAAAATATTTGCAATTTCTACATTTAATCACAAATACACGAAAGCTTAATGGCACGTGCTATTTCATCTAACCACATCCTTATTAATGCGAATTGCTTGAAAAACGTAATTATATGCCTCCTATATATGCTAACTGTTAGCTTTAGCTAAAACAAATTCTATAATGTCTTTGAGTAAACTTAAAAGGTCTGTTCCTATCAGGATACATTGTGCTACTGCAGTTTGAGTTGAACTGTTTTGATGCCTTAGGTTAGAATTTGAATTACAGAATTGTTATTAGAATAGTGATAGTAATAATAATAAAAATAATAATCTTACAAAGAAATTATTTTTCACTTGCTAACAATCATATAACACTAAATTAAATAAATAAATAACTGTGTGGCAACTTACCTCTCCCAGGTGTAGAAAAGTACAGAGTGTAATTTAGTGTCAGGTCCTGACCAATCCTGTCTGTAGGAAGTAATTACTAATTGCTAACAAGGTTGGCGCTGTTGTGTTATGTGCATAAATGCATGCAGTTCTCTTAGATCAGAGGAAATCAAACCTGACTTACATTTGAATGAATGTGTGTCTGTGTGTGCCCCTCTGGAAACTAAAACATATAAACTGTCGTTTGTACTCACTACAAAGATAACATGTACAATATGATGCAAACCAAGAGGATGCACATGGATGATTATTACTCAAAAAGGCTTATAATTTTTTTTAAAGTTAGGTATGTGGGGGGCAGTGAAAAGGTATTTCTTCCTTCTCTTTAGCTCCGTTCCAACTATTGGCCCTCTTTTCCCAGCTATGTATTGGGCCAGAGTCAAAAACAGTACAACCAACTGTAGTGACAGCACTTTGGCCACAAGATGGTGTTTCCATCCATTTCTTTAGCCTTAAAGAGCTAAAGATGTGAAGATATGAACATTTCCACCTAGGCACTCTAAGCACTGTCAAGGACGTGCTCACATAGTTTGACTACACAAATACTCTCACCTGACTTTTGTTTGTCCATTAAATTAACATGGGGTGTTTTTTAAAATTATTATTATCATATATAGCACACATTTCAATTCATAAATGCTGCAAATAATCATTCAGATTCTGAATATTTCTTTAGCGTCTGGGGGTCACATGAGGTCAAACCCACCTGAGAAATACGTGCTCACTGGTTAGCACAATGCACCCTCGACAACACCACCAGCAATGCCCTCTGGCTGCATTTCACTGGTCAAGCTTGCCAGATTCCCCATCCAAACAGTCTGAAATGTGCAACAATGATACACTATACCACAGTCAGCTGGTGTCCCCACAGCCACTGGAGCATGAATAAGATGTTGATAACCAGTCTACAACCAACAGCCAAAATAGGTCTTTGGACACTAGATGAGATAAGGTTGCATGGTTGGTATCAAGTCATTCTGTGACTCATCCTAGATGACATTGTCAAAGGTGTCAGTTTAAGGGCCTGGTTGCTTTCTCATGCATATTCATAAGTGTTACCTAATATTAATCTATAAAACAGCTAATAACTCTATTTTATTGCACAGATATTAGATAATTATGTTTTAAAGCAGTTATGTTGTATAATTCCAAATAAAAGACAAATGCATAGAAATTCACTTCAGTTTTATTTATATAGCACCAATTCACAACATTCGCCTCAAGGCACTTTATATTGCAAGGTCAAGATCCTACAGTATTTGTGACAAACCCCAAACAATTATATGATCCCTCGTGAGGCAGCACTTGGGGACAGTGGGAAGGAAGAACTTCCTTTTAACAGGAAGAGACCTCCAGCAGAACCAGGCTCAGGGAGGGGCCATCTGCTGCAACAAGCTGGGGGGTGAAAGGAAAGAAAAAAACTTTAAAAAGGAAAGCACAGAGAGAATAGAACAAAACACAAACTATGATGGGAAAAAAGTATTTCGTATACTTATTTTATTATAGTTTTGTTTTTTACCAAACCTGAAACACCAACCGTGGCAGACTGGTTTGATGGCTGATGTTGACTTCAGTGTTTAAAGTTGAATTTGATGACAACACCCATCAGAGAGTGAGGTTAGTATATGAGACAACAGGGGCAACTGGTAACTTTGCACGACTGGTGACACGGTTACTGGCTGTCCTGGAGGAACCAGGACATCTCCTCAACCCCTCTTAGCCGGTATTGAATCATGTAATTAACAGCAGAATCCCTCAACAGACACCGGTGACACCACAGGCGGGTGTCACTGAGCTGATCACACACTTCCCATGAACAGGCAGGAAAAGAATATATCTGTTACGGATCTAGGTAAAAACAAGGAAGCTGTTGCACAAAGCTAAACTCAGTGTTTTGTTTGATATATTTTTATCCCAAATTGGTTCATACATGCATCCTTGAAAATAGTCTTTGTATCATTTCATTAAGTGGGTCAACCACAGGCAGTTTCCCTTTAAGACAGAAATACTATGTTTTCCTGTTATTCCTTCTGAGCAAAATCGATTTCTGTTATTGTGAACAGTGATACCACCTCATAATTAGGTTGCAACATGCAACACTGACTGGGCCGCTTAAATAATTTAGGGCCGTGTTTCATCGGATACCAGCAACTTTAGACTTCGACGTATAGTTTACAGACTGGCTGCATGTGTAATTGATAAGATGATGAGTTGTACTTCAGCATGCAAGAGAAGTTGCATTGAATAGAAGTTGCTAAAGCATAAATCAGCAAAATAATGCAACACAATCAAGGCTTTTAGCACATGCCAATATCTCTCATTTAAGGCACACCCTCGTTCCTTAATCTTTCAATTAAACAGCCAACAACGGTGACTCAAAATTTAGGTCATCTTTGAAATTGCTCAAACTTAAATGGATTTGAAACACAAGGCGCAGCAAACATTTTTTGACATCATTTGATGATTGCACGATGATGATTAAAGATAATCTGCGTGTGCCCCAGGACCAAATGGGGCGCAGCACCTTATTAATGATTAAAAGGGGGCATTCTTCCAGCTAGGCTGGGCTGACATTTTGTTTACTTCAATGAAATTCTATCACTTGTGACATGGTAATATACTGATTACCCAGTGTTCACACAGTTTGAAGCAATTCCTGTAGATTTGTTTTGATACAACCCTAACTTTTGGTTGCCCTGTCCAAATCTTAAAATGATCTATGTTCATCCACCTTGTAGCATGCCAGATTATTTTGATGGCTCTGAAACGCAACATACTTCCTAAACTGTCCTTACATCCATTCCAGTAGAAGCAATGAAGCTTTTCAAGCTATGTTAAGCAGATTCACTGTATCATACAATGACAATTAACAATCTGATTCATTTTAAATGGTTTAGAAGTTAACAAAAAATGCTTAATACACATATCCTTTGCAGCATTCAGAGCCTGTGTGGATTGGCAGACAGTGACGTGTCTCAGCAGTCCCTCGTTATAGTTACCAGTCTCGGGTTCAACACTCATGCACTATTCATTGGTGTATCACATCACACCTGCCCAACTTTAGACTTGGACAAACCAAATTCTTTTCTGTGAAACTTTACTTTGTAGCCTTATTCTTTGCACTGTGCAAATGTCTAAAATGTTTACGTAGTGTTTCTGCAATTTCCAGAGGAAAAAAAGAGGGAAAAATAACAGGCTGCTTGGAGGAAAGACACAGGGGAATCATTTCTTCCTGTATGGTATGTATAATCAGATTATTTCAATTCCTTAACAACATCACATTAAGTGAAAGATCAGCTGTACTGTGACAAACAACTTTAGGCCTTTGTGTTTTGTAGTATACTTGAAAGCCCGCTTTTCTTTGATGAGGAACTTTCTCATAGCTTGTTACGTTAGGTTAAGTTTAATAGTCTTTGTTTTGATGCTGCAGAAATATTTAATACTTTGGATTTAAAGTCTCTTGAAGGTGTGTGTAATTGTCTGCTTTTAGCTATTCTAAACTTCCTGAACATGCAGCTCATAATAGTGCTTCAATGTTGCTACTGGTCTGAACAGTTTGAAGCATTGGTGCTTGTTTTACACATACAGTGCAAAGTGTTGTCATGTTTTGCTTTATTTTTGAATATTAGTGAAAACTGAAAACGAAAAGAAGCAATTCAAAACACACAGAAAAAGTGGCGGGCCCTCTTTAATTACTTGCACGCTGCAGAACTCCAGTTTTCCTTATTTTCTGCATCTTAGATTAGAAAAACTGGAGTTCTGCAGTTTGCAAGCTGTTAATAGAATTTTTTGAACCAGCATCTGCCCCACATTGTGGCAAGGGTTTGCATAGATTTTTTTTTTTTTTTGCTGCTTTAGGCTCTTATTAGTTGCCTTTATGTGGCAGTAAATTCTAATAAATCAGAAATGGTTAGCATATTTCATAATTTTAAAAAATATAAAAATTAAATAGTAAATTACTTTAGAATGGATTGATTGGATGGATAGATAGATGTTTTTGATCTATATTGTGTGTGCATGCAGAGGCCACTTACCAAATTAATTATTTTAAGTGTATTATTTTTCACAATGCATGTGAAATGTATCCTCTCCAATTCATGTATTAAGGTCAGCTGATCTAAATAATTGAAAGGGCCTTTTTAAAGGCTAATCCAGGGTGTGGTAGTACGGTGACACATTTCTTCTTGCATACCTTCTGTACTGTATTCTGTTCTTACACTTGTTTCATTTTTTTGTATGTTTTAGTATTAAATTTAAACAATCTTAATAATTTTAGCTTTTTCCAGTTGGCGTATACTGGCATGGTTTATCCTGCTGAGGTTTTGCAGGTGTGTTATTGAACAATGGGTTTTGTTGCTGTTTCTGGCAGATGTATAGCAAATATATAAAAACATGCAGAGACAATTAGTTGACTTGTTTTTGATTAAATGAATAAGTGGAAGAAAATGGATGGATGGTTGGAATTAGTAATGTTGACAAAAAAGTAAATTACTAATGCTCTCTGCATTAAAAGGACAAAACTGTTGAGCATAAAATTTTAAATTTTTTGTTTAATTCTCTATCACAGAGCACTCGAGGATTGTTTTGAACCATGAAGCGCAGTAAGAACCGTGGACAAAAGGAGGACAAAAGTGGAGGTATCGGCTAACATGAATGATTAGGTCAAAGGAGTGGGGAAATCCTTGCTGAGTACACAAGTCCCAATGGCTCAAAATCCAACAAACAAACAAAAAAAGCAGATTTTTTTTCCCCCCTAAATTTATTAGTATCCTGAAAAATAAAAAAGTACCAGCTTTTGTGTTTTGATCTTTTTTTAACTTTTAAATTGCCTTGTAGCCATTTGGATATTAAATAACTAATCCTGCAGTAGACTAAAATACATTTGTTATTAGCAATGTTGCACCTTTGCTTATGTATATGTATATGTAAATATAGCATATCAAAAGGTCACAGGAAGGATTTTAGATAATCCTGTCCCCTAGTCTGAGAAATAATCAGATTATTATTGATGCATGTTGTTCATTAAATATTCAGGCATTTCACATTATGGTCTATAGTTTCATCTCTGTCTCCTCCTTGTGGAGTCAACCTGATCTTGGCCTTATACACTATTATTGCTGTAAGGCACTGGCATTACTCTGGGCAGGGTGGCATTTTGTCTTTATTAGAACAAGTAACAAGCCTGCCTGTTAAAAGGAACTGAAAGATTTCCCACAAGAGGGATGCTAGAAATTCTCTCACAGCACTCAGGCCACCTGCTGTATTCTCTTTTGTCTCTGCTGGGAGGGGTGAAGGTATTTTGGGGTCTTGTCTTTTAATAAACCTTTTTGGAGTTGATTACTGAAATAAGTTTTCCTCAGTTTGTGTCTTTTATTTGATCTGCAGATGAGCCAGCTATTTTGGAGACACAGGACTTAGATCACCAGGACATGTTCATGGGAAGAGGCCAAGACCCTGACACCGTCTCTCTGGCCTCAGTCACAGCTGTCACCACCAATGTGTCCAATAAGAGGCAAGCATAGTTCTGTAGTGCATATAAATTTTTTTGCATCTGTCTGAAGATTTGCATGGTTTTCTCACTCCACATTACCATGCAGGTCAAAACCAGACATCAAGATGGAGCCTAGCTCTGGAAGACCAGTAGATTATCAGGTAAGGGAAAGTCATTATTGAGTTTGTTGATGTTCTTATACTTGATGCAGTGTTATTTGTACATTAGCAGACAATCAACTGATTATTTAATTCCAGATCAGTGTAACAGTGATCGAAGCCAGACAGCTGGTGGGACTAAACATGGATCCAATGGTCTGTGTGGAGATAGGAGATGATAAAAAGTACACCTCAATGAAAGAATCAACCAACTGCCCATATTACAACGAAGTGAGTCTTTTATTACAGCATATTTATTAATCTATGTTTAATAAAAGGGCAACTGTGCATCATTTTCATCACAAACTTTTTTTTGCATCTCCAGTATTTTGTGTTCGACTTCCACGTCCCTCCGGATGTTATGTTTGACAAAATCCTGAAAGTGTCTGTGAGTCGTTTCTTTCCTTCTATAGTTAAACCTAAAAGTCACTGATAGCAGTTCTTTTTTCCCATGACAGAAGTGTACTAAATGCTGCCATGTTTATTTCCCTGAACGAACCTACAGGTAATCCACTCCAAAAATCTTCTGCGTAGTGGGACGCTGGTTGGAAGTTTTAAAATAGATGTCGGCACAATCTACTCTCAGCCCGGTAAAGAATCAGTGAAAATCAGATTTTTTTAAAAATGTCACTACATTAATGATACAAACATATTAATAAATATGTCATTTTTGACTTCTAGATCATCAGTTTTACCACAAATGGGCTCTCTTGTCTGACCCTGATGACATCACTGCTGGGTGTAAAGGCTACGTTAAATGTGATGTTGCAGTTGTGGCTAAAGGGGACACTATAAAAACTCCACACAAGTCAAATGAATCTGAAGAAGATGACATAGAGGGGTAAACAAAGCACTAATTATTATGAGAGCCACATTTTTTATTTGAAACTACTGAAGAAAACATACGGACCCTCTCTTGCAGGAATCTCTTATTGCCCGAGGGGGTGCCTGCAGAGAGGCAGTGGGCTCGTTATTACCTGAAGATCTACAGAGCTGAGGGACTCCCCAGGATGAACACCAGCATCATGGCCAATGTGAAAAAGGCATTCATAGGAGAAAATAAGGACCTAGTTGATCCTTATGTCCAAGTACAATTTGCTGGGCAGAAGGTGAGGACTAACAAAGATGCCACATGTTCACTGCTCTATGTACCTTTTTTTAGTCAGCCAGCTCAAAACATCAGTCCTACTGACATATCATATGGTTATAATGTATGATCACTACAGGGGAAAACATCAGTTCAAAAGAGCTGCTATGAGCCTATCTGGAATGAGCAAATTATTTTCACTGAGATGTTTCCACCACTCTGCAACCGTATGAAAATTCAAATCCGCGACTCAGATAAAGTGAATGATGTTGCGATAGGAACACACTTCTTAGACCTGCGCAGGATTGCTAACGATGGAGACAAAGGTGACGCATCTTGAATTCTTTAAAGAAATGTCTCTCTGCAAAATTCTTTATCTGTAAATCATCCTCTCCACAGATTAACTTTACTGCTTTTGATTTGGGATAAGTTTAGTTTTAGTAAACAATGTGTTTTTTTTCTGTTACACATTTAGAAATTATTAGATTAAAATCCTTTTTTTTCCTCGTTATTTTTCAGGCTTCCTTCCTACTCTGGGACCTGCTTGGGTGAACATGTATGGCTCCACTCGTACCTACACCCTGATGGACGAGTACCAGGAGTTAAACGATGGACTTGGAGAGGGTGTGTCCTTCAGAGCCCGACTGCTCATCAGCATTGGCATGGAGCTCCTGGACACCTCCTCACCTGAGATTACCAGCTCCACAGAGGTGCAGGTGGAGGGAATACCCAAAATCTCAGAGGTGGGTGCCTGCCTGGATGAGCAGCCATGCAGATGATGCCAAGTGTTTCTCCTGCTGACAGGTTATGGTCCTGCAGTTACTGTGAATAATAAATAGTCTTAATTTAGCCTACATGGACCATTTTTTTTTAAAATAGCCGTTCGTGTTAATTTGACTTCTTTTTGTTGTTAGACAATATATAAGTTCTGCTCATATTTAACTAAGCAGAGTGGTACCCCTCATAACATGTGAAAAATTATAGCGTTTTGAAAATTTAAAAAAAAATGTACACCACCTTCGTATGAGTGCTCATATTGAGATATTCAAACTTGTTCATTTTATTGTTTTTACAGACTGCTGCTGGAAAGGTTGAGGAATTTTTCCTGTTTGGGTCTTTCCTGGAGGCCACAATGATTGACAGGAAGATTGGTGATAAACCCATAAACTTTGAGGTCACCATAGGTATTTTCCATTAACTCATTGTCAGCCTTAGGTTTTAGCACTTTTTTTTTTTTTTTAAACCACAGCAGCTTTTATTAACAGTGGAGAGTGACAGGAAATTGGGAGGAGGGACACGGGGGAGGACATGTAGGAAATGGCGATAGGCTGGAACTCAAGCCTGCACCACCCGTGCCTCTATGAGGCATATGTATGCGGTCGCCTGCTCAACCTCTGAGCCACCCTGGTGCCCTATTTTAGCCCTTTTTTGAGGAATAAACATGCCTAATGCTAAAATGGCCTTGATGACACATTTTTACAGAGTTTCATCATTTTTTTTTATTAGAATGATAGTTTTGTTGCTGTAGTTTAATTTGAAGAAAACAAATACATACAGTTATTATTGATATACAGTAAGTGCAGCACCTGTTATGGTTTAACTGTTAACATCATTGTTGTTGCCAGGTTACTATGGAAATGAAATTGATGGAGCTGTCAATCCAAAACCAAAGGGGAAGAAGGGTGATGGAGACGAAGAGGAAACTGAACTGATCCACAACTCCAGTGAGGAGGAGATGGACGATGATGGAGATTTGGCGTCAGTGGCAACCACCCCACCCATGAAACCTGTCATCACTGACCGGTCAGAGCAATAATATCATCATACATTTCCAAAGTGATAATCTTTACTACTAAATTTGTTTTAAAAGACTGTAAAAATGGTTTATATGTATTAGAGATACCATAATAGATATGCTCTCATTTTAATCCACAGAAACTATTTCCATCTGCCATATTTTGAGAGGAAGCCATGTATTTACATTAAGAGTTGGTGGCAAGATCAGAGGAGGAGGCTGTACAATGCCAACATTATAGACAACATTGCTGATAACCTGGCAAGTCATATGTTTTACTTAAAGCCAAGTTGGTGTAAGTCAACACACAAACAATTTAAATCATTATCATCATGTTGCTTTTACAGGAGGATGGACTTAATGATGTACAAGAGATCATCAAAACAGAGAAGGCCTATCCTGAGCGCCGGCTTAGAGGCGTTCTTGAGGAACTCAGCCAAGGATGCAGGTCTGTAGTTACAAACTTCAGCTGTACATTAACTGTACTTAACAATTACAAGCATTTGCACTGACCAAGCCTTAAATCTTTCAGTCAGTTTATTTCGTTGGCAAACAAGGACCAGAATCAGTCAGGCAGAACCAAACTTGACAAGGAGAGACTGAAGCTGTGCTTGTCTGAAGTGGTATGTCAACTCAAAAGAGTAATGTTTATTTTTTCCACCAGCTGATTATATTTGTACTGTGCTAACTGCTGAATTTCTTTCCGGTTTCAGGAGGCCATTGGTCAGCAAGCTAAAAGCATGAGGTCACAGGTGAAAAAAAGCACAGTGAGAGATAAGCTCAAGCTGGCTCAGAACTTCCTGTCGAAGCTGCGCTTTCTGGCTGAAGAAGTGAGATCTGCAATAATCATCTTCATTTATGAATGATCTTTTTTGGTGCATTTGTATGTACTATAGTGGTTGTTTCAATAACATGTTTAATATGAGGTCTCATTCTTATTGCAGCCTCAACACAGCGTTCCTGATGTTTTCATATGGATGATAAGTAATGCAAAGCGTATCGCTTATGCACGTGTCCCTTCCAAGGACATCCTTTATTCCAGCATAGATGAGGAGAAGGGAAAGGACTGTGGGAAAGTCAAAACAATCTTTCTCAGGGTGAGTACATAATGTATTCCGATAAAAACTTCTGGTCCATAATTAAACTTGTCATTATTTGTATTCATGTTGTGCTGGAGTAACTAAAGTGTTTTGCATTTTTCTCATATAAAGATCCCTGGAAAAAAAGGCTTTGGGCCTGCTGGATGGACAGTGCAGTCCAAGATAGAGATTTATCTGTGGCTGGGTCTGAGCAGGCAGCGCAAAGACTACCTGAGTGGCTTACCCAATGGATTTGAGGAAAATAAGTTGTCCAGAGGACCTGGTTTGCCAGCCTCACCACCCATCAGCCTCACCTACATGAGTAAGACAATTTTGCAGCTCGCACACTTTTTACACAGGCTTTCCCAATACAATAGATATCTACCATTGATAGTATGGTTAAAGGGGCCAATTATGCCCATTTACAGCTACTACATTAGCTTTGCGTGAGTCACAGTTCAAAATGATTCTTTACTGTATACTGGACCTCAGTTCATCTACTTTCTGAAAAAAAGCTGTTTTCGTTCCTCTTTTTATGGCCTCCCCCACTTTAAGCCAGTGGTGGGGGTGAGGTTGGGGCAACTTTCTTCTGATTGGCTGCAGGTGGGTGGGTCTGCTGTGCTCACAGCATAGACTCTATTTAAAAGATGAGGATAGGCCACTATACTGTCACCCACTGGTTAGTGAGCTGATGTTATGAAGCCTTGGATTGAGCATTTGTATCTTGGTGTAGTGGAACTGGTCTTCATGAGCGACTAAGAAATCTGAGAGACATTACCTGCACATTCAATAGAAACTCATCAATCATAAAGTTTTATTTAGGGTGGCTTTTGCTGTCTTTCTGGAGATTAATGAGGATGAACAATCATACTTACATTTGAAGCCACTGGGGCACCTCCTGCTGGCCATTAGAAAGAACGCAAGTTTAATGCTCTTCCACTTGGTTTCCCTCCGATCTTTTTTACAGTCTATGGCTCACAGCCGGAGCTGTGTGTCTGAGATGACATATGAAGATAGCCATTTATAGTAACATTATAGAGAAGCAAGAGTGAAAAAACTAAACAAAAACAAAACATCCTTATGCATTTTCTGACCTCATTATTTAAAATTTTAGCCATCTTTAAAATGATGGAAATGAATAAGGAAAAAAATTAATTAAACGCATAAGTCCCTTACAAATATGGTGTCTGTCATCCAAACAAAACAAAACAAAACAAAAACTATACTATAAATCCTTAAAAAAAATCTCTAAATGCTCAGTACATGTAATATAAAGTTCCTAATTCACATATGAGAATTTTCATCTCTGCAGTGAAACAAATCTTCCAGCTCAGGGTCCACATGTACCAGGCCCGCAGCCTGTTTGCTGCTGACAGCACAGGTCTGTCCGATCCATTTGCAAGAGTTTTCTTCTCATCACAAAGCCAAGTCACTGAGGTGGGCATGCTCAAAAAGCTTTTCACCAGATCACCTGTCAGCATAGAATTTTATTTACTTGAGATCAAACCAGACATGGCTCTCCTTAAAGGTTTTATTTTCTTGCAGGTGCTGGCTGAGACCCTCTGCCCCACATGGGACCAGTTGCTGGTTTTTGAGAATGTGGAGTTGTTTGGGGAGGCCAGTGAACTGAGAGATGACCCTCCTATTATTGTCATTGAACTCTATGATCAAGACACAGTGGTAAGGGTTGGCCTCTCTGTTTTCTTTCGTATTAATGGGAGCAAAACTTCAACAGCAGTCTGTCTTTGTGTCTTTCATTTGAAATGTATGGCTAACCATGTCACCCCAAGTGACTAAAACCAGCATGTGGTATATTCCCTCGATATTTTTTATTTTTTATGATAACATTTTACATGTGAAGTGGTTGGGTTAATTTCACTGAGTTTTTCTTTGTGTCCATAGCAACCTGACATGAATTATATCTGAAAGTATGTGTTTGCTGACTGTCAATTTCATATTTGCTCCTGACAAAAACACCATTGTTTTGGATGACCCTTTGGATAAGTAGAGTGTGGATTGGCTTGATGTACTGTAGCAGCACTGTTATGTGTGCAGAGTAGATTCCTTTGAAAGGCATGCAAGAGGAATAAGATATGTCCACGAGGACTTGATGGACCATCGCGATTAACTTATCCCTGTTGCATTCCTTTAAGTGAAACTTGTGCTTTTGTATGTGACCAGCAGGATTTTTGACTTTTTATAACCACTAACTGCAAGAAAGATTTAGTTGCTTTTTTGTTTTAGAAACCCTGGTTAAGTATTCATTGATCTTTGTGAGTCTACATAAATATATCTGTTTTGCAGTTCACTGGTTATTTTAGGGATCTTGTGTTTGTTTATTTTGTCTTTTATCTTCAGTGCTTTTAATCTAGAAACATGTGCACCTTGAGCCATGTTTCTTCCTGCTAAAGGGACTAATTACTTCATAATCAGCTATCTAATTACTTTTTAGTACACTCATTGTAATATAAACTCTAATATGGTAGGCCAAAAAGAGCTTTTTTTTTTAAACATTCAGACCAGACATAATTTTTTACTGTGTCCTGTCCTTTGCTTTCAGGGTAAAGCTGACTTCATGGGCAGAACCTTTGCCAAACCTGTGGTCAAAATGGCTGATGAGCACTACGGTCCCCCACGTTTCCCTCCCCAACTGGAGTACTATCAGATCTACCGTGGGAACTGCACCGCTGGAGAAATGCTGGCAGCCTTTGAGCTGCTGCAGGTTAGTTTGTGAAAGTATAGACACCAACCACCTGTGAGCTTATTCTTCATTCACTGCGTTTGTTTCATAATTTTTTGCATCATCTGTTAGATTGGCCCCAATGGAAAAGCTGACCTTCCCCCCATAGATGGTCCTACAGATATGGACCGTGGCCCCATCCTCCCAGTACCACTGGGGATCAGACCGGTGCTTAGCAAGTACAGGATTGAGGTAAAAAACAACTTCAGAACAACTTTGACATCAGCTGTCAATTGAATAAAATGCATTTCAAGAAAGTAAAACACCTGTAAAATCAGCTAACCTTTCTTTTTTTTTTTTTTTTTTTTTTAGGTTTTGTTCTGGGGCTTGAGGGACCTGAAGAGGGTGAATCTCGCCCAGGTGGACCGGCCTCGTGTGGACATTGAATGTGCTGGAAAGGGAGTTCAGTCTTCCCTCATCTCCAACTACAGGAAAAACCCTAACTTCAGCACTCTTGTCAAGTGGTTTGAAGTGGTACTGTTGATATATGGTTTTCCATCACTATATTTATGTTCAAGCATGGAAAAGAATCATGGGGTGTCACCCACCCACTAACTCTGAATTTTGTGTGTCAGGACTTGCCTGAGAATGAGTTGCTTCACCCGCCGCTGAACATCCGAGTGGTGGACTGTAGAGCTTTTGGTCGGTACACTTTGGTCGGCTCTAACGCTGTCACCACCCTGCGGAGGTTCATCTACAGGGGAGCTGACAAGCAGGCCAACAACTGGTCCACCACAGGTATCAAATCAATTGAAAAACAGAGCATGTGTTTGCCCCATACAGTGAATAGCACAATCATGTTATTTATTTATTTTGTCTTTTAGAGGAAATTATTGTTGTCAGCATGGAGTCTGAGTCTTCTTTTAAGAAAGTGGAAACTGTGGTCAAACTTGACTGTGTAAGTGTGACTTTTTTAAAATTTGATTAAATCTCCATGGATGTGCCAGTGTAAAAATAAATAGACATAATGGTTATTATAATTAATGCACACAGCTATTGGCTAACATAATTTGAAAATTACTAAGCTAAAAAAGACAAAGTAAACAATGGCAGATGAAATACTGGCTAATCTGTATTTGTATAAGAAAATGTTGTTGCTTAGTTTTACATTTCACATTCTGGTGCTCCTCTGTAGGGCTCCGATGCTGTGGTCAAAGTTGAGGTAAGCAGAGACCTGTGTTTGATTGTAAGATTTCATATTGCCTCAAGATGTCTCCAGGCTTCAGTGACAAGATCTGTATTACTCATATAAAAAGGATGATGACAAGGATGGAAAAGGGAAGAAGAAGAAGAGGAAGAAGGGGGACGAGATCGAGGAGGAGGAACTTGACGAGAGCATGCTGGACTGGTGGTCCAAATATTTTGCCTCCATTGAAACTTTGACAGAGGTAACAAGCCTTTTGACTAATTATATAATTGAATAAAGCTGAACATGGTAAAAAGAAATATTCATTCAATGTTACAAAGTATGGTGATGCAGTACTAAGAAAAAGTCTTGAGCTGTACCTCATTTTTTAAATATTTTGCTTAAAAAACTATCTACATCAGATGAACAATATATGATTGCCGTATTTCTATTTTTCATGTTTCAATAAATTCCTTTCTTAGCAAAATAGCAAACAGATTTTTGCACAGCACTGTAGATTACATTTTTCTTCAAGACTTAGTCACACTGGATCTTAACTTTGATGTCTTAGGTAAAATAGGAGGTCATATTTTGGTCTTGATATATACAGTTATGAAATAGACCTTTTCTCTTTCAGTCACTCAGGGCTCAAGAGGCAGCTCTCTCAGACTCAGAGGACAAAGATGACATGGACGTTGCAGGTGGTGGAGGTAAAACTCAATGAGACCTCAAATTATGTTGGTTTGGGGTTTTTTTCTCATCAGTTTTAAAGTTCGCTCATTATGGCTCCATGTGTCTTTGTGTCAGTGTTTAACAGTGTTTTTGTGTGTTTCAGTAAAATCTGTGAAAATCAGATAGAAAAACATCTATATTGACTATCCTTGATTATCTACACTTCTAACTTCTTTCTTACAGTTAGAACTCAGAGAGCCATGATACTGGTGTTTATGTCTGATTAGGTTTTATTTGATATTTTAAATCCATGCATGTTTATCCTTTATGAGCTCACTAACTCTGTTGTTTTGTTCTACAGTACAATAGTGAGTCTCATAGCCTTCATAGCCGAAGAATGCCTCCATGTAAACGCTGACATGAATCCAAATTTCCATTCGTAGGACAATCGTTTTTTTTTCCTCTCCCATAAATGCATATTTGCCATATGCTGGCCATGAAAGTTGTCAATGACAAGACAGTGAATAAAAACACAAAGATGATGGAATATGACACGCAATACAGAATCAGCTATTACCTACAACTTAAAAAAAAAAAAGCAAAACCAAGCATTCCCACTGAACCCTGTGCTTCAGTAGTTCAATGTCATGCTTGTTTTGTACAGTAAATGCTAGTTTTGGCAACTTTCATGGGGAATTCATGTCTCGAGTCCTCTGCTCCTGTTCCTCCTCTTCAATCTGTCCTCACTGCTAACCTGTACTCAGACATCAAACCTGATGACTCTCCTATGAAAGGCACAAAGAAAGGAAAAGGAAAGAAGGAAAAGAAGAAGCCAGCAGTTGATCCTTATGAGAAGAAAAAGCCAAAGCTGGATGAGCTGAAGGTATTGGGCAGCTGAAAGCAGTTCATGTTCTACAGCCACATACAGTCATATCACACAGCCACATTCTTAGAAAAATGTCATTCCAAGCCTAATTTATGTGCTCATATATATATATATATATTTAGGGCCCGAGCACGAACTGTGCGAAGGCCCTATTGTAATTGCTTCGTTTATTATTAGGGCCCGAGCACGAACTGTGCGAAGGCCCTATTGTAATTGCTTCGTTTATTATTATTATTTTTATTATTCAGGCAAATGAATTGGCTTTTTGGGGGCTTTATCATATTCAAAAACTCATGAAACTTTGCACATGCGTCACACCTGGTGAAAATTTAAGTATTTTAATGGGCTCGGGCAAGGGCGCGCCCAAATGGCTCGCTAGCGCCCCCTAAACTGGAGCCCCACCGCTGTGTTTCACGTACATGAATGCAACTTCATACACATGTATATCATGTCCAGGCGCACAAAAAATCCTCTTGGAGCCATGCCCTAAACCCAACAGGAAGTCCGCTATTTTGAATTAATTATGCAAATTTGGCGATTTGCAGCCCTCACACTTTCTCTAATAACTCAGAGGTTTTAGATGTTATCATCTTCATATTTGGTTTGTCTAACCTAAACCCCCAGGGGAATCTAAATCTCGAAAATGGTGAGTTTTTGCCAAGGGGGAGGGGTCCTTATGCCCCTTTGAACTTTGATCATTCGCCATGAAATTTTGATTGCCTCTCATTCATACCTACATGATCCAATGTGCATCAAACTTCTCCAGTAGGATGAGGGTGCCCCCCTGAACACATACATATGACAATATTTAATATCAGTCGCAGCGCCACCTAGTGGGAACAGGAAATGTCATATTTTACACTTGGAGGTCCAGCTCCAAGGTGGTTTAGCAGAACCATCTCAAATTTCACCTGGAAAGCCTTAAGAAGTTGGACTTACTGTGTTTTCAAAACTGTGACTTTTTGACAAAAGGGCGTGACCCTTATGGGACGGCAAAGTTCGATGATTCGCCATGAACACAAAAATGGCTGTAACTCAAAGCCAACTTGCCCAATCTGGCTCAAACTTCAGTGGTGTGATAAGCATGCTGCCCTGAACACATTCATATGCATAAAGTCCATAAACGTTAGAGCGCCGCCTAGTGGCAGCTCGGAATATCTTAAAATAGCATGTTTTTTGAGTAGCCCCGGAGCTACGTTTTATCTACATGTATGAAAATGTAGAGGCTCGTGTAGCATACTAAGACGTACAAAAAAGTCTCTTGGACCCATACCCCAAACCCTACAGGAAGTCGGCCATCTTCAATTGAAGGTGTCAATTTTTGCGATTTCCACGCCTGCTATTTGAACGAACTCGTCCTAGGGCATTTCACCCACTGACACCAAATTGGCTCCAGATCATCTACACAAGTAGCCCATCAAATATTGTGGAAATCTTTACAAAATATTAAACGGCCTTGTCACACCAGGCCATTAAATTTGGCCTTTGTTTTTCTCCCTCACCACCAAAATTGTTTGTGCACTTGTTCGCACATGCTTTGTCTGATCAGGCTGAAAATTTAATCACTCATGTACACACCCAGGCTGAATCCATAACTACAGATTCAAGACTGTAGGCGCAATAGCGCCCCCTACAGAAGCAAATGAAAATTTGTATGACCGTCCACAGAATTAGTTTTGCTCTGAAATACATGAAATATCTTTCACCATTCCTTACAAAATCCTCATCTATTTGATAAGCCTCCTGCCCTGAACACATTGATATGCATAAAGTCCATAAACGTTAGAGCGCCCCCTACTGGCAGCTTTAAATATCATAATATACCATGTTTTTTAGCTAGCCCCTGAGTTACATTTTATCTACAGCTCTGAAATTTTGCACACTCATGTAACATCCTAAGACATACAAAAAAGTCTCTTGGAGCCATACTCCAAACGCTACAGGAAGTCCAGCATCTTCAATTGAAAGTGTCAATTTTTGCCATTTTCAGGCCTGCTATTTGAATGAACTCCTCCTAGGGCATTTCACCCAGTGAGACCAAATTGGCTCCACATCATCTAGACAAACAGCCCATCAAAAAAGTCAATCAGACCCATGCCCTATTTTGCATGCTGGAGCCGTGCCCACACCCCCAAATATTCCATTGCGTCTATGCCGAGAGCAAAAGATACCTTTTCCTATAAAAGAATTCAACTTTCTAGAGACCCATCACGATCACAAAACCTCCGAGTGCGGCACGGGTCGACGAGCGCCACAGGTCGACGCGCGCGGAGTGCGAGGGCCCGATATCACCGCTTGCGGTTTTAATTAGGGCCCGAGCACGAACTGTGCGAAGGCCCTATTGTAATTGCTTCGTTTATTATTATTATTTTTTTTTTTTTTTTTTTTTTTATTCAGGCAAATGAATTGGCTTTTTGGGGGCTTTATCATATTCAAAAACTCATGAAACTTTGCACATGCATCACACCTGGTGAAAATTTAAGTATTTTAATGGGCTCGGGCAAGGGCGCGCCCAAATGGCTCGCTAGCGCCCCCTAAACTGGAGCCCCACCGCTGTGTTTCACGTACATGAATGAAACTTCATACACATGTATATCATGTCCAGGCGCACAAAAAATCCTCTTGGAGCCATGCCCTAAACCCAACAGGAAGTCCGCCATTTTGAATTAATTATGCAAATTTGGCGATTTGCAGCCCTCACACTTTTTCTAATAACTCAGAGGTTTTAGACGTTATCATCTTCATATTTGGTTTGTCTAACCTACACCCCCAGGGGAATCTAAATCTCGAAAATGGTGAGTTTTTGCCAAGGGGGAGGGGTCCTTATGCCCCTTTGAACTTTGATCATTCGCCATGAAATTTTGATTGCCTCTCATTCATACCTACATGATCCAATGTGCATCAAACTTCTCCAGTAGGATGAGGGTGCCCCCCTGAACACATACATATGACAATATTTAATATCAGTCGCAGCGCCACCTAGTGGGAACAGGAAATGTCATATTTTACACTTGGAGGTCCAGCTCCAAGGTGGTTTAGCAGAACCATCTCAAATTTCACCTGGAAAGCCTTAAGAACTTGGACTTACTGTGTTTTCAAAACTGTGAGTTTTTGACAAAAGGGCGTGACCCTTATGGGACGGCAAAGTTCGATGATTCGCCATGAACACAAAAATGGCTGTAACTCAAAGCCAACTTGCCCAATCTGGCTCAAACTTCAGTGGTGTGATAAGCATGCTGCCCTGAACACACTCATATGCATAAAGTCCATAAACGTTAGAGCGCCGCCTAGTGGCAGCTCGGAATATCTTAAAATAGCAAGTTTTTTGAGTAGCCCCGGAGCTACGTTTTATCTACATGTATGAAAATGTACATGCTCATGTAACATCCTAAGACGTACAAAAAAGTCTCTTGGACCCATACCCTAAACCCTACAGGAAGTCGGCCATCTTCAATTGAAGGTGTCAATTTTTGCGATTTCCACGCCTGCTATTTGAACGAACTTGTCCTAGGGCATTTCACCCAGTGACACCAAATTGGCTCCAGATCATCTACACAAGTAGCCCATCAAAAGTTATTCAGGGTTTTGTAGATTATTGAACGGTGTTGCCATGGCAACCCTCTGAATTTGGACTTTTTTCAATTTCAAATTCACAGAGATTCTAAACATCAGCCCCTGGGCTGTGCTTTCTCTGTGTATCTGAAAATGTGCCTGCTGCTGTAAGATGCTAACATCTACAAAAGTCTCTTGGACCGATAGCCGAAACCCAACAGGAAGTCAGCCACGTTCACTTTAAAGTGTCATTTTTGCAGCATTTTTCGCCTTTTTCGGGCCTTTTTGCCTCAACTCCTCCTAGGGCATTTGACCCAGTGAGACCAAAATGGCTCCAGATCATCCACACAAGTAGCCCATCAAAAGATATTCATGGTTTTGTAGAATATTGAACGGTGTTGCCGTAGCAACCCTCTGAATTTGGACTTTTTTTCCATTTCCGGCCCAGATAGGTTCTAAACATCAGCCCCAGGGCAGTGCTTGGTCTGTGTACCTGAAATCGTGCATGCTGAAGTAACATCCTAAGACGTACAAAAAAGTCTCTTGGACCGATAGCCGAAATCCAACAGGAAGCCTGACATGTTCTAATTAAGGTGTCATTTTTGCAGCATTTTTCACATTTTTCAGCCCTGCTATTTGAATCATCTTCTACTACAGCTTTTCATCCAGTCACACCAAAATGGCTCCAGATCATCTACACAAGTAGCCCATCAAAAGATATTCATGGTTTTGTAGAATATTGAACGGTGTTGCCGTAGCAACCCTCTAAATGTGGGATTTTACTCATATACCACAGTGCACCAAATTGTTACATCTCTGACATACATTGTCCGATCTGCCTCAAACTTCACAGGCTTAATGGGAGGGTAAGGGAGACTGGACACACCCCTCTATCAGCTTTGTTTCACACTCATAACGCCACCTAGTGGCAAAAGGAAATCAGTAGGACACTGATACTCATCATCCTATGGTCATTACAGTTTCATTGATGGCTGCAGGCATTACATAGAGCATTGTGACATATTAATTAGTGGGCACTCACCGACGCCACCTACTGGAAGCGGGACACGATCGACGCGAAGTACGGCTAGCCTGCTGAGCTGTCAGCAGCCGGGTGAGCCAGCTACTCTCTCGTCTGCGAGAACCTCCGAGCGCGGTTCGGCTGGAGCGTGCCACGGGTCGACGCGCGGCTTGGCTGGAGCGCGCCAGGGGTCGACGCGCGCCGGGTGCGAGGGCCCGCTCATCGCCGCTTGCGGCTTTAATTAGGGCCCGAGCACGAACTGTGCGAAGGCCCTATTGTAATTGCTTCGTTTATTATTATTATTTTTTTTTTTTTTTTTTTTTTTTTTATTATTCAGGCAAATGAATTGGCTTTTTGGGGGCTTTATCATATTCAAAAACTCATGAAACTTTGCACATGCGTCACACCTGGTGAAAATTTAAGTATTTTAATGGGCTCGGGCAAGGGCGCGCCCAAATGGCTCGCTAGCGCCCCCTAAACTGGAGCCCCACCGCTGTGTTTCACGTACATGAATGAAACTTCATACACATGTATATCATGTCCAGGCGCACAAAAAATCCTCTTGGAGCCATGCCCTAAACCCAACAGGAAGTCAGCCATTTTGAATTAATTATGCAAATTTGGCGATTTGCAGCCCTCACACTTTTTCTAATAACTCAGAGGTTTTAGACGTTATCATCTTCATATTTGGTTTGTCTAACCTACACCCCCAGGGGAATCTAAATCTCGAAAATGGTGAGTTTTTGCCAAGGGGGAGGGGTCCTTATGCCCCTTTGAACTTTGATCATTCACCATGAAATTTTGATTGCCTCTCATTCATACCTACATGATCCAATGTGCATCAAACTTCTCCAGTAGGATGAGGGTGCCCCCCTGAACACATACATATGACAATATTTAATATCAGTCGCAGCGCCACCTAGTGGGAACAGGAAATGTCATATTTTACACTTGGAGGTCCAGCTCCAAGGTGGTTTAGCAGAACCATCTCAAATTTCACCTGGAAAGCCTTAAGAAGTTCGACTTACTGTGTTTTCAAAACTGTGACTTTTTGACAAAAGGGCGTGACCCTTATGGGACGGCAAAGTTCGATGATTCGCCATGAACACAAAAATGGCTGTAACTCCAAGCCAACTTGCCCAATCTGGCTCAAACTTCTGTGGTGTGATAAGCATGCTGCCCTGAACACACTCATATGCATAAAGTCCATAAACGGTAGAGCGCCGCCTAGTGGCAGCTCCGAATATCTTAAAATAGCATGTTTTTTGAGTAGCCCCGGAGCTACGTTTTATCTACATGTATGAAAATGTACAGGCTCATGTAACATCCTAAGACGTACAAAAAAGTCTCTTGGACCCATACCCCAAACCCTACAGGAAGTCGGCCATCTTCAATTGAAGGTGTCAATTTTTGCGATTTCCACGCCTGCTATTTGAACGAACTTGTCCTAGGGCATTTGACCCAGTGAGACCAAATTTGCTCCACATCATCTAGACAAGGAGCCCATCAAATATTGTGGAAATCTTTACAAAATATTAAATGGCCTTATCACACCAGGCCATTGAAGTTGGCCTTCGTTTTTCTCCCTCACCACCAAAATTGTTTGTGCACTTGTTCGCACATGCTTTGTCTGATCAGGCTGAAAATTTAATCACTCATGTACACACCCAGGCTGAATCCATAACTACAGATTCAAGACTGTAGGCGCAATAGCGCCCCCTACAGAAGCAAATGAAAATTTGTATGACCGTCCACAGAATTAGTTTTGCTCTGAAATACATGAAATATCTTTCACCATTCCTTACAAAATCCTCATCTATTTGATAAGCCTCCTGCCCTGAACACATTGATATGCATAAAGTCCATAAACGTTAGAGCGCCCCCTACTGGCAGCTTTAAATATCATAATATACCATGTTTTTTAGCTAGCCCCTGAGTTACATTTTATCTACAGCTCTGAAATTTTGCACACTCATGTAACATCCTAAGACATACAAAAAAGTCTCTTGGAGCCATACTCCAAACCCTACAGGAAGTCCAGCATCTTCAATTGAAAGTGTCAATTTTTGCCATTTTCAGGCCTGCTATTTGAATGAACTCCTCCTAGGGCATTTCACCCAGTGAGACCAAATTGGCTCCACATCATCTAGACAAACAGCCCATCAAAAAAGTCAATCAGACCCATGCCCTATTTTGCATGCTGGAGCCGTGACCACACCCCCAAATATTCCATTGCGTCTATGCCGAGAGCAAAAGATACCTTTTCCTATAAAAGAATTCAACTTTCTAGAGACCCATCACGATCACAAAACCTCCGAGTGCGGCACGGGTCGACGAGCGCCACAGGTCGACGCGCGCGGAGTGCGAGGGCCCGATATCACCGCTTGCGGTTTTAATTATTATTATTTTTTTTTTTTTTTTTTTTTTTTTTTTTTATTATTCAGGCAAATGAATTGGCTTTTTGGGGGCTTTATCATATTCAAAAACTCATGAAACTTGGCACATGCGTCACACCGGGTGAAAATTTAAGTATTTTAATGGGCTCGGGCAAGGGCGCGCCCAAATGGCTCGCTAGCGCCCCCTAAACTGGAGCCCCACCGCTGTGTTTCACGTACATGAATGAAACTTCATACACATATATATCATGTCCAGGCGCACAAAAAATCCTCTTGGAGCCATGCCCTAAACCCAACAGGAAGTCCGCCATTTTGAATTAATTATGCAAATTTGGCGATTTGCAGCCCTCACACTTTTTCTAATAACTCAGAGGTTTTAGACGTTATCATCTTCATATTTGGTTTGTCTAACCTACACCCCCAGGGGAATCTAAATCTCGAAAATGGTGAGTTTTCGCCAAGGGGGAGGGGTCCTTATGCCCCTTTGAACTTTGATCATTCGCCATGAAATTTTGATTGCCTCTCATTCATACCTACATGATCCAATGTGCATCAAACTTCTCCAGTAGGATAAGGGTGCCCCCCTGAATACATACATATGACAATATTTAATATCAGTCGCAGCGCCACCTAGTGGGAACAGGAAATGTCATATTTTACACTTGGAGGTCCAGCTCCAAGGTGGTTTAGCAGAACCATCTCAAATTTCACCTGGAAAGCCTTAAGAACTTGGACTTACTGTGTTTTCAAAACTGTGAGTTTTTGACAAAAGGGCGTGACCCTTATGGGACGGCAAAGTTCGATGATTCGCCATGAACACAAAAATGGCTGTAACTCAAAGCCAACTTGCCCAATCTGGCTCAAACTTCAGTGGTGTGAGAAGCATGCTGCCCTGAACACACTCATATGCATAAAGTCCATAAACGTTAGAGCGCCGCCTAGTGGCAGCTCGGAATATCTTAAAATAGCATGTTTTTTGAGTAGCCCCGGAGCTACGTTTTATCTACATGTATGAAAATATACAGGCTCATGTAACATCCTAAGACGTACAAAAAAGTCTCTTGGACCCATACCCCAAACCCTACAGGAAGTCGGCCATCTTCAATTGAAGGTGTCAATTTTTGCGATTTCCACGCCTGCTATTTGAACGAACTCGTCCTAGGGCATTTCACCCACTGACACCAAATTGGCTCCAGATCATCTACACAAGTAGCCCATCAAATATTGTGGAAATCTTTAAAAAATATTAAACGGCCTTGTCACACCAGGCCATTAAATTTGGCCTTTGTTTTTCTCCCTCACCACCAAAATTGTTTGTGCACTTGTTCGCACATGCTTTGTCTGATCAGGCTGAAAATTTAATCACTCATGTACACACCCAGGCTGAATCCATAACTACAGATTCAAGACTGTAGGCGCAATAGCGCCCCCTACAGAAGCAAATGAAAATTTGTATGACCGTCCACAGAATTAGTTTTGCTCTGAAATACATGAAATATCTTTCACCATTCCTTACAAAATCCTCATCTATTTGATAAGCCTCCTGCCCTGAACACATTGATATGCATAAAGTCCATAAACGTTAGAGCGCCCCCTACTGGCAGCTTTAAATATCATAATATACCATGTTTTTTAGCTAGCCCCTGAGTTACATTTTATCTACAGCTCTGAAATTTTGCACACTCATGTAACATCCTAAGACATACAAAAAAGTCTCTTGCAGCCATACTCCAAACCCTACAGGAAGTCCAGCATCTTCAATTGAAAGTGTCAATTTTTGCCATTTTCAGGCCTGCTATTTGAATGAACTCCTCCTAGGGCATTTCACCCAGTGAGACCAAATTGGCTCCACATCATCTAGACAAACAGCCCATCAAAAAAGTCAATCAGACCCATGCCCTATTTTGCATGCTGGAGCCGTGACCACACCCCCAAATATTCCATTGCGTCTATGCCGAGAGCAAAAGATACCTTTTCCTATAAAAGAATTCAACTTTCTAGAGACCCATCACGATCACAAAACCTCCGAGTGCGGCACGGGTCGACGAGCGCCACAGGTCGACGCGCGCGGAGTGCGAGGGCCCGATATCACCGCTTGCGGTTTTAATTTTTTTTTGTTTTGTTTTTTTTTTATTTTTTTAGGTGTATCCTAAGGAACTGGAGAGTGAGTTCGATAACTTTGAGGACTGGCTGCACAGTTTTAACCTGTACAGGGGAAAGGCTGGTGATGATGATGATCAAAATGTGACCGATGAAGACAGGATTGTTGGAAAATTCAAAGTAAGAAATAGAAATTGCCTCTTATTTTTCAGTGAAAGTAAAACTCAACGCTCTTTAGCCATGTTTTAGCTAACATAAAACAGAGAAAATGGAATGTTTGTGTTGCCTAATAATAATTCTTAGGTAATATTAACGGTATTGTTTCTTCTGAGTACCATTTCATTTGTTTTGCTGTGTCAATTTAGGGTTCACTGTGCATGTACAAAGTGTCAGATGATATGCCAAGAGACATGAACCATGACTCCAACATGGGAATGTTTCATAACATTCCTAGCAATGATCCCATCAACGTCCTTGTCAGGATCTATGTCATCAGGGTAAGCTATCTGCTCTGCATGTAAACGTTTATTTAGATAACCAAGAGATCAGATTCTACAGGGATATTTATTGTTAGAGATGCACTGATTGCAGTTTTCTTGGCCAATTCCAATTTCCTTTTTTTTTTTTTTTTTAAAGTGTGGCCTTCTTTCTGAGACCTATAATTGACAGCAGAAACAAAAATTTTATTCTCATAATAAAAGAAATTATTAGACTTTCGTCCAAACTGCAGTAAGTTACAGGATCTCCTCCTCCTCAAAAAACTCAAAATAAAGTGCTGTGCTACTAAAAAAAGAGGTACAGATACTTACATTATATAACAGGATATCGACCCTCATCCCCTTTTCCCTCTTTCCATAATTTTCCTCGTAACTGTTTTAACTCCTTTGAATGCTCATACCGAGGCTCAGAGCAAGGCTGCAAGTTTGTGGTTGGCTCTGACTGAGAATGCTGGAAATCGGCCAGTTCCTTTCCTTGGTTGGTCAATCAGTGCATCTCTGTTTACTGTGATTATTAACGTCACACTTAAATTTTTACAATTCTTTGGCAGGCGTCTGATCTGCATCCAGCAGACATAAATGGTAAAGCCGACCCCTACATCGCAATCAAACTGGGAAAAACTGAGATAAAAGACAAAGAGAACTACATCTCAAAACAGCTGAACCCACTGTTCGGCAAGTAAGTGAAAGGCTGCAGGTGACATTTCAGAGCATAGTAGTTGTTTTTACAGTTTTTTGTATACTTTTAATTTAAATGAAATGAAATTTGACTGAAAGCAAATATAAAAAAACCCTATCTCTTATCAGATCTTTTGATGTGGAGGCCACATTCCCAATGGATTCCACATTAACAGTGTCAATTTATGACTGGGACCTGGTGGGAACCGATGATCTCATTGGAGAAACCAAAATTGACCTTGAGAACCGCTTCTACAGCAAACACAGAGCCACGTGTGGTGTTGCGCGTGCCTATGCCATGTAAGAATCACAGTCTGTTTAAGTCGCATTAGCCAACATGATAACAAAATTAGCATAAAGGGTTCTTTCATTTGTTCATTTTTATAGATGCACGTCCTTAAAGGGAAAATTAACCACAAATTCAGTCAAACAAAAGGGTGTGGCTCACAGAAACCATTAATATTTATATCCCGTTAGTCTGTGACTAGGCTCTTCACAGGTAGCCAGAAGAGAACAGTTCCTACATAAAACTGCTCACAGTAAAATTTGGAGTTCGTATTGTTTGTCATATATCTATTCATGCTTTTCTGTAGCCATGGTTACAATGTGTGGCGTGACCCGATGAAACCCACCCACATCCTGACTAAGCTGTGTAAGGATGGCAAACTGGACGGGCCTCACTATGGCCCCGGAGGAAGAGTGAAGGTGGAGAACCGTGTCTTCATGGCACCAACTGAGATAGAGGATGAAAATGGTATTTTTTGACTTTTTGTTTCTCCCATTTCATTAATGTAATAACGTACTAAGGAAAAGTAATATTACTATAAAGGAAACACTTTCCCTAATACTTATGTGTTTGCTTGAGAGGTTGGTAGTGCACGATTTCATCCTGGTACTGCTGAAAAACTGGCTCTGGAGCAGTCCGATAAATTCTTGTGCGGTTAAAAGAAAAATGCAATTTTGTTTGATCAAGTGTTAGTTAGTTTTGTTTTTTTTAAATAAACACACTTTTGTGATGATGTTTGTGAGGTCTGAAGAAGCAGACAGATGAACACCTTGCCCTGACTGTGCTGAACCACTGGGAAGAAATTCCACGAGCCGGCTGCAAACTCGTCCCAGAACACGTTGAGACCAGACCGCTGCTCCACCCTGATAAACCAGGAATTGAGCAAGTGTGTGAATGTATTAATGTGCAATAAATTTTAGTAAAACAGATATATATATCTTCTATAGATTATTTGCATATTGAAAAGCAAAGCTCTTTTTTGTCTTGTACTGTATTTAGGGAAGAATTGAGATGTGGGTGGATATGTTCCCTAAGGATATGACAGCACCTGGCCCTGCTCTGGACATTTCACCAAGGAAACCAAAGAAGTATGGTTTCAGCAGTCATCGTGCACCTTTAACACACAGTATAATGATAAAAACCATGAGAGTTTATTTGAATAAACTATACAGTTCAATTTGGAGTTTTTACCAGTCATTATTGACCAGGGAGTGGACACTGTTTTGTGTGTGTACAGGTTTGAACTGAGGGTCATTGTTTGGAACACAGATGAAGTCGTTCTAGAGGATGACGACATCTTCACTGGCGAGAAATCAAGTGATATATTTGTGCGAGGGTAATAATGTGCTTGATTTTTTGCTTGCTTGAGCAAAAAAAAGCAAATGCACAATACAGAAAGACACACACACACACACACACACACAAATAAAATCTTGGACTGATCTACAAATCCATTCTCCCTCTTCTCTTACAGTTGGTTGAAAGGGCAGCAGGAGGACAAACAGGACACCGATGTCCACTACCACTCCATCACTGGGGAGGGAAACTTCAACTGGCGCTTCGTCTACCCATTCGACTACCTCATGGCTGAGGAGAAGATTGTCATCTCAAAAAAAGAGTCCATGTTTGCCTGGGATGAGACTGAGTACAAGATCCCCGCTCGTCTTAACCTGCAAGTGTGGGATGCTGACCATTTCTCGGCAGATGATTTCCTGGGTACTGTCAAAAAAAGTTCCAAAAATCACTATTCATGGGAGTTTCTTTGTCAAATACCACCAGCACAGCACGCAACATGAATGCAGCATTTGAAATTCAGGCTTAGTGACATTAAGGACAGTTCAGTCTTCCCACTAATTTAACATTTACTCTAATAAAAAAATGTCTTCACAGGTGCAGTTGAGCTGGATTTGAACCGTTTCCCACGTGGCGCAAAGACTGCCAAGCAGTGCACCATTGAGATGGTGACAAAGGAGGCAGAAATGCCCATGGTCTCCATCTTCAAACAGAAGAGGATCAAAGGCTGGTGGCCCTTTGTGGCCAGGAATGAAGAAGATGAGTTTGAACTTACGGTGGGTCACGGCAAAGAGCCACATGAAATGTTGACTGCATGACTAAGTGCTGTAATGTACTTATTCATGTAATGTAACCGACACAGCACGCTCACAGTGTTACCATATAATATTTACCATATCCACCATCTTTTCTGGGGACCAGAATTTATAAATAGAAACGGTCTAATAGTTGTCGAGATTCTTAATTTGGACATTTGACAGAAATTGCTGTTCTTGATTGAATGATTTAAAAGTAATTACCTCAAGTTGAAATCTGTCTTGCTCACACAGTGGTATTATTTAACAAGTTGTGATACTTTACGTTATAATCTTTAACGTGAATCCGCATGACTGAGACTGTTTTGTCTTTGCAGGGAAAAGTGGAAGCAGAGCTGCACCTTCTGACAGGAGAGGAAGCAGAGAAAAGCCCAGTTGGTGAAGGACGAAATGAGCCAGAGCCACTGGAGAAACCCAAGTATGATTTCCTGTCACTGTCTATGCTTTTCTTTTGATCTCATGGTTTCAGCCACATAAACCAATATATTCTTTAGCTTCTACATAAACCCCTCCTATAAACAGAAGTGGTCACATACTAAATGTTGTGTCCATGTACACATACTCTACCTGCACAAACACATTTAGGTTTAAATGTTGACAGTCCAAGCAAACATCATTCAACAGAATAAAAAAAAGAAAGAAATAAAAACAGTTTAAAGAGAACATCACAGATGTAATGGCAAATTACTAACTGAATTGTTAAATAGCTTATAAAAAACACCTCTTAAACAATCATAAAAAGCATGCAAGAAAAGCACTAAACAATTTCATGAAGTGAAGAAAGACATTTGAAGGAATTTACTTCTGTCAAGCTCTGGACTTAAACCTAGGATCTTCTTTCTTTACATGGTAAGTTGCTGTTTCTTATGTCGATTTCTACAGTAACTAGTATCGTTTTTTTCACATCCTCCTTCCTCCTTTATGGTTGTTTCAGTGATTCCATTTACTTTCACAGCATTCATTCAAATTTGTAATACTGAACATGCACATTTCTCTCCTTCCAGCCATCCAAACACCAGCCTTCTGTGCTTCCTCACTCCCTATAAGGCCATAAAACACTTGGTCTGCACCCAGTAGAAGTGGCTGGTCATCAAGATTGTCACTGGTCTTCTGCTGCTAGCTATACTGGCTCTTTTCCTCCACAGCATGCCTGATTACATAGTCAAGAAAAAGCTGGCAGCTTAAGATGTTCTGCACATGGTTCCAGCAGACTAATCACATAACTTCTGACTTTCTGTCCTCCAAACTTTCCGTGCACTCGTTCTGTTCAGTCAATACTTTTAAAACTAAATAAAAGCAGTGAAGCAATAAACTTAAATATAACAAGAAAACAACATGCACTAAGAATGGATTTAGAAAAGCATATTCTTATTAAAAAATACATTATTAAACTAACTGTTGTATGTCCATGCTACAGTATTTTATCATACTGTTGATAAACTGAAATAGTTAACCACATTCAGAAAAGCCAGGGGAAAAAATAAGTGTGTTATATGTTGTTTATATGCTTATAATTGGTCATTTAAGCCTACGTTGTCAGGTGGTTGCTAGGTATGTGTAAATCAACTTTTGTGGATTTAAATGTTATTGTCACAAAATTAAATGGAGGGCAAAAAGCAGGTTGTTCAACCTACAGCAGTTGCTGATGCACATTTTACCCTGAGGAAAGTGCAAAGAAAAAGTTTGCTTCGTGCAAAATCATGAAGGCAGAAGGATTGTAAAAAGGAAATGCCCCAAAACTCATGAAACTAAAAGTATGATTTTAAAATGGGAGAAATATGGCCACAGAGGAGCAGGTGGGTGTCCCACTCATCAGTGTTTCTATTGTTCAGGTGGAAATAAGAGAAAAGAAAACCTCAACCAACAACAGCAAGCACAAGTTTTGAACCTAATCACGATATATCATGATATGATATTATCACAATACTTAAGTCACGATACGATACAACATTATTGTTATTATAAATGTTTTGACGTATGGTGTGTACTGCAATTATGATTTACCACCTTTTTTTTTTTCAAAACAACGCAAGTTAATGCAACCCTTTCTGCTGTATTAAAAGTTTTCTCAGATTTACTCTTCACTTCTGTGTAGATCCTGGGTACAGCTGTGCCCACGAAAAAAAAGAACAGGCAATGTCACATATCTGGGTTCCAGGTATTGTTACATGTTACATACCTTTTGTTGCATGTCGATCATGCAACAAATGTCTTAATTTTCCACAACATTGTGTGGGCACAGGTCTTTGCACAAAAAGGAGGCGATGCATGGTGTTATTTTCTTAGCTTGCTCTGAACTGAGAGGTAGCTTTGTCAAGCTGAGAGTGTCCAGAGTTGTTTGCTTGGCTGGCTTTTTTGGTTGAGCCAGTTTAACATTAGCTTTGCTATCCCTGGCTAGTATTATCTCAGTATGCTGGTGGATTAGATGAGCCCTCATGTTCATACTGTGCTTGACAGTTGACATGAGGCGTTAATGCTGATATGTTGTGTTTAGTTTTTACCAAATGTGGCGCTCTGCATTATGGTCAAACATCTCCATTTTGGTTTTGTCTGTCTGAAGGACATTGTTCCAGAAGTCTTGTGGTTTGTTCAGATCTAACTTTGCAGACCTAAGCCGTGCTGCCATGCTCTTTTTTTTTTTTTTTTTTTTTTTTAGAGAGAGAGAAGAGGTTTTCTCCTGGACACCGTTACAAACAAGTATTTTTACTGTCAAAAGATTTAGGATTTACTGCTAATTTACATGCTAAATCTTATGACCTGTAGAATCTGAGATGTAGCTCTCGGATTTTTTTGCAGGTTCTCTGTGCACTTGTGGCATTGTGTTAACAAGCAACTAAATACACCAGACTGGCAAACTGCCAAAATTATTCTGGGATAGAGGTGCTCACACTTGCTGATAATCAGTTAATCAGGTGCATTTGTTTGGCATCACCTGACTGCTACTTAATTCTTAATTCCTATAGAAGTAGTTATGATGTGCTTAGTTTTTCATAGGACTGTAAATATGCTGGCTGTATATAAAATGAATACAAATTTGCCCTTGGGTTATGGAGTTCATGCTTTTTTTGCTGTATTCAGCAACAGCACTGATTTTAATATATTACTGCCATTAGGAATCAGCTATTTGTGCTTTTTTTATATGAAGGTGCTGTGTACAACATTTTATTGACCCAGTTAAACCAGTGATTACCTGCACTGTATGAGTTACATTTAGTAACTCATACAGGTCATTTAGTTTTTGACACTGACTTATGGAGATAGTCTGGAATTTCAGGGCTCCAGCACTTGGCTCTAAAATGTTTCTTCTTTGTGCCACCTCTGCACTAATATGAATAGTGCAGAGGTAAGTAGGTCTTACCTCTGCATGTTACATTATGCGGGAATTTCAAGTAATCAGTTATTTTGTTTATTTGTGGGCCATAATGGCTTTGGCTTCTTTAACATCTTTTTACATCTCTGTACTCCACCAGCCGTCCAGATGTTGCCCTCCTCTGGTTCCTGATCCCCTTCAAAGCGGCGAAACACCTGATTTGTGACCAGTACAGGTGGCTGACCATCAAGATTGTCACTGCTCTTCTCCTGCTGGCCATCTTTGCTCTTTTCATCTACAATATGCCTGGATACATGGTGAAGAAGATGCTGGGAGCCTAAAAGAAACAGCTGAAGTTTTTACCTTCCCAAAGACTGTGTGTTCAGTGATGACTTGTTTTCTGTTGTGAATGTTTTTCAAGTTTACAATATCATAAATTAACCGCTGCATTGTTAAAAGAGCGCTATCACAATCATACTTATCATACTTATTGAGTGTGTTTGCTATTGTTTATTAATGTGTACAAATCACAGTGTTGTTTTTTTTTTGCTGTTACAAATTTGCAGTTGTCCTTGTTTCTTGAAATAGTGTTTTCTGTATTTCCTGTGCTCTCCTGTGCTTGTTTTTAAAATAAGTGACCATTAGTCACCTTCATAAGTTGCACTGCTTTAAAAGTGAGTATGTTGTGTTTGAATTCAGTTTTTTTTTTTTTTGCTTTGGTGTCTATGTATGATATTTTAAATTTGTGAATAAACAGAGCTCTGGACAATCTGTTTGTCAGGTGGCTGTATCTCTGTATAAATGCCTTTCTTTGTGTTGTATCAGTGAGTTTGCTTATTTATTAGAAAAGTGAGTGTGTGCCGTATTGTTTTGTCATCAATGATCATGGGGCTCGAATACGTTTTTTTCCTAATCTATGCATTTCATCTGATAAAATCTAATAAAAGTACTTATTTCTCTTGTCCTTCAAAGTGGTGACACCCTCTAGAGGCTCAGACAGAAAATTGGTTTGTCAGTTATTATTATTATTTTGTGTCATTTGCCTAAAACAGTGTTTATAACTCTGTACTCCACCAGCCGTCCAGATGTTGCCCTCCTCTGGTTCCTCATCCCTCTGAAAGCTGTGAAACACCTGGTTTGTGACCAGTACAGGTGGCTGACCATCAAGATTGTCACTGCTCTCCTGGTGCTTGCCATCTTGGCACTTTTCCTGTACAACACGCCAGGATACATGGTGAAGAAGATGCTGGGAGTTTAAAAGAAACAGCTGAAGCTTGGCTGTTCTTACACTGCAAATAAATCATTTCACTTGTGCTTTTGAAAGAGTTTTTTTTTTTTGCCATTTGACAAAACCCAATATAAAGTTGTAGATTACAAGCATATATGACTCCAGTTTGCAAAAGATTATTCTCATATTATATAATCTAATCTATTACTGCAAAAAGTTATTGTTTCACAGTGATGGCTAGGTTCATTTTGCTGAAATGATTATCATTAGTATTATTGTTGTGATTGCTGCTGCCCCAGGGTAAGACTCTCACATTTGTTCTGAGTTATTGTAAGCTGAACAGTTTGTTAAAGTGTGCGGTAACTTGTGAATTAAGAGACAACAATAAATGTTTCCATCCTCATTTGTTTGCAGACATTATTTCAAGATAAAAGGCATTTCTTTTCCTGGAGGATATGTGTGATTCGAGGGTCTTTCTAGAAGACTCTTGAATTTTCAGCATTTTTCTCTTACTAAACACACTGACCTGCATGCTTATGAGCTGTTCTGGTCTATGACATATTCCTCTAATGGTAATTATTGTGAATTCCTGTGCTTTTAGGGTTTGGGGGGGGGGTGTTTTGTTTTGTTTTGTTTAAATTTCAGGCTTCATTTCTATATTTCTTTGTATAGAGATCCTAATTGATTAAGCTTCGTCTTATTTTTTTATTTTTTATTTTTTTTAATGCTTTGGCCATTTTTGGTCATGCAAAGATTTTCAAGGTGTGGTCATGAAAATTAACTCCTTTGATTCAGTCTATGATTAATTCAATCCTGGCAGATTTACGGTACTTTGCTGTCATCTGCTGGTTCTCCGTGGAATTAACATTAACAGCGCCATGCATGCATGTATGTTTTTCAAACAGCTGCTCCGAATTGACCTAATTAGCCGAACATTTGACTTAGATATTGATAAGGACTTACATGTAGTTCAAAAGAATATGAAAAATCAACTTTTAAAGAAAAGAAAAAAAATGTAAATATTTGGAGGATGCGGGCATCGATCCCGCTACCTCTCGCATGCTAAGCGAGCGCTCTACCATTTGAGCTAATCCCCCTGCTGGCAAGTACATGCACATCAGCTTTTTTTATTCGCTCCAAAACAAAACCCACAAAAATAAACCCAAACTAAAGGCGCAATTTAGAAAACACATCAACGAACACCGGGTCCCTCGAACAGGGGGAGACCTATATTCCTCAGAAGCCTAATGGATCGTGTTTACTCACAAAATAGGCCTTTTCAGTATAGTTTTTTTTTTTTTTTAACTTATAGCTCGCAAGGTTTAATCTATAGACGTTAACATATTTGAACTTTCCTAATACAATCCCATTCTTTCATCACAAACTGTCATCCCTAATACACCACAGCCATTTGTTTCACAACTGTTTATTTATTCAAAACTCAAAAGATGAGTGTTCTGTAGGTGTTTATATGGTCGATGGATGCAAGTTCCAGAATAACAGCCAGTTTGCAAAGTAAAAATAGCAAGGGAAGGACAAGGATATTTCCTTGTTTGATGACCAGTCAACTGGTCATAGAGCTCTAAATAATGACTTTCTTTCAGACAACAACTCATAAACCCTGGGCGACCCTTTTACAGCAAATTTTAAGTATAAACACAGTATGATTAGCAGTAAAACATGAAAATGACTCTGTATTAATTCAGTGTCAGGCTCATTCATATTGTAGAGTTAAACCTTTAGATCTGCTACACTCGATAACCAAGTTGCCGGTCTCCAGGTGCCTTTCCGCCTTTAAATTTTACACCTAAACAGACTGCGGTGTGTCAGCCCAAAAGATACAATGGTAATTAACCATGGTCGTGCGACATCCAACAAAATCTGCACACAAAATACACAAACAAAATATCACTCATTCACAGTCAATGTGTAACATTCTCATGCTCAGATATGTTGCTGATCAATAATGAATAACTGCAGAGCACTTATCCTAAGACTTGAGTCATTACACCGAAGAATTTCCTTCAGCATTTCTACATGCCATGGACCCCACCATCACAGAAACCAAAAGCTTGACTCAAGCAAAAACAATATGAGTAACACACATGGCCTCAGCTTTCAGTTCACGTACAGTAGGTCTGCACCAATTTTGCTACAGAAAGTTAAATGAACTATAAATAATAAATAATAAACTGTTAATAAAAAGTCACTTTTGTTACAGTTTTAGTAGCTCAGGGAGTGTCCTGATGGCACATTGGAGCAGTGTTGTTCTGTGCTCGAACAGTAGTATTAACAGCGCACCAAAGGCAGAAAAGTTACTCCATAATGAGCAAAGACGTTGTTCCTTCAGTAATCAAAATGTTGGTAATATTTACAGACTTAAACTCAACTGTTCGCCATAACAACCTCCATGCCAGCCAGCTCTCAGCTCTATTTTCTGCATTACTCATGCTGAAATAACTGGGATATGTCATACATTACTATTATTGTTACTGTGTAAATGGAGGCAGGGAGGAGCAGCAAATGATGATACATAGAAGTTGTGAAGAGTGTGTAGACGGCCAGAGGATGGAAGGGGATATACACATGAGAAATAAAGGAAAACACAGACAGAGAGCTGGAATAATGGTGAGTATTTATAGAAAGCGTGCAAAGAGGAGAACATAAATGAGGGCAAAAAAGAAGAGGGAAGAAAAGATGGAGATGATTAAGGGGAGGGGACATGACTGTTTCAGTATTCATCCTGGTCCAGGTGAGCTTGCTCATCGAGGTCATCATCATCTGGAGGTGCAAAGCCTTCCTGAGATACAGAAAAAAAATATATTATCAGGTTTTCTGATTTAACCATTAACAATGGAGAGACATTGTGACAACACCAATGCAGGCACTTCAGAAATGCATAAATATGTATTTTCTCAGATTTCTGAAAAGTCAATGATGACTAAATGGGATTAGATGCCACAGGAAAAGTTTAAACATTAAATAAATAGACAGATTCTTATACAGCACTTTTCTGCTGTACTTGAGCACTCAAAGCACTTCATACAACATGCTTCCCTCATATAAGCACTAGAGTATTTTGCCCACGGATACTTTGGCATGCAGACTGGAGCAGCCTGGGACTGAATCACCAACCTTCCAATTAGAAGGTGACCTGCTATACCTCCTGAGCTACAGCCACATAATATGCTGACATGACACATGAAGTCACATGTAGGAGTGCTGGAAGACATCTACAGGTCTCTGTTCCTTTTGCACTGCAGTAAAGAACAGCCCTTCAACCTCCCCATGGACCCCCCTCATTTGGAGAGGAGCTGTGATTAACTCCCTCCAAAGTGTCTAAGATCTCTGCAACATGGTCAAACAATCGTCATACATTCAACTATCAGTCATAATGGGTAGATACCTCTGTTGCGTAGAGAATGTCAATTATCCTGCTGAGGATGGGGTTGTTTTCACTCTCGTGCTCCTGGCAGATCAGCTCGATATCCCGTAGTTTGCTGAAGTAGAAGTCTCTTTCCTTCTCTAAGCCATCTACAGTCAACTTCAACTCCATCAACTTAGAAAGAAAGAAAAAGGTATGCTCACAGTAGGAATAGTACAGGTGCTACTAATAACGTGAATAAGCACTCCCTGGATCCAGGGGCGCAGCTATATACTTTGTGAGGTGTATGCGGACACATTTTTAGCAATGCATAGGGGCCTCCCCTTGTGCGGTGCCCCTATGCATTGCATGTAGTGCATACCCACTTTTTGCACCACTGCCTGGATCCAAGCCCTAAAATTGTGACAGTTAGCCAGCATGCACAATATCACTATTTTAATTTTCTACACCTATACTATATCTATTATGATAGGTCAAAATGTCTGTTATGAGGAAAAATATCTATTAATGCAATGCATAATATGGTCTCAGTCAAAGTTAATCAACAAAGAACAGTGTAACAGCAGTTTAATAGCACAGCCTTCTGTCCTTGCCATTCAACTCTACCTGTTGATTTAGCTCCATGATCTCAGCATCACTGCCCCCATTTCTTGACAAAGTCGGATTCTTCCTCAGGGCTGGAGTGTTATGCTGGACCCGCTGTGGTGTTGGCATGTTTTTGGGAACTGTTGGGGATGTCCTCTGTGGTCCTGGGGTGGTCAGAGATGGTGAGAGTTGTTCAGCGTTTCACTTAAAACAGATTTACTGCCCTTATTGTGGCTTGTTAGCAGTTGTGGCGATGGATATAGCACATTATAGAGCGCTGATGCAATCATCTTGTAGCATAACTTTAGGCCTTTGAATGTAACTGATGAAAGGTTTCCAAATTGTTTTACAACTGAACTGATATAAATAATAGATATTTAGACAGCTGATGTTAAACAGCCAAGTTATCAATTTAATTATAAAATGTCAAAAGTTTGTGTTAATTAGACTCAAGATCTTAAAAAGGAAAGACCCTGTGTCCTACTAAACCTCTATAAGTGCTAAAGCAAAGGTGTTTCAGATAAACTCAAAAGACAAAACATGCGAACACATTATCTATAGGCTGTATATAAAAGATGCAAGTGGTTTCCAGGTCTAAAAAGTGAAGACAATCCAGTAATGCTTTAAACCTTTATTTTTATTTATTCTTTTCTTTGTACTGACCAGGAAAGGGTGACCTTCCTGGCTGCAAATAGATTTTCAACTGTATAGGCATCAGTAAATAAAAAATGCTCTTACTACTTACTAATTATGAGGTTTCCTAATGGGGTTATGGTCTCAGTTGCTTCAATATATTACAAAATGATGTTCATTTTGTAAATTACTGGTCCTAGTAATGGTAAAATAGCTGGCTGTTCAGTAAATTTTTTAAGCCTGTTCTGAGTTACTAAAACTAGCATCCTGTTATTATCAGCACCTGGCTAACCAAGATCGCTAACTAGTGGAAGAATTAGCCGATCAGCTCAACCCGCTTGTTCAAATATGGTTACATTGGGTTAAGCCTATAATGCCAGGCAATTGCCGCTGAAGCACCCGTTACCTGCCCCTACTAGCAGGTAACGGCTGATTAAGACAGCGTGTATCACTGCTGAGGGGGCTGATCAAAGGAACTTTGAATTACCATTATTACGCGACCGTTTGTCCTATCGGAAAAATTTTAACAGTTTCTGAAAGCTGAGAAATTGCGCTTCACATTCAATATAGGGTTATTATGGTATTTGTTGCTGGAAATCTGCGAACGGCAGCACTTTTGAAGTATGCTATGTCACAGATGACACGTTCAGCATTATAATGTTAAAAAAAACAAAAAAACAACAAGCCATCAGTAGCCAAAATGCCAGACTTGAATCTTTGCAACAACAGTCCACAACACAATGGGTGACATCCATCTTTTATATACAGTCTATGTCATTTTCCGCTACAAAAATAAATGCAATCATTCTGCCCATTTATAACACACTACTTACTAGTGACAAAGGCACAAAGCAGCCTTGTGACACACTACTATTCAAATTAGATTGTATGCCATGATCTTGAAGCAATAAGCTTTCACAGAGACAGAGCAAGGCTGTTCAGGCTGACATTACTCTTGTTAGTAGAATGGAAAAAATTTGTTGTTTATCGAACCAGCTTTCAGAGACACAAAGCTGCAACAGTGTTGCATCAGTCACTCGATGCAGGACACTGGGGGAAATAACTATATTTGATGTTTCTATAGGTGTTTGGGCATTATTGATCATGACTGATCAGAACAAATGTGGATTTTCTGCCACACTATGCATCCCACTATGACCAGTGACTCACTTATACCTAAAGGGTCATGGTTTTGCAAATGCTGGGCAGTGAGATGGATCAAATAAGTCATTCTGTGAATCGTGCTGCTCACACCACTTGCTTGCAGGGAGCGCTTTTGAGCCATCCAAAGCTCAGCAAGACCGTGCAGCAAAGGCAAAACTTTTGGCTTTACCTGGGTTTCTCTTTGGTTTGTGGATAAAGTGATCACCTGGATTGGGGGGAGGGGCCACGTCCTGCCCCTGTCTGGCTAGTAAAGGGTCGTACTCCTTGCCATCATAGTTGGCATCAAAGAACTTCTTGAACCACTGCACAAATTCAAAGTTGTCCTGGAATTTCCCTTTTACAAGCTTTTCTACAGGAATTATCTGGACAATGGAAACAAGAAATGGTTGAAAAGTCCCACCTGATACACACATGAACAGTATAAAAGGTAAAAACATGAATTATCTCAGGTATCATGAATGAAATACATAATAATATGATAATAAATGGATTCTGACTTTGTCAACACTCATCCGTTTAAAAGCTGCCTGAAGAACTTTGAAGTTGTGTATAAATTCATGCTCCAGCTTGGCTTGAAATTTGACCTTCTTCAGAAGAATGCACCCTGGAAACAACATGTCCATGAACTGGCAATATGCCGCTCCTAGAAAACACAAAGACACAACAATTTGTTTTTGTTGTTTTAGACAGGAGTTGCCCAGAATGGCCCCAGCAGTATATCTGGTGGGAAAAAAACAACAACAGTTTCAGGCCTCACCTGAACAGAGCTGTTCAATCTTGGTATAAGTGAGATGCAAAGAGTCGTTGACCCATGCCAGCATGTCATGTCGGCTGAGGTTGTCAATGGACACAGATGTTGCGTAGACATTCACTGCCATCCCTGGGATAAAAAGAGAGGAGTAACCATTCAGCTAGATTTTCTATTTGCAAGAATTTAAGGACTATTGATCAAAGAATCACTTAAACTGAATCATAATATTTCTGATTGATCAGCACAAGTTATGAACATTAAAATGTGAGGACTATCTTTATTATACAGTGTAGATGAACCGTGCATCCTACCTGCCCCTTAACCAAGCTGCCAACTACTGTATGCAATGTTTATGAAGCTTATGATACTGGGCTTAAAAGAATGAAACTGGACTTATTTAAGCCTTCAACTAATGATTATTATTCCAATTAATTATTTGTTAAAGACAATGTCCTTTTTTTCCCATATGAAGACTACAAAACCCAAAATATATCCACACAATTACTATACCATTACTTACTATACACCACTACTGCATATGGCTGCCCCTCCCTGAGCCTGGTTCTGCTGGAGGTTTCCTACTTTTGAAAGGGAGTTTTTTTTTCTTCCCACTGTTGCCAAGTGCTCTCTCTCACAGGGGTTGTCTGATTGTTGGAGTTTTCTCTCTAACACTACAGGGTCTTTACCTTACAATATAAAGCACCGTGAGATGAAAGTTGTTGTGATTTGGTGCTATATAAATATTGAAAGTGAACTGATATGAACTGAATTACCATCTCAGTTAAATCCTAACATTCAAGGCTGGAATTAGGAAATGTTAAAATCACTTCTTAAAACTGTTAAATTTCCCGCATCAGCTGACTCCACTAATTCCCGAATCTACATCACTGCGCTACTTTCACTCAACCCACTTTTTGCTGCACTGTCCTGGATTTCTTAGTTGGACCATGTTAATATTAAACCCTATAATCTATACAAATACTTTTTGCAACTGCACCGCCTGCTATCTTAAGGTTTCTGCCACTTTTAGGTATTATTTTGTCACCTCCTCAGATTATAAACCTTGGGGCTGGGCCACAAGCTGTTGCGGTTGTTGTTCCATAAAGCCCACTAAGAATGGTGATATCAACCTTAGGGGAGTACATTTGATTTTCAGCCATAAACACAGTCCCTGAGAAGCATCTTTGCTTTCAGTTTTAATCTACAGATGTGTTTCAAGCATAATCCTCCCTGATTAAACAGAAAAAAATAATCCTGAGTATTTGTGAGCAGCTTTACACATCTGGCAGCTCCAGCCTTCTCTGTGCTCACTTTGCTTGCCTGTTAATGCCTTCCAGCGGTGTGGTCCAAATGATCTTGTAACACCTCAGACCTCTCCTGCACTAATATGCATATTAACACGGGTAAGGTGGTGATTTTAAAATTATGCTTTCAAGGTAACACGCCGCTCCGCGCCTGCACCTGACAGCCAAAGGCTAATGAAACCATGTCTCTCAGTTTTACTGTATTAACAGCTGAATCGGGCATTTCTGTTGATAATACTTCTATTGTGAATGCACCTTCAGCAATGCATTCTCCCACGGGCTATTGGCTTTACTGCAATTACATGCTTGTAGCCTATAACCTTATAAGCACCTATCAATAGGCAGGATGAGATAAACCCGTACTGCTTCAGCTACATGAACAGCCAAAGACCACGCAGCGGGGGTAAAAAAATTTTTAAATAAGGGCAATTGTATCGAGAGCAGCGCACGAAGGGAAGTCAATCTATTCTCCAAAAATCTGCCGGGCCTTGGAAAAAGCTCCCATAATGACTGCAGCAAAAATCGCTGAAGTCAAGCGAAAGCAAATGGGCGGGGATCTGACATTTCAAACCCGAGCTGAGGACAATAAATGTGCCCGTTTGCTGGGTGCTTTTGTTTTTTTGTTTTTTTATTTTTTTAAAAGCCGCAACGCTGGGTGCTGCTCTCATAGCGGCCCCCTCTACAGGCCTCCCAGAATACCTCAGGACTGTCAGCACACGGGAAATATCCTCGCTGCATGGGAATAAAGCACAGCTCCCTGGTTAAACACCTTTACGCGCAGAAAGAAAGGAGAGATTTAAAAGGCAGGGTGGGTCAGCGGGGCGTAAATGCGGTGATACTCACTGTATTCAGGAGCGTCTGTGTTGTTATCACGCTGGCAGTATTCCTTATGTCAATGCCCGTTGCTGTCGTCGTTGTCAGACCCTGCGCGGTGCAGTGCTTGGTAACGGGCCGCCCTGTCTGGGGCTGCAACAATCCAGCCTCTACTGCGCGTGCGCCCGACTCCATGCTGTTAAAGGTTCATTATAAATAGGACTTTGGCCTGTTCCAGCTAAGAGACACATGATGAGTCTGGTTGGATCTTAGGCCTGCAAGTGACTAAGGTTTTTGTGGGGTCATGCTGTTGTTTTATCTGCTGCTGGATAAGATATGTCAATGATGGGCAAAGTACAGTGATAATTTTCTACAGATAACTGTTAGTGCCACAATTTAAAATACTCTGTTACAAGGAGAATTTCTGCCGACTGATCTAATTTTCAAACATCATTAAAGTGTTAATACTGTTGCCAGTATCTATTGTATCTATAAATGTAAGTCCAGTCTGATAATTTCCAATCAAGTGGTCAGACAAAGGCCCCCCCAAGACAACCTAAGCCAAAAGAGTTGGATAAAAGAACAAGCAATGACAAATGTCCACTAAATTCAGAAGGATAAACACTGCAAAGTCTTTTCCTCAAACTGGGATGTAAAAATATAAAACAGCATAAAATGGAAATCTTCAAGTGAAAAAATGTTTAATATATCGGCTAGTATAGACAGCAATCAGACACAGGATTTAATTTCAGTGTGGTTTATTTGCACTCACATCATGTGATAGAGAGCTGCAAAGAAAAGAAAAAAAGAGAGAGAGAGAGAGAGATAAAAGGATTCAATGTGACGACACATTGTTCAGCACCAGTGTACGTTAGGGAGGGAAAAGACACAGCAAGATGCACTGGCGCAAAAAAGTGAAATCTGTCCAAGAAACAATAATGGAGGACTCTTACTGTAGCACGACTGAGGATCTTGTAAACATAGATGCACCTAAAATGAGCTAAATCCTGTACACATGACCAAAATACAAAAAACCAAACAAAAACAAAACAATGCAAAAACAAATCAGTTATCAAGACAAACATTCACAAGCAAAATGTAGTAACTAAATAATGAACAGTAAAACTACAGTAGACGAGAACTTGAAAAAGTATCAGTGATTTTCTGGAGTTGCTATGCAAACATACAAACTTTCAGTGTCATAAGAAGGCATCTGATCCTCTGAAGACACACTTCAACTTTGTGAATGCTAAAATAATTATTAGACTGCCTGTTATAAAAACAAGAAAACACAAATATTTAAGAAATCTGTCAAAACCTTGTTTAAAATTCAAATTTATAGTGTTATTTATTAGGCAAATAACAAACCAAATTCACATTTTTACACCCAAAATTTGAGCCCGCACAAATTTTGAGTTCTAAATTATTCAAGCATAACATTCAACCAGTAAAACAATTTTTTCTGTTCCAGAAGGCAAGTAAAATAACTGTAATTTGTCACCTTAATCAAAATTTAATCGTGTGCTTTTGTATGCTTTCAGTTTTTTTGTATAAATACTGGTGGATTAACCATTACGGAAACAAAAAAATCATTTTGATAATTAGCAATACAGTTAATTTAGGGCAGCTGTGGCATAAAACTTACACATAGTAGCATCAAAGGTGGTCTAATATATTTGTTAAGCATTGCATATGCTTCACAGTGGTATGCTACATTAAAAGTCTCAGTCAGATGACCATTAACACCCTGTCATTTCAGACCACAATGAACCAAAGTTGTCAAAAGTGCCTACTCTTAAAAAAAAAAATAAAAAAAAAATTACAGCGATCACCATGTCATGATCTGCACCAGCGGTATTGAATGATGTGTTTCAGGGTATCAGTGTTCTCAGGTGAGAAAAAGGCAATTTGGGTGAGACTTTTTGCTCTCTGTGGATATAAATATGATCACAAAAGATGCTACGTAACATGTTCAACATCAGTGCTTGTTAATGTAGTTCTAGCTATGATAACATGCACAGTACTCACAGCATAGCTTCATTCACATTTGGTGGAGGTGGAACAGAAGTCTATTCTGCTATAAGGCTGTTAACTTGATGAACCACTGAACAAAGACTTCATTCTTACTTGTGAAATTATTCCAACATAGTAGCATCAAAGAAAAATAACAAATAATACAATATATATATTAAAAAAAAAATAAAATAAGAACAGTAAGCTTGAACTATGATATTTTTCATCATTTGATCAGTGGCAACTCTTCCACAACTGACATATTTATGTTGTGTCGACATCCTCGTAATAATTTGTCACACTTCATTCATCATGGCTCGCGGTAAAAAGACATTTTGTGACATCTGTGACATTAAATCATGTAAAAAGGCATCTAAATAGTACATGATACAAGTGCAAAATCGTATTATACAGTGAGGTAACACAATCGCATCATAAAAACCTTGACTCACCTTCATATTTCTAAACCTGTTAATAAGACTCAACATTTTTCCCCTACCAGGATCCAATAACCAAAGTAACTCAACGGCAACTCATTTTTTTTTATCTGCTGCTTATATTTGGTTAACGTTTCACTGGAATTTGGTAGCAATAACCGCTTAGCAAACACTTCCCCTGGCCATATTGCAGTATTATTACAGCCATGTCATACAATTTTACAATTCTAAATAACAGCACTGAGTTCAAAATGAAAACATGACTTCATTACTCCACACATGTTCTAAGATTCCAGAAAGTAAAAACAGGTCTTCTTGCTTGGCCATACATTTTCCTCCGATCTTGTTCTTCTGCTTTATGTAGCGGCCATCTGATTGGTTACCAGATCCCGCTGGATCTCCCACCAGGAGGAGCAAGGATCCTGGCCGAGGATCTCTTTGGAATGTTGTCATCAATTTGAGCACCTGGAGAAACAGTGGACAGAATCACTGTGAACAGTGAGAAACAAAGAACTGCTATTTCCTTGAAGAACCTACATGCAGCTCAGTCATACTTTGTAGTAATATAGCAAAGGCGTCTCTAAACAGCTTATGTTAAGTTCCAGGGAGATTTAGGAAATGGAGCATAGTTAAAAGGATTTCTTTGCATTCCATTTAATAAAATCATTTGGTTTTAATTAAATTATTGGTAAGTAATTGGATGTAAGGTAAAATGCAATGATTCTTTCAGCATAAATGTTTATCATAACTACAGCCACACTATAACTATTGCCTTCCCAGGTAAAGCGACTCCCCAAGCAAAAAGTTACGTTACAGATTAGAGGTGCCAACTCTGCCTCAGTTTATTCCCTGGTTTTCAGTCTGGCCAGAAACTTTTGCTGAAAGTTCTTCATACTACAAGTGTTTCTGGAGCTTTATGAAGCTTTAAGACTTTATGTTCTTCTGCATGCACCTTGGAAACAGGTGAGGTTGTGCCAGAAACCTCTACCCTGTTTCTAACCTAACTTCTGCTGCCTGTCACTCCTCATTTCCATGTCAGCAGTTAATCAGTAAGTGCTGCTCTGATTATGGATGCCTATGTGAAGAATATAACTGAATATTATGGTGTCTGGTTTCTGTATCTAAAGTTGCCAAAACATTTATTTGAAAAGTGGTACAAATGTACAGACCTATCACAAAAAAAGCTTAAAATAACATGCAAACAAATTGAATCCCAAACATGAGCCAACAGCACTGTTATTCCAAGTTACTTTGACTATAGCACCCTCATCAGGCCAGCCTTTATATAGTTTTTTAAGACCACCAGCAGCATCAACAGCAGCAGCAACACAAGTTACCAATATTCCTTTGTTTCCATTAACATGGAAATCCCTATTTTTATATACCTATAATGTATTAATTATAAAATGCACAACGTTGCTACAATGAATCAGCTGATCCTCACCAGACAGGCTGAAGCTGGACTCATGGAGGTCCCTCATGCCCCCATGACGGGTGCAGGGGCGTGTCGGAGTGTCCAGATCTGAAGAGCCGGTGTCCCTCTTTCCAGAATTTACCACAGCAACGACTTCACCTGTGTAGGGCTCCCGCTCCACAGCTTTCACTGCCTGGCACTGGCAAACACATACACCAACAAATATCCCTTAAAAACAATGCTTTGTAGAGAATGACAGTTGAAGTAGTACCTACTTTGGTTACTTAATCTTGTCGGACATGTCCCCTTTTCAGAATCTAAAAAAAAGGCCCCCATATTTCTCAACTCCACCCCATAATTTCTTAGACTCTAAGAACAACTGCTTTGAAATGGTAATCAAGGTTAATCAGTGAGGGGAACTGTGCTTTGTGTTGGCAGCTCCACAGCTCTGGAAGCACTTCCCTCTCACAAATGAGCATGAGACTGATGTCCTGCACAGAGAGTTTATAGCTATTGCTAATTTCCAACCTTTGTCCCTATAGTTGGGCTTTAACCTCGACAATGCATCATTTCATAAAACCATAATAAACTATAAATACAAAACTACAATAAATGCATGTAACAGACAGAAAATACAGAAATATAGCATAAGAAAGATTCATGCATTAAAATGATTTCGAAATAATTAATTAAAATGACTGCAGCTCTGATTTACTTTTAACCAACCAACCAACCAACCTTTGACCTTTACTGTGGCCTTTACCTTTTTAGTACTGCTATCTCAAAAGATTTTTATGAAGTATATGCAGTGTAATCAGCACAGTACACTGTAAAAAAAACCTGTAATTTAACAGAATTTATTCTATAAACTTTACAGAATTTTATTTTGAAATATGTGAAATATCAATAAAATTACAAAAATAGACTGTGAATTAACATGTAAAATAATGTGAAAAAAATGACCTGTGAATAAACGTGATTTTTTTAAAAAATTTTTTTACAGGAAATCAATTATTTTTCCTGATAAAAGGACTTTAAAAATGCAGTCACAAGTGTAACATAATTTGTCATGTTTAGTTTAAAGATAAAACTGCTAAATTCTAGTTTATTGATGTAAATGCATATCCACAATATGATGCATTGAGTGCATAATGAGACAAAAAATGTCTGTAATTTCACATAAATTTGTTCATTAAATAACAGATATGCTGTGTCATCATGGAAGTTTTCACCAGAAAAATCGAGGGGAAAAATTTTCATTTTTATTATTCCATCCATCCATCCATCCATCCATTTTCTTCCATTTAACCACTATCTGGGTGCAGGAGCAGCAGCCTAAACAGAGAAGCCCAGACCACTCTTTCTTCAGCTACCTCCTCAAACTTATCTGGGGGAACCCCAGGCCAGCCGAAAGATATAATCTCTCCAGCGTGTCCTGGGTCTGCCCCAGGGCCTCCTTCCGGTAGCACCTCACCCAGGAGGCATCCTAGTCAGATGCCCGAACCACCTCAACTGGCTCTTTTTGATGTGGAGGAGTAAGCCCCCCTCCACATCGAGGTCTGGGCTTCTCTGCTTAGGCTGCTGCCCCTGCAACCCAGCCCCGGATAAGCAGAAGAAAATGGAGGGATGGAGTATATAACATCTGCAAGTACTAGTAAGCTGTCAAAACAGTTTACAGCCTGATCATGTCTGATCTCCTCTGAGCTTGCAAGCTAAGTGCGGTCGGGCCTGGATAGTATTGAATGGGAGACCAACAGGGCACAACAGGTGCCGTTTGGCCTGACTGTATCTCAGGGGGTGGAGCACATCACCTACTGGTCAGAAAGTTGGTAGTTCGAGCCCTGCCCGCAACAGTGGGCCAGATTAATTTTTTTTTTTACTTTATTTTATAGGGAAAAGAAAATTTCCTCTTTTTTTTAAGGAATTTTTCTACTTCCCCAGCTGCCAGAATGTTTGAATGTTCATTTGACAAGATTTTTTTTAACAGTGTAGGGAAAGCAGCACCAGTGTTAGAGAAGAATATGCAAAACAACTTTGCTGTATCATCCTATCATAAAATCAGAGTTTCTGAACCCTTAACCAAATGCTAAGCATGTCTATGTTTACTTAAAGTGTATTTCAGGTCAGTCTGATACCTTTTCTCTCTGAACCATCTTCTTGTAGAGGTAATCTGGGAAAGTCCTCAGTGGGCAAAACTTTCCAGAGCCCTCAGCACATGTGAACATGCCATTTTCATAGACCAGACGTCCACGGCTGATGGTGACCAGGGGTACACCATGACACCGCAGACCTTCATACAGGTTTATATCCCCTCCCTGGACCTGGCTCTCCACAGAAATGATCCTGTAGAGAGATGAAAAAACAGAAGTGACCCAGTTTAGCTAGGCAAAAGCTGGATCAGCCTTACAGCTTCGAGATAAAAGCTGCACTGAGACGAGCTGGTCGATAAATGGATGGATTGAGTTTCATACTTGGATCCCTCTGGGTCCCAGACTACCACATCAGCATCTGCTCCTGGGATGATCCTGCCTTTCCTTGGGTAGAGGTTGTAGATCTTAGCTGCATTTGAGCTTGTGACTGCTACAAAGCGATTCTCATCCATTTTACCTCCAATCTGTGAATTAGAACAAGTACACAAATTTAAATGCATTTCTAATAGTATGGATAAACACAAAATGCTACTAAATCATCTGACCTATCAAAAGAAGGCCAAGATGTTTTTGTGTCTCTTCTGCCTGTACATGTTTCTTAAAAGTTCACATTCATAACCATCAAAACAGATGTCTCATTTGTGGAAGTTCTCTGGTAGCCAGACAAGAACAAAAGAGCCATACATACCACCCCTTTTTCCCAGATGACACTCATACGGTCTTGAATGCCAGGAAGTCCATGAGGGATCTTTGTGAAATCATCCTTGCCCATGGCTTTCTGCTTGATGGTGAACGGACGATGGTCAGATCCCAAAACATTCAGAGTGTCGCTGAAGTAGGACAAAGGAAGTCATATTTAGTCACATTCATTACTTAATCAGTGGAAGAAACCAGAAACACTCATTTTAAATTGAACTTAATGACAGATTTTACAGTCTTTTTTTTTCTCTCACTTTCCCAGCAGGCTCATTAGGAAATTTGGAGTATTGGGGTCCAGGCGGAGAGGAGGCACAGTCACATGGGCAGCTGCATGACACCAGTCATGATGATAGTACTGCATCCCATTCAGGACAGCATTGGCTGTGGTAGTTTCTCCATGGACCACCTTGCCTGTGGTCAGACAGTTCAATAAAGACACATATTAGCTCAAATAATAGTGTAAGTAAGACAAACAAACAGTGATTTTGAGTTTACTTTGGGACACTATGCTGACGATTAAAGCAGACACTTAAGTAACATTTAAGTATTTTTATTTTGTAAGTGTAGATCAAATCTCATCAAATGAATACATTATTACTTGCTCAAACGATAGCAACACTGAATGTAAAAGATAAAAAGCCTCACCTTGCATCTTGGCTGTAGCCACTACATCTCCAGCAGACATACTGGAGACATTCACGAGATAGATTGGGCAGTGGGCCTAACAGAAAACACAGGTTATACAGTTATGTCCATAGGTTTTTGTACAGATGCTTTAATACAAGAGGTTTAACAAAAGTATTGCATTAGCTGTTTAGGAATTACAACCATTTTTATACACGATTCCCAATTTTCAGAATCTCAAAAGTAATGGGACAAACAAACTTTCTCCCTCAAACTGGTCCTTTCCTTCTACATACTTTCCCGTTCTTGCGTGTAAACACTGGTTTGCAACTTGTTGTAAACCCTCGTGATTGTAGACTTTGGCAATGATACACCTACCTCCTCGAGTGTTCTTGACTTGGCCAGATATTGCAAAGGAATTTTTCTTAACCAAGAAAAGAACTGTGCAATCATCCACTTTAGTTGTCTTCTACAAGAATGTACCAGATTCTTGATTTGGCCACTCCTAAAGTTTTTGCTATCTCACTGATAGTTTTATTTTTTTCAGCCTAATGATGGCCTCCTTCACAGACATTAAGATCTCTTTGGACATCATATTAAGAGATCCAGTGAAAAGCTAATGAATGCAAGATTAGTACTTGAACTCAATTCTACATCTTTTTGTTCTGCTTAATCTACTTGGCCATGAAACTGCTTATCAGTCAACTGTACAATTACACTTGAGCCTCTGACAATGGGGAAGCTGTGTATGAAAATGGCTGTAATTCCTAAACAGTTAATACAATACTTTCACTAAACCCCTTGAATTAAAGCTGAAAGTCTGGACTTCAATCATATCTTGAAAGTTGGATATAAAATCTGTAAGAATTTAAAGACAGCCATAGTAGTTCTATGAGGATGTAACAGATTATCTTTGGAGTTAAACGGTAATATCAGCATTGCTAACAATGGTGATTAAAATGTCTTAAGTTTAACATTCCTGGAGTTTATAATGACCTTATCTTTATTTCTATATTGTATATTTTTCTGACCTCCTACTCACCCTGTTGGCGATGGTAATTGCCCTGTGGGTTGCCTCTGCTTCCAACTGAAAGGAAATTACAGTAAATCAAAGTAATGCAGTAATTCAGTCATAGAAAAAAGTATTTTATACTCTTGACAAGAGTTTGAATATCATGAAGAGTATTGTTAGTTATAATTTGAATGAATTTTTGTACCTCTTCAGGCCTGCTGATTTCAATCCCTTCTGGGCCAGTGATGCCCAGATCCAATGCTTCCTTGGCGCCCTGAGAAAAAAAAAAAAAGCAAATGTTGATCAAAAACAAAATAAAGGAAAATGCAATTAAATAAACTTTTATGATAATTTCATTTGTGTGTACGCATTATAATTCCCAGAAATTTGAATAAATATCCCTTACCTCTGCCACAAGCTCGCCGTTCTCAGCATGGACCCTCGCTATGGCTCCGATGTCCTTACAGTGCTGCAGGACCTGGAATAGTTCACTATCCCGTAGCATGAACATGTCCTTATAAGCCATGAACATCTGAAAGGAGTTCACTCCTTTGTCTCTCACCAGCTTCTCCATCTCAGCTCGAACCTGCACAAGAGGAAGGATGACATGAGCTCAAACATGGCAAACATGTAGTTAAATCTTTTTGTTTAATGCCATTATTTGTTTTCCATCATTTATTCCTGTGAGTAAGTGGAATCGTAGTTGATTTCTTATCTTTCCAAGAGTTATAAATCCCCGTCTCTCATAATGGTCAAAAATGTAAAATTCATATCTCAGGGAATTTTTCATTCTTATTTTTTCTCATTTAGTTTTTTTTAAAGGATACTATTATGGTACATAAACTGGATAAAATATATCCAGAGGATATATGCTATTATCTGTTAATGTGGATCTCATTGTTTAAATAAAAATCTAAAATTGCATTTTACAGTTTTTAAAAGTCAATAAAATAAATTTCTTGTCTTTCTGATCAAGTAATTTATGATGGCGTATGATTATGTTATTATTACGTTATTATTATGTTGTGAGCTGTAAAACCTTAGACTAGAGAGTTTTTTCCTTTAAAAGAAGTGATCGCGCGGGGGGGGGGGGGGGGGGGGGGGGGGGGGGGCATTAAAATGACAAAGAGCGATTGCGTTGAAGTACCTTGGGTCCCCACCAAGTAACTCCCACATGCAGAGCGTAGTCACAGCAGGACTTGGAGTCGGCTGAGCTGCGGCACTTCTCGTAGGCTTCCAGCAAAGACTCGTTCTTCTCAGGCAGAACATGTCCGATCACCATGGTTGTGCCACCAGCCAAAGCAGCCTGGAAGAAAACCAAAGAGTAGCTCTCAAGTTACTTATAAAGTCTGCTGTAATGCTGTAGAATAATTTGCAAAAATGACGTGGTGTATTCACTGCTCTGCCATTCTTTCATTTATGATTTTTCAGTGTAAAAACTGTGTGTGTTTAGTATCCTCAGCTGCAGTTTAAGACTTAAATAATCTGAGATTTAATGAAACGACCTTAACTGAAATGAACCTTAATGCAGAAGGCATTGATTTATGAAGCCCATAAATACTAAAAGAACTTTAATCTACTAATCAGCACAGCCCCAGGTCTTAGCATAAAAATAATAGCTTCAATTACCATTAACGCTTATGGTTATCTTCACATTACTGCTATGGGAACTATAAATACTTCAATAGTTAAAGCACAGGATCAAGTGCTCTGTACAGTGTAATCATGTGGTATTGAAACCTATAAACTATATAATTTCTTTTCAGAATCAGCATTTCCTACTTTTCAACTCCCTAAAAGCAGATTTAGATGTTTCAAACACAAGCTACAGAAAATCTCAATAATCCAAACAAGTGAAGACAGGGTGTGTTTTGTGTATAAGTGCATGCTTCACCGAGCATCTGTCAGCTGACCCCAGAGAGTCGAGTAGTGTGTACGGAGGACGGGTGTGAGGGGGGCGTGGGTCTGAGAACCATTGTCTCCTTGCACAATAGCGTGAGTGAAAAGGCTTTGCGGCAATCTTTGCAGCAGCCCCCCGGTATCCATGGAAACAGATACTGATCTGCATTTGTCTCTGGACTTATTCTGGAGTATGGCAGCGGTGGAGCAGGCAGGGAGGGGCCAGGAGGGAGACAGAGGAGAGGAATGAGCAGCGGAGACAGAGAACGGCGAAGAATTGTGTCTGTCACCAGCATCTACGGGCCCGTCCGCTTGCAGCATCCGTCACCTCTTAGCTCCCATTAACTGAAAGTGCTCCAGAGTGATGAGTCATCATTGTGCCCTGAACCAGAGTGGAGTATCCCAGTCGTATCAGCCTCCAAAATTTCCTGGCAGGCACCCAAGCCCAGAGCAAAGTGCCAAAACATCTCAGTGTGATTTTGGAGAAATAAACTCTGCAACCTTGTGAGATTTACATTTATATATACACTTCTTATTTCCTTAATAACCAGCTGTTTTTGATGTCAATAATGCCCATCACAAGCTGTGTCTGGTTGGCACTTACTGTTTTTCAGCTAAATGCTTCGTCACTATTTTATCTGCCATTTTTTTCAAAGGAATTTCTGTGCTCTGCTTATCTGCAAAGTAATGGATAGATCACTTCTGGCTCTCTTAAGGGAAGGAGGAGTGGACTTTAAATCTGTATCTAAGATGACATCTTCATCTGCTTCATTTAAATCACTTTTAATGTGCTGTTTTCATTCTGTTTTGCTTTATATCTATTATTCTTTTATATTATTTTCCACTTCTTTGTTCTTAACTTTGACAGCAAAAGTACCTCTGCCTAAAATAACCAACATACTTGATCCCCAAATATTAAGAAGCATCAAAACAGAATAATAAAGCCTCACTGACACTGTGGCTAAAATTAACATCAGTGGGAAGCCTTTAAAAAAGAAAATAATTCAGTGGCTTCTGAATCTTAACCTGTCCTGTTTTGATAAAGGTGCTAAAGCATTAAATTAGCTTTTTTGCTTCTTCACAATTGAACAGCATAAGTTGCTTTACTTACAAACGAGACCATTTTTCATTCCATTTTGAAAAGGCTCTTACCTTGGTGCCGCTATAGAAATCATCTGCCGTGGTGGCATTCATGAAGCTCTCCTCCAGGTGGACACTGGTGTCGATACCCCCAGGAAGCACCAGTTTCCCCGAGGCGTCAATCACTTTGGCCCCACCTGGGATCATCAGCTCCTTCCCCACCTGCTGGATGATGCCATTCTCGATGTAGACATCGGCCTCCTGGGTGCAGTCGTCGTTCACCACTTTGCCGCCCTTTATCAGGATCCGCACATTCGCTGAGCTGGAAGACATGGCTATTGATCTGCGAGAAAGAGAGAAAATACAACTGAATGCTTTTTGCTTACTGTCGAGATTAAAGGGTGGCGATCTGATTCAAAGCGACCATCACAACAAATGAAAAGTTACAACCAACAGAGGAAATAAACCAGAGAACAAACAATCTGCAGCATTTCTAGGGAAAAACGTGTTACAACACCTCATTTTTACAGTAGAATAAGACTAAGGAGGAGAGAGAAGGGTCAGCGATGCTGCTCTGTGACCAGTCCGTCACACTGTGACTAACATCGGCTACAAGGCTGAGTAGGCTGTGTCAGTCACCGCCTGAGACCTGACAGCTCAGTGCACAGTGACATCATGGTAACTAGAAAAAAAGCTGAGTCCAGTTGGAGGTCACAACAGGGCAAGCAAGGGTCAATGAGACTATTATTTTGAAAGGACTGAAGAAGCATAATACTGCGTACAGTGGTGTTTACTCAATATGTGGCTATACTGTAAGAATCTTATTGGATAGAAAAATAGGATTAGAATAAATTGAGGTTGGTTTCAAGTGATTCTACTCCACTTCCTAAACTGATGGTCAGTATGTGCATATCAGAAGTGCACAGTTTTGCTCTTACATCATCTAAAGTCATTTTAAGATTTGAAATAGTCAGCTTTGGATTTAAACTGCTCACAGACATGCATGCTGTGATAAACATACACAAAGGTTCTTGAAAAAGTTGTTTTTAAGCAACTTCAAGCATTTTTAAGTGAACATGGAATGTGGGAAAAGTTTCAGTCAGGTTTTAGAATGCGTCACAGCACAGAGACGGCTCTTTTAAGAGTTTTTAACGATCTGCTTTTAACTGTGGACTCTGGTAGTCCTGCAGTTTTAGTACTTCTAGACCTGTCAGCTGCCTTTGACACTGTGGACCACGAGATCCTTCTATCCCGCCTAGAACATGAAATTGGCATTAAAGGCACGGTTCTGACTTGGTTCAGATCTTATCTTACTGATAGAAGTTTCTCTGTCCATCTAGGAAACTGTTTTTCTACCACAGCAAAGCTTTCTTGTGGAGTGCCTCAGGGGTCCATTCTGGGCCCAATTCTTTTCTCATTGTATATGTTGCCTCTAGGGTCGATTTTTAGGAAACATAATATTTGTTTCCACTGTTTTGCTGACGACATCCAGGTGTATATGCCCATCAAACTGAACAGCAGAGATCCATGGGAACCCCTGCTGAACTGTCTAAGTGACATCAAGTCCTGGATGAGAAACAATTTCCTAAATCTTAATGAAAGCAAAACCAAGGTCATATGCTTTGGTAAATTTGACCCCTCAAGCTACTCCTCTGGCACTCCGAGTCATTTGGCTCCTCACTGTCGTGATGCTGTGAAAAATCTGGGTGTCATTTTAGATAGTAGTTTTAAAATGGAGAAGCAAGTAAGTGCTGTTACCAAAATCAGTTTTTACCAACTCAGAGTCATTGCCAAGGTAAAACCTTATCTCCCACAGCAGGACCTGGAAAAAGTTATTCATGCTTTTATTACTTCCCGCCTGGACTACTGTAATTCTCTGTACTTTGGCATAGATCAATCATCTGTGCGCCACCTGCAGGTAGTCCAGAATGCGGCAGCTCGTCTTTTAACCGGTTTTAAAAAAGCATGAACACATTACCCCAGTCCTGTCATCCCTTCACTGGCTCCCTGTCCGTTTTAGAATCGATTTTAAGATTTTATTGCTTACTTTTAAAGCCTTAAACGGACTGGCACCTTTGTATCTGTCTGAGCTGCTTCACTGTCACACCCCTGTAAGAGCTCTGAGGTCATCGAACCAGCTGCTCTTACAGAGGCCTAAAACTAGACTAAAACAGAGAGGTGATCGAGCTTTTGCAGCAGCAGCACCAAAGCTATGGAACGATCTACCTCTCCATATCCGCACAGCTCAGACGATACACACATTTAAATCTCTATTAAAAACACATTTCTTTTCCTTGGCATTTGGCTGCAGTGCTACCTCCTTTTAGATGATTGTTTTATGGTATTTTATGGTACTTGTTTTAAACGTTTAAATTTTTAATTTTCTTATGTTATTTATTGTTCTTAATGTTTTTATTTATTTATTTTTATTTTATTATTTTATTTATTTATTTATATATTTTTATTTTTATTTAGTATAGTCCTTGGGGTTACAGATCTTGTACAGCACTTTGGTCAACGTCGTTGTTTTAAATGTGCTTTATAAATAAACTTGACTTGACTTGACTTGACTTGACACATAATTAGGAAATTGTATATCAACCTGTCACGTTTTAATAGCTAAGTCCAGTTTTGAATGCTTAAACAGGGATATTTTTGGACCAAAAAGGGACATCCGCACTTTTATTCCTGGCAGTGTGATGAATTTCAAAAGCATTCAGACATTTCTCATGTAAAGGTTAATCAGTTTATAGTAAAATAACAAATCAATACACCATAGACACTCTACTCACTATTTTATGGACTTGTTTCAGATAGCAGATTTGTACGGTTTGTGTAAGGCTTTCAGAGCTTGTCAGTGTCAGATCCTCACTTTGTAAACCGGATAGTTTCGGATGCTAAGCCCTAAAGACTGCTCTACTCTTATCTACTCTGTCCTAAGCATTTTTTGAACTAAGTAAAAGAAACACACACACACACACACACACACACACGCACACACACACACACACACACGCACACACACACACACGAAATATTTTCTTGAAATCAGTTCTTGGGTAGTACAGATGTAATTACTGTCAGTGGTTAACTACTCATCAGTAACAAAGAAACGTGTAGTTCCTCTCAGAACTACACCCTCCATCCCCTCCACAGCACTGTATTAATGTTGTGATGTGTGAGTGTGTTTCCATCCTTGCGTGCTTGCGTATATGTGTGCTTGCAGGATGCGTGCGTATGAGGGTGCGGCAACTTTACTGCAAGGCATGGGCTCCTCACACATCCAGATCTGATGGCTGATAATGTGCTGAATGTCCCATTATTAAATATACATCCACTGATACCTAAAGGCCGCATGTTAAACCACGCAGTTATTTATCTCCTAAAGCCTGGGGGGCAGCTACAGGCATAATAAAGTTATTATTCTATCACAGGGCCTATAGCTCAGTTACCAGTACGGAAGTTGTCGGAGGTTAGCTATTATTAAACATATGAGCTTGAGTTAGATGAAAGAGTTGCACCCTAAATAACTACAAATAAAATATCAAATAAGCGTAATTGCAGACTTATAAATCAAGGCTTCAGTTCATGGTATATTGCTCAAATGCCCTTAATATTATATTTTTCTTGTTCGTCCATAAAATAAACTAATAAATCCCTCCTAAAAAAGTGGTTTGAAATTAGCGCCAGTCATAATGCTTATTCCAGTAATTATGGCTATTTTGCTGATTAACTGTGAACACAGTGAAATGATGACATTTCCACTTGTGCCACTTGACACAAAGAAACCGGTCTCCATCCGGCATGATCGGCTGCACAGCGTTCATTACCGACCTAGAAACCGTCTTCCCAACAATCAGTCCGCCCTCCTCTCCTCCACAATAAACATGCTGTCTAAGTGGCCTCGCGCCTGGTGAAGAGATGCAATTGTACTTCTAGGCTGTGTATAGATTCTGGGGAGGATGGCAGAAACAGCAGGCAGGCAGGGACCAGACGTTTAGCCAAGAGGCATGGAAACAAAGTCTCCTTGCTCCAGGAGAGGATTTGCTCCCCAGGCACAGCCACGGCAGCCTAGCAGTCCTAATAATTCTGACAACGTGGACCACATACCTCCTCTATGGGCCTGTTGCTGCTGCTACTCCACTCGGCTCACTGGTTACTTTCTGACAGAAACAGAATACAACACAATCCGTGGATGGCACTTCCCAAGGAGATACACACACACACGCACACACACATACACCAGATGGATACCTTCCTGGCCGGTCCGGGACCAGCAGACGCAGCATCATCACCGTGAAGTCAGCAAGGAGATACAAGTAAGACTTCCGATGGTGGATTTCAAAATAAAAGCACACTAATTATTTCACATACCCAGAGCTGTCTTCACATCATTAATCAACTGCCACATAAAAAGAAACAAGAAATAACTCAATGAAATGGATGGATGATTTGAAGACCCCTGTTCACCAGATCTGCATGTCTCCCGCTAAATTCAGATGCTTTTTTTTTTTTTTGTCTTTTATTGTGTAGCCAAATTATCATCTTCTGGTGACAGTCTGTGTTTCTTTGGTTACCTTGACGTAGCTCGCAGCATCCAAGCCGTGCGACGGTGTGACGCTCCAATCAGCTGCGTTCAGTGAAGGCTTGGTCGCTCAAGCGCCCAATTAATTTGGACTTAGGGCGTGTTCACTCCGAGGAGGCTGTACCACTATCAGAGGAAGAGGGTGATTATGAAGACACCAGTACAGTGAGGCTGCCTAAAATACTATTATAATTTACAGTTACTGCTAATGTCACGGATTTAATGGCTTATGTGTCTTTATGAGCTTCAGTTTGAGGCATAAATAGCCGTTTTCACCTTGTGCGTTATCTTGCAACGACTTCAAATCAATCAACAGCTATAAATGAACTAAAGGGAAGAAAAAGAAGAATAAGAAACAATATTGCAAGCAATAATATGGCAGTAGCAGAAAGTGTAACTGCAGGCGACTCATCAGTTCTGATTGATGGCTGAATTGGAAGCTGGAGAATGGTGAGATGTTCAGGTTTGATGTGATCAAACGACAGCTGCAGGCTATCACCTGTATTTAAAGCAGTGCAAGTAGTGAACGCTCAGGTGCCAAGACACTGAGGCACAGATCCTCTGCTGGAGGAGCATGGAAACTGGAGCTGAATATCAATGTTCACGGGGTAAAAGGCTCCTGACAGTAACAGACTTAAACAGCTTGGTAATTATGGCTGGAGAAGCTCAAAAGATAAAAGTTTATTCAGTGCTTAAGCCCCACCCCCGCCCAAATTGTTAACCTATTACTAACCAAACTAATATCAGGAAGTTTTTATTTTTGTATTTGTAGGTTGTTTTGACCTCCTGTGAAAAGGGAAGTTGAAATTATATATACTATTATATGTCTGGTGTTATATGACTATTAGTTAGATGCACTCACCTGCCCCTTTATTAGGTACTAGTACCGGGTTGGACCTCCTTTTGTCTTCAGAACAGAAAGAGTCAATAAGGTGCTGGAAACATTCCTCATAGATTTTGCTCTATATTGGCACGATAGCATCACACAGTTGCACTCATGATGCCACTCTCCCCTTTCACCACTTCCAATCAGTTTGAAATGATTTGAGTTTTGTGACATGTGGCTATTTAAATTAAGCTCAGTTTATTTCTTGACCCAAAGTATGCCAAGGAAAATATCCCTCTCAACATTACACCGCCAGAAGCAGCTTGAAGTGTTGATACAAGGCAGGATGGATCCAAGCTTTCAGGTTGTCTAAGTCAAAGTCTGCCCCATGCCGCAGCAGAAATCAAGACTTCTGTTGTCCAATTTAGTGAGTCCGTGTGAATTGTAGCCTCATTTTTCAGTTTTTAGCTGACAGGAGTGACAGCTGGTGTTATTTGCATTACTGTTGCAATCAGCTCGACTCAGTCTAGCCCTTCTCCTCTGACCTCTTGCATCAACAAGGCATTTTCATCCAGAGAACTGCCGCTAACTGGATATTTTATCTTTTTCCAGATCATTCTCTGTAAACCCTTGAGATGGTTGTGTGGGAAAATCCCAGTGGCTCAGCAATTTCTGAAATACTCAGACCAGCCCGTCTGGCAACAACAACCACACCATGTTCAAAGTCACTTAAATCATCTTTCTTTCTCATCCTGATGCTCAGTTTGAACTTTAGCAGGTCATCTTGACCATGTCTACATGCCTAAATGCATTGAGTTGTTGCCACGTGACTGGTTGCTTAGATATTTACATTAATGAGCACTTGCATCTAATAGTGTCTGGCGAGTGCAAATCATTGATACTTTTGTATGACTTGGGTTTTCATATGTGCAAAAGGCTTTTTTGTTAATGCATCTTACTAATAATTTTGTCAATGTCTCTTTTTATTTCTCCCATGTCATGATAGTTTCTCACATCCATACTGTTTATCCTGCATAGACTTCAGAAGTGTTAAGTGTTCGCACTGAGAAAATACTCCTAAAACAGACTACTTACTTACTTGGACGTGTCAAAAGTCTTCTCTATTAAACTTGTCTATTGCTTTAATTGTAACATTCGATGCTGAGATTATTTTACGCTTTGAGTGTTAGCAACACGCCGTACTTTATGTGATATATTGATTGCTGATGGTAAATTTGCCATTAATTAGTCATGGTCAGTTTCAATTGTGGCATGATTCTCATGCTGAAGATCTAAAACTACTTTCTTTGGCCTTAGTGTAAAGAGTTTGGGTACATTTTACAAGATATTAATAAAAAAAGAAAGAAAAGAAAGACACATGGTGACATTTTTTTTTTTTTTTGCACAAAAACAATACATTTATTCAAGTGTTCTCCAGCACAAGTACATACGGAGCCTTTATCTTCTCTCTGAACACTAAACATAAGTATGGGGGAGGGGGAGGGGGTCAAAGTGGAGAATGACTGCTACATTTGCTGTATGAACTGGTCTTGAAAAAAAGAATATAGGCCAAAAAAACCCCAAAAAACAGTTATGACAGAAAGAAAGTAACACAGAGCGTCAACAGTATCACTGAAGTATTGACCTGCCTTGACCAGTAAAATGAAATGCTGTTTCTGATTTTTAAAAAAAAACACAACAAAAAAACCCAAAAACAAACAAATAAGCATCAGTTCAAAACAACATTCGGAAAGCAGACATGGAGAATATTGTGGCATGGAATGTAGGATAAAGAAGCAATGCGCATTAAGCGTACATTATGCTACAGTAAAAGTTATTACCGTTTTTTTTTCTCACGATTTTCCCACAGATAAGCACCGACTACAGCAATCTCTAGTCTAAAACAATATAGCAAACCTTTCATTATTTGTTATCCTTATTTTTTTCAAGTACAAAGATAAATGCCTTTGTTAATATATTTATATGAGTGAAATAATAGTTATTTTTCATTACTACAAGGAACTTAAAACAGTCATTGTCAAGACACGTTTATTTGTCTTCCAATCAAATAGATTTTTCTTGATTAGATAAAATGTTTAGCACCATCGGAAACGCCTACAATCCCTCTTTTTAAAGTCTTATAAAAGGAAACACAAGTTAAAAAAATAAAACAAAAAAAAACACCACCGTGTAGGGCTGTGCAGTGAAGTTGAGACCGTTCATCTTAAAGCTGTCCTTAGGCCAATGTTAAGATCGCAAAACATCCAATCTGGATTCACTTGAAATAAGAAAAAAAAAAAAAAAGCTGACTTGGAGTCTCCCTACATCTAATGCTTTAAGCTTCGAATCAAATTTGTCACTTGATTTTTATTTTCGACCTAAGATTTTCTTTCTAGTTTGATGATATATATTAGCAAAGAATTATATTTGTACATCTCATACGTAATTAAAAAAAAAAGAAAAACAAATTGAAAAACAGCAACCAGAAAACTCTATGTACAGAATGTACAACCACCGAAGGGATGTTAGGTATTAAAGGAGGAGAAGGAGGGGCGATAACATCTGATAAAATACAAAGCACGGCAGCTCATAATGAGCCTCGTGCGTGGACAAAAATGATGGCAATAAGGTCACTTAAGAAATTAATTACATTAAGAAATTAAATTTCAACTCTTAAATATGATTTAGATAAGTGATAACATCTGCTCTTATTCTTTACTCTTTGAGTGCTGACATCTGTGTCAAACACTGTGTCAGGTTTTTGTTTCGACAAACTGCAGCCTAAATCCTCTATGTTTAGCTTAAAGGTTACAATCAAGAGAATTTAGTTTGCGCGTGTAATCCAAATTCGGATTGGCACATACAATTTGCCAACTTGACGACTGGAATTTATCAAGCAAATGGCGGCGGCCCTACTGTCCTTCACAAGGGACAAAATATTTTACAAAGCAAAAAACACAGCTCTTTGACTCTGTCTTACATTTTACAATCTTAATAGAAATAGACATTCCTTGAATTTATGTGGTAACATACTGTATCGCTGTTTCAAAACAGAGAACAATATGGACAATGGAAGGTGGGAAAAGGGTTTGGAGGTTACAAATGACAATCCATCTACTGTACACCGAGTCAAATAACATGGGTTTCACATATCAAAATCCATTCTTTCACTTCTATTGGCACAGCCCTACTGTATACAAAAAGTATTACACGAGGGTAGATCAGTTCACATCATAAAACTAAACGAAAAAAAAAAAAAACAATTCACAAGAAATATTAAAAAAAAAAAAGAAAATGAAAGTGTACATATAAAAGTGCTTGATAATGTTGATAAAACAGCACAAAATTGCTATAAAAAGGTAGAAGAACTTTGTGAAGCGGCACCATATTGTTGAGGATTTGCACCTGACAGTTATTCAGTTTAGAGAGGTGGAAGCTGGGGAGGAGAGCTACCCGGCCTGGTCGCTCTCCCTCCTTCCAGCGACCACGCTTACTAACAGTTGTACAGTAATGTCATTGGTCAGGATGAAACTAGAAAAAAGTAGCTCACCACAGACTTTGATCTTAAGTTTTTTTTGTTTTTTTTTTGTTTTTTGTTTTTTTTTAATGACAGAAAACATCATCTCCCATGTGGCTAGCTTCACTTTCTGTTTGTGCAGCTCCAGACAGTGAGCCTGAGTGTGGCAAGGCCGAGAGATTTAAAAGAGCACCAATACAAACTGTGTAATAGCTGTAAAAATGCAGAAAAGAGGATAAGCTCTATTTTGCAGTCAAAACGTCGGTCGCTCCCATTTCCTGTGAAGCGAACCGAACGGCACACAACAGTATTTATTTCTTTTTTCATTAAATGTAAAAACGTCAAACAAAAGTTTTTTCCAGCAACAGGTTAAAGCGCTCCGTATTGTCTAAAAATGCAGTGCCACATGGGCTATGATGTTTCATATCACCTTGGAGCACCATGGTATTGTAACCATATTACAGTAGTACCTTTATTACCTTCAGTTGTGTATAGAAACTGTAAACAAAGAGGTATATGTGATCTGGTGTTTTGGATTCTCAGAGACACAGCTCTCTTGACACTGAAGAAAACATCCCTGTGAGGCTCAGTAGCTGGAAGCATGGCTGCACTGCAGGTGATAATCTCGCAGTACGCTCACACAGCAGAAACATTTCACATATCTTGAAGAAAAAAAAAAAAATATTTCCTGTCTTTCTGATGTTTCCCAATGCATTCCCGTCCCTCTTTTATAAGACATATCTAGCACTGTTCTGTCTCCGTGTCTTGAGAAGAAAGCATAGTCTCAAGTATAGCTTGCACAAACAAATCAACAATACTTGATAACACTGCTAAAAGGTAAAATGACATATAAAATTAAATAGAATAAGAATTACAATTCAAATACAAGAAATAATGTGAAATCTATGTCAATGTTTTGCTCACAAATTATACCAGAGTATAATTTGAGGATCAAGGCTCTTGTTTCTAGTCACAACATACAGTTGCGGTTCCTAAATGGTTCTGAGCTAGTTTTTTTGACTGCTCAATCACAGGCAAAGTAATCTTTGAGTGGTGCGAACAGGTGGCGGATAACTGGGACGCTCCATGATCTGCCCAGCAGCCTCTGCCTCGCCAGTCGGCTCATGTTGGACACGTCCGTATAGTGGACCGGAAAGCCAAAGACCCTGACACGAGCAAGCATCCACACCACAAATGCAACCGCCGAGCAAATGAGGGGAGACAAAGAAAGACAATCTTGAATCTCTGACCTCTGAAAAAGCGTACGAAGTAGGGTGAGGTAGGATGATCTTTTTTTTTTTTTTTTTTTACATACCTCTCCATCTCAGTGCACCACAGTATGTCCTCCTTCTCGTTCATGTAGACTGGGAAGTGCTGGTCCTTGCCCTGCTTGATGGAGTTAGACCTAGTAGTGATAGTCCTCACCTTGCCAAACTAGAGAAGAATTAAAGGAAAAAAATTGTTTATGACATTTTAATTTCCTTGCTGGGTAAAAAAACCTACAAAAACTGAGATACCGTTTCTAAAATTTTCAGGTATCTTCATACCTATGTTGCATTTCTGATCAGATGGGCTGGTAAACAGGATCCCATGTGAAGACTATCAACATGATGTATCATGATTTTTCAGATCTGATCAATGGATTTTCAAACTATTACATCTAGCTGCCACATGGAGCCACCAGTGTGCAAAGTTGTACACTCCTGAATCAAATGAACACACATTATCAGCTATGATAATTCTACTGTATTTAAATTGAAGATGTCAGATGCATCACAGAGAAAAATTATGATACTTTGTGTCTGTGATTACATCAGCTGGCAGACTCATGAGTTTTTGCACGCACTTGTGTGCCAGCATGATGTGTACTGAAAGACATACTGTAAGTACCTTGGCTGTTCTGCCATGTTCTAAACAGTCCTGGAGTTCCAGCCTATCAGTGCACATGGCAGTCAAAGGCCTGAAAGGGAGAATGAACATGAGCCACAATTTTAACACCTCATTTAAAGTGGACCTAATATGCATTTCCTTTTTTTCTACTGTGTATATACACTCACAATGGTGGATGCTCAGATTAAACATGGATAAAGTTTCAAATGATGAGATAGCAAGTCCATGTATGGAGGCACGGTTGTTAGCACCGTCGCCTCACAGCAAGAAGGTCCTGGGCTGAAATCCATCAGCTGTCCGGCCTGAGGCCTTTCTGTGTGCAGTTTACATCTTCTCCCTATGCCTCTCTGTGGTCTTTGCAGGTACTCTGGCTAAGACATGCATGTTAGGCTAACTGGTGATTCTAAATTGCCCATTGGTGTGAATATGAATTAATAGTGTGTGTTAGCCCTGCAACAGAAACAACCCCCGTGAGCCAAAAGCTCAGACATTACACTGCTCTAAATTATAAGGTTTTAGATAGTTTTTCTATACTTGGAGCTAGACCAGCTGTCTGATTTGAACATGTTGTAGGCTTATGCCTTACAGAGTGGACGAGATTTAACTCAAAAAAATCTATTTACCCATTTTAGGTGTGCAATACAGCACATGCTGCATTGCCCTGGTACATTTACCTTTTTTCTAAGGCCCTCCCCTGCAACCTTGCCTTTAACATCACAGTGCAATGAACTCTGGGTAATCCCCTTGGGTAAAGTCTGCAGAAATGCATACTTGTAAAAAGCGTGCATAAAGGGGTCATAATATCAGGCAGAGAGATCCCTCATGCACTTGATGATGTGACAGTGGAATAGCCTTAATCCACTGAGTCTGTAGATGTGGACATTGGGATTGGGCCAAGAGATGAACTAGGGCCCAGTAAAACATATTAAATTTTTATTTTGAACTATGAATCATGCAAAGCTACACTAATAGAGTCCAAGAATAAAAATATGGAGCTGGAGGTAGTAATAGGTCCTTTTCACAAATGTGAAAGTAGGACATATTAGAATGAATTGGATCTGCTATACTATAATTCTCTTTATCTACAATTTCAAACTAGAAAAAAAAATTGGTGCTAAAAGTCTGAAATTACTTCTAATCTAGGCACTGAAATCAGTTTCACACCAGACCAGAATGGTACTTCATTTTGATTCACTGATACTGGAGATAATGTAATTTACTGTTTTATGCATTACATACAGTATCATATAGTGATGTTTCCTCTGTGAGTACAAGGCTACATATAGTCTTAAAAAACCACAACAAAAAAAAAAATCTAAGCCAAAGCCAAATCAAATAGGTTTATTGCTATTGGTTTATTTGATTTAGGTATGACTGCTATAGCCACTATCTTATCTACAGTCATGGTAAAAAGAAAGTAAACCCTCTTAAAATTCTCAGGTTTTACATATGAGGACATAAAAATAATCTGGTCCTTAGCAAGTCTTAAAACGAGGTAAATACAACCTCAGATGACCTACAAAACACCATGTATTACACTGTCATTATTTATTTTACAAAACTTAATCCAAAATGCAAAAGAACTGTGAGCACACCCTTACTGCTTCCATAGGAATTAAGAGGGTAAGTAGCAACCAGGTGCTGCAAATCAAATTCACTTGATTAATTGATCATCAGCAAGTGTGAGCACCTCCATAAAAAGCAAGAAGCTTTGCTGATCTGGAGCATTCAGCTGTGTGTTAACACAATGCTACAGAGGAACGACATCAGCAATTATTTTAAAGAAGCTGTTGCTGCCCGTTAGTGTAGGAAGGGTTATAAGGCCACAGTGAGAAAGATTATTCACAAGTGGAAAACATTCAAGACAGCTGCCAAGCTTCCCAGGAGTGGATATCCCAGCAAATTCATCCCAAAGTCAGAGCATTCAATGCTCAGAGAAACTGCCAGACATTGCCTCACCTTGACTGAACCTGACTGAAATGTTGTGGCAGGACCTTAAGAGATTTGTGCATAAACAAATGCTACAAACCTGAATGAACTGAAGCAACATTATAACGAAGAGTGCGACAAAGTTCCTCCACAATGATGTGAAAGACTAATAAAGTCATACAGAAAAAAATTACTTCAAGTTATTGGTACTAAAGGTGGTTCTATAAGGTAATGAATCATCACTTAGTTTTCAACGCACTACTTTTTCATTTTGGCACAGTGCAATATGTCATGTGTTGTTGTTTATCTCAGGTTGTATTTACCTAATTTTAAGACCTGAGAAGGACTAAATAGTTGTATATTATGTCCTGATATCTTCAACCTTAGAATTGACAGAAGGCCTTTTTTAAAAAATATTTTACGTGACTGTAGGATGGACAATTCTACATATGCAGTCCCTTTATTGTATTGTGTTACTTTTTGCCCATTGACTCTGTTAAATACTAGTTTTTCTCACCATTCATGCACCAACCTGTTCATGCCAGGAAGGTTACCCCAGAAGTAACGGGCACGGTGGGCAGCGGACACCTCCTTGGCATCGATCATCACTGGGTTACACTAAAAGCAGAGACAAGGAAAAAAAAACACCAGTCAGAAAGGAACCAAGGTAAGAAGCTCATGATTGCATACAGAATGGTAATGGTACTGTATTTTATCTGTATATTACTATAATTAAAAACAAATTGCTGTCTAAATTATTGCCACTCATAAATTTCCAAATCGTCAGCTTCCTCAGCGGCCAATCATTTTAAGGGGAGAGTATTTTTAATCTAACAGCTAATGAGGGCTTCACCTAGTAGATAACCAGAAAGACACTATGTACGATTAGATTAAAACACATTAAAGATGGCATATTAAAGCGATAAATCAAGATCAAGAGGGTCAGAGCTCCCTTCTAATAAACTGTCTAAAGATTATGAATTATTACCACAAGGGGGCATTCATAACCTAACAATTCCCATGTAACTCATGCCATTATACTGCATCTACAGCCCAAAAGGTAACCAGTTATTTGGTGTTAGGTAGAGAGGGCAGATATGAGTGAAGAAACTAACCTCTAAAAAGCGAGATATGTCCCTCTTGTCACTGACACCCATGGCAACCACATTTTCAAAGAGCCAGAAGAAGGGCCTATCGTCCCCCTCCTTCGGCCGAGCCTCATGGAGCAGCCGGTAAAACTCAAAGAACAGGCGCCCGGTGCCCTCTGTGAGACAGAAAGTGGTGTTAAACAAGGTGCTGCAGCAAAGCAAAAGACACAACTTGCTTATATTCTGGTGACTTTCTTTAGCTCAGTAGCTTTATTTAACTGTGGTGACATGAATTTCCAAACTAATATAGGAGCAAAGCAAAAGGAGAGTGAAGTCATTTAAACCCACCATAAAGACCCTTCCTAGCAGGATTGACTATCGAGAGGTCATTGCATGGGCTGCCACCTATAATGAGATCAAAAGGACCCCATTCCTGTATCTGTATGGAGAGAAGAGACAAAGTCAGGATTAGTGAATTAGAGACAGTACTTTGTATGAAGTGAACCAGCAATGCACTACTCTGACCTTTATTTATAGTATGAAATAAATACTCTGACCTTTATTTATAGTGTGGAATAAATACAACAACAACAAAAAAAAAAGTAATGCAGATGCTTTATAATGTCTTTATTGTCCTCTAGTCTCCACTGTTGTGTCCAGTGTCAGTCAGTTGTATATCTGGTAAGCAACCTGATGCTAAGGCATGAAAGAAAATTCAAATATTATGTTTGGGAGAATTTGGATCAAATTGTGAGAAAATAATATCCAATGCTACTTAGTGCATGCAAGTAATTACATCTTACTAGAATGACTGTAGCGTATGTGTGTATGCATGTATGTATGTATGCATGTATGTATGTACATATCTCTGTATGTAGCCTCCTCCTTAACAGTTGGGCCAATCTGAACAAAACATTGTATGAATATTGTCACACATACAGTGATTATTAGCATTTAAAAAAACATTTATTGTAAATTCTAATTCTTTTGTATTCACCATCCCCCTGAGAATGCAATGTTGCATTTTCCATTTCTGTTAGTGTCACGTATCGTGTTTAACATACGTCACCTGTACTTATGCTATGTTGCCAAAAGTACTCACTCACCCATCCAAATTATTGAATTCAGGTGTTCCAATCACTTCCTGGTGTATAAAACCAGGCAGCTAGGCATACAGACTGCTTCTACAAACATTTGTGAAAGAATGGGTCGCTCTCAGGAGCTCAGTGAATTCTAGTGTGGTACTGTGATAAGATGGCACCTGTGCAACATGAAATTTCCTCACTACTAAATATTCCACACTCAAGTGGACAGAGGTCACCAACTTTCTTCAGAGTCAATCCTACAGGACCTCCAAACTTCATGTGATCTTCAGATTAGCTCAAGAACAGTGTGTAGAGAGCTTTGTGGAATGGGTTTCCACAGCCGAGCAGCTGCATCCAAACCTCACCGAGCGCAATGCAATGCATCAGATACAGTGACCACTGGACTCTAGAGTAATGGAGATGTGTTCTCTGGAGTTACAAATCATGCACCTCCATCTGGCAATCCAATGGACGAGTCTGGGTTTGGCACTTCCCAGGAGAATGGTAGTTGTCTGACTGCATTGTGCCAAGTGTAAAGTTTGGTGGAGGGGGGTTATGGTGTGGGGTTGTTTTTCAGGAGTTGGGCTCGACCCCTTAGTTCCAGTGAAAGGAACTCTTAATGCTTCAGCATACCAAGACATTTGGGACAATTTCATGCTCTCAACTTTGTAGGAACAGTTTGGGGATGGCCCCTTCCTGTTCCAACATGACTGGAGTGCACAAAGCAAAGTCCATAAAGACATGGATGAGCAAGTTTGGTGTGGAAGAATTTGACAAGCCTGCACACTCCTAAACCTTGTGGAAAGCCTTCCCAGAAGAGTTGAAGCTCTTATAGCTGCAAAGGGTGGGCTGACATAAACCCTATGGATTAAGAATGGGATGTCACTCAAGTTTATATGTGTGTGAAGGCAGACGAGCAAATACTTTTGGCAATATAGTGTATCTGAGCATTCACCAAAGTTTGTATCTGCAGTGGAATTTTCTTTATCAGTAAACACAGAATGAAAAATTTGAAAAAGCACAGCAGGCCTGGCAAAAATCACCTGTAGCATGGGTTTTGCTAGTATCTGTAATCATCTGTTTGGAGTTTCTATTCATTTATTCATGGGATCTGTGCTCTTTAACCACAAATGTATGCTATGAGCAGTCTTTGTAACATTCAGCTAGTATTAAGTTAATGCTGTAGGTCTGAGATCTGCATGCCAACATGGATCTGAATGAATGTGCTTATATTTTTGGTACAACAGGTAGATCATTTTTGATAAAAATGCATGTGATTTGTAATTTATATGTATAAAAATGTTTATGCATTTCAGTTTCTGACTTTATGCATAAGTATTATTATTATTATTATTTCAAGCTGGTTGTCAATTGATGCTGCTGGTGTTTTGTTAGGGTTATTTTAAGTTCACAGCATTTTGGTATAATCAGGAAAACCTCCCTGCCATTTATGTGTGTGTGGTGGGGTAAGGAGGCCCTAGAACAGAGCCATGTCAAAAAAATACCCCAGAAAACTATAAACCTAAAATTCTGACTATAGTTATATGAAATTTTTTTGCATTTGACATTATAAGAAAAATGCAACACATGAAACACATGAAAGCAAAAATGCACACTCAGACACAACAGGAAGATAAACCCACATGTTTGCGTGTGACGTTCCGCACGTCTCCAACGTACATGATGCGACCCTGATGCCGGACAATACCCACAGTAATGGAGTCTTCACACACTTCGGAGGCTACGTAGCGATCCACTTGGATGCCAAGTTCTTTGAGCACCAGCAGCCCTGGGCAGGGTGTAGTTAAAGATCAAAAAAACAAAACCAAAAAACAGTGGATTGATCTGCAGTGGATTGATAGGTGGCAAAGTTGCCACCATTAATATGAAAAGGAAAGAAAATAGAGTCACACAGACTTTGATAAGACAAACAGAAAACTGTCTAACCTGTGGCAATGCCGTCGAATAGCGACAGGACACGAATGGGTTTTCTCTTCTCCGCCATGACTGGGGGGTAAAGCTTTGGTGGATCCTGAAACACAACATCAGCAAAGGGGGCAACAGTGACTCATCAGTGAGACAGCTATGGAGATTCACGGCCTAAAGGTCAATTACTTACAAAATCTTGGTCATGATTATTTGCAAAGAAGTGCTGGAGACGGCTGGGCCAGTCAGTACGACGCTCTAACAGCCCAAACACACTCTTCTGACCACACATGTAGCAGTTCCACGGGTCTTCTTTGATGGCAGCGTGGGCAGCTCCTTGACCAACAAGGAGGTCCACGCACTCAACACAGAAGCACCTGAACCAAAGACAAGAACATTTATTTCTATAACGACTGCTAAATCTACCTGTTAAAAGCAGTCATAGTGTTAAGCACATTAGGCAGACTAACAGAAGCATATATTTTCTTCACAAATACCTAATAGCGATTCTTTAGTTTCACGATGTGTCATTAAATGTGGTATATGACATATTTTCCATTTTCCATTAGAAGACCAAAAAAAGATACTGTTTAAAATAGGCTTGATCTAAGAAAATAAATGTTGGAAATGTAACAAGTAAGTGAAAACACTAATACATGTTCTGTGGGGTTCACCCACGTTACTGCCTTTTTAGGAGAAAGTACTAAAAAAAAACTCAGCAACCTCCAATTCCAACAAATATGTCTATTAGGCGACAAATCCTTCGTGCCAGTAGGACTTTCAGGAGAAATGTCTGGTCTGGCAGTAATGGCTCAACTAGAAGAGGAACTGGAAATTGTAATTGGAAGAGCCCCCACCCCCAACACACACACACACACACACACACACACACACACACACACACACACACACACTACACAGAGTGGCACAATGCTTGTGTTTAAAATGTGATTGCCAAGGTAATTATTAGCCAAAAAGCAAAGCCAGACGCATCTGGCATAGTTGGTTAACAGATTATAAAAGAATACTGGGGGGTGCTGGAGTTTTTCCTCTCTTCTTGCTTTGAAAACATACACACCCAAAGCATTTTGTTCAACTGCTTGTTAGCGCAAATGTCTAATAAACCAATCAATGCATAATAAGCCAACTCAGTGCATTTAGGCATGTAGACATGGTCAAGACGACCTGCTGAAGTTCAAACCGAGCACTGGGATGGTAACAAAAAAAAAAGCTGATTTAAGTGAATTTGGATGTAGTATGGTTGTTGGCGCCAGATGGGCTGGAGTATTTTAGAAACTGCTGATCTGCTGGGATTTTCCCTCACAACATCTCTAGGGTTTACAGAGAATGATCTGAAAAAATGAAACTATCCAGTGAGTGGCAGTTCTCCGGGTGAAAATGCCTTGTTGATCCCAGAGGTCAGAGGAGAATGGCCAGATTCCTTCGAGCTGACTGGAAGGCAAAGCATCAAATCTTGAAAGGCTTCAGCAGCGGAAGAGCACACTGGATGCCACTCCTGTCAGCTAAGAACAGGAAACTGAGCCTACACTTCACATAGGCTCACCAAAACTGGACATCAAATAACTAGAAAAATATTGCCTGGTCTGATGAGTCTCAATTTCTCCAGCAACATTGAGGTTGTAGGGTCAGAATCTGGCATACACAACATGAAAGCATGGATCCAGCAGTTCAGGCTGACGGTGGTGTAATGGTATGGGGGACATTTTTTGGCACACTTTTGGCCCCTTAGTACCAAATGAGCATTGTTTAAAAAAAGCCCACAGCCTATCTGAGTATTGTTGCTGACCATGTCCATCTCTTCATGACCACAGTATACAAAGCTCCAGTCACTTCAAACTGCAGCCAACAATTCCGCGTGATGTTGTCGTGTCAATATGGAACAAAATCTCCGAGGAACGTTTCTAGCTACTTGTTGAATCTGTTCCACGAAGAATCAAGGCAGTTCTGAATGCAAAAGGGGTCCAACCCAACACTAGCAATATGTTCTAGCTGATGAAATGTCCACTGAGTGTAAATATCCATACAGCATGTCATTTTCTTATGTCAAATTTGCACTTTCTAAGAAATTAATTAATCTTACTAAGGAATATCTGTGAAGCCAAGGCCTGATATATCTCATTCTTTAGAGTAATAAAAAATGAAGACACCTGCTGTAGCAAGAAGAACCACAAAGTTGGTTTTGAATACTTCAGCAAGTGTGCAAGATACAATCCCAAAAATCTACAGGCTGAGATAAAACAGAAGATCGACCAATGAGTACCAAGGACTTGTGTGACATAACGTGGTAATGACTATTGGCTACCACTGGCAACCTGATCTTTGGCTGTTTCTTGTTGACAGTACTGAAACCACAGAATATCTGCACTCTTATTCTTTAAATAAAGCTGTGCAATACATGACTGACATTTCTCTCCTAAATCAGTTTGTTTATCAGTCATAGGGTCAGAAATGGTGCACAGTTTCAGTATCATTCTTTGTTTTCCATTTACAAGGTCTAGATTAAATGGTTTTGAATGAGGTTTGTGGGTTTTGAGAGGCAGCGAGTTATCATTAACAATGTCATCCAAGTGTCAAATGCCACATTCTAGACACAGCATTGTTTCTGATCAGTTCAGCATGTCTCTGACAAAGCTCGATCTATTCTCAATGGTAATTTTCGAGATTTCAATCTCACTGTGTGAGAATACTTTATCAGACTACTTCTTTATAGTTAATAATGCCCTATTCAGCAGACATACAGTGCACCCACACTTTGTAAAATATTTGTGATCAGCCACTTCTCCACTGGACCTCCATGATGGTGCCTGACATCACTGCTATGAGATTTGTGATACACTACAAAGCCTCTATTGTATATCCAATATGAGCAGTGAAGGCACAATCCTACTATCTGTGTTGGAAAAACAAGCATAAATTTAGATGCGAGTACATATTAACCACTGATCTGTGTAAAGACTGTATATTTGGGTCCTATTCACAAATAAAAAATATTGCTTTTATTTGCTACACAGCTTTACAATGTTCTACATTAAGCAATAATTTTGTGAGGAATTTTAAAGGCAAAGAGACTTGAGAACGTGGAGTGGCTGAACATCCTGCGCCATAAGTATGAAAAGGAAGCAGTTTAAAAAATTTAAGATTTAACAAAGGCATTTTCACGACAATTAACACTAGAAATGGGAACTTGCTGACATTAGGTCAAGTTACAGAAGTGCGGAGTGAATGTTTTGTTTCAGTAAATTTTCCCATTAGATTCCCATTAGAGTAGTCTATAGTCCGTAGCTTTAATAGCTATTACTACAGCTATTCCCATTATATTTCCTTATTGCCATGTCTTTTAATAGTGGGGTCATTTCATGAAAAATCATTCAGAACCCCTGCAGAATCAGCAAACCTTTTTGTACAGTAATGCAACCAAGTCAGTTTTACAGTTCAGGATGAGCTTTTCTTTCGGTGATACAGCGATTTTTATACATGGCTATATGACCTTTGAAGGTTTCTCTAAAATACAGACTTCACAGTTTTCTGGTGAATTACCTGAAAACAGATCAAATAACCAGGGCAGCAGTGCTTGTTTCTGCTACTCTACATCATAGACATTAATGTGGTAAAGTTTTGCTATTGAAGTATATCCTAAGATACCAATGATGATTTAGTTGCAGTTTCTAACAGCGTTAACATGATTTTTTTTTGGTCTCAAAGATTATCTGGCTATCTTCTCTACTTCTGAAGTTATGAGGGTTCAGAAATGCTGGAAATAATAGGGTGAATTAAAAAGCACAAAATTTCAACCCACCCTTATGGACTTTAAGGGCTCATAACTCTGAAATAAATATGTTGAAGGTCTTGGATTTAGAAAAAGCCAGCTTAATTCAGATGTGGCTGGTTTTATACAGAATGACACTGTCCATTCCATTATGGATCCTCTTCATTACCACAATCCAATCACTTCTCTGAAATTTACAAATACTTAAAACAAAGAGCCAGAGAGCAGTCTTATATTTGAGGTTGGCTTTTATTTATACACTCTCCGACCACTTCATTGGTTATGCAATATAGTACCGGGTTGGAAACCCTTTTGCCTCCAGCATTATCTTAATTCTTTGTGGCACAGATTCAACAAGGTGCTGAAAACATTCCTCAGATATGTTGCTCCATATTGACATGTTAGGATCACACAGTTGCTGCAGTTTGTCAGCTGCACATTCATGATGCACATTCATCTCAAAATTGCTCTATTAGATTGATATTAGCTTGGTGACCAGTTTGAGATGTTTTGAACTGTGTGACGTGGCACATTTCCTGCTGGAATACCTTGAATACTTCTGAATACCTTGCTTGTAATGAGTGGCTATTTGAGTTACTGTTGTCTTCCTATCAGCTTGAAGCAGTCTTTGTCCATAACTTAAACACCCACAAACATCAATTCAAAGTAAAATCAAGTTCTTTTGGATTTTTCTAAAATTAAAAACCAACATTAAGCAAGGCATGTTAGCCTAAAAAGCTGGATATTTTCTCTTTTTTGGACCATTCTCTGTAAACCCTAATGATGGCTGTACAAGAACATCCCAGTAGATCGATGGTCTCTGAAATAATCAAACCAGCCTGTCTGGCACCAACAACAATACCACATGATTGGACATTTCCACTAAAGAGCAGTTGAACAGGTGCACCTAATGAAATGGTTAATGTAACTTCCCCTTTCCCCTAGTTCATACAAACACTGCACTGCCTGTTTGTTTACCTTTGGCTTTGGTTAATTTACTGTAAGAACGATTTCCATATCACAAACTCAATGCAAACAACAGAAGTTACACCATTCTACAACCCCAAAAATGTGTTACAGTGACATAAATTAGATCTTAATACTTTTCCAGGATTTTAGTAAAACCCTATCTTATAGCTAGGGATTTAATTAGGATTTAAAAAAAACCTAACCATTTCTTAACTGCTTAGCAGATAAACATAATTTTTATTTTTTTTAAAAAGGAGAAACTCTGAAAAACAGAGAAGCTGCTTTGGCTGTGCTGTGCTCAAGTCGTGCTCAAAATATTTACTTTCTACAGAATGTACTATGTGAGCTGTAGCTGTAGGTTAAAGCTAGTTCCACCGGACTCGATCCATGCTCATGCACGCAACTGTAACACAGAAACCTTACCGACAACAATTGTTGTTTCCACACATGAGCACCTCTCGTCCCCCGCAGCAGATGGTGCAGTACGACTGGTAGCCATCGTCGTCATATTGATACGCACATTCTAGGAAGCAGTTCTGCAAAAGAATGGGAAAATCCAAAATATATGGTGAGACATGGGGTCACATCAGCTGTTGCTTAAAATAACAGTAGTTTATTTATTTGACTTTGTTATTTTTCTACAATACACTAGTCAAGTCCCAGTCTTGGCCCTTATCACAGCTTACCTTACAGCTCTGACACATTCCTCCACCAAACAGAGGGTGCTCAAGGCTAACATTCAGACTTCCACAGGAGATACAGATGTCTGCCATAAGAGAAGCACTCTCAGTATTTAACAGGCAGTGGTCAGAGAGGTGTTAGCACACAGAACTCACACCTCTTGTGAAACTATCTGAACAGCTGTGACATACAGTTGTGGTTAGGAGTTTACATACATTCATCATAGGCATGAATGTAATTTGAGGTTTTTAATGATTCTTTTTCCAGGGTGGAATACTTTTATGGAGTACATCTTTAATAACTTTAAAAAACTAGAATTGGGTGCACAAGTTTGAATTTATTTTTAATTTATTTCTATTCCACACAGAGTCAAAATTATACACGCATGCTTAAATCGATGCATACACTCACTTAAATATTTTAATAAGTGGTGCTGAAGGTTCTACAATGTCTTTTAACCCCTTAACTGGCAGCAAATAAAATCACCTGAAACAACTACATAACACCCTCTGGTTATTATTGGCTCTGAACAACCCATTTCATAGCCTATTAATCGGCTGCGTCTGGTCCGCGGGCCGAATGAAGTGCATTTATATGGCAGGCTAGACCCGCCCATTTTGACTGACACCTCATTCGGCCAATCATGTTAAGAAATGGGTTTCCCAGAGCCAATAATACTCAGAGGGCGTCACGTAGCTTTGTCAGGTGATTTGGTGCAGCCAGTTACATGATTGGCCGAATGACGTGTCAATTAAAAATGGGAGGGTCTAGCCTGCCATATAAAAGGGACTACAAACGGCCCGTCACCGGGCCCTTGCCAGTTAAGGGGCTACCTTGACAAGGCCAAGGCTTATTAACGTCTCATCGGTGATCATGATTAACCACAACTGGTAGTTTCTCTTTGCCAACATAAAAACAATTTGTTTGGCAGCACTCATTGGATTGAACAATACTCACAACAATAGGAAAGGCCAAAGAACTCAGTGAAGATCTAAGAAGGAGAACTGTAGATTTACACAAGTTGACGGTCTCTTTGACCCATTTCTAAACAAGTGCTGATTCCAAGATCATCAGTTCAAATAATTATATCTAAGCACAAGTTACTCAGATGTGTCACCACTTTGCAAAGGTCTGGAAGAAGACCCAAACTGTCACCCTCCAACCAACCAAGGCTCAAGCTTCCCATGAACTGGAAACTGCTGGAACACCAGTGTTACTGTCCACAGTGAAGTGAGTCTTACATCACCCAGGAGAGAGAAGGTGCTGACCAAGAAAGAAGCCCCTCCTCCAAAATCAACACCTTCAAGCTCGCTGAAATTTGCAACTGTCCACATGGACAAGCCAAATGCCTTCTGGAGAACATTTTTATAGTTAGATGAGACAAAGATTGAGCTATTTGGCCACAATGAATAGAGGCTTTCAAACCTAAGCGCACTTTACCAACTGCCAAGCATGGTGGTGGCAGCATCATGTTCTAAGGCTGTTTTGCTGCCAGTGGATGAAAGTGGATGGAATAACGAAGAAGTAAGACTACCTCCAAATTCTTCAACTTCACCTCAAATCAACAATTAGATGTTTGAATTTTGGACACAATTCAGTCACATCCATGGCAGGAAACCAACCAATTTAAATTAATTCTACTGTTCTGCCAAGAAGAGTGGTCAAATATCCAGCCAGAATTATGCCAGAAGCTTGATGATGGCTACCAAAAGCATGAAGTTGAGGAACTTGCTAAAGGGACATTTAACCAAATATTAGTGGTGGTGTATGCATAGATAGGAAATTAGGGAAAATTCAAAATAAATTCAAACTTGTGCATCCAGTTCTTGTTCTTTTAATTCATTAAAGATGTATGCTGTACAATCATTCCACCCTGGAAAAAGAATAGCTCAAAAGAATCCTTAAAAGCCAGAATTACCATGACATTCATGCCCACGATGAGTTCAGCTAGTATATTTGGAGAGAACACACAAAGCAGCCAGTAATGCAGTAGAAATCATGGAAAACTTATTTCTTTATTTTTACTTTTCATCATTTTGTGAACATGGGTGCATGCATTTCGGCTGCTTTGCCTGTCAACAACAGGGACAACTGAGAGGTGTATTGGTGCCTCCTGAGAGGCCCCTCGGTGCTGCTACAAGCAAAAACACACAGAGAATGCCTCACTTACCCTCTATGCTGCGGCACTTTTGTCTCACTTCATAAACAAGCCGCTCTGACAAAGAGAATTGAAGGTTAACAGAGTCTGTATAAGCTCTTTCCATTTCTAGTTTTTTTTTTAAGTAGATTTATAAAAACATAAGTTTACAAACTATCAGCAAAGATTTCATATTTAAGAGAGTGCAATCCAAATAATAAAGTCAGAAACCACTCACAATAACTACAAATTGATAAAAATGATACCAATAACGTGAACACTGAATTTACTGTATTAATAAAAATGCTCTGAACATCTGTATTTGTACATGAATAAATACATGAATGTATTTCCTTGAGGAAATTAATTAGTGATGACGATATCGCTGAATAAAAATTCAAACCTAAGCATTTTATTTTGATATCCCTGAAGGGTGCTAAATATGCTGAAATACTTCAAATATAATAAACCATATGAAAACTACACAATAAGCAGTATAAAATAATGTATACTGTTTAAATTATCAAATTACATGTTCCTCTAAGCTACCAAAAAGTTTAATTAAAAGAAATCTCATTGAATTGTTTGACTGCCCAGCAGTGTAAATGCTTCCATGAGTTAAAGAAATAATGTAACTAAAAGATTTTTTGATGGGTCAGTCAAAATAACAGCTCTGGTTGTGTTATTAGTTGCAATTCTTTTTCTCTTTTTTCATGTGGACGAGATGATGGACAGAGGATGAGTAAATTCTAGAAATCCATTAATAAAGACAGAGTACTGTGTATCTAGATAGAGCTTCTACTCATTATCTTTAGCGCAACCGGAGCCTTTTTTGCCTTCTCATGTCACCCACTAATGGATCTCTTGTCCATACCTTACCTCTCAGACCACTACAGTGATGTAAAACACTACTGGGACCTTCCCAAGGAGCGGGGCACAGAGTTCACAGCTCCAACATAACCCAATAAATGAGCCACCTTACCTCGTGTCCTCTCATCAATGATATCCTTGACCTTGGGTTTCTCTGCTGTGCTCTTGCGAGGCTTTTTGGCCGGAGGTGGTGTATAGGCTGCTGCTTCTGGCTCTACCCATATCTCAGGGTAAACTTCTTTGTATGGGTTACGCTCCTCTGGAGTGCACAACATAAGCAACAATTCATATTGCAGGAAATGTTATGGGTGGATGTTATGAATTACTCAGTCATAATCCTTGATAAGACTAGTAGATTACATCTTCTATGCCATTAGGCATGGCAAGTATTAACTCTTCCAGCTGGGTCATAAACAGGGTCAACAATTAGAGCTTCACAATAGTGATGTTCTCTTACCCTCTGGTGGCTCTAAGCCTTTGGGTCCAGTGGGCTGAAATCCTGTCATAGCCCAGTCAATCATCTGCTTGTTTAACATTTCCACTGATTTTGAGGTCTCTGTCTCGTCACTCTCAGGGCAGGCCATGAAGGCTTTTCCTGCCCGGCTGCTAGCCACCTGCAAAGATATTCAAAACATTTTTGACCAAAAATTTATCCTTATCATATGATATTTACAGTCAAGATCTTCGAGTGATTCAGAGTTGGTACTTTGTCGCCTTCAGTTAAATACCGGGAGGATAATTTGAGAGGGCTCTGTCTGCGGGGTGTCTTGGATAATTTTGCTCTTGAATTTCTCATTGAGAGCACTTATTTTTAAATGACTTTTTTTTTTTTCTTTTTTTTTTTTTTTGCATTTGCCTTTGCAAATTATGGTAATTACAGGAATGTTTCTACAAGCTTTTCAAACAGCTTCTTCCTGAAGATGCTCAGAAAAGACTGGGAAGCATAGCGTACAGTTATTACTTATACTGTAAACCACACATTTTTGAATGAAATAAACATGACATGACAAGCCAAGCCAACTGTCAGTAGGCTTTGGTTTAATAATGCAGCAGATTTTGAAAACAAACAATTACTTTACAGATGTGAAATATCAGCCATATTCTGTGTATAAGATTAAGGGAGCATTAACTAGAAAGGCAGCTGTACCATAAAATTTGCTCTTGAGCTCACCTGTAAGACTTCATAGATGGCTTTCCTGTACATGGGCTGCTTGTTGTAAGTTGGTTGGTGAAAGGCATTGTTAAAGGAACTTAAAGGCATTAGTTTCTCTACACAAACCTGTGAAAATACACAGAAAATAAAATATTGTTTACACCACGTTACGCCAAATGAAATCATGTTGAAGTAAAAATTGTCTGGAGATTGAGTTTGATGTTTATACTCTAAAGGATCATCTAGCTGAGTAAATAAAACCAAAAAGCTCATTATAAAGTCTGTGGCTGTCACTATAAACAGAAGTCTGTTTTCCTTGAAAAAGAAAAAAAAAAAGACCTAACAGCAATATTAATGTTGGCTCTGAATCCTCACCACTGAGAATTTTCCATCTCCAAACCACATGACCCATCTGGTTCCCTCAGCAGCTCTGCTGCGTCCCGTCATCCACCAGGATACGATGCGGCCTGGCCACCAAGAGAATCCTCGGAGCTTCCCCCAAACCAGCTCCCCGATGCCAAAACCACGACCGTCCTGCAGCCGAAATAAAAGACAAATCATCCCCTCTGCTTTGGCTTGAGGGCAGAGTTGTGAAACCTTTTTTTCAACAGTGTGTCTAAGGATATTTTTTACTTTGGGACAGTTAGATCCCTTAGATAAAAAAAAAAGTTTACATGAAAATAGTGACCATAACAACATCACAAATCACTTTTTTTCCTAAACAAGCTAAACTCTCACTCTCCCATAAAATATCTGAATAATTGCTGTCATTTTTATTTGGGAAAAAACTACAGAAAAAGTTGAAAATAGGTCAAATATTCAATGAATTAACTAACTGATTTATACAGATCTACTATAAATAGCCCCTAAACTTATGCATCATTAAAAACCTGTTGTTTATTTGAATACTTCCCCCTTTAGACAAGTTTGCAGATTGCAGCTGGTTTATGGGTTTGCAGAGTGGCATATGTGAAAGTTGTCCTGATGCACACTCAATCACCCAGATAAACAGATCACAGAAACTCTCTGCGAATGGCACTCATGGCCACAGATCAATGGTCTGAATATTTGCATACTAACGATCAGGGAAACTGAACTCACAGCCCATTAGTCATTGGTGCTATTTTGAGTCATTATGCAAATGTACTGTTTATAAGTTTGGAGAAACCAGCAGTTAGCTGAGACTGAAGAAGTCACTTGCACTACAAGGACTAACCCTCACCTTAAACTGAATCATTTATCCAACAGAGACTTCCTGTTAGCTTACAACCAGACACGAGTCAGTGGCAGTCATGCCGAATATAATCTTACCTCATACTCAGACTCAGTGTCTGGAGTCTTGGGGGATGTCTTGTCTTCTTCTCCAATGGCGACAGGCTCAGGGGTCATGGCCACAGTAGGGGAAGCTGGGTCAGTGGGCTGTTGCTGCTGCTGAGGTGGCTGCTGATGTTGCAGTTGTTGCTGTTGCTGCGGCAGCAACAGCGGTGATTGCTGTTGATACTGAGGCTGTGACTGAGACTTAGTGTGCGACTGTGGCTGCTGCTGCTGCTGCTGCTGCTGCTTTGAAGGCTGTGGGTGTTTGATTATTGAGACTTCTTCGTTACAGGTCTCTGTTTCATTCTCCTCGTGATCCTTCATCGCGTTCATTGCTGACATCTGTTTGGCCTTTTTCTCTGCCTGAAACAAAGCCCAGAGATAATAGAGGTGAGGACATATGTTTTCGCATCACGTGTGCAGTCACTGAGTTTAAGCAGGTTTAAGCTGGATATCAAGATATCAAGACTTTATACTCGCATAAGATTTAACAAAATTATTTACGAAAAACTATATAAATGCAACCAAATCAGACCTACATGTCTTAACGCAAAAAAATCTGAAAAATAACAGTGTAATTTAAATGGAAAAAGAAGGGACATGAAGCCACGTTCTAAGTGTACAAAATTGCAGTTCCTGGATTGGCCACTTGAGGCTGGCTCAAAAAGTGACTCAATAACCATATACTCCCATGTTAAAAAAAAATAGTTTTGCTATTTGTAGAAAAATTACCCCTTCATGCAGCTGTGCAGGATCTGTTTTGTTGGTTTTTTTTTTACACCCCAGTTTAAACATTATTCAGCCTTAAAGTTGGGGGTGTGGCCAGTTTGACTGACAGATGGATGCAGATACAAGCAGCCCTAACAGCTATCTGTGTGGTAGACTTAGCTAATTCTAGTCACTGTGTCTTTAGGAGCAACTACCTGACTCACTGTGCAAAAAAAAACTACCTTTCCAAGAAGTCTGTGCTCCAGCTTTGGTGAGTGATATTCTAGCATTTTATTTAAATGTTACTTAGCACTAATTAGCAGCCATCTTTATCAGTGCAATGTACCCAGAGAGTCAATGTGTCCCCCTTTCTACCCAAGCATTAGCTAATAACTTAATATGCCACCCTCTTGTCAAAATATGCAATAAAGCACAGGAAAACCTAACCAAAGACAGCTTTGCACAAAAAACAGCCAAGCAATGACAATACCAATATTTCCCATGCTTGTTAGCTTATCTTCGCTCTGTAATATCTCTCAAAACTGTCTTAAAAATTTAGTGTATTAAACAGTTTCTGATGCATAAATTGCAGATAAACTTTTTTGCACCAAATCCTCGTCCGGCAAACATCTTGGCTGTAAGGGGAGAAATCCCTGCTCAGTGCAGTCACACACACCTGGGTGTGTGACCCTTCAGTAATGCTGGCAACTTTTCCTTCTTTAGTCTGTGTTGATGATACTGTGTGGACTGTGTTTGATCAACAGTTTCTTGTAAACCTACTGGAGTATTGAGCATAAGTTTAATCATTTATGAACATCCTTCAACTGAGTAATGTATTTGCATTGTTACTAAACCGCAATAATTCACAATTATTCATAGAAAATAAACAAAGACATGAATGAAATCCTTTTTTTTTTTTTTGCTTGCTTGTTTATGTAAAAGTTTTGAAATTATAAGAAATATTTTTTCAAAATAATTTTGGACTTTGAGCTGCATTTTCACATACTGCATTGCATATGGTTAATGTTGACCTCATGGAAGAAAATGAAGGAATATTTCACAAAAGTAAGAAAGATGTAAAACTGCCAACAAATCTGACAGCTTTTTACTCACAAGAATGAAATTCTGTTACGCAGCTCAATCTTCCATAAATCTGAACATGCATGAAATGTTTTACTCCCACCAGGGTTATTATAGTTAACGAAAACGAACGAAATAACGAAAACTGAAATTGAAAAAACATTGTCGTTAACTGAAATAAATAAAAACTATAATTAAAAGGAAAAAACGATAACTAATTAAAACTGAATTGTGAGTTTACAAAACTAACTAAAACTAACTGAAATTATCGATAAACTGACTTTCATTTTAAGCCTTGTGGATTGATATGAAATCATTGTTTCCGCTCTCGGAGTTTAAGCTGGGAGCGCCACAGGACAACTGTGTGAGTGCGCATGTGCGTGCGCTCACCGCGCAGGTCCGCAAAGTAATGGCTGCGGTCTGCCGAGAAAGCGGCAGAGTCCCGTATGGAGGTTCTTTGAGTACAAACACCTGCACACGACCACAAGGTAATTAACACACACAATCCAGCTACACAAGCATAAATGTGGACATGAGGTCGGCAACTTCTGTAGGTTGTGTACAGAGGCCGCAAAGACCCTGCAGGTTTAATTAGCGAGCATCTAACCAAGCTAGCTCTAAAACAGAAGCAGCTTCAGGTGGTGAGAACATCAGGATGCAGCTGGATTTGAGCTTTGACTCCTTCAAAGAGTTTGTTTTTGTTTAACACCACATGTAGGTGTTATTAATCTGCTGCACTGATGCTGAAGTTTATTGTGGAGTTTATTGTAGAATTTATTGAGTTTGGGAGTTCATGTTTTTCTTTGTTTCTCCCTGTTGATGTTCATGTGTGTCCTTAATAATACACAAATTTAGCATGTCTTGTGAACAGTTGGTTGTTGACTATATTTCTGTAAACTGTATCTTTTGTCAAGTTTTCATTACACAATAGTCACTTTTGCGCCTTGAATCTTGCACCTGATCAGGTATGAAAATACTAAAACTAATACTGAAACTAACTGAAACTAACTAAAACTAAGCATGAAACCAAAAATAAAAACTAATAAAAACGAGAAAAACCACTCTGAAAATGAATTAAAACTAACTGAATTAGAGAAAAAAAAGTAAAAACTAACTAAAACTAAACTATAATGTAAAATCCAAAACTATTATAACTCTGACTCCCACATATCGTTATTATATCAGAGGCTGATATAATTAGCAGCCGTTTATATGTAGAACAAAAGTGGTACACCTCTCTCTGCTGCGTGAATGCAGAGTGGAAGCCTTTGCAAACATGTCTTTGTCTCTGACTGTAAGGCATATTCACACACAGCCCTGTATACAGTAATTCTATAGTGTCCAGATCTGCAGTGACGAGTTCACTTGGTTTGTGGTACCTGACACTAAACCACTAGGTCGATCAGAGAGGACGAGACACAGCTGGGACTTAAGCCTCTCAGAGTAAATCCCCAACAGCTGCACTCATTCTGATGTCTCTCTCACTCAAACACATACACGGTAGGACTGCAAACACATGCTTACTTTCTTCTTCTTCCTTTCCTTCTTTTTCCTTTTCACGCACAGAATATGTGAAGTCCCATATGTAAACACGTGCTGGTCATACTATAGGCTCCACGTGAGAGCGGTGCTGCACAGCTGTGCTTACTTTTGCTCAAGTGTTTCTCAGGTTCTCATATCTCACACATAGTGCGTGTGGGAAGAGGAGAAAAAAGTCAAACAGCAGAGAGGCTAAGAGAGAGTACAGCACAACCCTCCCTCCTCTCCCTCAGTGTGACTAGTAAACAATAGCGCCTTTAAGGGGAGGTAGTGCCGAACGTGGGGAGGGGTTTCGGCGCATAAGAGTAGAAACATGTGCTCTTCAATCAAGAGGCTCTGCTGTGGTTTATAAATATCTGTACTGTAGTGCGGGATGGATGGTTCAAAGCCTTAGGCCATATGTGTTAGGCTCAAGCAAAAGAACACTGAAGTTAGTGTTCGAGAGCCTGCGTGGAAGTGCGGTTCCAGTTGGTGAACTGCAAAAACTAACAAATGTCATTTAAACTGCTACATTATGTGGAGGAACAATCTGCAATGTAATGGGCAAGCGAGGAGAGCAGTCGCTGGTGCAGGCAGGAAGAAATGAGCTGACTGAGAGGTTTTATGAATTAAATCCAGAGTGAGCTTCTTCATATTTGGTGGCTGGTAACTGCAGGTATACTGAGTTATCTTTAAAAGCCAATAAAGCAGCTTTTTCTGCATTCTTTTTTGTGTTTTTAGGACACGACTGTCTCCAGGGCTCCTTCTCCTCGGAGCCAATGAGAAAGTGACGCTAAAAATGCCAGTGGGGGGAGGAGAGAAAGTACAGTGGCTATAAGAACCAGATATTTGTCTTTGGACTTCTTCCCAGTTGTAAATGCCCCCTTTTGGGGGCCTCACAGTGTGTGTGCAGCTCCACCAGCAAGACAGGCCCTCAGAGTCTAAAGGGGAAAATACGAAAGGAGGTAGCAGAGACACAATGCGGTCTTTATCACTTACACACGCCTGCCCGTCACTGACAGCTCAGAAATACCACCACTTTATATCCGCTGTCACGCCGTGCTGAACACAAATACCAAAAATGACGGCAGACATGCTGTAGTTGTAAAAACACTGCAAAATAAATGTGCTGAAAACATATACACAAGCCCCCACCCCCCAAAAAACGATGTTAAATATAAATACAATGGAAGACTAGGCTTCCAGTGATAGTACTTTGTTATAAACAGAGAGAAAACAGAAGCTCTACAAGCCTCTGGCAGACTGTGGAGACATGTTGGGCGCACAATAAGGGATAATCTGACTTAGAGGCTGTGCAGCATGATACCCTGAGGGCTCAAGGGGTGACAGAGTGCACTGGGAGGGAGGGAAAAAAAGAGAAGGGATATGGGTCTCTGGGGTGTCCAGATGATACTTTACTATCAAATCTGGCTGCACTTGCTAGCAAAAAGGTCACTTTTACTGTGTAGCTGCAGTCAACAACTGTCTATTATATGGTTGTTAACTTTACAAGTTAGAGTTGTCTCAGTATTAAAGGGCCAAACACTTAGAAGTGCAGCTGCAGAGATCAAATACAGTTGTGCACATAAAAACGAATATGATCCAGCTACAAAGACAAAAAGTCAAATCTGATATCAGAGAGAAATGTGTTGAAGCTTCAGGAGGGATGCCATTTAATCAAAACAGTCAGGTCTGCTAAACATTAGACGAAATACACTGTCACAAAGATGACACTGAGCCTTTTAAAACAACACAAAAGAGTTTGACCTTTGAATGGAGTAGTCTGTCATGCACAACAGGCAGGGGAGGCGCAGCGGGGACTCATTTGTGTGACTGTGTGATGGATAATGTAATGCGATGTGTCTTCAGTGCGAAAGACCTGAGCTTATCTGCTGAGTAGAACTGTGAAGAACTAATAAAACCTTAAGTCACAACAGGTGTAGTTAACTCCAAGTGCAGAATAATCTGATCCTAAACCTTGAGGAATCTTTTAAGGTGGAACTACTGTGCAGAAATGCACAAGTGTCAGGTTCTGTGGCTACTGCATTCATTAGGTTGATTTTAGCACAGATCCCTACAAAGGCTGGGTATTTCATGAGTGGCCTTCCAGATGGGGTGGGGGTGGGGGGTCACACCAAAAAAAAAAAAAAAAAAAGACCATCTGTTTTTCATTGTATTGCATCCTTTTAAGAGCTAATTAGGAATATTAGAGAGTTCTCCATTAATACAAAAGTGGAGTTATTAAAAAAGCTCCCCAAAGAGTCTCTAAAGCCTTTAAAAATCTTTCTACTTAATGGAGTTACTGTTGTTACAATAATCTATTTTAGGAGTCAAACAGAACAAAGTGCACAAAGATAGGAAGGAAAAGGGCTTTGAGGCCTAACCAACAACTTCACCCTTTTCCTAGTTGCATGTTATGTAAGGTGAAGTATACCGGCTCTGAAAAAAACAGCATTTTTTTTTCAGTTAAATATACTTCACCTCTAAAAACAATGCTATTCTGACATTTCTAGCTGCTGCTCTGAAGCAGGAAATAGTTTGAGCAAGTATTCACCCCACGGGAAAAACTTTTTTCATGCAAGTAACTTTTTTCCCAAACACGGCTAAGGCTGCCTGCTCCCTCTCCCTTTTTAAAGAGACATTTCCCTTTAAGCCGTGCAGAGCAGATGGTCCACAACAATTCTCGTGGAAATACCTGAAGTCAGCATATTCCCCTCGCTGTAAGCAGGCTAATCAGACATGCATACTATCCCCCAGTGTTATCAAACAAACAATGCAGTGCACATACCCATACACGCCAGCGTGCAACCCTCATAATCCAGTGTGGGGCTAGAGTTTTTTTTCCACCCCCACTCTTGGGGTAGGAGAGATCGCTTAAAAAAAGAAAGCATGAACATTTCTTTGTCTGGGAATTCAGGGTCAGGTGATTGCCGACAGGAACTCTGGTTGGCTAGAGAGGACTTGCAAAATGTTGGCAACGAGCCAAGAGGCTGTCTTGCAAGCAGGGTTGGAAATTTGCTGCAAACCTCATCTTCACCCTCATATCCATAGCACAGAGTTCATTTCCATAGCTGGGGGAGGGGTCCGTGGAAGAATGGAGGAGGGAAAAAGGAGAGGGAGAGAGGAGAAGTCCACTGTAACACACGGCAAATGAAACAAACAGAGATCCAGGAGAAAGTGCAAGACAGCCTTTCAACACCATATCGTCCGTGCTGCACAAGTATGCAACAGCAAAGGTCTTTGTAGCAAGAGCAGAACCAAAATTGAGGGATATGAATCATATCGGGCTTTCGTGTCAAAACAAAATACCCTTTATGCAAATGAGTTCAAAGCTTGCAATAAGCCAGATAAGAAAAAAGGGGTGGGGGGCAGGTACATTCAAAATTTGCATCTTGCAAATCCCCTTAAATCCCTTACTTGTACAGCTACTTCTTCAGGAGAACCCACCTCTGTTTTGAAAAAGTGAACTACCCACTTGCTTTGTGTTTTATGACATTTCACTTGCAGGACCCCGGTATGTTCTGCTAATTTGGTAATATTTTCTCTCTGGAGACACTTTTATGGCCCCGAGGAGAGGAGAGCCAGACACTGAAGCAGAAGGAATGGAAGACTCCTCATTATGTAACAGATGAAGGTGCACACCACCACATTACTATCAGGAGTAAGTAAACAATGTGAAGAATGGATGAATTCATAGATGATAGATATTCTAAATATAAAGTCTTAAATCTGTTGACATAAAGGTAGCATTCAGGCCTTCATGATATCTGTGTAAAAATCCCCTCATTTATTTGGAAGTAGCCACTTCAAGTTCTGGCAAAAATAAGAAAAAAACAACAACAAAAAAAGGCCAACTGTACCATAATGCAACATCATTTAACAGCAAAATAAACATGTCCAAGTTCCTGGTTTGCAAATGCTCTTTGCTCCAGCAAGAGTACTATCAGGGACCACAAAAAGAGATCATATTTTAACTTCTCTTTATTGGCTCCCTGTTAAATCCAGAATCGAATTTGAAATCCTTATTCTGACGTACAAAGCCCTGAATGATCAGCCCCCATCATATCTTTTACTACACTATTAAATTTTGTAAATGTGCAAATTAAATTTCTTCCTCCCATAGTTTGTATTTTGTCCCTTTCTCTCTGTTTTCATTTTTTTTCTCTTCTCTTTCCCCTCACGCCCATCCCATTGTAGTAGATGGCTGCCCCTCCCTCTCCACCATCACCAAGTGCTTGCTCATAAGGCAACATTGTTGGCGCTTTACTTTAAAATATAATGCACCTTGAGGCGACTGCTGTTATATTTTAGTGCCATATAAATAAAATTAAGTTTGCTCTGCGACTGTTGGGCTGAAAGATGAAATGATTGCTACTCTCATTACTTTTCAAAGCAGTACGGCCGGCTGGTGTTTGTCCAGCGGTTGAGCTCTGACTCCATTGCCTACGATGTAGCACATATAGCAGAGTACACAGCGCACCTAAGCAGATGGTGGGTAGTCAGGCAATGTCTTCACATCAAGTTGTTACAACTCTGTAATTACACTGCTAGAAAACTTACCAAATTTCAGTATATCTCTAATACACTATTTGTTTATATATGAATGAATACACAGTTATTACACAGTAGGTTAATATGCTGACAATGAATCCAGAATCCTTTCTTAAATTATAAAATTATAATTATTATATTATCTAAATTATAAACCTCTCTGCGCTGTATATAAGCATCTGAGAAAACTGTCAAAATCTTACTCTTATTGGATCAGACTGGACTTTCTTAATTTTGAAGTCCATTCTTTTAATCTAAACTTAAATCTAATCTAAATAATTAAGGTACACTCCATATTAACAAAGTCAGAGAAAATCTGCTCTTTAGGAGTCTGCATTGTTAAATTTGATTTTTTTTCAGCTCAGCATCAACACACCAAAAGCAGTCAGAGTGATACAAATCTAAATTTAACTCATTTTCATCCAGAAAGTATGAATCATATCAAGGCATCAAACTGATGTGATTTACACAGCTGTGTGTGATTTCTTCTCTGCCAACACAAGAGACAAGAACTAAGCCAGGAGACACAGAAGCCTACTGAGCCAGTATACCCTGGAAATTCACTGAAATAAATGGTACCTTCATGAGATATCAAATGACCCATCAAATACACTTGGCTTTGAATGCACTACGAGCTCTACCTTTTACCCTGGCAGCTTTACTCAACGCCTGTCACTCATCCTGCTGTCTGTGGTGGCTGGGACAGAGCTGGGGTACTCACCTCCATCTTCCACTTGGCCAGCCACTCCTCTCTGGTCCGCTTGCTAATGTAATAAGGGTCACCAGCCTGGAAGGTTATTCTGGGCATGGGCCTCTGACGAAGGCTGATCTCCCAACCAACTCCCCCTCGCAGCCTGCCTCGACCTCCCTGTTTAAGGTGTTAAAAAAAAAAAAAGTTAGCTATTTGTTTTTGATTCTCCTTCTGAGAGTTTCTCTCATAAGGAAGCATCCAGATTTGTAGTAAAAGTTATGATCTGTTGCTACAACCTGCAAATTAAGAGTTTAGGTAACAATTGGGTAATAATAAAATTAAAATGATGGGGTTATCTACATTGCTAAAAAAAAACGATGTCTCACATGCTGGTGATTGGTCAGGCAGGAAGAAGTGATGTAACCATGTCTAATCACAACTCTCTGGTAATAGACTCAAGGCCAACAGTACTGACTAATACAAGAAGCTCCCAAGTGTATTTGATATTTCAAATTTATACACCATTAGGTACCATTTCTTTCATAAGTCCAAAGGCAGGAGAACTACTAGCCTCCAGTTGTGCAATAGTACTGATACAGTGCAGGCTTCTTTGCTACATTTATGGGAGGGCAAAAGGTTTATGGATAAACTTAAAGTCTCACATTTTTCAGCAAAAAAACATTGCCATGCCACGTTCAATCTAGACGCCAACCGATTTGATTTCTGGTTTGAGAAAGGAAAAGTAATTCACCTGCCCCCCCCAACAAGAAAGCTATACTTCTGCAGTGTGATAGACACCTGAAGAGTCACATCAGCCAAAGAATAAAGACACGACAGGGCAGAAATCTTACCTCGGTCTTGACTGCATCACTCCCGTCCTCCTCCTTGTGCTCCACATCTAGAGAAAAGACAGTGACACAATGGATGGCCTGAATCATTCATAAGAGAGAGGGAGCTGGCATCAGTTTTCCTTGCATCAGTGTTGAGCTTAAGTGATCTCTCATCCATCAATAAACCATATTACACATTTATTAATCTGACCCTCCATTTCACCCCATAAATTATGTGTTTGATCAAATTAAATCAAGTTAATAAACTGCTGAAAGATACTAGCTCAGGGAAAGTCCTTATGCGTGCTCAGAGTTCACAATTGTCTGGAATCACAGGAGCTTGTGTGCTCAGGTGCCATGCGAGTGTTTGATGCAACCCAGAGGGTTTGGAGTGGCTGCCCAGATTATGATGAGGATGGAGGGTGGCCAGGATTACTTGCAAATGTTGTGTTTCTGACCTGATATCCCCCCTTCATGAGAAACACAGCTGGCTACCATTAACATTGCCCCTCCCTCACTGCTGACAGCGAGCTTTAAAGGCAACAGCACACTGCTTCACGTCTGTGACTCTGGGGCTGCATATAATCTCCCTGCCAATCTCCAAAGCCTGAACTGGATCAACACATGAGTCTCATCTTGCTGCAGTTGTCTTTTGTAGATGGAGATAGAGGTATGTAGTGAAGAGATTCAAAAGCCAGTACTTGTCTACATTACTTGGAAGAGAAAATAGTCTCCTACTTTGTTTACTACAGAGCTGAGGAGTGATTAATTCATCCAAGCACCCTAGCTAAGTACAATTTTGAGAAAGGGGGACACTTCATACAAATAAGCTTCTGCTGTCACAATGCAACAATTTTTTCTTCTTGGTTGGTGGAATCATTTGGCTTAGCGCATTTTATTGCCACTGATGCCATTCAGGCCCATCATTTCACGGTGCATTCCTGCTGGTTGGTTGGAAGACATAGGTTATAGCAGCAGATGCCTTTTGAGAAGGTTTTTCTAAATTAGACACGGGAGAGGTTGAAGCTCTAGCAACACTTGTGGTATGAAGAACGACTTTGTTACTTGACCAATGTGCAATGGAGTCGTTCTTCATACTGCAAGTCTTGCTGGAGTTTCAACCTCTTTACACTATTGCTCTTTTCCATGCACTTTGAAAGCTGGTGAAGTTATACCAGAAATTTCCTAAATTTTAGACACTGTCAGAATTTTTTGTGCCAGATTGTCTTTGGTGTCAAGACTTGTACGACAGACAACTTAGAACGTCTCTCACCGTACAATAGAAGACCACTATTTTGGGATAACAAGTGTCTGGGGCAGCCTAAAATTTCAAGCCATGTACTTGGCTTGAACACTTCCAATTACATGGACAATAAGTCCCTAATGCAACCACAGCAACTAACTGCTGATGAAAAATGAGCATTAACCATTTTTGACATAATAATTCAGAGGGGCTTCCTCCAGGTTATTAGTGTAGTTTTACTAGTCTACATTCATGCAGCAGTTAAAGATATTAGAGTTAAACTATACAAATGTGCTTCACTGTAACCAGGTACAGTAATAATATAGTAATAAAGATCTATGTAACCAAGAAAACTTTCAAGCATTTTTTTTTAGATTTTAAATGGTTGAGTCAATCTAACAACTGCAGTCCTTCCATATTAATAAACAGAGAACTAAACATGGATAGATGTGTTTTCACTGGTCAGCAACTCAGTCTAAGAAACCATTTTTCCCAGTATCTATTAACTGTCCAGTTTCTAATATATTAATAAAAATGTTTTTAGGATGCTATTTCTGCCAACAAATTAGCAAATATTCGTATTGGAAAAGCTCTAACCAGTGTATTTATGGCCCTTTGATTAAAAAAAAAAACAATTGCAACAAAGCCCCACATTAATATTGGTAAATTCTAGTCTTCTTTTAAAAAATCTATAAAAATATTGATGATTACATGAAATCATCATGCTACATCCACCACTGGTATATTATTGCAGTTCAAACCTCTTAAAGACTACCAGAAAGGCCAGTGTTTTGCACAGGAAAGAAAATGCCTCTCTCTACAGAGGAAGTTGTGAAACGATAAGTGAGCGGTACAGCAGCAGGGTAAAGCTGTCAAAAATGGTACTGAAAATATTTGCTGAAATGTGTACTGAAACCGCAGTCTAATAAAAATGTTTCAAACACAGTAAAAGCTCCAGTTGGGATTTCCCATTAACTTGGCCATGATTTAAAGTCTAGGGGGGGTGCACACCAACAACAGCATGTCATTCATTCTTAAAAGGCATTGTTTGCCTGTGTTCAACAGAGCAGTGAGAGGTTAGCCTGCGAGCATGGATATCACCCAACTGAAACACTAGACTGGCCGCGCTGATTCATGATTTATGAAATGTTTTGCAGCCACAGCGGCAGCAGAAACATTGATAAGCAAGCCAAAATCAGCTTCATCACAGAAGCTCAAACCAACATCTCAGGTATTACTTTCACTATGTTTAATTTGAATGAAAGCACGTGTTTCTAAAAGTGTCCCGGCTCAGTGATATTACAGCAGCTCAGCGTACACACACATCATTACAGCAGCTGTGGCCTGAATTAGCATGATGACACAGCCTGAGTACACATAACCATCTGCTGTTTTAAAGCCAAAACACTATCATAACACTTGAGTCCTAAGAGGTTAAGGACGACTTTTGATGGCATGTTTTCTGCACAGCCAAAACTGGCTTGTTAGTGAAGTACCCTACAAACCTGTCCAAACAATAGTCTGCTCTCTTAGCAGCCTCTTCAAGTTGGTTCCATGTGTGGCTGAGCTTGCTACCCCCTCACCCCAGCCGTCTCCTTGTCCTCATCAGGAATAAGTGACTATATAACAAATCGGTGAGGCATGCAGACTGCCAAGGTCACTGGGTTTGCATGAGGAGCTGGCTAATGTTGCCCACAGAGAGTATACCTTGCCAGTTTGAGTGGGTTCCAGCTCTAGTATTGCTGGAGCTCAGTTCAACTCCTGCTGGAACTAAAGTCCTTCCTGTACCCTCCAGATGGATAACAGAAACCCTGTTTAGCTGACTATCGATCGACCACAGTGCCCCCACCAAGGTCTCTCCTCTCCAAGAAGGATATAGCAACGCTTTTCAAATGTTTAGTTACAGCGTTAATATGCCCTTGCATGTATTTTTAATGTAACTGTCCTTTCTCCATGTTGCACAAAAAAAATCCCTCTTAACATCTAAAGGAAACTTTTTGCAGTATCCTCACATGTAGCTGCTGATGCACACCTGCAGCCATGTCCCATCTAGTGCAGATTTTGAAGAGCTTGCAGAGTGCTTGCAAACGTCTAATCTGAGTATCTGAACATGGAAGCTGTTTGTTTGACTTTGTGGCTAACAGTGCTTAATCAGACAACCTAGTTCCTCTGTCTGAAAAAGCGGGTGACATGTTGGCCTTATCTTGTGAGTGAAACTTTGCTGTGACCTTTTTTTTTTTTTTATTACACATTTAGCACTTCACTCTAGATCACGACTGCAGAGGGCTCATTAAAAGTGGTCAGCATGGCAGAGAGTGCTGACGATCATTTAAAATTTTTAGAGATTCTTTAATTCTTTATGTGGTCATGTTCAAAAAATAATGCCAAGCATATTTGTCAGCAGCAGAATTTACAAAACTGGTGATCATTTTCTGAGGTAGCGCATAGATAGATTACTGATTATTTGACTAATCTTTGTAGCGATGTGTATCTTACCACTGTTTTAAATTTACACTTTCCACTGGTTTCAAGTTCAAGTTCATCATTTCTTGAGTAACTGCACATGAGCAATATTTCCTCTGACAGTAAAATTCTTCTTGTGCTGGACTGGTTGAGTGCTCCTTTAATTACTTTTAATTTGCTCCCTATTAACTTTATCTTTACATAGCCTGCCTCCTTGTAAAAATTAGGCGCTGCCAGGGCTGAAACATGAAGCAAAGGTGTAGACTGTGTTGATCACTAAAGACTAAAGGGGAAAATATGGTTCTGCAGTGGTGCTACGCAGAGCCTACGAATAGCTTTGCAGTCAGGCCCCTTGTAGCTTTTTATTGTCACCAGGGGGCAGTATAAAAAAAACAGTCTGCAGGTTACTACTGCTCATGCCACTGTTGCACCTTCAGCCAGCTGCTGAGAAGAGCAAAGTTATATCATACAACGAGTTAAAGGGAAAATGAGTGTTAAAAACAATGAAAATAGTCCGCTGCAGCCACCATATGAGCTTTTCGTGCTGTATTTTTAATCGTTGATATTTTTATATATTGTGAACTTAGCTGTCACTCTCTTTCTTGTGTTTTGGCCCACTTTGCAACCAAGCAGCATTTGACGTTTGCAGCTTTACGGGTTTTTTGGAGGACTGCAGGCCAGCATGTTTACTTAGCTTCCATACCCCTCTGCATAGGCAAATATCTACACAAACGGACACAACCCGAGTACCATAAATTTGCCATAAAATGTTAAACTTCCCACCCTTACAGAAAAAATTAACATGTTCACACTTTGTTAGAAAAAAATTAGCTACAGTCAATTAATTTTTTTTAAAGTCACTTGATTAAATTGGCTTATTTGAATGTTAAGTGGATGCTGTTTTTCTTCTTCACTTTTAAAACCTAAGATGTTGTTGCTCAAATTTTTCTTGTTAAATGTAACACTTTTTAAACCTGTTTTTTTTTTGTAGCAAAAATGATCATCTTAGGTGACACAGTGGCGCAGTGGTTAGCACTGTCACCTCACAGCAAGATGGTCCTGGGTTTGAATCCAGGCCGAGACCTTTCTATGTGGAGTTTGCACGTTCTGGGTTAATTGGTGATACTAAATCAGCTGTGGATGTGAGTGGTTGTCTGTCTCTTCCTCAGTGAGTCTTTTGTTCTATTTCCCTCTGCTGTTTTTTCTTTCCTCTCACCCCCAACCGGTTGCAGCAGATGGCTGCCCCTCCCTGAGTCTGGTTCCGCTGGAGATTTCTTCCTGTTAAAAGAGGGTTTTTCCTTCCCACAGTCGCCAAGTGCTTGCTTATAGGGGAGTCGTCTGATTTTTGGGGTTTGCTCTCTATTAATGTAGGGTCTTAATGTAGGGTCTATACCTTAAAATATAAAGCGCCTTGAGGCGACTGTTGTCGTGATTTGGCACCATACAAATAAAATGGAATTGAATTGAATTGTCTCTCTGTGTTAGCCCTGCAGCAAATTGGGGACCTGTCCAGGGTGTACCCTGCCTCTTGCCCTATGGCAGATGGGACAGGCTCCAGGTCCCATGACCGTGAATTGAATAAGAGGAAGAAAAAGGATGGATGGCTTTAAACACTTTTATTATTTATCACAAAATTACCATCATCAAGGTAGAAATGTGGAATTCAGATTTCCATGCCATCTGTGTCCCATGCTAATAGTGAGCAGCACTAGAGCCAGCCTTAAGAACTCAGCCTTTTACACCTGCAGCCAACATTGATATTCCTGTCTTTTGCTTGGAAGTGAAATAACAGATCCTAGAAGCACAGATCAGGTGTATACAGAGTGCAGACTTAGTTTGTAAAGAGCTCTGGGCACAACGCCATCCACCTGGCAGGACCCCCGACGGGGAGGTGGCCACAACAGAGACCCGCCAGCTCCCAACGGAGGCCCGTTGCCAGGAGAGAAGTTGCTCCTCCCCTTGATTTATTTATTGCACTCCTCATCAAGGTCATAGCCAGTGTGTCTGTGGCTGAGAGCGGGGCAGGAGAGGCACGTGGCTGAGTGAGCGATAGGACAAAAAATGGAGTGCATGCGTGCTGTGTGTTGGGGGGCTAAGTGATATGGTTAATCTCCATCTTGGCCTAAAACCTACCCGTCAGCAGTATTTTCTCACAACAATGCCCTACTGATTCACATCACCTTTAATGCTTGTGTTATCTCCTGCTGTACTGCAACTGGTGTTGATTTAGTGGAACAAAACTAAAATCGTATCTATGCAGATTTATTATAAGGCTGCAAAACACATTGTATTTCTCATAATTATTTCAGGAAAAATAAATATTTGAGGCACTCTGCAGTATGACATAAATGGTATTTCTTTTTGTCCTAATTTCCTTGCATCTCCCCATTGAAAATGATTTAATCCCTGTCATTTTAACTGTTAATGTGACCTTATTTGGAAAATGAACATAATTAGGGTAATAAATTACACGCCCTAATCGTTTTGTCTGCTAAGTGGTACCTCCCAAAGTCCAGTAAACACAGCAAACATTCACACTCGTGGAGCTGGAAGCAGAAACGTTTTGTGCATGGAAAAATGATTAGAAAAAATGATTAATAATTAATTGCTCCCTTAATCTAAAACTGCACACTGGGATCAGAGCCTGTTCTTGTCTTATTAAAAAGCTAAACATCTGGACATTTTCCCTAAATTTTTAATAAGGTGTTTTCTTTTTTGTGAATTCATACCGTCAGAGCTGCTGGTACATGCAGTCTGCATTCTGATGTTTTGACGCACTGCTCGATGAATCAAATCCTTTTAAATTAAATTTGTATTCTTTTGTATCCTACTAAAATGGCACGCTGTAATTAACTTACAGGATAACGTAATAAATGTAAAATGATCCACTTTCATTTTCACTACATTATTTGGTAATTCTTCCTTTCTTTTTTATTACAGCTCCAGTTTCATATTGGTCATATGGTGCATGATGAGCTTTTAAATGTCAACTGCTTGTGCATACTGAAAGCATTTGGTGGCCCATGCTGAGACAAAATAAGTACACAAGCATAACATTCTGTATACTGTGTCTAGCATAAATGGTAACAGTACAAACATGATCACTGATTTGGTTTGCAGACTGTGCAGCAGCATGAAGGCAACTCTTCCAGCCTAGTGTTACTAATCCTGGCAGCATCAGTTCCATTACTCCATGTGTGGAGCTGACCCACTTAGTCTGACATCCATTTACAGTTCATTACTCAACATCTTGTACTTGTCACACGCACATGACTTTCCTTCCGGAGCCACACGGAGCTGATCAAAAGATAGTGAAAAAACCTTACATTTCGTTGGGCGCTCCAGTTTCCGCCTCCCTCGTTTTTTGCGTGGCGTCATCAGGCTGTCATCCCTGTCTTTCTCCAAGTCCTGCTCTTCCCGGCTGGGCAGGAATCCGTTCTCTTGGGAAGGACTCAGACTCTGGGAGCTGTCCTCCGCCCAGCAGGAGGAAGGGTCTCTGGGAATCCCGTTCTCCACTTCCCTCTTCTCCTGTTTTGGGAAGCAGGCATCGGGCATCACGTCTCCATTGAGGACCTGTGCCATGGACGACCTACCTACCACAGCATAATTGTGGCCCACACTCACACTGTCTTTAAAAGAGCCGCAGCTCTCAACCTGCAGGAAGGGAAGGAGGAGGTTGAAATGTTAACATCCTGATGATCGATCATCCTTAAGGATTCTTACAGCTGTAGCAGTATGCTACAAATTGATGTTTTGAAGTGTACAACAGGGTTGTGCCTCAGCAGTCATGAAATATGACTAGATAGCTGGCTGTGAGATAAACAAAACCTTTCAGGATTTACAACAAATCATCCAGTGCGCTTGAAAAAAAGGTCACCTGAACAAACCACAATAAAACAGTTGGCACTAACAGTGTGAGGATAAGCACTTTTCAGGATTGGCTAAATGGGCTTTTTCAAAGAGAATGTGAATTAAAGCATTCATCTCTTTCATATTAGACAAGCCTAATTAAATTTCCTCAGCTCTATCTGGACAGAATCAAACATGAAGCTCAACTCTGCACGTATTAATCAGTGAATTATGGTATTTCCCATTCAGCTCCGTTCAGTACCAGGAAATTTGCCGTACAGCCACTGACATGCAAGAAGGGAAGGGATTGCATTACAGTTCATCAGGTACACTAGTGCACTTTTTATAGTCATGTATTCATCATTACAGCACCATGGAAATATGTTGAGAATGTTGGCTGTTTGACAATGGGAGGGCTTTCTCTCTGGCCAGTTTGGAACGCCCAGTCAAGTATTTCATTCTCTAAAGAGGACTAAATTCAAAGAGAGCTGACCTAAAGTATCAGTGGCAGGAATTCAGTTGTTAATCCTTAAAAAAAACCGCACAGACTGTCTTAGAAGACCTAGAAAACTTCTAAGTGTTAGAAGAAATGTGAAAGTGTCTCTGCTGCTACCTAAAAATAGCTGTAAAAACACAGTTAATGAGACAATCCCACAACAGGGTCACTGAGAGCAGAAAGTGGAGCATGTCTTGTGAGATCAGACTGTCAGCAGTTGCGAGAGCAACTCTGAAGCAGTTTTCTGCAGGTAGGTTGCATTTAAGGAAGGCTGACAGCAATGCCTCAGGAGGCATATGTCTGTCATCTGATGATATTTAACAAAGATCCTGTGCAGGGAGCCAAAGGATCAAATCTCTGATCTGATTCTTACCAACTGAATAAGCAAACAAAACTTAAATCAAGTTTTAATGTGTAATGTGTAATGGATGCAATGCAAACTCTGAGTAGCAGACATGCCAAAAGAAAAAAAAATGCTAGTGTGGAAGTTGCTGTGAATCATAAAACAAATCTACAGCAAGCCAAAGTTGGTTTCAAAGCATTCTTCAGAGGCCGCAGAGCTCTAAATGACTTCATCATTGTAGTAACTGAGAACAAATTAACTGTAAACTGAACAATTGCACTCCTACAAAGAACAGCTCTCCAGTAAATCTGCTTGACACGATGAATGAAAACAACCCAGAGCTCAGACATTATTAATATTCTGACTCAGTTCACTACTACAGAAAGAGGCTGCAGTGTGTGTGTGTGTCTGTGTGTGTGTGTGTGTGGGGGGGGTCTAGGTAAACAAAAACATACACACACACACGCACAAAAAGCAAGCAAACAGAAAGCCAAACACCCAAAAAAAACTCAGCAGTATCCTCAGACACACATGCATACTAGCAGCACACAACTGACAGTGAAAGAATTATGCAACAGATTAGTGACACAGTGAACTACATGTCAAAGGTCAAAGGTCAAAGCTGGTAAATCAGGCAGCTCAGACAGAGGTCAAAAACAAAACACTAACTAACTAATCCAGCTTACTGCTACAACATTACATTTACACACCCTCGTGTAACCATGTGCATGAATAATATCATTATTAAAAGCGTTTCCTACAAACACATCGAAATTGAAATTAAATACTGAAAATATGAGCTGATAAATCATTACACTGGCTGAAAAGTTATTAGTAACTTCAACTGAAAATGTTACCAGACTAAATGGATTTGCCGCTTTTCTTTGTGTTATTACCATTAACTGAACATCTTTTGTTTCTAGAAAGTTGGCTATATGGAAATTTTTAAAATGTTTATGGGCATTTTTCAACAGTCAACAGCTTAAACAAGCAACAGGCAAATTTTTGCAGGCTGTTTTTGTGTGTGTAAGCCTAAAACAACGGAACACAATCGACTTAACTGAAAATAGTGCGGTGCAGTAATAAAGAAGCTGAGTGCCCTGAAAAAAGAGCTTAGTCATGTTACTTTGTTCAGACAGGTTTTCTAAAGGATTAAACCTGTTCATTCATGTTCCTGCCAAGTGTTACAGTAGATGAGAAGATTGATCACTCTCTCATGCCTCGCTTAATCCATACATAAACTACAGTCTAAATATAAATGGTTCTTTGTGTACAGCTACTCCTATGCTAAGCTAACAGGCTGATGAATCTAGTTTCATATTTACTTTATGTAGTTTATTGGTAATGTCACTAAACTCCTGGAAAAAAGCAAATATATGTAAATTATCTCTTAAATGAAACTGTTGTTAATGACAGAACTCTGGAATATCTCAGAGGGAAGAAATTTCACCAACTGCATCCTATTACAGCACCGTGCTCGAGTTCACTGAGCTCTTTAGAACGACATATTCGTTTCACAAATGTGTGTAAACATGGCTAGGTGCTTGATTGCCTTTGTCCATGCGGGTTAAAGCAACATACAAAGAGGGGTGGAGGCTTGGTTATACTAGCTTTTCCATCATTTACCTTCTGTTTTTACTTGACTTTTGATCATCTGCACGTAAAATAAAATGTTAGACCAATGTTCCACGTCAGCCTCTTTTTAAAAGAGTTGCCCGATTAGACATTGGGAGTGTTTCTCTTATTCAGAGAATAGCAACAACTGTGAAACATCTTTTTGAACAGAGCGCCTGGTACATGTGATCCCCCACAGCTATGAAAACACTCACAGAGCTGCCCTGATTCTGAGTACAGATTTTCTTAATCAGTTATTGACGCTACCCCTCAAATGCTTTAAATACAGGAAGACAAAACCCTCCGGCACATCCCTTCTAACAATATATTATCTGTAAATATTTGTCTAATCCCCTTTTTTTTTTTTTTGGTTTGTTGAACTGCACTGTTAGAGTTAATTAAGATGATTTTAAACAGAAGCTTATGCAAATGATAAACATCTCAGGGAAAAAAAAAATACCCAGAAACATGTTGGCCCAAGAGTCATTATTAAATCAGGGCTTTTAACTACAGAAAACATCACAAACAGATTGCAAATGGTGTTAGTGTAGTGCATGTGTGTATCTTAGAAACAAGGCTCAAGACTATGCAATATTTATTCATGAGTACAAAGAAGTACATGATTTGTCTTACAGGTTAACAGATTTCTGAAGGCTAAAAAAACACTTGTTTTTCTACTGAAACTGCTTTTAAGTGCCATGTGGGAAGATAGATATATTTCTTGAAGACCAAACATGAGCTTTTACCATTCACGGTCTCGGAACTTGTATTATAGCCTACATGGGCTGTAGTGCATGGCTAGTACATGCCTAAAACAATGTGGCATACAGAAAAATGATTACCTGACGATGGGGCAAAAAACCCTGCGAGGGGAAGATGTGATAATGATTCAAACTAGGATAATAGGAACAAAGTAACATGACATTTTTAGATGAGCTTTCCTCACAGGCATTTACACCATTATACTCTTTCTGGAGCTTGAGAGCGCTGATGAGATTCACATGGTACATCAGCTTATACCAGTGAATGAGACTGAATATCGCCAAGTGGGAATCGCACACGTAATTATTTTTAGCAGGTCAGAACGTCAAACGGGGCTGAATTTTCTGAAACCAACGATCTGTGATCAATGATTGGCCAGCTACAGTATGTAGAGGTGAGAAGGCAAATATCTTTCCTTCTCCTGTTCAGAAAAGGGTTTCAGTGCAGTGGTTTCAGTTCTGTGGCTGATTATTTCAAAACTGCAGCCTTCAGACATGTTTGGACAACTTGGGAGTTTAAAGTACCTCTTTTGAGTTCTAAATTTATTTCTTTGCGATTTTTTTTTCTTTTGACAGTTGACACTGAAGACAGGAAATGATGTAAGTCAGCGAGGCGCCCGATATGCGACAAAGTGGAGTGGCTGTCTCGCTCAGAGATGAATTACAACAACAGCAACGGTGAACATTTGAGCATTTGGCACATGTGGTCAACTCCCCACAGCTGTGAAAACACTTTCTAAGGTGCCTTGATTCTGAGTAGAGCGTTACTATATTAATACTACCTCTAGGCTGCCTTAAACATACGGACATAAACCCTCTGGCACATCATCTGCAAATATTTTTCTAATCCCATTTTTAGGTTTGCTGAATCAGAACTAATCACTGCAAAACAAGTATGCAGGGATGGACAAATGTAATTTGTGTAGACATGTTAAGTCAACACTCACTGGAAACTGCTTGCGTTTTCTTCCAGGCTTGCCAGCTTTGCAAGAGGCACTACTTTTAGGTGACTTCTCCTCCATCAGTTCTCGGTCCGGTATTGTTCTCTCACCCTGTCAAGAAAAAGAGCACGCCATGATTTAGACAAAGTATCTGCAGGTGTTTGGGTAAAGATACATGTCACACATTGCAGTGAAGGATTAAATTTGTGGATATTTGTGGACAATAATTTAGATGGCAGTTTCACGTCCACCAGAGATGAAGGAGAAGTGATACTAGATCTGCAGGACACACACAAAACTGCACTAGAGTGAAACACTTGAACATTTGGGAGGACTGCAGCAGGTCCTCCAGTGTCTTTGGCTGAGTGGACAATGAGACAGATAGAAATTGAATGACACATTCCTTTGAACTAGGCTGAAGTGAAAGCTCTGTGGATGCAGCGCTGACCTTCCTCAGACAATTCCCTCTTGACACTGTTACAAAGACATAGACCGGCCCCCACCTCCCCCTGCTGCAATTTCCCTTTGATTAATAAAACTGTCTACCCCCGTGAACAAAGCCCCATGTCTGCCATCACCATGTACCCCTGGGGTTGATGGGAGAAAAGATGATCCTAATGTAGATGCTTTGAGCTTCAATATTGACTGAATAGAACCACCAGCACCAGGTTTGAATGCAAATGAGACTGCAAGGCCATTCCTGACAGCTGCAGTAGGGGGTGGAGGGCTGGGTCCTTATTAAATTCCTTCAGTATTGAATGTGAGATTCCCTCAAAGATAAATGGGGTCTCTGCACTGTAGACATTCTGCAACTAAGTCCCTCTACTGACATGTTGGTAAGTGTATTTATTTTAAGCTCTGGTGAGGTGGTGCAGTACAAGATAGGAAAACATTACTATGAGATAGTACATGCCTTTGTCTTTATATGATGGGTGGAGTTAGATCTAGCAATAACAGTGACTGAATTATGGAGGTAAAGTAGGACAGAATATTTTTTAACAATTTCAACAGGAAGCAAACTAGAGTAACACCACTGTCCAGTGCACACATGCAGTTAATTTGTCGTCTTAAAGACATTTCTTTCAAAATAATCTGGAAATAAATCAAAAGTGCAACTTAAAACTACGTTTGATTTAGTTTATTTCAATTTGATACAGAATTACTGCGCTATGCAGGTTCTGAACTCATTGTGATGTATTTATATCCCTTTAACTATCAAACTGCACATATGATGTCAAAAATGATGTCATACCCACATTGACCACGTTCCATCAACAACGTAGCGCCATCATTAGCAATACCAGGAGTGCAATGCAATGCCTGCTTTTCTGCACTTGAAAACACCACTGCAGCACGTTCTCGGATAGAGCCTGGTCGGCTCTGTGTATGGTTTGTTTAGTGACTCACAAATCCTTTGGATTTGCCGCTGACAAGTTGTAACTGTATAGTGTCCTATATTTGGGAGGGGGTGGTGGCTGTGGCTCTGGAGGCAGAGCGGGCCGCCTACTAATTGGAAGGTTCGATCCATGGCTCCTCCAACCTGCATGGTGAAGTATCCTTGGGCAAGATATTGAACCCTCAGTTGCATTCATTGGAGTGTAAGTGTGTGAACATTAGGTTATAAGTGCGTAGGCAAAGAAAAAGCACTTGTGTGAATGTGTGAGTAAAGGGGTGAATGAGGCTTGTAGTAAGAAAGCACTTTGAATGCTTAACTTGAGTAGAAAAGCATCATATAAATAGCAGTCCACTTACCCTTCACTTGATCATTCACACTGCATATGCACATCTTTTATATATACTGCATGATTTTATCTAGCTTTGCACTCTGGGGCTACATTTATGTTTTAGATTACAGTCTAGTCTCCAAATTTATTCTGGACTTTTAAAACAGGAAATGAGGACACAGGGTTCATTCAGCACCAGGTCCAATTAATTTTTTTTTTTTTTTAAATCAGCACTAGGGGGGGGGTCAACAGTCAATTAAATGTTCAAATTTAAACACTTAGGGGCCGAGGGTTCTTGATTTAAGGGAAAAGATTACAAGCTACTAACTGGGCCTTGAGGTTAATTATTCTTTCAAGTGCTGTCTCAAAAGTCCAGAATTAACCTCACACGTTGAACCAAAATGAACAAGATGTCCTTAAATTTCTCAGAAATTTTAAATGATGAAAAAAGGAAACAATTTTATGTCAGCTGTTCTGCCCTTTGACAATTAGAAACACTTGCAGACTGGCAAAGTGAGATTTTGCAGGAGCCCTTGTGATTGAGCATCTTTAACGAGGAACCCGGTAGTTGTGACATTCTGGGTTTGAGTCTAGTGTTACACTCTGACTCATCAGATTCTGTGCTGAAGAAATACTGACATGGAAAAAAATCTTTCAAGGGCTACTGAATAATTTAAGGTCAAGGGTTTTAATAAATATAGGCAGTAATTTCAACTGTCTGGCCACGTTGCGCCCTCGAAATGTTTACCACAGCCGTCAATGCTCCTGGGAGATGAACTAATTTGCATAAAGAAATAGATATAATCAGGGTAAATGATGCTCTGATTGATTGGCAGAGGGTTATAACTGGTAGAAATGATTCAAAAATAAGTGAAAATTATAGCATTCTTGTTGGAGATAAGCATTTAAATGACTCTTTTACGTGTAGATTTGAAACCTTTTTGTGCAAGAATGTGTTTTGCTGATGGTTCCAGTCCATTGTGCGATCACTAATAGAGTGCGTGGTGCTTCGGTTTTTCCCTACCAAGGCGGCAGAATTTGCATAGATAATAGCACATTTTGAGTGCAGCCTGGTGTGCAGGCTCATTTGGGAACCACTTACATGGATGACACAATTCAGTGGTGCCTGGCTATCTCTGCAGGGACAGCCCACACCACACCACACCACTCCTCCAGTTCTCTGTTAGAGAGCTCAGGCACACCGAGTGAGAACAACACACCATTTTCACACTCAGCTTCACCCTAATATTTTCTGAGAAAAACAACAGAAAAGCCTGAAATATAATTTGTTGTTGCCTGGAGTGAACCCTACTACATTGTCAATATCTCTGCACTATTTCCGTCTGGGTAGCCAGTTATTTAAGGCAATGTCTGTTGCCAGGCAACAAGACTAAGGGCAGTACTGTGTAATGGGAACACAGAAGAAGAGGACAGATCCCCCCAGCAAAAGAGCTGTCGAGCCATTCCAGCTCCAACTCAACCTACACCAGCCAACGCCCACGTCACCAAGCACCATTACAACAGTAAATGTCACAGAATACAGCTGCACCTTGCAACAGCCTCTTCAGTGATGCTACTATCACTGCCACAGAGGTGATGCTGCAGATACACATTATGAGTGTGCCTGCATCGTGAAAGGTGACAAGGCACGTCAAGTGCTGTTGAATTCTAGAGTGAAAATTTGACAGTTTCTTCAGTGAACAGAGGTATTCATTGCAGTCAAGTCTACTCCAGCAATCATTTGGATTGCACAGATCAGTGAGTGTGGCTTAATGTTTAACGCTAATCATAAAATTGAGGAAGATCTGAATTCGCTTTTGGCCTGAAGCGACTGTACAAACCAATCCAACCAAATTCCTCTCATTTTTAAGGTTTTAACTGTGTAACAGCATAGTCATAAAACCATAAAAAATGTAGTTCACATATGCACATACTCCTTGCCCAGATCATATGAAAATACAAACAGGGAGAGTGTACTACATCACTGCAGGATGAGCTCAGGAGTGAATAATCTCCTTTTAAATCAGTCCTCCTGAGGACATTTAAAAAAAAAAAAAGCACTTTGCAGTGATGGACGACCAAATCCAAATCAATCTTGAGCTCAAATCAAGTGATTCAAAAACCCTTCTGAGCTCTATGAAATCGCTAAATCATGAGTGAAGTTCAGCAATATGTCAAGTGAAGCATTTTTGTTAATATTACACACACGTGTTTCTTACCATTGTGTTTCCAGGTGAATCAGCAAAGTCTTTGAATGCAGTGGTGGTGTTGCTTACAGTGTTGGACGGCATCATTAAGAGTCTTATGGGCTTATGGGTAATGTCTGATGATGGGTAATGTAGATGAGGGCCGTTTCAAGTTAAAATGAACTCAAAGGGTTAAAAAAAAATAAACAAATGAGAGATGATCCCTTCCTCTTCTTCCTGCTCTCCTAGAAATTAGGAAGGAAAAAAGAAAAGAAAAGCAACGGTAAGATTGTTCACCAAGTTTTTCTTTACTGTTCTGATTCTTTATGGTTAAGCAGATTTTCACGCAAACTACGTAATTTCGTGACATGTTATGTGTATTTTTCCTAAAAATTTAGTTGCTTGCTCCCGAGTATCAGCTTTCTTTATACTGAGCGCACGTCATGTAGCTATAGGACCCGCACAGGCTTCTATAGATACGTATGGCCACTATAGCCTAAAGGCCCCTTTACACCACATGTGTGTTGCGCAGCAGTCGATATGAACTGAGTGCTACTGTGCGACCAACAGCCTGAAAAATATTCCAAAAATAAATACAGAGATGCTTGTATTTTTGTGGGCACATTAAAAATAAATAAATCATTAATATTTCATGTTCATCGTGAGAGTCTGGGTTAAAGTTACTCCAGCGGTCTGCCATGCGCGCAAAGCGAAGCCTCAGTTACAATGTTGCACTCGTGGAAATTTACAACAAAACCCCCCATAAATCTATATTCATTCAGAATGTGTTAAATTTCCTCTAAGCGTTAAAACGACACTGATGACACTCAGTTGTGATTCATTTAAAACATTTAACGGGGCTGCCGGATTTAAGTCCTCGCTCGTGAAAAAAAAAATAATAAATGCAGGCAACAACCAGAACGTGTTAATGTTGAAAAATAATTTATTATAAGGCCACACAGGCATTCAGTGTCAGCGCATTTCCATGCCATCAGCCTGCAATCAGGCCACACGCTTACACTACTGCGATCGACTGATGTGCATATATTATTCAACTGGCTATGCGTTAAAAAATGGCAAAGTTTTATACGTCTTTTGCATGAGGGGAAGTCTGCAATATGACCCTGGGGATTGTGAATCTTTTACAGGCCACAGACACTGAAGGATAACCCCCCCGTTATTTCCTTTAATGAGGCCAGTGCTTTGAAGAGCCGCGATGCTGGTTCCGTGCTGTAAATCCGGTCAAGTTCACATCTCGATGTCCAATCAGCACATCTGCAAAAAAAAAGCGAACCCTAAATCGCTATTTCCCCATTTCCATCGAGTGCCTTCCGCCTTCACGTTTTTGTTCACATAAAGGTTACCCTTCCTGCGCGGTTGCTAGTGGCGGGTTAAACGAATTTACATGCCTGAATCGCTGTGTGTTCGTTACCCGGTTTTCCCAAGTCCCAGGCCTGACCCTTTTTGTCTCGCTTGCTCCCGGAGCCTCCTTCCTCTTCTCTCCCCGTCCTCCACCTCCCCAGCCGGCCAGTTCGCTTCCAGATGCGCCGATTTCTGCAGGGGCCTACAGAGTGCATACGGGCGGCCTGCTTCCACTGGGTCCTAGAGACAGTCCTATCACCACCATATCTACATGTTATTTGATATGTTTCCCCAAAACATTTAGGATGCATTTATTGATTTATTTTGAGCCTTTACTTTAAGGTTATTATAGTTAAGTAAACAACAATTTGGTGAATGCCTTTATTGAGAGTCGTGATATCTGCATGACTGAGAGTCAAGTGTTTTTAGAAAGTGTTGTTAAAGCTGAACACTGAAACTAATAAACACTAGAGTAAAACTGAATATTTTCAAAGAATAAAAACTAAACTAAAACGTGCAAACCTCCTAAACGGACTTAAAAATAAAAGCTAAATAGGAAATGCAAAACTCTAATAACTCTGACTTTTACCCTATACTTGTACATGAGACAGGTGAAGGGGGAATCCCGAGAAGCAAAACAGATCTCAGGCTGGGGGCTGTATGCATCTCAGACCACAAAGCTGCAGGGATACCTCTATAATTTTATTTACTGTTCTACACATTGATGCACAGTTGGAACAATGCTATGCTTAGTTTCAAAACTGATTTTACACCAGAGACATTTTAATGGCCCAGATGTCCCCTAAGTGCTGCTCTGGTTGGCCCTACTGATGTGACCTTAGGGTAAAAATAAGCAGTAAACCAAACCACATTTTCACAACTGCCCCTTAGAGAGTGTCTGTGTGCCTGTGCCAAATGATTACATGCACTTGCAGGCACAACCAGTCCTGGGCAGTTTTGGGCCTTTATATATATATATATATATATATATATATATATAGTCCCATCTCATTCTGTGCATTGCAGTCAAACGACCGTCCAAATCCCACATGTGAAAAACTGAAGCTGATGATTAAAAGATACCATCAGTAGCATTTAAAGTGAGGCACTAACAAAATTTGCAAGATAAGTTCTGAAATGTGTCAAAATGCACAGATACTAAGTTAAAACATGTGACACAACCAAGCATATAAGGTATTTTAATCACAGTCATAACATTTCTGTTTAAAAATGATCATTGCATTGGTGGAATTGCTATTACCTACAATTAGAACAGTTGAAACACACAAAGCGAATTATTAGATTAAACCTTAGTCTATTCAGTAAAACTTTAACCTGTTCAAATGTGTTTAAATATCCATGTAATGCAAAATAATGACCAGCACACACACAGGACCCTGAAAAGACTTCCTAGTTTTTATTTTGATTCATTTATGGGCCCCCTGGTGGCTGTGGGGCCTCAAGCAGCCATGTAATTAGTCAATTCCTCAGGCCAGATTTGGGGCCTGGTGAAGTAAAACCTGTCACATCTATACTTATTTTAATTACACTGCAATATGCATTTTACTTCATGACGCTGATGCAGACTCTTTTTTATGCCTCACCTTGTCACATATTTATACAGTGTAAAATTACCATTTAGCTCATGTAGTTTGTGTAGGTGCAGATGTGTTAGTTAAATTTATACACTTATGATTTCTTTGTCATTATTTTTTTGTCCTAGATTTTTTCTTCTGTGTATTAATTGGTTCCTGTGACACCTTAAGTATCTAATCAGGGACAGATACAGTGTCCTCCCATCTTTTTCCAATTGACGGTTTTATAGAACAGACAGTTCAACATGCCAAACACAGTTGGGACTAATAATAATGTTTAAAGTTTCACTGTGATCCAGTAAGTGCTGGAGTGGGGGCTATGACAAATCAAAACTATATGCTGTGAAAAAGATTTGGTAAGTTTCCTTCATTTGGGAACAATACAAGCAAAGAAAGTTTACTTACACAAAGGCAATTTAAAGTCGTCTACATTATGCATTAATGTAGACTTTTTAAAAGCTTCTAAATGCAAATAAAAAAACCCCCAGAACATTAAAACAAAAAGAAATAAAAAGAAGTTTAGAGATGTAAGAGCAGGATGATTCATGATGAGCTTTTAAGGCTCGACCAAAAACAGTGCACAATATTAAAAAGATTAACATTATATAGAAGTCCTGTATCTAAGCTGTTTTCCCACTCTTACTCAGTAACTTCTAAGTCCTTTTTTAATTTGCCCTCTGGGAACAGTTAGCATCCTTTATATGGCAGTAAAGAGTCCATTAGTCAGATTTATTAAGATGGCAAACCAAAACATAAAAGAGGAGCTGAACAAAGGTCTGAGTCAAGATTTTAAAAAAAAATCCAAAAAAAAAAAACTGTGATGTTCATCAAGCAAATGTGTCAGCCAAACCCAAAATGGTTCTGGATTTACTTAATTAAGCATTTATTTGGATTTAAATATGCAAATACAGTATATCAAACTTTTTGTGGGACTATAGCCCGCATTTTATTACCTCACTAGTACAATCAACATCTATCCCATGCATGCCCACTAGACGGAGACACCTGATGCCAGATTGGAAGGCTAAATGCTCACCAGACAAATCCCTGTGGGGCAGGTTGAAGGCTTTTCAGGGGCAGTTGGGAAGAGAGGAAATGTGTGCATATTGGTTGGTTGTGGTTCGCTGAGCTGGAAGCAACAGTGGCTCCTCTTTCTCATAAAGTCAGTGGCACTGTGGTTCATCTGAGGACACCAGCAGCAAGACGATGGCACATGACCTACAGACATAGGCAGTGTGCTGCTGGCTGGTGGATATCCTCTGTCTATTCGTGGAAACCCCCAGAGGAGGATGCTGAGAGGTCACAGTGTCCTGACCTCATCTCAGCCACATGGTTGTTTTCAATATGATCTGTGCCTGAAGCATCAGGAAAAAGGTCACATGGTTTTTGATTTAGATTTTGGTGGGCTTAACATGTTTTTGTTTTTGTTTTTTTTGCTGGGTTTTTTAGTTTCTTTGTTTTGTTAGCATGACTAAATGACAAAGAGAAAAGTTGGAAAGATCTGTATGGAAAAACAAGCAGTGACCGAGTAGTAAAAAAATAGTCTTTCAAATTAATAAAGATGGTAATAAGACAATTTAAAAATACTTTGAAATCTTTGAATATATTACAATGTAAACTTACCCAAATTACCAAAAGAAAAAGTACTCATAATGTAGCAGATAGTGTAGTGTAGCAATGTATATGGACATTGTAAAGAAGTACAAAGAAAAACTAATGTAATTTGTCCTTAAATACATGTTCTCACTTTCCATAAAAGCAGTGCATGTTAAACAAAAAGTATACCATAAACATTAGTTGTGAAGTTTCTCAGTTTTCTTGAAATCTATAATTCCTAAAAAAGAAATATCATAAAATGGGTCTTGGCCAAATGACTAAGATGTTAAAATACAGAAAGTGATATTTGTGATATGTAATAATGATCTTATTTTCTTATGTTTCTAGAGTTAAATAAAAATCAAAGAACTCCATCTCAGCATTTGCAGTTTGACAAACCTGTAAATATGCATTAAGACATAAGATTTATAAGCAGTGATCTTAATGTTTCTTTGTTACAATGAAACACAATGACAAACACACCCCTCCCCCCCTTTGAAGTAGAACTACTAGAACTCCTATAAGCTGTCATTCTGACCACTATACATTATTTGCTTAAATTTATAATTTATGTTATTTATTCATTCATCTATACTAGACAAGTACAATAATGTTCATGTGCAATAGTCATTCATTTTTACTAGTGTATATAAATGTTTAGAGATTTTTGTTGTAGAGTATTTTAGTATTTTTCAATCAGATTTTACATATTATTTATATTAGGGGCCTACAGTTACATGGGGTTTATAGCAACAAAGATATTAAACTGCAAAATTGAAAAAAGGTCAAAAATTCCCCCCCTTGGGAGTTCTAGCATTAATAGTAGCTGTGGAAGAACTATTCTTATTAACAATCGCAGTTCTTTTATGGTAAAGTACACCATAAAATGAAAACTTAAAATTACTGCATGTGATTTGAGTAAAAACTTTAGTGATGACAGTTTCTTTGAATAATGCTCATATTATCTCAATTATGCCACTTTAATACTGAATTATTAAAGTCTTAAATACTGAATTATTACCGTCGCATTTATGAGTAAGTAACACTTTAATGTTGTAGATGGTGGAAGCAGAATCTCTACCGTTTTAGTTTAATCATGCAGTTTAGTTAGAAGTATGTTTGAGTACAGTGAACTCACTGTCATGTTCAAGAAACCAGTTTGAGATGATTTGAGGTTTGTGACATGGCGCATTATCCTGCTGGAAGCAGTCATCAGAAGATGGGAACACAATGGCCATAAAGGGATGGACATGATCATCAACACTGTTCAGGTAGACTGTGCCGTTTAAACAATGCTCAGTTGGCACTAAGGGGCCCAAACTGTGCCAAGAAAATATCCCCTTCACCATTACACCACCATCACCAGCCTGAGCTGTTTATACTAGGCAGGATGGATCCATGCTTTCAAATTCTGTGCCAACCATCTATTTATATAGCAGCAAAAATGCAGACTCATCAGTTTGAGCAACATTTTTCCAGTCTTCTATTGTCCAGTTTTGGTGAGCCCATGCAAACTGTAGCCTCAGTTTATTGTTCTTAGCTGACAGGAGTGGGATCTGGTGTGGTCTTCTGCTGCTGTAGCCATCTGCTCTTCTGCATACCTGGGTTATAAGTGGTTATTTGAATTAACGTTTCCTTACCATCAGCTCAAAGCAGTCACTGAGTTTCCTCTGACATCAACAAGGCATTTTCACCCAGAGAACTGTTGCTCACTGGATATTAACTGTAATTTCCCCATTGTGGGATCAATAAAGTATCATCATCATATTTTATTTTTTTCACATCACCCTCTGTCAACCCTAAAGCTGGTTGTTTGGAAAAATCCTACTCAGACCACCCCATCTGGCACCAACAACCATGCCAGATTCAAATTCACTTAAATCACCTTTCTTTCCCCATTCTGATACTCAGTTTGAACTTCAGGAGGTCATCTTGACCATGTCTACACGCCTAAATGCAGCGAGTTGCTGCCATGTGATTGGCTGATTAGATATTTGCGTTTAACAATAAGTTATCCTACCCAATAATGTACCCAGCCAGTATATGTTACTTGCCACCGCTGATAGATGATGTACTCTGTATCCAGTGATGATTGGAAAAAAAAAAAAAATCACATCACGTGACCAGTCGTAGCCATATTTTAAATCTTTTTAATATATCTCACATTTGATTTATTTACAAAAGACAGTGGCTTTGTGACATAAAACTATGTTTTGTAAAATCAACATGAGAAACGAATGGGTACCAGAAGCGTAACCATACAGAACACATACATAGATAAATAACATCAGGGGAGCGTTGTCGTCGTCGAGGTTGGCCTCGTTACACATTGTCTCTCTGCAAACAAAAGGATCACGATTTTTGCACCTCTGTGTGACCAGCTATGCTTTATTTGTATTACCTCAAGTTTGGTCTAACAGGGTATACGTACAGTATTGCCTCTGTGTTGGTTAAAATGACATCAGAGTCTCTCTATCAGTTGATCTGGAATGTGTGTTTTTAATTATTTTTTCAAATATTTAATGTGAGTTTTTCCAGCGGATGAAATTATTAAATACGAACATCTTCAGGCATTCTGTGAATAAACTATGAGCAACAACATACTAATGCAGATATACTTTGATATATACCTGGACTTTTGACACACAATGTCTGCAAACAGTTTGGCACAAATGTAAAGGCTGAGCATAAGTAAGTTTCCCCCAGAACACAACAAATAAATCAAATCAAAAGCTAAAACTGTGACATAAAGGCTGATAGTATTTGCTGAATGGTTACTTTGTACAGCACTCTACAAAACAGCTACAGGCACGAACTGAAAGAACAAACAGAAAGCTCAGTTTTGCATTGGAATCCATGGTCAAAATGAAGGGGAAGACAGTAACTCGCAAAATTTTTACCTTTCGAAGCTGGCTGAGCTTTTTGACAGCAGGGGTCCCAGAAATTTTAATTCACAGCACCTGCTATATATTATATTTGGGCAATTATGCATGTATGTAAGCAAATCTTTACTTTGACAAACTCATTACAATAACTATACTCCACTAAATACTGTAAACCATAATAACAGTAATGATAACAGACCAGAACAGAGAACTTAATGAAAACATCACATTAAGAACAACAATAACAGAGGAGCATCTTTTTGTTCTTTTTCTTGACACAGTGTAACAGGTTATTCAAACCCTATACTTAGCTTATAGGACAGGCTTAAATGTACAAATCTCAAAACAAATCAAAAATAAATAGATCACACTTTCTGTGGTTGAACTGAGGCAGACTTTACCCGGCGCTTCTTTCAGGAACTGAACACATCCCTCTGAAACTGCTCCCCAACCTTTACCAAACAACATTTACTAAAACCCAGACATTGCTTATTTTCATTGGAGATGAATGGCTTCCCCAAAGGACAAAATAGTAAATCAGACAAAAATATAAAGGTAACAAGCGATCGGCTCTCCTTGTGACTTACAGTAAGCTTCCTTTCATGTTAACAGCTACTATGCCTCCTTAACAGGCAAATTGCTCGGCTTTCCCACAAAAAATACTAATTCACACATAGACAAACTATATTCCACGACATGCTTCACCAAAATCTCTTCTTCTAATCCAAATTCTTTACAGCACGATTAATCACTGTGTGTTATTCTTCACTAATTACTTGAGTTTCATTCTTAAATAAAACAAACTGACAGGTAAAAAGTGAAACCAGTTTGGGAAGTTTCAACAAAATCAGTGACCACAAGTAAGTCGAAGAAATTAAATAAACAGTGGATATAATGTGTACTGTTTTGAAATTAAACAATCCATTTTTAATGAATACTGATCTTAGTTTGTGGCAAAAGGTTTCTTGCATTTAAGAATATGTTACCACCGTATTTCACCAAAAGTACCTCTGCAGTCCCTGAGCACCTACCTTCATTGCACATACACATTGTCAATACTCTTGAAAGAACTAAATAAAGCTATTAAAACATTACCTACTTGCTCACTACAACCTTACGTCCTCACATCAACACATCTAAGTGTTCATTTTGTAACTCACGACTAAAACTCAGTGCCTAATTCATTACTGTTTAACATCCTGAGGTGCTTCCCTACATTTTAAACAATAAATACTGAGGCTACCAGCTAGTCAGTGTCATTTGCAAGGAGGCACCATGCTGTGCTGAGCGTTACAATGCCCTTCAGGTGGTTCAGTTTTCACTGGGAGGAAACAACGAGACTTGGCTCATTATTGTGTACGGAGCAGCCCCTCGGTTTCTAAGTGCACAGCCCTCTTATTTGCAAGGGTTGCTCACTGAGAGCACATTAGCAGCAGAATAGTATGAGACTCAGCGAGTGTGTTTGCATGCTCGTGATATTCTGGATACAACGGAAGTAATAATTTCGTGCTATTCCTGGTTCACTCGGCATTGTCCTCAACTATGAATTTCTTCATTAGTATGTAATCTGAATTTTTTTTTTCTTTAATGATTAAAAGGAAAATTTCAACCTTTCGGGAACTGCACCTATTTGCTTTCTTGCCACAAGGAAGATCAAAACCACTGTCAGGTGTGAACTCTGGTCTGGAAGGTAAATGTAGGACAACAGCCTTAAGGCTTCAGTCAAGCCTAGAGACCTGTCGGTGACCATCTGGCAAACACCAGTCGCCATGGAAAAATGTGCATTCCTAAACTGACTGCAAGTGGTTGCTGGCAGTTGCTATTGTGATTGCAAAGAGGCACCTCCTTGCGATGTCTTTGATCGCTAGCGGATTGCAATGGTCACCAAGCAGTTTGTTTGGAAGACTTGTCTGCAAACTATTTACCAAGTGGTAGTAAAACTGCAAAACGTGTGACACAAACCAGAAAAAGAATGTTCGCCTTCAAAGTAAAAGTTGTGCCTTACCGGCTGCAACCAACACATTTCAAAAGGTTTGGCACCTTTCACAGTTTCACTATTGCTTGGTGGTTAGTTAGTAAGCGTCTGCAGATAAGTCAGCGTCTTAAATGCACACTACGGGCGACCGCAGGAATCTGCTAGCAGCCAAAGCAATTCCAAGAAGGTTTCTGGTGCACCACCCTCTTTGTGACCAGTTTCACCTGGCGACAGCCAGCAACCAGGGGTTCACCAACTGGTCTGTGTAATCAAGGCCTAAAACAGTTAGCTTAGCTTTGCAGCCAACCTGGTTACACTTGCCTTTTTTTCCCCCCAGAGAATAAATTAAGAAAACAATAAACTGGGTACGAAACAACATGCAGATTTTATATTGTTTGGTTTTTTTTTTCGTAGATAGAGCTAAATTAGTAATTTCCCTGCAAGATTTTGTGCTGGATTATTTCTTGGCCAGTTTTTGTGACCTTTGATTGCCAGGCCTTTATGTCTACTGACAGACCAGCTATGTTGCTTTATGCTAGGTTAATCTAACTATGTCCCAACTTGATCTTTTCATAAAACACTTGGCAAGAAAATGAAATGTTCCCTAACACAAAACTTTTCCTTGGGCTGAGACCAGAGCACAATGTCTTTGCTATTAGAGACCACAGTTCCAGAATACAGATGTGCAGGTAAACACACTCAGCATGAATTCTGAGGCAGGACACTTCTGACACTCCAGCTGTCTTCATAAACCCAAAAAGAGCTGGCATAGTGTGGTACAGTACCTTTATCAAGACACGAGTGCAACGTCATGCAAAAATATCAAAACGGGGAAAAAAAAGAAAAGAAAGAAGAAATGCTAGCGCTAATCATACAAAAAGCAATGACAGGGAACGTGGTGACAGCAGGTCGCCTTCATGTCGGGGCATTCCCAAAGTCATGTGTGTACAGAATCTTATATACAGAATGATCTGCTGTAGTGGAGATCATTGGGAGAGAAAGCACAGCAAGCCATTCCTTAGCAGTCATTAGGGAAATCATTGGGTAATTACAGCAGTTTTTGTTTACAGGACAACATACATACTTGCTAATTATACACATCTTGCTACCAGCAAGGTGTGAAGAAATTTTTTTTTTTTCACATAGTGAAATCCTGTTAGATTACAGCATGCATTACTCTACGTGCTAATGCCAGGGGGGTTCTTGTTGTTGCTGATTCTTCCCAGTTGATGACTGTATGTCCTTACAGGATGGGATGGTATTCTCTTTCCCTCAGTGCTTCTGTAATCTCACTGTGCCTAGATACACAAACAGAAGAGCGTGTTGACAGCAAAGTCTAGATGAATTAGTTAAAAAAAAAAAAGATTGTGGCAATGTGCCACAGTGCGTCGATGCTTTTAGATGGAGTGTGGCAGAAGGAGCCCACTTCAAAGAACCAAACAAGTATATTATTGTTGGCTGATAAAGGTGCCATGCAAATATTTAACCAGAGTCAATCATTCCAATCCCACAAACAAAGAAACAACACAGTGACTGTCAGCAAAAGCTGCTGTTTCTCCATTTGTATGGCGCACTTGTACTTCAGGAAACGTGTTTCTCAAGTTGACTGCAACTGTTAAGGAGTAAGGAGCAGTTGTGTTTGCAGTAATTTTATATTATCCTGTCAAATTTTAATTAGGAGGTTTTTTTTTTTTTCTTATAGCAGATTATTTATTTTATGATGCAACAGTACAGATTTCTTAAAAGTAATTGGACAGTTAACACCAATTAACTGCTAACAACTGTTTTATCTCATCGAACATGAGTTATTTTCTTGTTAACTATGAAACACAAGGTAAATGAGTAAGCGTTTCATTTGTTAAAAAAAAAAAAAGTTAAAAATTATTCTATTGTTCCGCATGAATACACTGCATTGTTATTCTTAAAATGCACGTTGACATGATAAAATTAAATTATTGCAACCACTTCTGTTCTGGGCTTCTGTGATATATATGTATTAAATAATATTAATTAATTATAATTCCTACTTTTGGTCTTCACTCTGCTTCAGCTGAAAAAAGAAAGCAAATATTGCATGTTTAGGTCCTGCCCAATCGTTATAATCAACACATATATTTATATTAATAGAAATGTTTTTGAGTGGCATACTTTACACTGACTGGCTCTGAAAGCTTCAATAGGGAAAATCTTATATTACTATTACTAGACTTACCTCTGTCTCCACCGTTCCTCATGTTGGTCTCTTCATCGTCTGCCCCATCGTCCACTTTAAAAATAAAAACAACATTTCAGTGATGCGTGTTTTTTTTTGTCATCGTGCAAAGGCTTGGGCATAAAAAGCTACACTAGCAGCAAATGCAAAAGCGATAGAAGTCACCAAAATTTGGACTGTGTTCTACACTAACCTGAGTGAAGCTCTTTCACCAGTGACGACATGGTGTTTGTGATTGAATCAGCAGCAACTAAAAGATCATTCCGAAGATTCCTAGGTACACCTGGTGAACAGAGAATGGAGAACACATCCAGTGACCTGTCTTGGAGTGTATTTTGCACAAGAATGATGTGCTTCAAATGCTCTTTGTTTTACGCGTTGTTTTAGACACACCCTGAGCAAAGGCCTCCAGCACGTCCCCTCCCACACCTGCCAGGCAGTCCTGTGGTGTGTGAGTTGGGGTGGACCCAGCCGAGGTGGAGCGTATGGGCATAGGCATTGAACAGCCCGCACCGTGGCTGGGAGAAGAATGAGGGGAACCTCCAGACTGTGACTGCAGTGGATAAAAACATTTGTGATAGGTACAGGTATCATCAGCAAATAACTTAACCTCCGAACCTAGCAGGCACATGCTGAAAGTTCACATGCAAGAGGTTAGAACAGAGCTTCCAGGGAGCGATCTAAAAATAACAGCACAGCTGAAAATGGCCCAGCAGGGTGATCTTAAAGAGAAGACTGGCTATAATTACAACAGGAATGATTTCTGATTTGCATGACTATATACAGTACTGTACACAAGTCTTGAGCATCCTTAATTCTTTATATTTTGTTTCCAAGCCAGACTCGCATATATTTTAAAGTGTTCTTGAACAATAGGCTTTTTTTTTAATTCCAGTCCTTGAACCTAAACATTTTCAGAGGAATGATTTGTTTGTTTGTTGAACCACTTAACACTGACCAATGAATCATTCAAGCATATAAACAGCACCTAATTCAAGAGATGAACCAGTGTTGTGCCTACAGATAACAAACACCTTAGCAAAGCAACGACTTTAAATTGTATCTTTAGGCACTTTGTTCCTACCAGCCTGTCGCAAAAACAATTTGTTCCCATTTCTTTATTTGAATCTATGAAAAATGCCAACAATAACACAGTCTGACATGCATAAAATAGTATTTTTGCACCAACAAGGTGATTCTCAAAGAGCTACCATCCAAAAAAGTTGGCATATCTCACCATGGTGTGCAGTGTGTCCTTAAAAAAAAAAAATTAAGGAAACTGGTCAAGTGGAGGACAAAAAAGAAGCGTCAGGCCTAAAACATTATCTGCAGCAGATGAGTCGTGTCCTGCAAAAACCTGACACAGGACCTAAGAGATGCATCTGGCCGTTCATCTGATCTAGCTACTGTTCAAAGAAGCCTCATCAGAAATGGTCTCAAAGGAAGAGCCTGGACCTCAGCATTATTGAAGCAGTGTGGGGTCATCTTTCATGCACATTTCAATAAATTGCTGCACAGATTTCCCATTTTCCTAGCAAACTATAAAGAAATGAGGAGTGGCTCAAGACTTTTGCACAGTACTGTAGATCATCCTCTTGCAGAAGTGTAATAAATGAAAAAAAACATAGAACATTTTGTTTGGTGCGCAACAAATTGGAAAATCCTCTGCTTGCTAACCTTTAGTGAATCTACAGAGAGATGGAAAAAAGACAAAAAAAAAAAAAAAACAAGACAACCCCAAACCTAAATCTCATTAATGTCTATATCAACTAAGCCACTTCTGGAACAACCAGGTTTAAATGGATGATGCTCGATTGCAGTCACAGATTGCAGCTTTGGATGACCTTTTTGCTTGTAAAGGTGACTTTAAATAAAATAAATACTGACACAGATGTGACCAAAAGAACTTAATCCCTATTGGGAGATCAGATAAAAATAATGTCCAAAAGGCACACACACATAAACAAAAAAAACAAAACAACAACAACAAAAAAAAAAGACTTCTGGTAATCCTATACTGGCTGGCTATACATTATCTGTCTAGTACATCTTTACTGCATTCACAGGGTTAATGACAACCATTTGTAGGTGTACGTGTGGAGCTTGTGCTGAGCAGGGAGCTACATCTCATAGAGAAAGGATCAGTGTGTGTCTCTGGGACTGTTGCAGGCCCGGGTTGATGGCTCAGAGCCAGGCAGCAGATGGCCAGCCAGACTGCAGCCACATTAGAAGCGAGTTTGTTAGCACCAATGAAAGGAACAGGTCCCTGACATTTGGACTAAGAAAAACACAGTTCTCTCAACATGCTCGGTTTAAAAAACTCATTTTAAAGATAGTGTTTCTACCACTCTGGCATGGAACTAACAAGGAAGTGGTGGAGCAGCATCAGTTTGACAACTACATAAGTGTAACCATGTTAGGCAGTGGAATCCTATCAACTTTCCTAACAGCCATCTTAAAATCTATTATAAACACTTTTTTCAATCACATCTGTGTGGAGAGGGGAGCACTGGCCTAAGTGATGTGACTAGAGCAGGTATTAAGCCTTGCAAACTGAATTAAGGGCAACTTACAGCCTGCTTCTGCTCCTCATCCTATCAGCCAGCAAAGGTAAGCAGAGAGTGAGAGAGCAAGGAGAGTGAGAGCAACAGAATTAAAGCAATGAAAGAAGAAGAAAGGGATTTCTGCATGCACCACATGGCACATTAACATAAAATCACTGCAGTCTTGGTTTTGAAGACATTTCAGTTCATCAAATAAAGCCTAATTATTTAAGGCAGAACATCGCTGACAAAACCTGTAAAATACAAAAGAACAGCAGATTCAGGACAGTTAATGTCTACGCTCTGTACTGGGTTATTATATTTCCCCACTTGGAGATAAATCTTCTCAAAGCAGGTGAAGGTTTTACCTTTAGCAGCCTCATGAGACCCTCCAGCTGCACCATCAGCTCCCGTCTGCTCTCTTGCAAGGCTGACATGCGCCTCTCCAGCTCATCCTTCCTGTGCCTGTGGAGGAAAGAGGGGAACAGGAGATTTATGCATACCTGTTTTATTTTTAGGGCACAATCTTACACAAGTGCTTTGCTTTGTACTCCAAAATGCAGCCAAAACTGTATTCTATAAAGATGATGATGTCAGTGGAAACTAAAGCATTTCAGATAAAGTCTATTTTGGGGCCCAGAGGCAAAAAAGTGTGTTAGCAAATGATTTCATACATATATGCATTTCCCAAAGATTTTGGCAGTTGCTGTGTGTGAGGGGGTTATTTTTGTGCCTGGGAGACAGACTTTAGGTCCAATAATCCTTGGATCAATTAGAGCCAGTCCAATAGGCAGCCTCTAATTTATGTAGAGTCACACGCCATTTGCATCAAGCTCCTCTTGCTCAGCTATAATAATGTTTCTCTAGTATTTGTATGCACACCAGTACCACTCTTATAAACACGTGTCCCCTCAATACTGAAAAATGACATTTATGCCACACCTGGTCTTCTTAAAGCAGGTGTATCAAACTACTGCTGTGGAGGTCAAATCCAGGCTTTAACCCTGTCATCAGTGATGACCCTAACAATAACCCTTTGCTATCAGAATTTTTGTTTATTTTAAAACATGTTCTTGCAAGTCTTCTTCTTCTTCTCAGAGACGTCCAGTGTGCTGGTTCAAATTTGGGAATAAAAAGGTGAATTTAGTTTGTGATATGCCTGCTGTAATATAACAATTTTTTGTTTTAACAAGTGTTTGACAGATTTCTAAAATATTTGTGTTTTCTTGTATATGAGGTGGTCTTTTATGAAAGGTGGTCTAATAAATTTGTTAAACACTGTATATTTCTAACTTTAACCAGCTAAACTACTGTCCAGTTTAAATATTTATACTTTTGAGCAGAAAATGTTGACCTGGAGAGCTGATACTTTCAGAACAGCTTTCACATATCTCATCTGCTGTTTTACAGGAATATGACGCTATCAAACCTGCAGCAAAGTTATAGAGACAGTATAGTTATTTAAACTGCCTACGAAACAGTTTTTGCATGTCTTTAGCATTCAAATATCACTCTAAGATGCAAGAAACCTGTCCTAAAGCTCTTTGGGACTGGGACCCCACCTCTTTTCAATGATGCTTCTGGCTTTTTATCGCTCCCTGCTGTTCATAGTGTGTAACTACATTTTGAAAAAAACTTGTTTAACTGTGACAAATAATGTCGTTACATGATATAAGAGCTAAATTATCTCATAATGACTATGTTATTAGACTAATATAAATACTAGCCAAAGAGTGACTATGTGGTAGTAAAACTGAAAAAAATATTAACGATATTCCTGAATGAAAATTATTAATCATTACCCAGGTTTCACTGGTAGTGGATCATATATTTTGTAAATCATTAAAAGAAGATAAAATTTGAACCTCTGCCACAACTGTTGACTTCCAGCATTGACTCTGATGCAGTATTTGATGCAGACAAACAAGAAGTCCTTCAGGGCAAAAAGTGCTTTAGCATGTCCTCTCAGGGTGACTCTCTTCCAACAACTGAACCCTAGGGTCTCAGTGGCCTGCCAGCATGACAAATGCCCATGCTGCTGCTGAAGCTAATGCTCCCTAATTAGTATCACATTAATTCTACTTAAAGAATGAGTGCAGTCCAAAAAAGCCCTGAAGTTTGGTTTTCTTTGCCACTTGACGATGATGTTAAATCTGATGTAATGGTGTCAGCAGCTTGATACCTGAGGAGACGCAGTTCAGTCAGGAGTGTGGGATTCTGCTGGGCTTTTTCTGGTGTTGGCTGAGAGGCCTGTTCGTGCTCCAAACGCAGCCTCTGGATCTCTTGAAGGATCTCTCTGAATACACCAGACAACGTTGATGAAATGTGTGGTTTATTACTCGTGTTAAAGTTGTCACATGTCAAATATACAGTTGTGGTCAGAAGTTTACATGCACTCATCATGCACATGAATGTCATGGTAATTTGGGGATTTTACAGGATACATCTCTAATGACTGTAAAAACCAAGTTTGAATTTATTTTGGATTTCCTCAAATCCACACAGGATCAAAAGTACACAAATATATACATACATCCCAACTAATATTTGGTTAAATGTGCCTTAGCAAGTTGCACCTGAACCAGAAACATTTGGTAGCCATCAACAAGCTTCTGGCATAGGTCTGTAGGATATTTGACCACACTCTTTGGCAGAGTTCAAACTTCTGACCAATACTGGAGGTCCATTTGAAATTATTTAAAATGTGAAAGGAAAAGCACATAAATATTGCTGGCACACTGCACTTAAAAAAAAGACAAAGGACAACAGCTTAAAAATTATTAATAAGTCCTGGTTTTGAACAGCTTATTGCTGATCCATCACATCTTAGCAGCATTTTAATATTACAGATGGCTGAGCAACTTTCAAAGGAGCAGCTTGATTAGCCAGGCTGTGCACTGTTGTCATATTTTTAGCATACATATATAATAGCCGCGTTCATCGTCTCAACTAATGCTCTAGCAGAAAATTTTGCATTACTGCTTTAATTATTTTGGTTTTCTAACTATGCACCAAGGTAAAGATGATGGTGATGGTTAAAAAAAAAAGTGATGTTTAAGCTGAGAGAGATACCTTCCAGCCATTTCCAACCAGCAAGCCAAACAATCAGATCAATTATGTATCTTTCACACATGTGTAAGTATGGCTGCATGATAAATTCCACCTGTTTTTGTTCTCCAGCTCTGCAATCAGCTGCCTCTGTTGCTTATTGGCGTCGAAGTTGAAACTGAGATCTGTTGGAGGACATTGTTGCTGAAAAACAAAATTATCATAAAATTGCATTAAAAATAGTGTGTGTGGGGTGTTAAATGCAAACAGCTATCGTCTGACCACAGCGAGCAGTAATGATTCTCTGCTGGAGCTTTATTATGTTTCTGCATAAACTGGAACCACAGCTTCCCTTTATCCCTCCATATATAACTGCTAAAAAGAAAACTCCTGCTGTTGCTTCACAACAAAGGAGTTCAGCTGGCAAAAGCAGGGTGGCTTTTATTTTGAAGCATGCAGATGTCATCCTAGTTCATCAAAATGTTTGTGCAAAACTATTTTTCCATTTTTGAAGCAGTTTAGAATTAAATTTCTGCAAGGGAGGAATGGAATAAGGAGTAGCCACAGTGAGCTGTGCTCCTCCAACTCACGCCTAGTGAAGCATAAAATCAAAAAGCAGTTCTTATTAAGAGCACCTGATTTTGTTTGGCTGCAGAGTAAACAGACACCAGTTGGTGTCTTTGTGATAAGGATTTGCTTGAGGAGTGTTTGTTGTATATTTAAACCACACTTTGCTGTTACCATGTTACCAGAACAGAAAGGATTATAGCTTTTAATCAGATGGCGTGTTGCTTGCTTGAATATATTTTGAGAAAATTCATCAGTAAAGCCCACATTGCCCGGTGATTCACTGGTCAGGGTGTTTAATAGAAGGGGTTAAAATGCCTTTAGCAGCAAAGTCCCTGGTTCAACTCCCAGCATGCCTGACCTTCAATTCATTTCACTTCCCCACATGTCCTATCTATTTCTCTGCAGTGCTCTGTCAAAAAAACAAAACAAAATTTAAGCTCACATTTCACAAAATAACAGTTTCAAAATACAAGTTTTCCGTGCTGAAAAATAAAACAATAACTTCAAAGCATCAAATCTGAAATACAGGCTGACTGATGCCCACCATGGGGCCTCATACTCACTGTGGAATTGCCCGCCTCAGCTGCCAGGCGGGCAGCGTATCGAGCGATGAGGCGGTGCTCTTCATCTAGCCGGCTGGGACTCTCCAAGACACTGCCCAAAGTCAAAGATGGAAAGACACATCACGCACGTGCACACACACGTACACACACATAGACAGCAACACAGACTCAAATGTCAAAAGCTCTTATGTAAGTAGGAAAAAAAAATTGCATGGCCAAAGTGATTATATAAAATAATTTGCATGAAAATAAAACTTCATAATTAAGGTGACCTTAGCAAAGGACATTTGGCTTTGACTCCAGTGTTGATAGACAGTCTGAGGTAATTGGTTATAACAATGAACTATGATGGATAAGAGAGAATGCAGCATGCCAAATGCATTTGTGACTGTGCCAATGCCCATTCTGGCCATTTCATCACTGACTGGAAATGTCAAATAAGGCGCAAGACTTTAAATGACCATGGGTGTGGCATATGGTGCAGACAGATGACAGGACATATGCTCCTCTTTCTCAGCAGGCAGTCTGCAGTGAGGAGTGAAGGAGAGCCGATATGGAGTTGGGAGCTATCTGACTGGAGAGTAAGTGATGATTAAGACCATTAAACCCAATCTGGCTTCAAACCCACTGCATCAACAACCACACAGCCTCAAAAACACTGATAAGCAGCCTCTTAATCAACATTTATATTCCAATCTTATCTACACAGATGAAGCTGCTGGTGCAATGAGATAATTTCAGCTACTTTGTATCCCACTTCACTTTTTTGTGTTTTTTTTTTTTCTAATTTCAGTGATTAAATCTTAGTCACCATATGACTTGACATACGGTGACACTGCAAGGGATTTTCACTTCTAGATAATGTCACCTGACTCAATGTGAATCTGAGTCCACAAAAAAGAAAAATCACTCCACCAACACGTCAAAGCATTCATTTTGAGCAAGGTGTCTGAAAATGTCCTGTTAAGTGGGGGTACTTTCTAAATAATTTACCTTCTTGTCCTCAGGCCAAAGCACAGGCAGAGACTGAGCTTTCTTGTAGAATTAAAGTAATGCATTAACATACATCAGGGAGCTGTTTGGGGAGAATCTTCGGGCTATCAGTCTAGAAGCAGCTCCAGTCTTTTGCTCTTCGGGGAGTTTCTTGGCACCACCTGATGGCCTGAACCAGGTTTTAGATGGAGATGCATAGACTGCCTCTAAGCCCTCTTGAACTGGCATCTTTCCCAGATACTTATTTTAGTTGTAAGCATTGTTACTCAAACCCAATTTCTCAGACACTACTGTGCCTCTCATGTTTACTTATTTCAGCTCAGCGTGGGCAGGCTCAGGGTTTTTAACACTGAATTTTCATTCCCTCGATGCTGCTATAAATAAAGTCTGAATGACATTTTTTTAATGACCAAATTTGAATAACATATATTATATATATATATTACACACTGTTTTTTTAGTGTTGCCTCGGTCAACCATCAAAGAGAATTTAAATCAAACAATAAATATGTGATTGAAATGTAGACTTTCAAGGGGATTAACAAAATCATTGCATCAACTTTTTAAGAATTACAGCTACAGCCATTTTCATACACAGTCTTTTGAGCCTCTTTTCAGAGACTCAGAGACTGACAAGCAGTTTGATGACCAGATAAGATCTGAAGTTGATTCCAAGTCTTGAACATTTAGTAGCCTTACACTGAAACTCTCAGTATCAGGTCCAAAGATATGTTGATGCAAGTGAAGGAGGCCATCATTAGCTGAAAACCAAAATCTATCACAGACAAGGGAAAAAAAAAACTTTAGGTGTGACTAAATCAATGATCTAGTACAAAGAAGGAATGCCCCGGCCAGCTCGACAAACCCAAAAAACCAGGTTACTAGTGTTTATTGATGAATGCTGACAGAAGTAGCAGGTTGAATTGTGACGTGGGATATACTCTCTGCTCAGATTCAGCCAAATGCTGAAAAACTGACGGGACAGCTCTTCTCAGTGCAAACTGATAATGACCCA